>NC_069504.1:560201163-560823663 GCF_027579735.1 Bombina bombina
GCTCAATGCAGATTCATCTGCCCGCTGTCCCCTGATCTGAAGCTTTTACCTCCCTCAGATGGCCGAGAAACAGCAATATGATCTTAACTACTCCGGTTAAAATCATAGTAAAAACTCTGGTAGATTCTTCTTCAAACTCTGCCAGAGAGGCAATAACACGCTCCGGTGCTATTGTAAAATAACAAACTTTTGATTGAAGTTATAAAAACTAAGTATAATCACCATAGTCCTCTCACACATCCTATCCAGTCGTTGGGTGCAAGAGAATGACTGGGAGTGACGTAGAGGGGAGGAGCTATATGCAGCTCTGCTGGGTGAATCCTCTTGCATTTCCTGTTGGGGAGGAGTTATATCCCAGAAGTAATGATGACCCGTGGACTGATCACACATAACAGAAGAAAGTAAATTTATGCTTACCTGATAAATTAATTTCTTCTATGGTACGACGAGTCCACGGATTCATCCTTTACTTGTGGGGATATTATCCTCCTGCTAACAGGAAGTGGCAAAGAGCACCACAGAAGAGCCGTCTATATAGCTCCTCCCTTAGCTCCACCCCCCAGTCATTCGACCGAAGGTACAGGAAGAAAAAGGAGAAACTACAAGGTGCAGAGGTGACTGAAGTATAAAATCAAAAAATATAATCTGTCTTAAAATGACAGGGCGGGCCATGGACTCGGCGTACCACAGAAGAAATTAATTTATCAGGTAAGCATAAATTTACTTTTCTTCTATAAGGTACGACGAGTCCACAGATTCATCCTTTACTTTTGGGATACAATACGAAAGCTACAGGACACGGATGAACAGGAGGGACAAGAGAGATGGTTAAACAGAAGGCACCACTGCTTGAAGAACTTTTCTCCTAAAAATAGCCCCCGAAGAAGCAAAAGTATCAAATTTGTAAAATTTGGAAAAGGTATGAAGCAAAGACCTTACAAATCTGTTCAAGAGAAGCATTATTTTTAAAAGCCCATGTGGAAGCCACCGCTCTAGTAGAGTGAGCTGTAATCCTTTCAGGAGGCTGCTGTTCAGCAGTCTCGTATGCCAAACGGATGATGCTTTTCAGCCAAAAAGAAAGAGAAGTAGCCGTAGCTTCTTGACGTCTACGTTTTCCAGAATAGACAACAAACAAAGAAGACGTTTGACGGAAATCTTTGGTTGCTTGCAAGTAAAACTTCAAAGCACGAACCACGTCCAAGTTGTGCAACAGACGCTCCTTCTTAGAGGAAGGATTAGGACACAGAGAAGGAACAACAATTTCCTGATTGATATTCCTATTAGTAACAACCTTAGGAAGGAATCCAGGTTTAGTACGCAAAACCACCTTATCAGCATGGAAAACAAGATAAGGCGAGTCGCATTGCAATGCAGATAATTCAGAAACTCTTCGAGCCGAAGAGATAGCAACTAAAAACAGAACTTTCCAAGATAGAAGCTTAATATCTATGGAATGCATAGGTTCAAACGGAACCCCTTGAAGAACCTTAAGAACTATATTCAAACTCCATGGCGGAGCAACAGGTTTAAACACAGGCTTGATTCTAACTAAAGCCTGACAGAACGACTGAATGCCTGGAACATCTGCCAGACGCTTGTGCAGTAGAATTGAAAAGGCAGATATCTGTCCATTTAAGGAACTAGCTGATTACTTCTTGGAGAAAGGACAAAATCCTAGGAATCCTGATCTTACTCCATGAGTAGCCTTTGGATTCGCACCAATAAAGATATTTACGCCATATCTTATGATAAATTTTCCTAGTGACAGGCTTTCGAGCCTGAATCAAGGTATCTATGGCCAACTCGGAGAAACCCCGCTTGGATAAAATCAAGCGTTCAATCTCCAAGCAGTCAGCCGCAGAGAAACTAGATTTGGATGCTGGAACGGACCTTGAATCAGAAGGTCCTGTCTCAGTAGCAGAGTCCATGGTGGAAGAGATGACATGTCCACCAGATCTGCATACCAAGTCCTGCGTGGCCACGCAGGTGCTATCAAAATCACTGAAGCTCTCTCCTGTTTGATTCTGGCAATCAAACAAGGAAGGAGAGGAAATGATGGAAACACATAAGCCAGGTTGAACGACCAGGGTACTGCTAGAGCATCTATCGGTACTGCCTGAGGATCCCTTGACCTGGACCCGTAACAAGGAAGTTTGGCGTTCTGACGAAACGCCATCAGATCCAATTCTGGTGTGCCCCATTGCTGAATCAATTGTGCAAACACCTCCGGATGCAGTTCCCACTCCCCTGGATGAAAAGTCTGATGACTTAGAAAATCTGTTTCCCAGTTCTCCACTCCTGGGATATAGATTGCTGATAGATGGCAAGAGTGAGTCTCTGCCCATCGAATTATTTTGCTAACCTCTATCATCGCTAGAGAACTCTTTGTTCCCCCCTGATGATTGATATATGCTACAGTCGTGATATTGTCCGACTGGAATCTTATGAATCTGGCCGAAGCCAGCTGAGGCCACGCCAGAAGCGCATTGAATATCGCTCTCAGTTCTAGAGGAGAGCCTCCTCCTGAGTCAACAAACCCTGTGCTTTCAGGGAATTCCAGACTGCACCCCAGCCCAATAGGCTGGGGTCCGTCGTCACTATGACCCATGCTGGCCTGCGGAAACACATTCCCTGGGAAAGATGATCCTGTGACAACCACCAAAGAAGAGAGTCTCTGGTCTCTTGATCCAGATTTATCTGAGGAGATAAATCTGCATAATCCCCATTCCACTGTTTGAGCATGCATAGTTGCAGTGGTCTGAGATGCAAGCGAGCAAACGGAACTATGTCCATTGCCGCTACCATTAGTCCGATTACCTCCATACACTTAGCCACTGACGGCCGAGGAATGGAATTAAGAGCTCGGCAGATGGTTAAAATCTTTTATTTCCTGAACTCCATCAGAAAAATTTTCATGTCCACCGAATCTATCAGAGTTCCCAGGAATGGAACTCTTGTGAGAGGGATAAGAACTCTTTTTTACGTTCACCTTCCACCCGTGAGATCTTAGAAAAGCCAACACGATGTCCGCGTGAGACTTGGCTAGTTGGTAAGTCGACGCCTGAATTAAGATATCGTCCAGATAAGGCGCCACAGCTATGCCCCGCGGCCTTAGAACCGCCAGAAGGGACCCTAGCACCTTTGTGAAAACTCTAGGAGCTGTGGCCAACTCGAAGGGAAGAGCCACAAACTGGTAATGCTTGTCCAGAAAGGCAAACCTGAGGAACTGGTGATGATCTTTGTGGATAGGGATATGTAGATACGCATCCTTTAAGTCCACGGTGGTCATATATTGACCCTCCTGGATCATTGGTAAAATAGTCTGAATGGTCTCCATCTTGGAGGATGGGACTCTGAGGAATTTGTTTAGGATCTTGAGATCTAAAATTGGTCTGAAGGTTCCCTCTTTTTTAGGAACCACAAACAGATTGGAGTAGAACCCCTGCCCCTGTTCTGTTTTCGGAACTAGGCAGATCACTCCCATGGTATATAGGTCTTCTACACAGCGTAAGAACGCCTCTCATTTTGTCTGGTTTACAGACAATTGAGAGAGATGGAATCTCCCCCTTGGAGGAGAATCTTTGAAATCTAGAAGATACCCCTGGGTTACGATTTCTAAAGCCCAGGAAAGTCTGCTACTACAAGATCCGGTCCCGGATCAGGGGCTACACCTTCATGCTGTCTTGGTGGCAGCAGCGGGCTTCTTGGCCTATTTACCCTTGTTCCAAGTCTGGTTAGGTCTCCAGACTGACTTGGATTGAGCAAAATTCCCCTCTTGCTTTGCAGCAGGGGAAGAGGTAGAGGGAACTCCTTTGAAGTTTCGAAAGGAACGAAAATTATTTTGTTTGGTCGTCATCTTATTTGTCTTATCCTGAGGAAGGGCATGGCTTTTCCCTCCAGTGATGTCTGAAATGAACTCTTTCAGTTCAGGCCAGAATAGGGTCTTACCCTTGAAAGGGATGGCTAAAAGCTTAGATTTTGATGACACATGAGCAGACCAGGACTTAAGCCATAACGCTCTACGCGCTAAAATGGCAAAACCTGAATTCTTTGCCGCTAATTTAGCCAGTTGAAAAGCGGCATCTGTAATGAAAGAATAAGCTAGCTTGAGAGCCCTAATTCTATCCAGAATATCATCTAATGGGATCTCACCTTGAAGAGCCTCCTCCAGAGCCTCGAACCAAAAAGAAGCTGCAGTAGTTACAGGAACAATGCACGCTATAGGTTGGAGAAGAAAACCCTGATGAAGAAATATTTTCTTTAGGAGACCCTCTAATTTTTTATCCATGGATCTTTGAAAGCACAACTGTCCTCAATAGGTATAGTTGTACGCTTAGCCAGGGTAGAAATAGCTCCCTCCACCTTAGGGACCGTCTGCCACGAGTCCCGCATGGTGTCTGATATGGGAAACATTTTCTTAAAAGTAGGAGGAGGAGCGAACGGAATGCCTGGTCTATCCCACCCCTTAGTAACAATGTCCGAAATCCTCTTAGGGACCGGAAAAACATCAGTGTAGGCAGGAACCTCTAGAAATCCGTCCATTTTACACAATTTCTCTGGAACAACAATAGGGTCACAATCATCCAGAGTCGCTAAAACCTCCCTGAGCAATAAGCGGAGGTGTTCTAGTTTAAATTTAAAAGCCGTCATATATCTGAGTTTGTCTGAGGGAACATCTTTCCTGAATCAAAAATCTCTCCCTCAGACAGCAAATCCCTCACCCCCAACTCAGAACATTGTGAGGGTACATCGGATATGGCTAATAAAGCATCAGAGGGCTCAGCATTTGTTTTCACACCAGACCTACTGCGCTTCCCTTGCAACCCAGGCAGCTTAGATAAAACCTCTGTGAGGGTAGTATTCATATCTGCGGCCATATCTTGCAGGGTGAAAGAATTAGACGCACTAGAAGTACTTGGCGTCGCTTGTGTGGGCGTTAATGGTTGTGACACTTGGTGAGAATTAGATGGCATAACCCGATTCCCTTCTGACTGAGAATCATCTTGCGACATACTTTTAGTAGCTAAAATATGTTCTTTGCAATTTATTGACCTTTCAGTGCATAAGGGACACATTCTAAGTGGGGGTTCCCCAATGGCTTCTAAACATATTGAACAATGACTTTCTTCAATGTCAGACATGTTGAACAAGCTAGTAATGACTACAAACAAGCATGAAAACACTTTATTTAGTGAAAAAAATAACAATCTTAAAAAACGGTACTGCGCCTTTAAGAGAAAAAAAGCATACACGTTCTGCAAAACTGCTTTAAAATGCACCAAATTTTTCAAATTTTTGCAAGCAGACTCAATATGTGTAGTTAAGTTTGCCCCACAAGGAAATTTAACATTTAACCCTTTAATGTGCAAACCGGATTGAAATTAGGCCTAAATCCGGAAAAAACACCCCCCAGCACCTTGCTACAGCACTGCTGTGGCGCCTACCTGCCCCCAGGGATAGTAAATATGCGGTTAAAGTTTCGATTTGGCCCAAAACATCTACAAGGGCGCTCAGGAGTTGGAGCTTGCTGAGTGAAAACAACTGCGCATCTGAGGCGCGAAAATAGGCCCCGCCCATCCCACTCGATGTCTCTACAGCCTCAAAGAACCACACCAGAGCGGTTTTAAACTAGCCATATGGGTTCTGAGACCCAAAACATAAGCCAAGTGTACCCTCAATAAAGTTGCCCAAAAAACATTATTGCCCACAAAACGTTAACAGCACTCCCAGTTCAGAAAACGTTTGCCCACAAATATTCAAAACTCAGTGTCAACCATTTTTGTAATTAGCCCCTTATGCAAGCTTAGTAATGCCTTTCTATAGCTCTTAGGATTACTGCTTACCCTTACCCTCATGGGGATACTGTCAGCCTTTCTGAAATACACAGTCTCTCCAGAAAAAATGACTGAACATACCTCACTGCTATATAGCATGAAAACGTTCCTCACACTGAAGTTTCTTGTACCCCTCAGCCTCTGTGGGAACAGCACTGGATCTTAGTTACAAATGCTAAGATCATCATCCTCCAGGCAGAAGTCTTCATCCATCTGCTTCCTGAGAGTAAATAGTACACACCGGTACCATTTAAAACAAAAAAACTCTTGCTTGAAGAAATTAAAAAACATAATTTATGCTTACCTGATAAATTTATTTCTCTTGTAGTGTGTTCAGTCCATGGGTCATCCATTACTTATGGGATATATTCTCCTTCCCAACAGGAAGTTGCAAGAGGATCACCCAAGCAGAGCTGCTATATAGCTCCTCCCCTCACATGTCATATCCAGTCATTCGACCGAAACAAGACGAGAAAGGAGAAACTATAGGGTGCAGTGGTGACTGGAGTTTTAATTTAAATTTAGAACTGCCTCAAAAAGACAGGGCGGGCCGTGGACTGAACACACTACAAGAGAAATAAATTTATCAGGTAAGCATAAATTATGTTTTCTCTTGTTAAGTGTGTTCAGTCCACGGGTCATCCATTACTTATGGGATACCAATACCAAAGCTAAAGTACACGGATGATGGGAGGGACAAGGCAGGAACATTAAACAGAAGGAACCACTGCCTGTAGAACCTTTCTCCCAAAAACAGCCTCCGAAGAAGCAAAAGTGTCAAATTTGTAAAATTTTGAAAAGGTATGAAGTGAAGACCAAGTTGCAGCCTTGCAAATCTGTTTAACAGAGGCCTCATTCTTAAAGGCCCAGGTGGAAGCCACAGCTCTAGTGGAATGAGCTGTAATCCTTTCAGGGGGCTGCTGTCCAGCAGTCTCATAGGCTAAACTAATTATGCTACGAAGCCAAAAAGAGAGAGAGGTGGCCGAAGCCTTTTGACCTCTGTCCAGAATAAACGACAAACAGAGAAGAAGTTTGCCGAAAATCTTTAGTTGCCTGTAAGAACTTCAGGGCACGGACTACATCCAGACTATGCAAAAGACGTTCCTTCTTTGAAGAAGGATTAGGACATAATGATGGAACAACAATCTCTTGATTGATATTCCTGTTAGAAACTACCTTAGGTAAAAACCCAGGTTTAGTACGCAGAACTACCTTGTCTGAATGAAAAATCAGATAAGGAGAATCACAATGTAAGGCAGATAACTCAGAGACTCTTCAAGCCGAGGAAATAGCCATCAAAAACAGAACTTTCCAAGATAACAGCTTAATATCAATGGAATGAAGGGGTTCAAACGGAACACCTTGAAGAACTTTAAGAACTAAGTTTAAGCTCCACGGCGGAGCAACAGTCTTAAACACAGGCTTAATCCTAGCTAAAGCCTGACTAAAAGCCTGAACGTCTGGAACTTCTGCCAGGCGTTTGTGTAAAAGAATAGACAGAGCAGAAATCTGTCCCTCTAACGAACTAGCAGATAAACCCTTTTCTAAACCCTCTTGTAGAAAAGACAATATCCTAGGAATCCTGACCTTACTCCATGAGTAACTCTTGGATTCACACCAATATAAATATTTACGCCATATCTTATGGTAAATTTTTCTGGTAACTGGTTTCCGAGCCTGTATTAATGTATCAATAACCGACTCCGAGAAACCACGCTTTGATAGAATCAGGCGTTCAATCTCCATGCAGTCAGCCTCAGAGAAATTAGGCTTGGATGGTTGAAAGGACCCTGAATTAGAAGGTCCTGCCTCAGAGGTAGAGACCATGGTGGACAGGACGACATGTCCACTAGGTCTGCATACCAGGTCCTGCGTGGCCACGCAGGCGCTATCAAAATCACTGATGCTCTCTCCTGTTTGATCCTGGCAATCAATCGAGGCAGCAACGGAAACGGAGGAAACACATAAGCCATCTTGAAACCCCAAGGAGCTGCTAGAGCATCTATCAGCACCGCTCCCGGGTCCCTGGATCTGGATCTGTAACAAGGAAGCTTGGCGTTCTGGCGAGACGCCATGAGATCCAGTTCTGGTTTGCCCCAACGATGAATCAGTTGAGCAAAGACCTCCGGATGAAGTTCTCACTCCCCCGGATGAAAGGTCTGGCGACTTAGAAAGTCCGCCTCCCAGTTCTCCACGCCTGGGATGTGGATCGCCGACAGGTGGCAAGAGTGAGACTCTGCCCAGCGAATTATCTTGGAGACTTCTAACATCGCTAGGGAACTCCTGGTTCCCCCTTGATGGTTGATGTAAGCCACAGTCGTGATGTTGTCCGAATGAAATCTGATGAACCTCAGTGTTGCTAACTGAGGCCAAGCTAGAAGAGCATTGAATATTGCTCTTAATTCCAGAATATTTATTGGGAGGAGTTTCTCCTCCTGAGTCCACGATCCCTGAGCCTTCAGGGAGTTCCAGACTGCGCCCCAGCCTAGTAGGCTGGCATCTGCTGTTACAATCGTCCAATCTGGCCTGCGAAAAGTCATTCCTTTGGACAGATGAACCCGCGACAACCACCAGAGAAGAGAATCTCTGGCCTCCTGGTCCAGATTCAGTAGAGGGGGCAGATCTGAATAATCCCCATTCCACTGACTTAGCATGCATAATTGCAGCGGTCTGAGATGCAGGCGCGCAAATGGCACTATGACCATTGCCGCGACCATTAAGCCGATTACTTCCATGCACTGAGCTACTGATGGCCTTGGAATGGAATGAAGGACACGGCAAGCATTTAGAATCTTTGATAACCTGGACTCCGTCAGGTAAATCTTCATCTCTACAGAATCTATCAGAGTCCCTAGAAAAGGAACCCTTGTGAGTGGTAACAGAGAACTCTTTTCCACGTTCACTTTCCACCCATGCAACCTCAGAAATGCAAGAACTATCTCTGTATGAGACTTTGCATTTTGAAAACTCGACGCTTGTATCAGAATGTCGTCTAGGTACGGAGCCACCGCTATGCCTCGCGGTCTTAGCACCGCCAGAAGTGAGCCCAGAACCTTTGTAAAAATTCTCGGGGCCGTAGCTAACCCGAAGGGAAGAGCTACAAACTGGTAATGCCTGTCTAGAAATGCAAACCTTAGGTACCGATAATGGTCTTTGTGAATCGGTATGTGAAGGTAGGCATCCTTTAAGTCCACTGTGGTCATATACTGACCCTCTTGGATCATGGGTAGGATGGTTCGAATAGTTTCCATTTTGAACGATGGAACCCTTAGGAACTTGTTTAAGATCTTTAGGTCCAAGATTGGTCTGAAGGTTCCCTCTTTTTTGGGAACCACAAACAGATTTGAGTAAAACCCTTGCCCTTGTTCTGTTCGCGGAACTGGGTGGATCACTCCCATTACTAAGAGGTCTTGTACACATTGCAGAAATGCCTCTTTCTTTATTAGGTTTGTTGATAACCTTGACAGATGAAATCTCCCTTGTGGAGGAGAAGCTTTGAAGTCCAGAAGGTATCCCTGAGATATGATCTCCAACGTCCAGGGATCCTGGACATCTCTTGCCCAAGCCTGGGCGAAGAGAGAGAGTCTGTCCCCCACTAGATCAGTTTCCGGATAGGGGGCCCTTCCTTCATGCTGTCTTAGGGGCAGAAGTAGGCTTTCTGGCCTGCTTGCCCTTGTTCCAGGACTGGTTGCTTTTCCAACCCTGTCTGTAACGAGCAGCAGTTCCTTCCTGTTTTGGAGCGGAGGAAGTTGATGCTGCTCCTGCCTTGAAATTACGAAAGGCACGAAAATTAGACTGTTTGGCCTTTGATTTGGCCCTATCCTGAGGAAGGGAGTGACCCTTACCTCCAGTAATGTCAGCAATAATTTCTTTCAAGCCGGGCCCGAATAAGGTTTGCCCTTTGAAAGGAATATTAAGCAATTTAGATTTAGAAGTCACATCTGCTGACCAGGATTTAAGCCATAGCGCTCTGCACGCCTGGATGGCAAAACCGGAGTTCTTAGCCGTTAGTTTGGTTAAGTGCACAACGGCGTCCGAAACAAATGCATTAGCTAGCTTAAGTGCTTTAAGTTTGTTAATGATCTCATCCAATGGTGCTGTGCGAATAGCCTCTTCTAGAGACTCAAACCAGAAAGCCGCCGCAGCAGTGACGGGCGCAATGCATGCAAGGGGCTGTAATATAAAACCTTGTTGAACAAACATTTTCTTAAGGTAACCTAATTTTTTATCCATTGGATCTGAAAAAGCACAACTGTCCTCCACCGGGATAGTGGTGCGCTTAGCTAAAGTAGAAACTGCACCCTCCACCTTAGGGACCGTCTGCCATAAGTCTCGTGTGGTAGCGTCTATTGGGAACATTTTTCTAAATATCGGAGGAGGGGAAAAGGGCACACCGGGTCTATCCCACTCCTTGCTAATAATCTCTGTAAGCCTTTTAGGTATAGGAAAAACGTCAGTACACACCGGCACCGCATAGTATTTATCCAGCCTACATAACTTCTCTGGGATTGCGACCGTGTCACAATCATTCAGAGCCGCTAACACCTCCCCTAGCAATACACGGAGGTTCTCAAGCTTAAATTTAAAATTTGAAATTTCTGAATCCGGTCTCCCTGGATCAGATCCGTCACCCACAGAATGAAGCTCTCCGTCCTCATGTTCTGCAAATTGTGACGCAGTATCAGACATGGCTCTCGTGTCATCAGCGCGCTCTGTCCTTAACCCAGAGTTATCGCGCTTGCCTCTTAACTCAGGCAAATTAGATAATACTTTTTTCATAACATTAGCCATATCTTGCAAAGTGATTTGTAAGGGCCTTGATGTACTTGGCGCCACAACATCACGCACCTCCTGAGCGGGAGGCGCAGGTACTGACACGTGAGGAGAGTTAGGCGGCATAACTTCCCCCTCGATGTCTGGTGATAATTTCTTTACCGGTAAAGACTGACCTTTATTTAAAGTAATATCAATACAATTGGTACACATATTTCTATTGGGCTCCACATTGGCTTTTAAACATAATGAACAAGCAGATTCATCTGTATCAGACATGTTTAAACAGACTAGCAATGAGGCTAGCAAGCTTGGAAATTACTTTCAGAAAATTTTCAAGCAATGTAAAAACGCTGCTGCGCTTTTAAAATCACCAAAAAAACAATTACAGTTGAAATAACAATGAACTAATTCAGTTATAGCAACCAAATCTTTACATTAAATGTATGAAATTAGCAGAGGATTGCACCCACTAGCAAAAGGATGATTAACCCCTTAATACCCAAAAAACGGATAATCAATTTAACAGTTAACGTTTTTATCACAGTCAAACACACTGTCACAGGTCTGCTGTGACTGATTACCTCCCTCAAATATAAATTTTGAAGACCCCTGAGCTCTCTGGAGACGTCCTGGATCAAGGAGGAAGAAACAGGAAGACTATGATTGAATTTTAACTGCGCAACAAGGCGCTAACAAAAATCCCCTCCCACTCATATTACAACAGTGGGAGACCAGCTATAACGGTTTCTATGCAGAAAAATACGTTAGCCATGTGGAAAAAATCATGCCCCAAGAGATTTATCACCAAAGTACCTCACAAAACGATTAACATGCCAGTAAACGTTTTTAAAAAAAAAAACAACATTTCAGATGTTGTGTAAAGTTATCACTAAGCCTGCTACCAGTCGCTTCTACTGCAGTTAAGGCTCATACATTATTTCAGTATTAACAGTATTTTTTCAGTCAAATTCTATTCCCTAGAAAATAACTCTACTGTGCATACATTTACCAGCCTGATACCAGTCGCTACTACTGCATTTTAGGCTGTACTTACATCATATGGGTATCGGCAGTGTTTTCTTAGTCAATTCCATTCCTAGAAAATATTTTACTGCACATACCTCATTTGCAGGGGACCCCGCATGCTATTCCCTTTTCTGAAGTTACCCCACTCCTCAGAATGTGCGAGAACAGCCAGTGGATCTTAGATACGTCTGCTAAGATCATAGAAAAAGCAGGCAGATTCTTCTTCTAAATACTGCCTGACAGAAAAAACAGCACACTCTGGTGCCATTTAAAATAAACTTTTGATTGAAGAATAATTAAATAAAAAACTCCAACTCCTCTCACAACCTCCTTCTTTGTTGAGACTTGCAAGAGAATGACTGGATATGACATGTGAGGGGAGGAGCTATATAGCAGCTCTGCTTGGGTGATCCTCTTGCAACTTCCTGTTGGGAAGGAGAATATATCCCATAAGTAATGGATGACCCGTGGACTGAACACACTTAACAAGAGAAACTAATATTTTATCACCTCTTTCACTTTACCCTTCCTAGTACTTAGAGGAGGCAAAGAGAATAACTGGGGGTGGAGCTAAGGGAGGAGCTATATAGACAGCTCTGCTGTGGTGCTCTTTGCCACTTCCTGTTAGCAGGAGGATAATATCCCCACAAGTAAAGGATGAATCCGTGGACTCGTCGTACCTTATAGAAGAAATATAAGCAGGTTGGTAGCACCAAGGAAGTGTCAATGCAACCACTGCTTCCGCATGAAGATCCCTGGACCTGGACAGGTACCTAGGAAGTTTCTTGTTTAGATGAGAAGCCATCAGATCTATTTCTGGAAAACCCCACATCTGAAAAAACACATCTGGATGGAGAGACCTCTCCCCCGGATGTAAAGTCTGACGGCTGAGATAATCCGCTTCTCAATTGTCTACACCTGGGATATGTACCACAGAAATTAGACAAGAGCTGGATTCCACCCAAGAAAGTATTCAAGATACTTCTATCATAGCTAGGGGACTGTGAGTCCCATCCTTTTAATTGACATATGCCACAGCTGTGATATTGTCTGTCTGAAAACAAATGAACGGTTCTCTCTTCAACAGAGGCCAAGCCTGAAGAGCCCTGAAAATTGCACGAATTTCCAAAATATTGATTGGCAATCTGGCCTCTTGAGATTTCCAAACCCCTTGTGCTGTCAGAGATCCCCAAACAGCTCCCCAACCTGAAAAGACTCACATCTGTTGTGATCACAGTCCAGGTTGGACGAACCAAAGAGGCCCCTAGAAATATACGATGGTGATCTAACCACCAAGTCAGAGATAGTCAAACACTGAGATTTAAGGATATTAATTGTGATATCCTTGTATAATCCCTGCACCATTGATTCAGCATACAAAGCTGGAGAGGTCTCATATAAAGACGAGCAAAGAGAATCACGTCCGATGCTGCAGTCATGAGACCTAAAACTTCCATACACAGCTACTGAAGGGAATAATAGAGACTGAAGGTTCCGACAAGCTGAAACCAATTTAAATAGTCTCTTGTCTGTTAGAGACAGAGTCATGGACACTGAATCCATCTTGAAACCTAAAAAGGTGACCCTTGTCTGAGGAATCAATGAACTTTTTGGTAAATTGATCCTCCAACCATGTCTTTGATGAAACAACAGTAGTTGATTCGTGTGAGATTCTGCAGAACGTAAGGACTGAGCAAGTACCAAGATATCGTCCAAATTAGGAAACACCACAACACCCCGCTCTCTGATAACAGAGAGAAGGGCACCAAGATTCCTAGAGCTGTCACTAGGCCAAAAAGGAAGAGCAACAAATTGGCAATGCTTGTCTAAAAAAGAAAATCTCAGAAATGGAAAGCAATCTGGATGAATCAGAATATGAAGACATGCATCCTGTAAGTCTATTGTGGGCATATAATGCCCTTGCTGAACAAAAAGCAGAATAGACCTTATAGTCACCATTTTGAAAGTACTCTTACATATCAATTCAAAATTTTTAGATCCAAAACTGGTCTGAATGAAATTACTTTCTTTGGGACAATGAATAGATTTGAATAAAAACCCCAGACCCTGTTCCTGAACGGAACAGGCATGATTACCCCAGATAACTCCAGGTCTGAAACACACTTCAGGAAAGCCTGAGCCTTTACCTTTTTTGCTGGAATGCGTGAGAGAAAAAAAAAAAATCTTCTCACAGATGGTCTTACTCTGAATCCTATTCTGTACCCCTGAGAGACAATATTCTGAATCCAATGATTTTGAACCGAATTGATCCAAACATCTTAGAAAAATCTTAATCTGCCCCCTACCAGCTGAGCTGGAATAAGATCCGCACCTTCATGTGGACTTAGGGGCTGGCTTTGATCTCTTAAATGGCTTGGATTTATTCCAATTTGAAGAAGGCTTCCAATTAGAAACAGATTCCTTGGGGAAGAATTAGGTTTCTGTTCCTTATTTAAGAACAAAAACAGTTAGAAGCTTCAAATTTACCCTTAGATCTTATCTTGAGGCAAACAAACTCCCCCCAGTGACAGTTGAAAATATTGAATCCAACTGAACCAAATAATTTATTACCTTGGAAGGAAAGACATAGCAATCTAGACTTAGATGTCATATCAGCATTCCAAGATTTAAGCCACAAAGCTCTTTTAGTTAAAATAGCTAAAGACAGAGTTTTAACATCAATTTTGATAACAAAAAATGGCATCACAAATGAAATTATTAGCATGTTAAATCAAGTTAACAGTGCTAGACAAATCATGATTCGATACTTGCCTGAAAACAAATAAGCTTCCCTTAGATAAGATTCAAGTCTCCTATCTAAAGGATCTTAACAAGAAATACTATCTTCTGCAGGAATAGTAGTACGTTTAGCAAGAGTAGAGATAGCCCCATCAATTTTGGGGCTCTTTTCCCAAAACTCCAATCTAATTGCTGGCAAAGGATACAATTTTTTAAACCTTAAAGAAGGAATAAAAGAAGTACCAGGCCTATTCCATTCCTTAGACATCGTATCAGAAATAGCACCAGGAACTGAAAAAAACCTCTGAAATAACCACAGGAGGTTTATAAACAGAATTTAAACGTTTACTAGCTTTAAAATCAAGATGACTAGTCTCCTCAATATCCAATATAATCAACACTTCTTCAACAAAGAACGAATGTACTCCATTTTAAATAAATAAGTAGATTTGTTAGTGTCAATATCTGAGGAAGGATCTTCTGAATTAGATAGATCCTCATCAGAGGAGGATAATTCAGTATGTTGTCGGTCATTTGAAATTTCATCAACTTTATGAGAAGTTTATTAAGACCTTTACATTTATTAGAAGGCGGAATGGCAGACAAAGCCTTCTGATAGAATCAGCAAAAAATTCTTACAAATTCGCAGGTATATCTTGCACATTAGATGTTAAAAGAACAGCAACAGGCAATGTATTATTACTGATGGACACTTTCTCTGCATGTAAAAGTTTATCATGACAATTTATTACAAACCACAGCTGGAGATGTAATCTCCATACGATTACAACAAATGTACTTAGCTTTGGTAGAACTGTTATCAGTCAGCAGGATTCCAACAGTGTTTTCTGAGACAGGAACAGATTGAGACATCTTGCAAAATGTAAGAGAAAAAACAACATATAAAGCAAAATTATCAATTTCCTTATATGGCAGTTTCAGGAATGGGAAACAATGCAAAAAGAATAGCCCACTGACATAGAAAAAGAGGCAAGAGGCAAATAGGAATGGGGTCTAAAATAATGAAAATATTTGGCGCCAAGTATGACGCACAACAAACAGAAAAATATTTTTTGGTGCCAAAAACGTCCGGAAACGACACAATGGTGTCATAGATGACGCAACCTTGTGAAAGGACCCGGCGTCAACTAAGATGCCGGAAAAGACGAATTTGCGTCAACGAACGAAACTTCACGCCGAAAATGATGCATTAAACTTTAGCATTTTGCGCCCTCACAAGCCTAATTCTGCCCGCGATATAGAAAAAGACAGTCAATTGAAAAAAGACTACACCCCAGGTAAGAAATAAATATCTAAAAAATGTATTTCCCAGATATGAAACGGACAGTCTGCAAAAGGAAATATACTGAAACCTGAATCATGGCAAATATAAGTACAATACATATATTTAGAACTTTATAAAATACATAAAGTCGAAAACATAGCTGAGAGTGTCTTAAGTAATGAAAACATACTTACCAAAAGAAACCCATCCACATATAGCAGATAGCAAAACCAGTACTGAAACAGTTATCAGTAGAGGTAATGGAATATGAGAGTATATAGTCGGTCTGAAAAGGGAGGTAGGAGATGAATCTCTACGACTGTTAACAGAGAACCTATGAAATAGATCCCCGTGAGGAAAACCATTGCATTCAATAGGTGATACTCCCTTTACAGCCCTCTGACATTCACTGTACTCTGAGAGGAATCGGGCTTCAAAAAAAGCTGAGAAGCGCATATCAATGTAGAAATCTTAGCACAAACTTACTTCACCACCTCCATAGGAAGCAAAGTTTGTAAAAACTGAATTGTGGGTGTGGTGAGGGGTGTATTTATAGGCATTTTGAGGTTTGGGAAACTTTGCCCCTCCTGGTAGGATTGTATATCCCATACGTCACTAGCTCATGGACTCTTGCCAATTACATGAAAGAAACGTAAAATTTGTAAAACTTTGTAAAAAGTATGTAAAAGTATGTAAGAAAGACCAAATAGCCTCCTTACAAATCTGCTCCATAGAGGCCTCATTTTTGAAGGCCCAAGACAAAGCCACCGTTCTAGTGGAATGAGCCGTGATCCTCTGAGGAGGCTTATGTCCCGCTGTCTCGTTAGCCAAACGGATCAAGCTCCTCAGCCAAAAAGACAAAGAAGTAGCAGAAGCCCTCTGACCCCTGCGCTTCCCTGAATACAAGACAAAAAGAGATATAGATTGCCTGAAATTCAAGGCATGGACCACATCTAGATTATGAAGTAACTGCTCCGTCGAAGAAGGTTTAGGACACAGAGAAGGAACAACTATTTCCTGATTGATGTTACAATTGGACACCACCTTGGGAAGAAACCCATAGCCAGTGCGAAACAACCCCCTTGTCTGTATGAAAATCCAGATAAGGGGGACCATGTTGCAAGGCCCCCAGTTCAGATACTCTGCGAGCCGATGCAATGGCCAACAGGAAGAGAACCTTAATGTCCAGAGAATGCATAGGCTCAAACGGAACCTGCTGCAAAACCCTAAGGACCAAATTTAAGCTCCACGGGGGAGCAGACTGCCTAAAGACAGGCCTGATTCAAGACAGAGCCTGAACAAAGGATTGAATGTCAGGGAGCTCAGCGAGTCTCCTATGCAACAACACAGATAATGCCAAAATCTGTCCCTTTAAAGAACTAGCGGCAAGTCCCTTCTCTAAACCCTCTTAAAGAAAGGACAGAATTCTGCAAACCATCACCTTGTGCCAAGAGTATCCATGTTTCTCACACCAGGCCAAGTAAGTCCTCCACACCTTATGGTAGATACGCCGAGTGACTGGCTTTCTTGCCTGAACTAAAGTGTCAATCACACTTTCAGAAAAACCTCTCTTAGCTAAGACTAAGCGTTCAATCTCCACACAGTCAGCCTCAGAGAATTGAGATTTTGATGTTGGAAAGGACCCTGTTCCAGCAGATCCCTGCGACAGGGTAACCTCCACGGCGGAGAGGATGACATCCCCACCAGATCCGCAAACCACGTCCTCCGCGGCCAAGAAGGAGCAATCAGAATGGTCGACACTCTCTCCTGCTTTATGCGTGCCTCTATACGAGGAAAAATGTACGCTAGCTCGAACCCCCAAGGCACCGCTAATGCATCTATCAGCTCTGTCTGGGGGTCCCTCGACCCATATCAGGGAAGTTTGCAATTGAGTCTGGACGCCATTAGATCTATCTCCGGAGTCCCCCATCTGAGACAAATCTCCGCAAACACCTCGGGGTGAAGAGACCATAAGGCAAACATTCCCAGCTGAGGAAGTCCACTTCCCAGTTGTCCACACCCGGAATGTGGATCGCCAAAAGCGAGCAGTTGTGGGAGTCCGCCCATTCCGGGATTGGAGACACCTCCCTCATTGTGAGTGAGCTCCTTGCACCCCCCTGATGGTTGATCTAAGCCACTGAGGTAATGTTGTATGAAACCTTATGAAGTTGAACGCCCCCAGGCGGGGCCACGTCTTCAGAGTATTGTAGATCGCTCTAAGTTCCAGGATATTTATTGGTAAAAGGAACTCCAGCAGAGACCATTTTCCCTGTGCCATCTTGGCACCCCAGACAGCTCCCCATCCCGCCAGACTCGCGTCCGCGGTCACAACCTCCCAGGACGGTCTCAAGAAGGATGTCCCCATGGAGTTTTTACGGGCGGATCCACCAAGAGAGGGAGGTCCGAGCCCGCACATCCATGGATATCAGCTGTGACAGGTCTGAATGATATCGGTTCCACTGCCACAACATGCATAATTGAAGAGGCCTGAGATGAAACTTGCAAATGGAATGACGTCTATGCTAAAGACCATGAGCCCGATCACCTCCATACATTAAGCCACGAGGGCCTCTCTGAGGATCGAAGGGCCAGACAGGTGGACGCAAGCTTCCTGCGTCTTTGATCTGTTAGGAAAATCTTCATGGACACAGAGTCTATGATTGTGCCCAGAAACTCCACCCTGGTGCTGGATACCAGGGAGCTCTTTCCAAAGTTTACCTTCTAACCGTGAGATTGAAGCAATAGGAGCAGAGACCTTGAATGGTCCACTGCCAGACTGAAGGACGGCACCTAAACCAGGATGTCGTCCAGATAGGGCGCCACCGCAATGCCCCTGGATCTAGCCACCGCAAGCAGAGCCCCAAGAACCTTTGTGAAAACTCTCAGGGCCGTCGCCAAGCCGAAAGGAAGAGCCACAAACTGGAAGCGTTGGTCCAGAAAAGCAAATCTCACGGACTTGAAGTGGTCCCTGTGAATTGGAACATGAAGGTAGGCATCCTTCATGTCTATTGTGATCATGAACTGCCCCTCCTGAACTAGGGGCAAAATGGACCTGATCGTTTCCATTTTGAACGATGGAACAGACAAAAATTTGTTTAAAGACTTCAGATCCAAAATCATGCGGAACGTGCCCTTTTTTGGAACTACAAACAGTTTTGAATAATAATCTAGACCCCTTTCTGCAAGGAGTACTGGTACGATAACACCTAGAGAGGAAAGATCCCTCACACATCCTAGAAAGGCCTCTTTCTTTTCAGGGCCTCGATGACAGGATTGACATGAAGAACCTGCCCCTGGGTGGAAAGGACTTGAACCCTATCCTGTACCCCTGGGAGACAACCTCCAGAACCCAAGGGTCCTGAACATCCTGCAACCAGGATTCAGAGAATAGAGATAACCTGCCCCCTACTCGGTCTGTAGACCTGTCGGGGGCCGCCCCTTCATGCCGACTTGGTCTCGGCAGGCTTCTTGTTCTGTTTGGACTTGTTCCAAGACTGAGCAGGCTTAAACATTCCCTTGGATTGGTCCGCTTTCGCAGCGGGCTGCTGGCACTGGGCCCTTTCTACACGAAAGGGACGAAAAGTAGGTCCTTTAGGCTTAGCCTTCTTATCCTGGGGTAGGAAGGCACCCTTGCCTCCCGAAACCGTGGATATAATAGAGTCCAGGCCTGGACCGAACAGAATCTTTCCTTGAAAAGGCAGGGACAGCAACCTCAATTTGGAGGTCATGTCCGTCAACCAAGATTTTACCCCACAAGGCTCTGCGCGCTAAAACCGAAAACCCTGACATCTTAGCATGCAGGCTAATAATTTGCATATTGGCGTCGCAAATGAAAGAATTGGCTACCTTCAGAGCCTTAATCTTTTCCTGCACCTCTTCGAAAGAGGGTTCACCCTCAATCATTTCACACAGGGAATCACACCAATATGACGCAGCTCCAGCAACCGCAGCTACAGCTGCTGCCGGCTGAAAAACAAACCCTGTGTGCAGAAACATCTTTCTCAGCATATTCTTTAACTTTTTATCCATGGGCTCCTTGAACAAAAAACTATCCACTAGGGGAATAGTCGTTCGCTTGGTGAGCGTGGAGATAGCCCCATCCACCCTAGGAATGGTCCCCCACAGTTCCAACTGAGCCTCCGGAACGGGGAAAAGTTTCTTAAAAGGACGAGAAAGGGAAAAGGAAGAACCTAATCAAGCCCATTCATTCTTGATAATGTTAGCCATCTTTATAGGGACCGGGAAGGTCTGGGGAACCACCTTATCCTCATAAACCTTATCTAGCTTAGGGATAGAAGGTTCTTCCGGAAGCTTCTTCTCCGGAACCTCCAGAGTAGCAAGCACTTGCTTTAGTAAAAAGCGCAAATTCTCCATCTTAAACCTAAAGCCTGGCTCCTCTGCAGGAGCTTGAGATGACGCAGATTCCGAACCAGAAGGGGCCCCCTCCGAAGAGTCGGGGTGGGCCTTGTCCTCGAACCACTCCGTAGGAGCTTCCAACATGGACAAATCCTGGGTCTGACCGCTTTGAAAGGCCCTACGCTTGCGCTTAGCAGAACGTGGTAAGGCGTGGATCACTTTGGAAACCGCCGTTTGCAGTTGATCTGCAAAATCTGGCGGCCAACAAATCTCTCCCGAAGGAGCAACAGTCGGACCCCGGGGTACTGCATGTACAATAGGGGACTCAACTCGGGAACGCACCTCACGGGACGGAGAACCCTCAGAGGTGGACGGCTTGGTGGTACTAGACATTCTTTTATAGTCTCAACTCTCTCAAGGCATGTGGAACATAATTGGGCAGGCAGGTCTACCGAAAACTCACAATAAACACAGGTATGAGACTTAGTTAAAGAGGGAGAACCCTCTAACGCATCAGAATCCTCCATAGCTTGCGCTTTTATAGGCAACAATAACAACCAACAGGCCGATGGCCAGGGCACTCACCACCTCCAATGAACCAGACTACAGCAACCTCTTCGTCTCCTCCGTCGCAGATCAGATCGGAAGTGAAGAAGCCCCACCCGGTCACACGGGTGCCTCGTAGGACCGCCCCTGCCTAAAGGAGAAAACGCGCCAAAAAAGGCCACGCACAAATTCCCGTAAAATAACCTGATAGATCCACGCATTGCCAGAGCCTCATCCCGCACAATCGCAGCAATGACACAAACAATATCATGTATACAGCCCCCCCCAGTTCAATAATCCCCCTACCAGGAATTTTAACCCATGATTCTGTAAAGATAAAAGGTGCCACACTGTGACCCTGTCTTCTATGTTAACATTGTGTATAAAATGAAACGATCTTACCAGAATCCACGCCGTGGAACAGGAACACGGCCCTTCAAGTGTGATAGGTCATAGCAGCGCTCCTTAAGTGCCCATGTGGTCTATTATATATAGGCGAGACCACCCAGAAGGTCAAGGACCGCTTCTGTCAGCACAAGTCCAGTATTGGCAATGAGAATTTGTCTCACCTTCCTGTCCCCTCACATTTTCTGGATAAAGGCCACCAAGCCAATCAATTAAGATTCATGGTGATTGACCATGCAAATAAAAAACCCAGAGGAGGAGACAGGTTGAGAGACTTGTTGTATAGAGAGGCCAAATGGATTTGGCATTTAGATACCATGTCACCAAAAGGTCTCAATAGAGAGTTTGATCTCTTGCCATTAATTTAAAATATTTTTGTTTTTTAAGTATTCTGTTTTATATTTTTGTTTAAACATTTTCATTTTTTGTTCCTATTATGCTATCTCTTGGCTCTGTGTAATTGCTTTTGATTTATATTTAGTTGTTGGACCAATCCTCCAGTTAGTCTCTAATGGGTTAACAATTGAATTTTTCCTTGCAAGTGTGATGTCATTTTGCACACGCCCCTTGTGAGCTTGGGGATTGGCCCTCCACTAATTGCCATGTGAATAAAGTCTTGTTCACTTTTCGGTATGTGTAAGCTTGAGAAAGAGGCAAGTAGCCTCGAAACATTGCTCCTATTAAAGGTGTTTTCCTGTTGCTTAGAGTGCTACCTTCATCTTTTTGTCCAACTATATTCCTTCAGATCTTGGTTGGGGGTCTGTGAAGGTTTGAGCACCTATCTCCTGCTAACTCTGCAGTGCTGACCCAGGAGTGCTGATCCTAACATTCACTTTACCTATGGACTTGAGAGAAGAAAGCAGTCTGCGAAACTCGTCAACGCCGATTGCTGTAGGAGTTGTTAACATGAGTCGGGATGGTTTCGCAAAAGGGACTCTCCCTGCATCTTCGGACTCCCAAGCTTCACTGAGAAGCCTTATAGGGCTACTTAAACTCCTGTCCCATCGCAAAGAGTAATACCCTCCATAAGAGACCTCTGGATCTTCTGCATCTCTCTGCCACCTCCTGTGATGAAAGGCAAAGAATGACTAGGGGATGAGGGGAGTGGGAAAGGTATTTAAGCATTTGGCTGGGGTGTCTTGGCCTCCTCCTGGAGGCCAGGTTCTTAATTCCCAATAGTAATGAATGAAGCCGTGGACTCTTCTCCCCTTTAGATGGAAATACACAGAAGCAGAAGAGCAGATGTAGAACTCCTTACTCAATCACCTTAAACGGGACATTAAACTGTTGGGTACAACTACATTAGGATGATTACCACTACTTATCATGCTATTGTTTATCCTTCTATACCTTTCTTAAAAGCCCTTTTTCTATTTTGAATTATTACAGAATCCAGCTGGTAAAAAACTGCAATTTATACTGGGTGCACCATCTTGTAGCACGCATGTTGCTGTATTCTGTGACAGAAGCAGTGCACTTTCACAGATCTATGTTACTGGCTATTTGACAGCTGTAACTTGCACTTCAGTTTAGTTCAGATAATAGAGAGTGAAGCGTTATAATTTTACAATTTTTTGCACAGTTTAAAAGTTACCTAACAAATATAAGTTTCAAGTTGGCGGCACCCAGAGTGAAGATGCAGAGCTTCACCAATTGATTTTGTAAGGCGTTAAAATAAGAGAACATCTTTGAAGACAGAAGCAGGCACAGGAGGAAAAAAAAAAAACAATAGCATGGTGAGTAATAACCATGCTACTGTAGTTGTTCTCAGCTATTTCATGCCCCTTTAATGTCCAATGGCTGCGTACATAAGGGCAGCGTTTATGGAAAAAGGCAGCATTATTCCAGAGAACTTTAAAAAGTGGGAGGACAGTGCAGAATCTGTTTCCCACTGCTAGCAAAGAATTGTGGGTTTTAATATGGGATCTACTCTATACAAAATGTAGAGGTGGAAGGATGAGTTTATAATTACTATTCTTACTTTTCTACCTCTAGTTAAGCCTGGAGAGAGAAAAAACTGCAGATGGTTTGGTGATTGATGGCAGCACTACAGGGCAATGTCAAATTTATCGGACAAATCATAAAATTACCTAAAATGTATGTATTTATATAAACATTACAGCATGGTCATAACAGTTCTGAATTTTGTTTGGAGAAAAAAAAAAGGAAAAAGTAAAACACATAATTCTGCAATTGAAAAGGAAAATATTTAAAGTCTAACTCATAAATATCTTTTAACTGAGCCACAAATAAACAATTTTAAAACTATAACTCACGGGAAGTCTTGTTTGTGCTCCCTGATTTTGAACCACTGATCTCTCGAACAAATATTGGTTCATCGTCATCATCATCATCCTCAACTTCTTTTATTCTTTGCTGCCATGGTTCCAGCTCTTCCTCCTCACATTCCATTAGAAGTTCTGCCATTTTATACTATCTATAGAAACACAAAGAGAATAACTGTAGAATATCCACAATTTTATGAAAGTACATTTCTAGATATTTCTCCCAGAAAGAAGCCCATTTAGAATCAAGTTTTTCCAGTTGCATTTATGCAACACCGGGTTGTCTAGAAACAGTACAAATTTGAACTCCATTTGTCTACTACATACTGCAGCTACACAAATTTAAAATAATGAGGCAAGCATACACTTTTTCTCCAGAGATGATCACATGAATTAAACATTCCCTTTTAAATGATCAATTGTAATGCTGCCTTTTCATATTTTTTTGCGTACTTCATAAAAATGTTGCCAATTCTACTGTTCCCGCCTGCTTTATTATTAGTATCTTCTTTAATGTAGGTTGGGCACTACACAGTAAATGAGTTAAAGAACCAGTAAATAAAGTAGATTTGCATTATCAATAGATGCATAATAAGAAGACAATGCAATAGAACTTAGTCTGAAGTTTAAATGAGTAGTAGATTTTCTTCTGGCAAATTTCAAAATTTGTCTTTTTCCACTCTTCCTGTATCACGTGACAGCCATCAGCCAATCACAAATGCATATACGTTTATTCTGTGAATTCTTGCACATGCTCAGTAGGAGTGGGTAACTCAAAAGTGTAAAAATAAAAAAAAAAAAACTGTGCACATTTTGTTAATGGAAGTAAATTGGAAAGTCGTTTAAAATAGCATGGTCTATCTAAATCATGAAAGTTTAACTTTGGGTTGAGTGTCCCTTTAACTGTTAGACTTACACTTAACAGAAAACCAGATACATTTTGCATAATGTTAGATTAGTACTGCATTGACAAGAGACACAATCATACCCACCAACTGTCCAATTTTTGCAGGACAGTCCCGGTTTTAGGGGTCTGTCCCGCTGTCCCAGAATGATTGACATCTGTCCCGATTTGCTCCATGCATTAAAAAAAAAATTCTATTGGGCACATAAATGTCACACATCCCCACCTGCAAAAACTAATTTCAGGGAGGTGGCTTCACCGGCAGACAGACACACACATATATACATATACATACATACAAAAAAAACATAATTAATGCTTACCTGATAAATTTATTTCTCTAGTAGTGTATCCAGTATACGGATCATCCATTACTTGTGGGATATTCTCCTTCCCAACAGG
The DNA here is from genome assembly GCF_027579735.1 of Bombina bombina. Lineage (NCBI taxonomy): Eukaryota > Metazoa > Chordata > Amphibia > Anura > Bombinatoridae > Bombina > Bombina bombina. The sequence goes on from NC_069504.1 coordinate 560,225,722, forward strand.
AAGTTGCAAGAGGATCACCCACAGCAGAGCTGCTATATAGCTCCTCCCCTCACTGCCATATCTAGTCATTCGACCGAAACAAGACGAGAAAGGAGAAACCATAGGGTGCAGTGGTGACTGTAGTTTAATTAAAATTTAGACCTGCCTTAAAAGGACAGGGCGGGCCGTGGACTGGATACACTACAAGAGAAATAAATTTATCAGGTAAGCATAAATTATGTTTTCTCTTGTTAAGTGTATCCAGTCCACGGATCATCCATTACTTGTGGGATACCAATACCAAAGCTAAAGTACACGGATGATGGGAGGGACAAGGCAGGAACTTAAACGGAAGGAACCACTGCCTGTAGAAACTGTCTCCCAAAAACAGCCTCCGAAGAAGCAAAAGTGTCAAATTTGTAAACTTTTGAAAAGGTGTGAAGCAAAGACCAAGTCGCAGCCTTGCAAATCTGTTCAACAGAGGCCTCATTTTTAAAGGCCCAGATGGAAGCCACAGCTCTAGTAGAATGAGCTGTAATCCTTTCAGGGGGCTGCTGTCCAGCAGTCTCATAGGCTAAGCGTATTATGCTCCGAAGCCAAAATGAGAGAGAGGTTGCCGAAGCTTTTTGACCTCTCCTCTGTCCAGAGTAAACGACAAACAGGGCAGATGTTTGACGAAAATCTTTAGTAGCCTGTAAGTAAAACTTCAAGGCACGGACTACGTCCAGATTATGCAAAAGACGTTCCTTCTTTGAAGGAGGATTAGGACACAATGATGGAACAACAATCTCTTGATTGATATTCCTGTTAGAAACCACCTTAGGTAAAAACCCAGGTTTGGTACGCAGAACTACCTTGTCTGAATGAAAAATCAGATAAGGAGAATCACAATGTAAGGCAGATAACTCAGAGACTCTTCGAGCCGAGGAAAAAGCCATCAAAAACAGAACTTTCCAAGATAAAAGTTTAATATCAATGGAATGAAGGGGTTCAAACGGAACTCCCTGAAGAACTTTAAGAACCAAGTTTAAGCTCCACGGGGGAGCAACAGTTTTAAACACAGGCTTAATCCTAACCAAAGCCTTACAAAATGCCTGGACGTCTGGAACTTCTGCCAGACGCTTGTGCAAAAGAATAGACAGAGCAGAGATCTGTCCTTTTAAAGAACTAGCTGATAAGCCTTTGTCCAAACCCTCTTGGAGAAAGGACAATATCCTAGAAATCCTAACCTTACTCCATGAGTAACTCTTGGATTCACACCAATAAAGATATTTACGCCATATCTTATGGTAGATTTTCCTGGTGACAGGCTTTCGTGCCTGTATTAAGGTATCAATGACTGACTCGGAGAAGCCACGCCTTGATAGAATCAAGCATTCAATCTCCATGCAGTCAGTCTCAGAGAAAGTAGATTTGGATGATTGAAAGGACCTTGTATTAGAAGGTCCTGCCTCAGAGGCAGAGTCCATGGTGGAAGAGATGACATGTCCACTAGGTCTGCATACCAGGTCCTGCGTGGCCACGCAGGCGCTATCAGAATCACTGATGCTCTCTCCTGTTTGATTTTGGCAATCAGTCGAGGGAGCAGAGGAAACGGTGGAAACACATAGGCCAGGTTGAAGAACCATCTATCAGCGTTGCTCCCGGGTCCCTGGACCTGGATCCGTAACAAGGAAGCTTGGCGTTCTGGCGAGACGCCATGAGATCCAGTTCTGGTTTGCCCCAACGATGGACCAGTTGAGCAAACACCTCCGGATGGAGTTCCCACTCCCCCGGATGAAAAGTCTGACGACTTAGAAAATCCGCCTCCCAGTTCTCTACGCCTGGGATGTGGATCGCTGACAGGTGGCAAGAGTGAGACTCTGCCCAGCGAATTATCTTTGAGACTTCTAACATCGCTAGGGAACTCCTGGTTCCCCCTTGATGGTTGATGTAAGCCACAGTCGTGATGTTGTCCGACTGAAATCTGATGAACCTCAGTGTTGCTAACTGAGGCCAAGCTAGAAGAGCATTGAATATTGCTCTTAACTCCAGAATATTTATTGGGAGGAGTCTCTCCTTCTGATTCCACAATCCCTGAGCCTTCAGGGAGTTCCAGACTGCGCCCCAACCTAGAAGGCTGGTATCTGTTGTTACAATCGTCCAATCTGGCCTGCGAAAGGTAATACCCTTGGACAGATGGGCCCGAGAAAGCCACCAGAGAAGAGAATCTCTGGTCTCTTGATCCAGATTTAGTAGAGGGGACAAATCTGAGTAATCCCCATTCCACTGACTTAGCATGCATAATTGCAGCGGTCTGAGATGCAGGCGAGCAAATGGCACTATGTCCATTGCCGCTACCATTAAGCCGATTACTTCCATGCACTGAGCCACTGACGGGCGTGGAATGGAATGAAGGACACGGCAAGCATTTAGAAGTTTTGATAACCTGGACTCAGTCAATAAATTTTCATCTCTACAGAATCTATAAGAGTCCCTAGGAAGGAGACTCTTGTGAGTGGTGACAGAGAACTCTTTTCCACGTTCACTTTCCACCCATGCAACCTCAGAAATGCCAGAACTATCTCTGTATGAGACTTGGCAATTTGAAAGCTTGACGCCTGTATCAGGATGTCGTCTAGATAAGGAGCCACCGCTATGCCTCGCGGTCTTAGAGCCGCCAGAAGTGAGCCCAGAACCTTTGTAAAAATTCTCGGGGCAGTGGCCAACCCGAAGGGAAGAGCTACAAATTGGTAATGCCTGTCTAGAAAGGCAAACCTTAGGAACCGATGATGATCTTTGTGAATCGGAATGTGAAGGTAGGCATCCTTTAAGTCCACTGTGGTCATGTACTGACCCTCTTGGATCATGGGTAGGATGGTCCGAATAGTTTCCATTTTGAATGATGGAACTCTGAGGAATTTGTTTAAGATCTTTAGATCCAAGATTGGTCTGAAGGTTCCCTCTTTCTTGGGAACCACAAACAGATTTGAATAAAATCCCTGTCCTTGTTCCGTCCGCGGAACTGGATGGATCACTCCCATTACTAGGAGGTCTTGCACACAGCTTAGGAATGCCTCTTTCTTTATCTGGTTTGCTGATAACCTTGAAAGATGAAATCTCCCTTGTGGAGGAGAAGCTTTGAAGTCCAGAAGATATCCCTGAGATATGATCTCCAACGCCCAGGGATCCTGAATATCTCTTGCCCACGCCTGGGCGAAGAGAGAAAGTCTGCCCCCCACTAGATTCGTTTCCGGATAGGGGGCCGTTCCTTCATGCTGTCTTGGGGGCAGCAGCAGGCTTCCTGGCCTGCTTGCCCTTGTTCCAGGACTGGTTAGGTTTCCAGGCCTGTCTGGAATGAGCAACAGTTCCCTCTTGTTTTGAAGCGGAGGAAGTTGATGCTGCTCCTGCCTTGAAATTTCGAAAGGCACGAAAATTAGACTGTTTGGCCTTTGATTTGGCCCTGTCCTGAGGAAGGGTATGACCCTTGCCTCCAGTAATGTCAGCAATAATTTCCTTCAAGCCAGGCCCGAATAAGGTCTGCCCCTTGAAAGGAATGTTGAGTAATTTAGACTTTGAAGTCACGTCAGCTGACCAGGATTTAAGCCATAGCGCCCTACGCGCCTGGATGGCGAATCAGGAATTCTTAGCCATTAGTTTAGTCAAATGAACAATGGCATCAGAAACAAATGAGTTAGCTAGCTTAAGCGTTCTAAGCTTGTCAATAATTTCATTCAATGGAGCTGTCTGGATGGCCTCTTCCAGGGCCTCAAACCAGAATGCCACCGCAGCAGTGACAGGCGCAATGCATGCAAGGGGCTGTAAAAAAAAACCTTGTTGAATAAACATTTTCTTAAGGTAACCCTCCAATTTTTTATCCATTGGATCTGAAAAAGCACAACTGTCCTCAACCGGGATAGTGGTACGCTTTGCTAAAGTAGAAACTGCTCCCTCCACCTTAGGGACCGTCTGCCATAAGTCCTGTGTAGTGGCGTCTATTGGAAACATTTTTCTAAATATAGGAGGTGGGGAAAAGGGCACACCGGGTCTATCCCACTCCTTGCTAATAATTTCTGTAAGCCTTTTAGGTATAGGAAAAACGTCAGTACACACCGGCATAGTATCTATCCAGCCTACACAATTTCTCTGGAATTGCAACTGTGTTACAGTCATTCAGAGCAGCTAATACCTCCCCAAGCAATACACGGAGGTTCTCAAGCTTAAATTTAAAATTAGAAATCTCTGAATCAGGTTTCCCCGAGTCAGAGATGTCACCCACAGACTGAAGCTCTCCGTCCTCATGTTCTGCATACTGTGACGCAGTATAAGACATGGCTCTAACAGCATTTGCGCGCTCTGTATCTCTCCTAACACCAGAGCTATCGCGCTTGCCTCTTAATTCAGGCAATCTAGATAATACCTCTGACAGGGTATTATTCATGATTGCAGCCATGTCCTGCAAGGTAATCGCTATGGGCGTCCCTGATGTAATTGGCGCCATATTAGCGTGCGTCCCCTGAGCGGGAGGCGAAGGGTCTGACACGTGGGGAGAGTTAGTCGGCATAACTTCCCCCTCGACAGAACCCTCTGGTGATAATTCTTTTATAGATAAAGACTGATCTTTACTGTTTAAGGTGAAATCAATACATTTAGTACACATTCTCCTATGGGGCTCCACCATGGCTTTCAAACATAATGGACAAGTAGGTTCCTCTGTGTCAGACATGTTTAAACAGACTAGCAATGAGACTAGCAAGCTTGGAAAACACTTTAAAACAAGTTTACAAGCAATATAAAAAACGTTACTGCGCCTTTAAGAAACACAAATTTTCCCAAATTTTGAAATAACAGTGAAAAAATGCAGTTACACTAACGAAATTTTTACAGTGTATGTAATAAGTTAGCAGAGCATTGCACCCACTTGCAAATGGATGATTAACCCCTTAATACCAAAAACGGAATAACAAATGAAAAAACCTTTTTTTAAACAGTCACAACAACTGCCACAGCTCTACTGTGGCTTTTTACCTCGCTCAATACGACTTTGGAAGCCTTTTGAGCCCTTCAGAGAAGTCCTGGATCATGCAGGAAGAAGCTGGATGTCTGTGTCTATAATTTTTGCTGTGCAAAAAAAACGCCAAAATAGGCCCCTCCCACTCATATTACAACAGTGGGAAGCCACAGGGAACTGTTTGTTGTTCAAAGAGCCCATGGACAAGAAATTAGAATCCATGTTGAGAAAGATGTTCCAACTCACCGGGGGTATGTTTTCCAACCGGCAGCAGCGATTGCTGCGGTGGCTGGAGCGTCTACCTACTGGTGTGATGCACTGTCAGCTATGGTCGAGGTGGAGACTCCCCTTGAGGAGATACAGGAAAAGATTAAGGCCTTAAGGGTCGCAAATTCTTTTCTCTGTGATGCTAATATGCAGGGCAGTGGGAAAACACAGGAAAAATTTGAGGAAAATAGGGATATCAAGTAATGAAAATATACTGCAAATTTATTTTATTTTTTTAAAACTTAACTCCAAATTTTCCTGTTTTTTCCACTTCCCTAGAAATGATGGGATTCTACATTCTACACAGTGATTGCTGGAAAAGTTTATTTTTATATTTTTTTAAATCAATCATATTACCTCTCTCTCCTCCTAGTTGTACTATAATCTGTTAACCGTCTTAAAATTATTTATTCTTTTTGTTTGGGAAGTCTTTATGTAAACTGTTAAAGGGACATTAAACACTAAATACATGCTAGATAGAACGATACATTCAAAGAAAAGATTAGTCCATGACTAACATGTAGATGTATTTTTTAAAGTTTCATTAGTTGTTTAAAAAGTGACAAAATAAGTGTAAAGTTTTAGTGTCTATAAAACACTGGGAGCTGCCATGTTGTAACTTGTGTTACCTTCTCTGCTGTGGCCAATTAGGGTTAGTTATAAATAGGTCACTAGAGTGTGCAGCCAATGGTTGTGCTGGATTTAACAGTGTTCTGCACTTCCATTTCTAACAGGAACTGAAAAGCTCACAATTTCAGAATGGAATTACAGGCAAAGAGGACAAAATACATAATGAAAGTATATTGCAGAGTTGTTTTATTATATACAATTAATCATTTTATATTACCATCTCAAAGTGTTTAATGTCCCTTTAAGGGTGGTCTTGTTTTAAAACTGTTTTGTTGCGATTTATGATATTTTCTCTAGCCTCTTTATGCTTACATACACATATACACACACACACACATATATATATATATATACACACAAGGAAAATACTGGCTCCTAGATTTTGAACATATTTGTCAAGCACTGGAGTAAAGGTTTATTAACCTGTTTCTAATTATAGTATTAAGGTTTGAACATGCAGATTTAACAACTTTAACTGTTGTGGTATATAACATTTCTTTTTTTATCTTAAAATTAAATAAAACCAAGTTTTGTAAATAAACAAGAAGATAGCCTTGCATTTTTTTTTTTTTTAACAAAAGACCAGTAATTAGATATGGATTGATTATAAACACCTTGCATACAGTGTTTTGACAGCAAATTTTGATTTAGTTTTAGCCATAGTCTTTTGACTAAAATGTAATTTTGATTTAGTTTTAGTCATAGGGACCTATTTATCAAAGGTCTTGCAGACCTGATCCGACAGTGCGGATCAGGTCCGCAAGACCTTGCTGAATGCGGAGAGCTGCTGGTGCAACGCCACCCCCTGGTGACTCGCGGCCGCCAGCAGGGAGGTGTCAATCAACCCGATCGTACTCGATCTGGTTGAACTCCGGTGATTCCTGTCTGCCTCATCAGAGCAGGCGGACAGGGTTATGGAGCAGCCGTCTTTAGACCGCTGCTTCATAACTGCCATTTCTGGTGAGTCTGAAGACTCGCCAGAAACACGGGCCCACAAGCTCCATTCGGAGCATGATAAATGGGCCCCATAGTCTTGACTAAAATGCCATTTTAGTTTTAGTCGTATTTAAAGGGAAACGTAACCCAACTTTTTTCTTTCATGATTCAGATAGAGCACACAATTTAAGCAACTTTCTAATTTACTCCTATTATACATTTTTCTTCATTCTCTTGCTATCTTTATTTGAAAAAGCAGTAATGTAAGGTTTTGAGTCGGTCCATTTTTGGTTCAGCACCTGGATAGCGCTTGCTAATTGGTTTGCTACATTTAGCCACTAATCAGCAGGGGCTACCTATGTCCTAAACCAAATATGGGCCAGCTCCTATGCTACATTCCTGCTTTTTCAAATAAAAATAGCAAGAGAACGAATACAAATTTATAATAGGTGTAAATTAGAAAGTTGTTTAAAATTGCATGCTCTATCTGAATCATGAAATAAAAAAAAATTGGGTTTAGTGTCCCTTTAAATCATCTGTATTCAGTGTTAATTATGTCGACTAAAACTAAAACAATTCTAAGAATTTGGGACTATAGCGAAGAACTGTCCTAATGATGTTGAAGCAATGGAGTTTAATAACCCGGATTTGTATTCATTATATTCTCAGTCTAAGTTCTGCAAACAAAAGTGACTGTTTGAATGGCCACCCTTGTTGTACTGTGTTTAAAGAAGGAAAAGTGATACAAGCCCTTCTAAATTCAAGAAACATGGTTACTCTATTAGATCAAGCATTGTTGCCTAATGTACAAACAGATAATGCACACAAGCTAGAGATTGCATTTATTCATGGCGACATGCATAGTAACCCTGCAACAGAGAACAAATGAAACAAAATGTGGCTCTGCAAAATGGTGAGTTGGGTTGGTACAAAAATTGGCACACAATAGGTTTTCCTAAATTTTTGTGCTTATGGGCTTGCTGAAAAATCCACTGCTTAGGCAGCAGAACAGCTAATGAATGAATTTCCATTTTCTGATATGTTTATTGATGAACTACATAATGATGGGATTGTAAATAAGCAGTTAACATTAGGGTTGCCAGGTGTCAGGTATTTGACCGGACAGTCCGTTTTTTCAACCAGCTGCCCGGTAAATTTTTTATTGAAAAAACTGACATTTTAAATAGCCCCCTACAGTAGCATTTACTTATCCTTTGACCAGGGCAAGTGAAGAACTGCATGCTTTCTATAAGTTCTCTGCGTGACCTGTTACAATTCACAGGTCTCCGTTTGCTGTGTGGGAGGGGCAACACGCAGAGGGGTCTGTGGAGGAGCGTGCAGTGTTGTTCTCTCTACACACAGGCAGAAGAGAGGTGAGGATTATCTAAACCTCCATGCCCTGTGATTTGTAACTTGTAAGCCATAAATATTTTTTTTACTTTCATTTAGCTTTAGTCTAATTAAACACACTGTTTAACCCACTAAGCGATTGAGAGGGCTGTAGCAGATGTGCAACTATCTCTGGCACTTAAGGGGCCTGAATAATGTGTTTATAAAGCTTTACTTTAATCTTTTGTGCTGCTCTGTAAGTTTTTTTTTTTAACTTTTTTTTTATTTTTTTATTTTACAGTTTATTCTGCAGTAAATAAGTAAATGCACTATTTAATGCCCTGTTTTTTATATATATATATATATATATATATATATATATATATATATATATATATATATATATATATATATATATATATATATATATATATATATATATATATATATATATATAATATATATTTCACCTCTCAAACTACCCCCCCCCCCCACTGCATTTTTTTTTTTCTTAGGTGTACGGTACTTTTGTGGCGGACACCTGGCAACCCTAGTTAACATCTATAAAAACACTAGTTGGTGATAATCCAAAACAAACTGACGAAGGGTCAGCAAGTAGTGCAGAACAAAATAGAAGACTAATTGATTTAGAATCCATCCCAGATCATTTTAAAAGTGCACAGTGGTTGGATCCAACTTTGGCAGTGGCCAGAGATATCTTACTAAGAAATGGTTTACAGGTTAATCCAGACAAGCATCTTACTTCTCCTTATTTTGAGATGAATATTTTTACTGTATCGTGTTGAAAAAAAGGAGCAGAAATTACAAAGCAATTGTTGGAACCTCAATCTTATCGGGACACTGTGTTAAAAAAATAGCCATAGCCATATTCTTGGGGCCACCTAGGGGTGGAAAAGAGAGAAGAAAGAATCTTCAGAAAGATTTACTGACCCGGTATTTTTGCAGCAATAACAAATGGCTGTTCTTTGTGCTCTAAATGTCAGCTTACCGCTCCATTTACTGCTTACCACTGTCCATTAGTGCCCTTACCTGTTATAGAAGTTCCATTTGAATGTATTACACTGGATTTTGTGGGGCCACTTGTAAAGTCCGCTAGGGCACATCATGACATTTTGTTAATACTAGATTATGCTACCCATTACCCAGAGGCAATACCCATGTGAATGACCTCCGTAAAATCCATTGCTAGAGAATTAATGCTTATGTTTAGCTGGGTTGGGATACCGAAGGAGATCCTGATCAGGGTACTCCATTCATGTCATGGGTTACAAAGGAATTATGTAAACTCCTTAACAATTAAGCTGTTAAAAACCTCTGTGTACCATCCACAAACTGATGGTTTAGTTGAAAGGTTCAATAAAGCTTTAAAAACTATCGGTCAGATTACGAGTTTTGACGGTAAAGACTTGCGGTGCTAACGAGCCTTTTTTTCCAGAACTCACTTAAGCCAACACTGGTATTACAAAGTTTTCTGAATGGCTGCGTTAGCCTCAGAAAATTGAGTGTTGAGCAAATTTAGCTCATCTTCTCACTGTAATACCAGCGTTGCTTAAGTCAGTGGTAAGCTGGCTAAAACGTGCTTGTGCCCGATTTCCCCATAGAAAACAAGGGGGCTGAGCTGGCTGTAAAAAAAAAACTAACACCTGCAAAAAAGCAGCGTCCAGCTTCTAACGCAGCCCCATTGTTTCCTATGGGAAAATAAAAAATATGTCTGCACCTAACACCCTAACATGAACCCCGAGTCTAAACACCCTTAATCTTATACTTATTAACCCCTAATCCACCGCCCCCGACATCATCGCCACCTACATTATATTTTTAACCCCTAATCTGCCGCTTCGGACACCCCCGCCACCTACATTATACTTATGAACCCCTAATCTGCTACACCCAACATCGTCGAACCCTACATTATATTTATTAACCCCTAATCTGCCGCCCCCAACCTAACTACACTTATTAACCCCTAATCTGCCGACCAGACTTTGCCACTACTTTAATAAGTGTATTAACCCCTAAACCGCCGCACTCCTGGCTCGCAAACACTAGTTAATTTTTATTAACCCCCAATCTGCCTGCCCTAACATCGCCGACACCTACTTACATTTATTAACCCCTAATCTGCAACCCCCAATGTCGCCGCTACTATAATAAACTTATTAACCCATAAACATAAGTTTAACCCTAACCCCCCCTAATTTAAATATAATTTAAATACATCTAAATAAAATAACTACAATTAAAAAAATTATTCCTATTTAAAACTAAATACTTACCTGTAAAATAAACCATAAGATAGCTACAATATAACTAATAATTACATTGCAGCTATCTTGTGATTTATTTTTATTTTACTACCTAGCTAAAATAAGTACAAAATTACCTACAAAATAAACCCTAACCTAAGTTACAATTACACCTAACACTACACTATCATTAAATAAATTACCTAAACTGCCTACAATTAATAACAATTAAATACAATAAACTAAATAACGAAAAAAAATAAACACTAAATGACAGAAGAAAAAAAAAAATTACATGAAGTTAAACTAATTACAACTAATCTCCCTAATAAAATAAAAAAGCCCCCCAAAATAATAAAATTCCCTACCCTACACTAAATTACAAATAGCCCTTAAAAGGGCCTTTTGAGGGGCATTGCCCCAAAGTAATCAGCTCTTTTACCTGTAAAAAAAAGAAAGAAATACAATACCCACCCAACATTACAACCCACCACCCACGCACCCATACTCTAAAACCCACCCGATCCCCCTTAAAAAAAAAACGTATCACTACCCCATTGAAGATCACCCTACCTTGAGCCTTCTTCACCAAGCCGGGCACCACTGGTCATCCGATGGGGCAGAAGAGGACATCCGGACCGGCAGAAGTCTTCATCCTATCCAGGCAGAAGAGGACATCCGGACCGGAAGACATCTTCATCCAAGCGGCATCTTCTATCTTCATCCATCCGACGAGGACCGGCTCCATCTTGAAGACCTCCGGTGCGGAACATCCTTCTCGGCCAATGACAACCCGATGAATGGCTGGTCCTTTAAATGACGTCATCCAAGATGGCGTCCCTCGAATTCCGATTGGCTGATAGGATTCCATCAGCCAATCGGAATTAAGGTAGGAAAAATCCGATTAGTTGATTTAATCAGCCATTGACACAGATTCTGCACGTCTCTCTTCCGGATAGTTTGGAGTGAATAACAGTCTTTATATAGCCCAGTCAGCAAGTGATTGCCATAAAAAAGAAAAACCTTAAGAGCAAGGTTAAGGCTCCCAGGAGGGGCAATAGACTTAAACACAGGCCTGATTCTGACCAAGGCCTGACAAAAAGATTGTACATCTGACACGTCCACCAGACGCTTATGCAGCAAAAAAGATCATGCCGAAATCTGAACGACAAAACCTCTCTCCAGACCTTCCTGAAGAAAAGACAAAATTCTACCAATCCTGACCCTACTCCAAGAGTAGCCCTTTGATTCACACCAATAAAGAAAGATTTTTACACCATATCCTGTGGTAAATCTTTCTCGTAACAGGCTTGCAAGCCTGAAACATGGTCTCAATGACTGACTCAGAAATACCACGCTTAGACAGAACTAAGCGTTCAATTTCCTAGCAGTCAGCTTCAGAGAAACGAAATTTGGATGAGAAAATGGACCCTGATGACATCTCCACTAGGTCTGCATACCAGATCCCACGAGGCCACGTAGGGCCTATTAGAATTACCAACGTTCACTCCTCTTAGATACAAGTAATGACTCGTGGAAGGAGAGAGGCAGAGGAAACAGGTATGCCAGCCTGAAATCCCAAGGAACCGCCAGAGCATCTATCCGAGCGTCCTGTGGATCTCTTGACTTTGAACCGTACCTTGGAAGCTTTGCATTTTGCAGAGACACCATCATATTCAACTCCTGCACCCCCCATTTAAGGGTTAAGTTGGAGAACACCTCCGGATGGAGTTCCCACTCCCTGGGATGAAAGTCCGTCTGCTCAGGAAATCCGCTTCCCAGGAGTCCACTCCTGGAATTTGGATGGCAGACAACAATTGTAAGCTTCCGCCCACTTTAAAATCCAAGTTACCTCCTACATGGCTAAGGAACTCCGAGTTCCTCCCTGGTGGTTGATGTAACCATTGAGGTGATATAGTCCGACTGGAACAAAGCTAAGGACGACTGAGTCCAAGCCATCAGAGCATAGTAAATCGCTCTCAACTCCAAGAAGTTAAAGAGGAGAGCAGACACTTCCAAGTCCCATGCCGCTTCCAAGCCCAGCAGGTTGTTTGTTTCAATAGTAAATCCTAGCGTTTGTAAAACGCTAGGATTTACTTTCACTTCCAAGGGTTGACAACAACAGGTTTATCGATGTCATCCAAGTAGCTAAAACCTCCTTTTACAGCACACGAGGTGTTCAAGCACACATCTGAAAGACACCACTTCAGCATCAGATGAAGGAATTATACGGACCAAATCTAAAATTTTACCCTCAGAAGCTACCGGCGAATCTTCCTCACCAGACTTAGGAGAAAAAACAACCCGGGTAGCAGAATATGAAACAGAAACCTTACTATCTGAATCTCAAATGTTCTTTTGCTTTTCCCCTGTATACAGGAAAGGCAGATAAAGCTCCAGATACCGCAGAGGGTACCTGAGCTGCAAATTCAGCAGGCAAATACACTCCTCTAGGGAATGAGAAGAACTGCAGGGCACTGCATGTGACGCCATAGAGGCTTGGGACATTAAAGGAGAAAACTGGAGTTGCCTGAACAGTATCATCCTGGGAGGCATGAGGCTCAGAGGGCAACAACCTATGATTCAAAAATCTATATACTTTCGACCTACTAGTAAGGGTGTTAACCTGCTGATTTAGCAACTATGCTAATCATGCAGCACTGAGGCATAAACTTCCCCTGAGAGACATGAAGCATGCGGTTGAAATAAAATAAAATCTTTACTATTAAAAGGTTCAATACAACCAATATAGATCTCAAGAGCCACTAATCAATTTCAGCTAAAAAGTATTAGAAAAAACTGTATTAGCGGGGGCGTGTCCACACAGCAGCCATGGAAGGTCGCACTTTTAGGAGCTCTCTACATATTTATCTATAAACGCCTAATTATTCCCAAAGTTTTAAGCCAATCTAGCTCAGACTTACTTTATAAAGACACCTTAATGTGAGGTGACTCTGAATATGGACAATGGATATACCATAATCTCAGATGAACGAATCTAGCTCTCGGAAAGCGCTACTGAGGACCTGAAATAGAGCTCGCAACACTCTCCAGCCCTGACTGCCCGGGTTAGAGTTGAGATCCTCATACTACTTTGAACCCGCACCACTCTGAATATGGAGGGAGAATATCTACTAATAAAGGCACTACTCAGTAGTCTGGATCGGCAGATCTCTAATACCTTTCAAAATCTTACGCATGTGCTTAGGTCCACCATGGGCGCAGGAGACAACTACGCAGTCCAAATGGCGGAGACAACTGTTAGCTGTACACAGAGCACAGTGCCTCAACACGCCGCAAATTCATGCCTTCCCATAGCTCGCAATTTTGAAAACCAGTTTGCCCGAGACCTAGAGGTACTGAAGCAACAAAATACCTTACTACTCGAGGATGAATCTACCTCTGATGGATCGGTTCCTGTTATGCAGATCAAGGGATGCTTGGTGGAGCTTCTCTCAAGCGGCAATCAGGTCGGTGGGACCGGCCTCCTAATGCATCTTAATAACAGTCCCAGCACTCTGAGCCACAGTGGCCAGACTGCGACTAGATCGGAGAAGAGTTGTCCTGTATACGGACCTAAGAAGGTACACTGTGCTGGCCTATTGTACCAGACAGACTTGATGACCCTAGCCCACGCAACCCCGAATAGTCTGAACCACTATTATCTGCAGCAGAATAGACTGACTTTGCTCAAGCCCTGGGTGCTGTCTTGTGTCTCACGGCATCCAGACCGCTTCTCAGCTTCTGGAGTGGGTTGACTGTTCCATTCGCGGTGGCATATTGGAACTTTATGGCACTGAAGACGCATCTGTTATTGTTCTATCCTCATGCTGAGGAATGTTTGTCAGGCCAGCTCCAACCATGTCATTTAGACAAGCCCTATACTATCGTTGTGGTTTAGTTTGCAATACGTTTAAAATCCTTTATTTGTGCCTCAGTTTATACCCTCCTAGTGCTATCTGTGCATATACTAGTTTTGCTTTCTGATACAAATTTTTTCTCTTTTTAAATTACCTTTACAATACATCAGTTACTATAACACACTGTTTACACGGATATCCAAGTATCTATTTAATAATAGTCTATTTCAGTCACACACCTCACCCTGCATAATTGTGGTTATACATATTTACACTCATTCAGGTCCAAAAGCCTATTAACCCTTCCCATGCACTTCTACCACACCATAATACTCCTATCTTTTGCGCTCATGTATCTACAATGAGCATAAAAAAAAAACCTATCTTCCTGAGAGGTATAGGTGTGTATATGTTTATTTTATTCACCGCAAGGCACGTAGTAAGCTCGCAATCTCACTCCCTTTCATTATAGGGGTAGTTAGCTTACCACACACTAATACCAGGATCCACATGGATAACGCATATTTGTATATCCGATTTTTACTAGAGCTCCCATATACTCACAACTCTCCGACTAATCTATGTATTTACATTAAAATTCGCTTTAAAGCATATATTTTTGCGCTCTCCCACTATCCATATTATAGCTGCTGCGCTACCACATAAAATTAGTTACTAACCTTGCATTTGCCATAATAAAAGAGCACATGAGTACACCAGAGTAACCTGAGCCATAATCTCCACTTTTCCTCTAAAACTATAATAAGGCCCAAGATATTTCTACACCTGGACTCAGTACTGACTATCATACTCCCTGTAAGTCACACACACTGCATCTAGGACATATCCTCCTTCCCCCTCCCACATCTTTACTTTAAGTACGACTCTCGCCCGTTACACCCTTGTCCCTAATGTCTTACATAATCATTATACTTGCTATATAACTATACACTTATAAATTGGTCTTAAGAAGCTACCATCTGATGCAACATTATTAATAAAACTGGTCCAAGAGTGACCAGGACAGTAGCTACTTCACATCTCTGTTCTAAAAGAAAATGAAGTCTCATTTAAGTTTACCTAGCTTATCTCAATTTCTGTTGTTTTTCATTTATGAGGTAGTCACCTGTTAATAATAAGAATGGTTAACCGTATGCCTCTCTTGACCAGGAAGACAGTCCGTTTTACCTCATCACTAACTAATTGTAACAGAGACTTTTGTAGCTGCTAAGGTATCATTTTCCAAAAAGTTAATCTATATTCACATATTCTGCAAGAGATGAACCTGATGTTTTTCTATATGTTGTATTATATATGACTGTTTAGCTCTATTTATTTATTTATTTTATGGCTTAAGTAACAAATCCCTCACCAATCTCGCCCTGGCCCAAAAGCGACCACTCCAAATGCTAACCCCCCTCTAATTATAAGCTTAGTAAGACCCAAGGGAATTGTAATTATTTTAGGAGGACTTAATTGCAGATAATATTTGGGGGAAAAAAAAAAAAAAAAGTTCAAGAAATCATCTGGTTATAACTCATTAACCTTACGCTTATGCTTAAATGGTTATCTATTAGTAACTTACCACGCCCCCCCCCTCCCCTCCCCCATTCTTATTTCGAGCGGCTTTTGCCCGCTGCTTACCCCCCCATAACCACTACTAAGGTCCAAAAGCGGCCTCACAAATGCCAATTTCCCTCCTTACCTTCCAGTGGAATTCTCAGGTCCAAAAGTGACCCCTCCTTCGAGTAAAACAGGGAACCCTAACTAATATATAAAAATGAGGTTTCATTCTTAGACATTTGCACTTTTCAATCATCATTACATACCACCATTTATTATATGAATGAATAGTCTAATATTGACTTGTGATATGTAATGCTTACTTCTGAAGTTCAAACATGATCACATATGTTATTTTAGCTTCACCCTCAAATCTGTTTCCCTCATTAGCTATCTAAGTGCTTCAGCGAGTATCTAAAGGGTCTCATGACCAGTTTAAAGAGAGCATCAAACTTCTTATCCTTGATATTGTCTGGACTATTACTCTCTTGCTCAATAGATATTTGTCTGTAACGGGCATGCTGCGCTTCTAAACGTGGCAGGTCTATTTACATTGTTTTGAGCGGAAAGGTAATACTGTATCTGTACTTCGATGTCTTAAGTTTTTATTGTTCTCGTCTCTAATAACCTCAATAAAAATAAAAATGTAAAATAAAACTGTATTAGCTCACCACTGAACTACAGTGGGATAAGCCTGCATAAATAAATGTAAAAAAATATGCGCTCCGGTAGTACACTAGGGACTAGGCTCTATTAACGTATGGCCTTTTATTTGTAATAATTATATTTCCCTTTCAGTATGGGGGGGGGGGGGGGGAAACTGACAAGCCAATCACAAAGCTATTAGTTTTTGTCAACATATTGCCTCAGAACATGAATAAACGTAACCCAGAACTCTTTTTTTTTTTTTTTTAAAGAGAAAAGAGTCCTGTCATTTTCAGGCCAGGTCTTCTCTCCGACACTAAAATATTGCTCAGAAATAAATCAGAGACAGGCTAGAAGTGTCCGTCTCACGCTGAGAACGATCGAGTTAACAGCAGACTAAACCAAATTCAAGGCCTGCCCTAAAAATGGCGCCACTCTGCTCTCTGTGAAGAAAAAAGAAGGCGGGCCATAAAATCGGCATGGGGATGAAGCGCGCTATATATCGTGCTTCATCCTGCTGAGAACAAAGGTAGCTTAGCGCCGGCTCCTGACCATCATAAAATCCAGCTCAGGAACGTTAAACAAAATAAGAATCAAACAATGCCTCACCGTTCTCTCAAAACACAGCATTAAAAAACGGCACATATAGGTGCCCCATAGGAATGGCACCAAAAGTAACCACCTCCACTATGGATTTCACATTAGCGTTGTGCAGCTCTAAAACCAAGATATGAGTAACATGCACTCAATCATTCTAAATTAATTTTATAAAAGTGAGAATTAAATTTTAGTCTGAGCCTCATAGAGTTAACCCCTTTCTCCTTGAAGGAGATTAACCCTTAAGTCTCTAATCATGGCACTGAAGTGCCTTCCCACTGCCAGAAATATCCTTCATTATGGATTTTAAGTCCCATATTAAGTGCAGATATTGTATTTTTTTCTCAACCCCTTCAGTGCCAGCCTCCTAGCCCCAAAAGACAAAGGGCACTTACCTGCACATCTAGCTGTCTGGCAGGAAGACCGCTCACACGGTATGGAAGGACGCCACTCCTTAGAGAGACCTGTGAAAAAAGGGATTTTTTAAAAAAAAAAATATAAAAGGATCTGGGAGGGGGTGGGGGTGGGGGTATTGTGGGGGGCTGCTACACTACAGAAATAGTTTTTTAAATAAAAAATAAAATAAAAATACTTTTTGGGGGGTTTTTGGGGCCAAACTGGGTACTGGCAGACAGCTGCCAGTACCCAAGATGGCGGTAATTAGGTAGGGGAGAGGGTTAGAGAGCTGGAGGGGGGATCAGGGAGGTTGGGGCTAAGGCAGGGGTCCATCACAGCTAAAATACTTTGTTATTTTTACTTTAAAAAAAAAAAAAACCTCTTTTATTTAGTATTGGCAGACTTTCTGCCAGTACTTAAGATGGCGGGAACAATTGTGGGGTGGGGGAGGGAAGAGAGCTGTTTGGGAGGGATCAGGGGGTGGGATGTGTCAGGTGGGAGGCTGATCTCTAAAATTAACCCTGCAAGCTCCCTACAAGCTACCTAATTTAACCCCTTCACTGCTGGGCATAATTAACGTGTGGTGCGCAGCAGCATTTAGCGGCCTTCTAATTACCAAAAAGCAACGCCAAAGCCATATAAGTCTGCTATTTCTGAACAAAGGGGATCCCAGAGAAGCTTTTACAACAATTTCTGCCATAATTGCACAAGCTGTTTGTAAATAATTTCAGTGAGAAACCTAAAATTGTGAAAAATGTTAAGGTTTTTTTTTTTTATTTGCTCGCATTTGGCGGTGAAATGGTGGCATAAAATATACCAAAATGGGCCTAGATCAATACTTGGGGTTGTCTACTACACTACACTAAAGCTAAAATTAACCCTACAAGCTCCCTAATTAACCCCTTCACTCCTGGGCATAAAACATGTGTGGTGCGCAGCGGCATTTAGCGGCCTTCTAATTACCAAAAAGCAACCCCAAAGCCATATAAGTCTGCTATTTCTGAAAAAAGGGGATCCCAGAAAAGCATTTACAACCATTTGTGCCATAATTGCAGAAGCTGTTTGTAAATAATTTCAGTGGGAAACCTAAAGTTTGTGACAAATTTTGTGAAAAAGTGAACTTTTATTTTTTTTTATCGCATTTGGCGGTGAAATGGTGGCATGAAATATACCAAAATGGGCCTAGATCAATACTTTGGGTTGTCTTCTAAAAAAAAATATATACATGTCAAGGGATATTCAGGTATTCCTGACAGATATCAGGGTTCCAATGTAACTACACTTTTTTTCAAAATTAGCGCGTTTGGAAATAGCGAAGTGCTACTTGTATTTATTGCCCCATAACTTGCAAAAAAAGCAAAGAACGTGTAAACATTGGGTATTTCTAAACTCAAGACAAAATTTAGAAACTATTTAGCATGGGTGTTTTTTGGTGATTGTAGATGTGTAACAGATTTTGAGGGTCAAAGTTAGAAAAAGTGTGTTTTTTTTCCATTTTTTCCTCATATTTTATTATTATTTTTTTTTAGTAAATTATAAGACATGATGAAAATAATGGTATCTTTAGAAAGTCCATTTAATGGTGAGAAAAACGGTATATAATGTGTGGGTACAGTAAATGAGTAAGAGGGAAATTACAGCTAAACACAAACACTGCAGAAATGTAAAAATAGCCATTGTCATTAAGGGTAAGAAAATTGAAAAATGGTCCGGTCATTAAGGGGTTAAGCAGTGACTGTGTTATTCACTAGAACTGCAATATAGTACTTTAGCCGTTACTGAGGTTTACAATAGAACTGCAAAACTGTATTTAAACACTGCAGTATACACAAGAACGGAAATATAGGATTTAAGCAGTTTCTGCAGTATATACTAGAACTGCAATAACAGGATATATGGAGCTACTTTGGTATACACTAGAGCAGGGGTCAGCAACCTTAGGCCCCCAGATGTTTTGGAACTACATTTCCCATGATGCTCAGACAGCCTAAAGAGTGCCTCAGCATCATGGGAAATGTAGTTCCAAAGCATATGGGGACCCAAGGTTCCTGACCCCTTCACTATAGTGTGGTACTGGTTTTAAGCACTACGTAATACAATAGAGCCGTACACAGGATTTAAACAGTTATTGCAGTATACATTAAAAATTCAATACAGGCTGCAAAAGTATACATTGGAACTGCAAGATGAGAGTTAATTAGTTACTGAGATATACCTTAAAACTGTAATACATGTGTTAAACAGTTACTATGGATTACTATAATACAGGTATATTATTGATGCCTTGGAAATGCAATACAGGAGCAGTATACATACTATATAACCTTGTATACATAAAGGTGAGCAGCACAATAACTCACGCTGAAAACACTAAAATAGACGGTAAATAAAAAAATTGGTAACAAAACCTAGACATAGAATATGCAGCCGCAGTAGCCTAGTTACAGTAAATAAGGTCTACAAACAAACCCCTATATACAGTAATATGCAGGTTCATTGGACCAATTTGATTGTAAGACAGAGGAGTAAAGACCTTAATCTCAGCATTTACCCTTCAAAGTTTCTAACCTAGGTAAAAAAATCAGTTCCAGATTGATCCCATATAAAAGAACACAGTTAAAACATAGTGCAAAACACCTAAGTCTAACATAACAAATGCAAAGACTGTGGGTAAATAGGACGACGACTAAGTGTGCACTATATATGAGAGGGAAAACCCGTATAGTAGAGAGTAAGTAATGCTAGTGGTACGCAACTTTAAACAATGTGCTCCACATTAGCTTCAGAGATAGAGATTCACCCCCCCACCAGTACCATAAATGACAATCTAAAAAGCGGATCCGCATTGTACACTGTAAGCGTGCCAATAGGCAGGAAAAAAATTTGCCACTATCAACACCCCTTACATTAACCATACTGATCCCAGTTTCCGACCACTATGAGGAAGCACAGTAAAGCACTCTAACTGCTAGCACACTCATTCCCCAAGAACCCTAACAAATGTTTAGCAAACAATAAATTAAAGGGACAGTACACTGTAAAATTGTTTTTATATTAGCCCCTTAATGACCAGACCATTTTTCAATTTTCTTACCCTTAATGACAAAGGCTATTTTTACATTTCTGCTGTGTTTATGTTTAGCTGTAATTTTCCTCTTACACATTTACTGTACCCACACATATTATATACCATTTTTCTCGCCATTAAATGGACTTTCTAAAGATACCATTATTTTCATCATATCTTATAATTTCCTATAAAAAAAATATAAAATATGAGGAAAAAATTGAAAAAAAACACACTTTTTCTAACTTTGACCCCCAAAATCTGTTACACATCTACAATCACCAAAAAACACCTATGCTAAATAGTTTCTAAATTTTGTCCTGAGTTTAGAAATACCCAATGTTTACATGTTCTTTGCAATTTATAGGGCCATAAATACAAGTAGCACTTTGCTATTTCCAAACCCCTTTTTTTCAAAATTAGCGCTAGTTACATTGGGACACTGATATCTGTCAGGAAAACCTGAATATCCCTTGACATGTATATATTTTTTTTTAGAAGACAACCCAAAGTATTGATCTAGGCCCATTTTAGTATATTTCATGCCACCATTTCACCGCCAAATGTCATCAAATAAAAAAAAAAAGTTCACTTTTTCACAAATTTTGTCACAAACTTTAGGTTTCCCACTGAAATTATTTACAAACAGCTTCTGCAATTAAGGCACAAATGGTTGTAAATGCTTCTTTGGGATCCCCTTTGTTCAGAAATAGCAGAGACTTATATGGCTTTGGGGTTGCTTTTTGGTAATTAGAAGGCCGCTAAATGCTGCTGCGCACCACACGTAAATTATGCCCAGCAGTGAAGGGGTTAATTAGGTAGGTTGAAGGGAGCTTGCATGGTTAATTTTAGCTTTAGGGTAGTGTAGTAGACAACCCCAAGTATTGATCTAGGCCCATTTTGATATATTTTATGCCACTATTTCACCGCCAAATGTGAGCAAACAATTAAAAAAAAAAAAAAATTCATTTTTCACAATTTTAGGTTTCTCACTGAAAGTATTTACAAACAGCTTGTGCTATTATGGCACAAATTGTTGTAAAAGCTTCTTTGGGATCCCCTTTGTTCAGAAATAGCAGACATATATGGCTTTGGCATTGCTTTTTGGTAATTAGAAGGCCGCTAAATGCTGCTGCGCACCACACGTAAATTATGCCCAGCAGTGAAGGGGTTAATTAGGTAGGTTGTAGGGAGCTTGCAGGGTTAATTTTAGCTTTAGGGTAGAGATCAGCCTCCCAACTGACACATCCCACCCCCTGATCCCTCCCAAACAGCTCTCTTCCCTCCCCCACCCCACAATTGTCCCCGCCATCTTAAGTACTGGCAGAAAGTCTGCCAGTACTAAATAAAAGGAGTTTTTCTTTTTTTTTTTAATAAAAAAAAAATAAAATGTTTTAGCTGTGATGGACCCCTGCCTTAGCCCCAACCTCAATGATCCCCCCCCAGCTCTCTAACACTCTCCCCTACCTATTTGCCGCCATCTTGGGTACTGGCAGCTGTCTGCCAGTACCCAATTTGCCCCCAAAAACAAAAGTATCTTTTTCTCTTTTTGCAATTATTAATATTTTCTGTAGTGTAGCAGCCCCCCACAATACCCCAACCCCCTCCCCCTCCCAGATCCTTATATATTTATATTTTTAAAATCTTTTTTCCCCCCTCTTCCCTCCTCATTGGTGTCAGTGGCCAGCTAATCGCGCACGCGCGCCCCCGCACGCTCCCGGCACCCGGCGTGCACATTGCACTTACAGGAACCGGATGCCGGGTAGCGATGGGCCGCCCACCCGCCTCCCTGTTATGCTCCCACCCACCAACGAACCGGCACCATCGCTACCGGTGCCGAGAGGGCCACAGAGTGGCTCTCTCTGCATCGGAGTCTTCTAAAAAGGTATTGCAGGATGCCTCCATATGGAGGCATCACTGCAATACCCTGAGAGCTGCTGGAAGCGATTGCGATCGCTTCCAGCACTCTCTTAGACAACTGACGTACCAGGTACGTCTATTGTCATTAACTGGTTGTTAATGCATGACGTACCTGGTACGTCAGTTGTCATTAAGGGGTTAAATGTATTTTCAATTACTTGTTATACCAGCTGCAGAGTAGAAAATGTATGGGAAATTGCATTTTCAGGTTTATTTGTGTATATGAAGTAGGTGTTTTGTGCTTTTAAATCACAGCCTATTACAATGGGTTGAGTTTCAGGTCATATATCTCATTATGTTATCACTTTGTTTACACAAACTTGTTTTCTTATCTTATATTTGTCTGGAAAACCAAAGCTCAATACTTAAATAATAAAATGATAATTTTCCATTGTTCTGTCTAACTATCCTGCACCCCACTGAGAGTGTAATTTCTTCTGCTGGCTGTGTTTACTTAGGCTATTCAATAGCGGAGACTCCAGTATACAAACTTTTACTATAGGTGGGTATATCACAGGCAAAAACATCTATTTCAACTGCATAAATAGGGGTAAATGAGCTAATTTTAAACAATTAAATACACTGCAGCAGGTAAAATAGATCACTGGGAACAATCTAAAGGGGAGAACATTTTAGGGTGAACTGTCCCTTTAAAAAGCAGGAAGGGAACCCGAAACCCTCCCGCGGCAGGGAAAAGTCTTAAATCCTTCCCCATTCACAAGAGAGCTAACTGCACCATCCCCGCCGCTTCCCCAGTGCTTCATTAAAGGGACAGTAAAGGTACACAGTGCAGAATTATATAACCTTATTAAAGCTGTAACTTGAAAAATGTAAAAGTATTTTCAGAATTTTCATTGAACGTTTGACTCCGCTCCAGGATCTACTGAGCGGGTCTTGAATATCCAAAGCGCTTCACGGGCTTGCTGGTTAGTCACAGCATGCCCGGTCGCGCTATTGGAATAAATGTAGCTCGCTCCCGCTATGGTCTAGTAGCGGGAGCGAGCTACATTTATTCCAATAGCGCGACCGGGCGTACTGTGACTAACCAGCAAGCCCATGAAGCGCTTTGGATACTCAAGACCCGCTCAGTAGATCCTGGAGCGGAGTCCAACGTTCAATGAAAATTCTGAAAATACATTTACATTTTTCAAGTTACCGCATAAATAATGTTAAATAGATCTGCACTGTGTGCAAAATTATATAACATTATTCTGAACCTTTACTGTCCCTTTAAGGACAGTGAACAACCTAAGAATTGTGATAGCCGGTCAACTGCCTAAGCAAGGGAATTTAAAGAAGCCTTAGCTTATTTAGGCTCCAAAACGTTGCACACTTACATAAAAGTGTAAAACACAGCCAAACCCCATTAGCACGTTACCAAGGGACTGAAATAAAGCTTGATAATAACAATATACAAATTAAAACGTAAGTCCTCTCCTGTGCACAAACCTTATATAATATTAAACAGACTGATAGAAAGGGTAATGACAGGGAGGACTAATAATAAGCCCTGCATTGCTGTGTCCGGCTGGAAAGTATTAACTAACTACTGACAGTTAGCCTGTGGGCTGTGTCAGAAATTTAGATATTTACCCCAAATACAGATCTCACTCCACTGTTCTTACCCAACTGTTGATCCTCAATGTGCAGTCTAGAGCCCATCCTGTACTGTAACTAACAGTAGAGGATATACTGAGGGAGTGTATCCACATGACCAAGCAGGATGAGGCTGAAGGAACTATCCCAGAGACACCCATGGTAGGCTTGTTACCACTATTCCATAGAGAAGATAAACAATGCACATCCAGCACTCTCCTGTGTCCCTCTCTTCCAGGAACTATCCATTAAGGGAAATTTTTGTTCAGAGCACCTCTATGTTCACCTGTCTCCTTGACTAGGCAAGAAAACAATGAAAGGGAACAGGAAGTAGGAAAGATATTTAGGCTCTTTACTGTAGCGTGTTGTGACGACTAAGTCTACCTGCCCAGCTGTGACTATGGGGAGAGTGTAGGCATGAAGGGATTTAATAGCACTCTTTCCCTTACACATTTACCTCTACAAGGACCTAAAGGGACACCAAATTAACCCCCCAAATCCGGCCTACACCACGCCAGATTAACAATGCTGCCACCACCAAGAGTTCTGAATAAGGGTGTCTTGGTAACCCAATATCTCAAACTACTAACAAGTGCCTTTAAAGGGACAGTCAAAACCAAAATTGATATTGTTTAAGAAGGTAGACAATGGGGTAGATTTATCATACTACGTGCGGACATAATATGATGTATTATATCATGTATGCTGCATGTCGATAAATGCCGACAGCATATACTGTCAGCATTTATCATTGCTCCAGCAGTTCACAGATAGAAGGGGGTGTCAATCAACCCGATCATATTCGATCGGGTTGATTTCTGTCCGCGGCCTCAGTGCAGGCTGACAAGTTATGGTGCAGCGGTATTTAGACCGCTGCTTCATAACTTCTGTTGGAAACAGGGGCATCAAGCTCTATACGGAGCTTGATAAATCGTCCCCAATGCCTTTACTACCCATTCCTTAGCTTTGCACAACCAACATTGTTACATTTATATACTTTATAACATTTAAACCTCTAAATTTCTGCCTGTTTCTAAGTCACTACAGACAGCCTCTTATCACATGCTTTTTTATTTGCCTTTCACAACAGGAGACTACTAGTTAATGTGGGCCATATAGATAAAATTGTGCTCACGCCCGTGGAGTTATTTAAGAGTCAGCACAACACAGCACTAATTGGCTAACACGCAAGTCAATAGATAATAAATAAAAAGTCATGTGATTAGGGGGCTGTCAGAAGATTCTTAGATACAAGGCAATCACAGAGGTAAAAAGTATATTAATATAACCATGTTGGCTGTGCAAAAATGTGGAATGGGTAATAAAGGGATTATCTTTTAAAAATTCTGGTGTAGACTGTCCCTTTAACATAGTCTCTTCAGAGTGCGAGTTCAGATATTAAAGCCCAAAGACAGAATTAGATTATTATATGTTTAATAACAAAAGACAAATACAGGTTACACAGTGTCAAATTACAAAAAATAGAAGACATACAAAAGAACAAGAATAAATGCAAAGATACAGTTCTGTATCTGATAATGTCCACCGGCTTTACCGTTCCAAGAAGCACCAAGGTAGCCAAAGCTCCCCCATCCTTAAGTCCTGTTGCCATCAGTCACCCACAAATATACTCTGTAGGTTCCCTCTCAGCTTTTGCCTTGTGAACCCACCCACAAACAAAACAGCTGCTCGTCCCCCAGCCACATTCCCACCCTCAGACGACTTCTTCTCTGGGCAGGTAAAACTCAGATGCCCCAGCTGGTTACAATGAAAACACCGACAGGTATCCCCCTGGCCCGATGTGGCCCCTTCCCCCTGGCTGTAGGGTGTAGATGAGATGGTCTCTGCTGGCTGCTTTGTTCTTTTCCATCTAGGGGATCCAGCTTGTGAAGTTGCCTGCCATGCTGCAGGTGCTCTATTGTTGGCATAATCATTAGCCAGGTCTGCAGCCCCTGCAACGGTTTTGGGATTTCTGTCCAGAATCCATTCTCTGGCCTCAAGTGTATGCAGGAATTGCTCCAGGGTCATCAAATCCTCCATTGCCTGATAAGTGATAACTTTTAGGCCCCAAGTCCATTGCCAAAAAGCAGCCCTTAGCTGTGCAACAGCTGTCACTTGCAACTTGCTGGACACTCCAAGTTTTCTTCCTGTAGATTTCTGGAGTGAGGTTAAAGCTTTTCAATAAAGCTGTTTTTATGGCCTCATAGTCTTTGTCACCCTCCACTGGCAGAGAAGCAAATACATCCAGGGCTTTACCCATCAAGCGAGGAGCTAAAAACCGAGCCCATTGCTCTTGGGGCAGCGGATACTGCCTGCATACCCTTTCAAAGCCCCTCAGAAAAAAAGTCCAAGTCAGTGTCCTTTACTAACATGGGGAAATACTCCAAGCGGGGTTTCTCTGTTGTTGGTTCCCCACGATCATTGGTTTGGGGAGACAGGCTGGCTCTGTTAATCTGCAAAACCTCCAGCTCATGTCTCAGTTGAGCCTCACTTTCCTTTCCTTTTCTCCTCTGCTACTTGAGGATCAATTCTAGTTTTAGTTGCGGTTTGGCATCCCCCAAATATCTGAGTGCTGTTAGTAGCTCTCCATGGCAATCGCAGCGTTAACAGCATTAGGTATCAGCTCCACAGTAACTCTTTCTGAGTCTATTTCTTGCTCTGCTTTGATGCAATCTGCCTGATGCAGCTCCTAGATCAACTGCTCCTTTGTCTTGCCAAAAGTTGTTATTTCTCTTTCTTGACAAAGCAACGCAAGTGATTCTTTGGGCATTTTTCTATATGCTTCCATACTGAGAGTAGAGACATAAAAACGTGAGGAAGGCGAAATAACTGCTTTTTTTGCACTGTATGTCTGTAATAAGGCACTGAGTTCTGTCTTTGGGAAATTACACATACATCATTTATTTTAGTACTATACACACAGCACTAAAAAAGCCTCTAGATATCTCCACCGCTGCCAAACAGTTTGTGATGACTAAGCCTACCTACCGAGCCGTGACTATGGGAAGAGTGTAGGCATGAAGGGGTTAATAGCACTCCCTTACACCTTTACAAAGACCTAAAGGAACACCAAATTAACCCCCAAATCCTGCCTACACCATCCCAGATTAACAATGCTGTCACCACCAAGAGTTTTGAATAAGGGTGTCTTGGAAACGCAACAACTCACACAACTAACAATTAGGTAACGTGCCTTTAACCTTGTCTCTTCAGAGTGTGAATTCAAATATTAGAGCCCAAAGATAGAATTCGATTATTATATGTTTAGTAACAAAAGAAAAATACAGGTTACACAGTGCCAAATTACAAAAACAGAAGACATTCAAAAGAACAAAACTAAATGCAAAGATTACAGTTCTTTAAAATAAAATGGGACATAAACTAAACACAATAACTACCCTTTGCACATATTACCAAGCCTCAATAGGTATGTGGGAACCTCCTTCAGATGTTACTTCTGTCCCAGGGAAGTTCTAAATATTTTTTCTGCAACATTTAATTATATCTCAAGAGTCTCCCTTTGTCTTGTCAAGACCACAGCCCTTGGGTTAATTTACGATCATCTAACTACTCCCAGTAAGTGCTTAACTCACAGTACCAAAAAAGATACCATGCACCAGGAGGAGGGGTGAATGGCAGTCTTTAGCAAACACAGATCTTACAAAAAGAAAGAACAGTTCAGATTAACCCTGGCAATGCTGAGACACCATACCACCTCTGCTGGATAGCTATTCTAGGTATTAACTACTCCTCATAAATGTATCATGACAGGTGTCTTTGCCTCCTCCTGGTGGCCAGGGGATTAATTCCCAAAAGTAAGGATTTTTGTGGACTCTCACCACCATTAGAAAAAAATATAAATCAGCTACCTACTTTATTTTCTGTATGGCGAGGCAGAGGCTTGAAAAGTCACTATCCCAAAGACAGCATACAATACACACACAAAAAAGCAGCCTTCACATAAGGGATAATGCAATCCCTTGTTTACTGTGTGACTTTTATGGTGCTCTGTGCTCTAAAAAAAGACCAAAGTGCCTCAAACCTAGCACTAAAATAGGGCAAGTGAGCCTATTTTTAGGAGGCACCACCTCTTTCAAATGCACTATAATGTACTGAGATAGTTATCAGCTAATCATCATGGCAACTGCAGAACCAATAGCAAATTAAAAAAAATTTTTAGGGGGGTATCCACACTGTTGCCCCACTACAAAGAGGGGTATTAGAAAGCAGAAAACCTTCTCCTTCAAAGGAGTGGCCCTTTGTCAATTCAAATGCAAGGTGATTGTCATATTAATTAAAAATACCTCACCGTATTGGTACTATTTTGGTGGTTATATGATTCTAAAGAAGCTTTTATCACTTTTTAATTATAGAAATACTATAAGATTTATCATTTAAAAGAATGAGATCCCACCAATCAAATGGGGTTTGTATCCTCACAGGTGTCCGGTGAAAGTAATAATAATAATATTCGCCTGGCAGCAATCGCTGATGTAAAGGTGTGTGTGTAAAAAAAAAAAAAAAAGCTCAAATCTTAAAATGCTTGCTTCGAATATAAGTCTGCACAACATTTTTTTTTTTTTTTTTTTTTTTTTTTACAAATATGTTGTGCAGACTTATATTCGAAGCAAGCATTTTAAGATTTGAGCTTTTTTTCTTTTTTTTTTACTGCTATAAGTGAGTTTGTTTGTAAAAGAAAGATAATCCCTTAATTACCCATTCCCCAGTTTTGCATAACCAACAGTTATAATAAAACATGTTTTACCTCTGTAATTACCTTGTATGTAAGACTCTGCAGACTGCCCCCTTATTTCAGTTCTTTTGACATACTTGCATTTTAACCAATCATTACGCCTCTGTAAATTCACGTGCATGAGCTCAATATTATCTATATGAAAACACATGAACTAACGCCCTCTAGTGATGAAAACCTGTCAAAATGCCTTTATATTAGAGACAGCCTTCAAAGTCTAAGAAATTAGCATATGAACATCCTAGGTTTAGCTTTCAACTAAGAATACCAAAAGAACAAAGAAAATTGGTGACATTGGAAAGTTGTTTAAAATTAGATGCCCTATTTGAATCATGAAAGGTTTTTTTGGACGTGACTGTCCCTTTAACCGACACCCATGGGGATTGGTAGATTCCAGATAAGTGTAGTTTCTGGTTGCTTGAGAGTTACTATTGAAATAGGCCTAACTAGGTTCTATAACCCACACTAAACTATAAATGCTGTATTTACTTTATGTTAATATTTAAATACAGTAAATAAAAGCAAATTATTAATTAATATTAATGCCGCCTCCGTTCAGTCCCGGGCACCCAGTGGCAACATGATGTCTAATTCTCAGACTGCCTTGCGCTCACAACTTTCAAGAGCAGTTATGTAGGGTCTGGTGGCATTAAAAGGCCTTGCTTTCGCCTTTGAGAGACCATTATAGTGAAAGGATGCTGCAGAGCAAAGTTAGTGTTAATTTTAATGTATAGTATCTTCGATTTTTTTTTTTCTGGTTGCTTTGGTTCTGGTTAACAGAGTTTAGTGTAATATGTTATTGCTTGACATTATTATTTAACACATTTTTTTGTGTACAACTTGACAAAATAATGAACACAACAAAAATAAAATATTTCTTTCTATTTTAATTTGTGAAATTACTAACATAAGAATAGAATCTTAAAGGGACACTGTACCCAAAATATTTCTTTTGTGATTCAGTTTGAGCATGACATTTTAAGCAACTTTCTAATTTACTCCTATTATCAATTTTTCTTCGTTCTCTTGCTATCATTATTTGAAAAAGAAGGCATCTAAGCTTTTTTTTGGTTTCAGTACTCTGGACAGCACTTTTTTATTGGTGGATGAATTTATCCACCAATCAGCAAAGACAACCCAGGTTGTTCACCAAAAATGGGCCGGCATTTAAACTTACATTCTTGCATTTCAAATAAAGATACCAAGAGAATGAAGACAATTTGATAATAGGAGTAAATTAGAAAGTTGCTTAAAATGTCATGCTCAATCTGAATCCCGAAAGAAAATTTTTGGGTACAGTGTCCCTTTAAATTTTGGTTTCAAACTGTGTTTCACATATTTAGGAAATACTAACTGATTTTGATACTTACCTTCTACATTATAGAGAAAGGCAATTATTTGCACTTGGTGTGGTGCTTTTTGCCATTGTTGGGTATTTCTGAAAAATAAAGTTGTTTTCTAAAAATACAAGGCCTGCTGAAAAAAAAACACCAAGGTATGATCTGTGCAGGGTGCCTCAAGAGTAAAAACCCTGCTCTTGATGTGTAAGACATCTCCAAGATAGTGCGCTTATCTAGGTAGCCTATACTGTATGTTTAAGAACAAAGTCGCTAAGTTTGTTTTGTTTTTTGTATGGTTTCTAAATAATAAAATGACTAATCTAAAAATTCTGTGTTACTGTACCTTTCTCCTACCCCGTTTTACTTCCTGCTCTAATATGTATAATGTAGAGAGCGGTCCCACCTGCTCTCTACGTCAGCATCGAGGTTCACTTCCAAGACAGTAAGCTGTGCACATGTACAAGTCTAATCTTTCAGTCACAATGTAAACAATGAAGCACGTTATTCAGTTTACTATTGTGCTAGAAAGCCGAGTTTCATATAGTTGCGCTGCGATTGTGATCCCCTTTACCAAATGAGCATTCAAAATAAAGTAATAGATGGTATTCCTGAGCATTATAGATGTGCATGCGCCACATGGGAGCGTGTTTTTACTTTGCAAGGCAGAAAAATAGCTTACGCATGCGCTATAGATAAAGTGGGCGGATTAGCTAAAGTCCTGGTCGCTAACGGCCAGGATTTCAACTGGAGGAAAAAAGAAAACGTCACAGAAGAAAAAACAATAACACAGAGCTGGGTGGAATACGGGACACTAGGAATCAAATGTTAAAATGGTAAGAACTTTAATGTTATTGATAAAAAATAAAAATTATGAACGTAATATTTTTTTTCCCAAAGCTAGCAAATGACGGTTTGACCGTTGCGCAACTTTACTATCACTTTAAAGGTAAATCCCAGCCAAAATTGAAATCCAGATATACACATTTCAGTTTTGAATAGAAGCATTTTTGTAATATACATGTGTTATCAAAAATGCTTCTAATAAAAGCTATAGCAGTATGCAATGTGCACCAGCATTTTAAACCCAGCATTTGCTCAGAGAACCTAAGGTGCTTGTACCATCTGGAAATGACTCAATTTGTTAATTGCTGACATTATACAAACCCCACTGTTACTCTGAGCAGCTGCAGTATTTAAAATGCAAGTGCTCTGTGAATATCTAGCTATGCTTCACATGCAGAGAAAAATGACAACACTAGAACAGTGATAACTTTTACTAGAAGCATTTTTGTTATTACCTATATATTGCAAACATGTTTCTATTTAAAGATGTAATTAAAAGGACACTGAACCCAAATTTTTTCTTTCATGATTCAGATAGAGCATGACATTTTAAGCAACTTTCTATTTTACTCCTATTATCACATTTACTTCACTATCTTGGTATCTTTATTTGAAATGCAAGAAGTTTAGATGCCGGCCCATTTTTGGTGAACAACCTGGGATGTTCTTGCTGATTGGTGGATAAATTCATCCACCACTAAAAAAAGTGCTGTCCAGAGTTCTGAACCAAAAAAAACCCTTAAGATGCCTTTTTCAAATAAAGATAGCAAGAGAACGAAGAAAAATAGATAATAGGAGTAAATTTAAAAAGTTGCTTAAAACTGCATGCTCTATCTGAATCACAAAATAAAAAAAATTTGGGTTCAGTGTCACTTTAATCTATGTGCATTTACATTTTGACCGGAAAGTCCCTTTAAAGTGAATGTAAATTTTGATGCTAAAGTGCCCGGTTTTTAAAAATTTGATTAAAAACAGGGGCACCTTAATTCATCAAAATTTACATTTCACTTGTGTTGTGAAAAAATACTTACCTTTAAAACTTGTCAGCCGCTCCAGCTTCCCCGGTCGTAGCAAGCTATTTCTGACGTCAGAAATGATGGATCGGTCATCCTCCAATTACGGCTTCCCCCCCGGGGGGAATCAGTGTCTGATTCAACGCTGTGATTGGAGGAAGCCGGATTACTCATTTTAGACCCAGGAAGAGGCTTTGCAACAGGCGGAGGAAGCTGGAGCGGCTGTCAAGATTAAAAGGTAAGTATTTTTTCACAACACGAGTTATTGTAAATTTTGATGAATTAAAGTGCCCCTGTTTTTAATCGAATTTTTAAAAACTGGGCACTTAAGCATCAAAATTTACATTCACTTTAAGTGGATCAGCAGTAAAACAGAAATAAAATGGTTTTGCTATGGGCCCACAAAATTCATTATTTAAAAAGGCACAGTCAAGTCAAAAATAAACTTTCATGATTCAGACAGGGCATGCAATTTTGAACAAACTTTCAAATGTTCTTTTATCATCACATTTGCTTTATCTTTTTTGAATGCTAAACCTAGGTAGGCTCAAACTATTTCTAAGCCCTTGAAGGACACCTTTTATCTCGGTGCATTTTGACATGTTTTCACAGTTAGACACTGCTAGTTTGTGTGTGCAGTATAGATAATGCCACGGGAGTGAGCACAATGTTATTTATGAGTCATCATTGATTGGCTAAAATGCAAGTCTGTCGAAATAACTGAGATAAGATGGCAGTCTGCAGAGGCTTTAATACAGGTAAGTAGACAACCTAAAAACTGGAAAATAAAATCATATTTTTTGTTGATATTTTGGTGGATTAGGCAGAAAAAAACAACTTCTATTTTGCTAAAAATATTTAAATCTGCAACAGGTTTAGACATGTTTGGCCTGGCATACTTTACATACTATATATCGTTTTCCTAATCCCATGTGAGATTTCTTTACTTTCTGGATAAAATCCTGGAGGCAGAAGATAGAAAGTAGTGTATTTTACCAAGGGGCATTATATAATCTACTTAAAATTTTCCTAAAATTTAAAAAGAATTACAATAATATATTTATGATTGCTTTTAAAAAAAAAAATATGGGCATGTATATACAATTTTATTTAAATAACAAGCAGATTGAAAAAATAAAAGCGAAAAAGTGCTTTAAAAAACAGTAGGAGGTGCAATCAAAACCACCTTAGCACTTTGTTTAGCATGTTGTGTCACGGATGGGTGGCATCTTTTCTCACCATAACAATCTTATATGTGAGGCTTTTTGCCATATCCATGTCTGGCAGTTTAGGATTGGTGAGACTAGGAGGCAGGTTTAAATCGTCAAATTTCCTCCCATCCCCAACAGTTATTATTTTGCAACACACAAATTATTTAGATGCTGTCATATGTTGACAAGAGTCAGTTCGCGTTAGAGCAGTCAGTCAACAAAAGGCGCAGAGGAGGCGGAGGTGTGGTAGAGACAAGCACCTTCCGCTCACTTTATGAGGGATGAAGCTGCCACCCTTCTTTTATACTGCAGCTTAAAACTGACTCCCCAGAGAGCAACAGGGACCGCAATGTTGTGTACGTCAACTTAATTACAGGAAAGAGGAAACCTGTTTGTGACGCTTAATCGTTTCCCTACCCTTACCCTCTCGCTACCAGCTACGGAGCTGGGTGTTCAAGCAAAAGAAAGAAAAGCAACACAGGGATAACCAAAGATGGCGTCCGACACAGGCGAGGGTCGGCGAACCATCACTGGGCTCCATCTCACTCCTGCAATACCATCTAGTCATAGGTCCCAGAGTCTTTTAAAATGACCCAGAGGAAATGTGGGGAATTAGGGCTGCAGCATACGAAAATAA
The DNA here is from genome assembly GCF_027579735.1 of Bombina bombina. Classification (NCBI taxonomy): domain Eukaryota; kingdom Metazoa; phylum Chordata; class Amphibia; order Anura; family Bombinatoridae; genus Bombina; species Bombina bombina. The sequence continues at coordinate 560,259,561 of NC_069504.1, forward strand.
AATTAAAATCTCGCTTACCGTGTGCGCTACACCGGATTGGAGGAAGGGATTGCTCGGGAAGGTTGGCAGTAACGCGCTTCCAGGCAGCGCCGGGCTGCTTACAGGGAGTTCGCGTGAACTTGCTGCGGTGGCTGCTGGGTAATGGTAGGTCTAACAAGGAGGATTGTGTGCTGGAGACGCGCAGGCCGGGGAGCATGTGCTGTCTGCCCCGGCACAACGCCATTTGCACATTAGTTGCGCAGGCAGCGTAAGGAAAAACAGCTATAAGTATATGGCAGTTTGATTGCTCCTGAGTAAAAATAAGGCATCGCTTTTTTTTTATTGCGAATAGACACACTTAAAGCCTTGCTTTTCTTCATAGAAAACGTTTAAAAATAGTTTCCCATGAAAGTTTAAAGGAAAATTGTTAGTCAAGCTTGTTTTAGAAGAGAAAAAAAAAGAGGAGCACAAAGAACATCCTAAAAAGATAATGGCAATTCATATATCAAGTATAAAATTATACATTTTGAAACTTTTCATAAACAAAGAATTTCGAAATTCATCTCTAAAACCCATCAGTTTTTAACATTAATTTGTAACTTAAAAAAAAATAAAAATAAGCAAACTGGTGAGTTGTTCAACTAGGATTTTTTTTTTTTTTTTTTTTTTTTTTTTTTTTACAACTGAAATGGTGGTAGCATTTTAAATTTTCCTTTACTGAAAATCAAATTAATTTTAAAATTCTTAATACACACCACAATGTATTTGAAATTTTATGTGCCCATTTTTTATTATTATTTTTTTTAATATATTTATTTATATACCAACAAGTAGATACATATTACAAATCAAATACCAGGTTACAGTTCATATAGCAAGAAAAGTTTTTTACAGATGCAAGAAAGAAACAAAAAAATAACAGATTTCCTGTCCTGGATCTACCTCGTTGGTTTCTTTTTATACCTTTTTTTAAATAAACAGAAGGACACAAAGCAAAACAAAACAAAAAAGAAAGGGAACCCTACCCCTCCTCCTCTTGTTCTTATCTTCATCCCGGGAACTCATTGTTTGCAATTGCAGTTTCGAGGTACCAGGTGCCCCTGAATGGTGCAATTAGCTGTCTCTGGTTTTCTACTGGGAAGTCTCAAATTATATTTTTCCATTTTTTGAAAAATCTAGTAATAAGAATTTCCGAGATAGCAGATATATCCATCTGTTCTAGAATAACTTGATTTAAATTTTTTTGTCTAAGTTCTCTGAGACTTGGAGATTTATTGGATTTCCAATATTTTAAAATCAGCAATCTACTTGTTATAATGACACTGTTTAGCTGTTGTAAGTTCTTGAAGGGATATCCTTCCTTAACGAAAAAAAAAATTATATCATCCGAAAATTGTATGTTAGTTGAGTTAATTCTGTTAATCCATGCATTCACCTTATGTCAAAAATTTTTAATTTTAATGCAAGCCCAAAAATAATGATACCAGTCTGCTCTCAACCTTTTACATTTGGGGCATTGTAGTCCCGTTGTTGACCATCTAGCCTTAACCGCCGGAGTAATATATATTTTATTTATAAATTTTGTGTGTTTCTCTCCAAGAAGTAGATATTGTAGCTATATCTTTTGCCTTAAAACTGTCCTGTAATTTTTCCGGGGAGATTTGCCAATTATCGGCTAATATTTCTAAATTTTTTCCTCCTAGTAAAGATATAACTATCTTATAGAATAGCGTGATTGCGTATTTCCCTAAGCTGAATAGTTTTACAGCCGATTCTACAATACCCCAAATGCCTTCTGTCAGTGAATTACCTAACAGTTGTTGTGCATACATTTTGTGCCTATTTTTTTAATTACTTTTAAGCGATCTGTGGTTTAAACAGCATGTGACTAAAAATATACTCACAATTTATAGTATTCTACTTATATTTTCCACACATCTTGTGTTTTACGCATATAAAAATTATAAAATGTCCTCAGTGCAACTCGTATGTTCCACTTTCTCTTAGAGAACCACAGAAACCTCACAATGAATCTTCACCTAGGTAAAGGCATGGCCTTGGGCTGATTGTCTGTTTTATCATCATTTGGTTCCTTCCCCAAACGGCACCCCATGGATCACCTAAGTGCTACTTTATGCTTTGTTCTATGTCAAAAATTCACATTTATTGATAAATGCAGGTATAGATTATATAAATATAATGGTAAAGCCAAGTGACATGAAACCCAAAATATTTATTTAATGATTCAGATAGAGAATACAATTTTAAACATTCTAGTTTAATTCTATTATCTTATTTGCTTCATTCTTTATATATCCTTTGTTGAAGAAATAGCAATGCACATGGATGAGCCAATCACACAAGGCATCTATGTGCAGCAGCTACTGAGCTTATTTAGATATGATTTTCAACAATGGATATCAAGAGAATGAAGATTAGATAATATAACTAACTTGGAAAGTTGCTTAAAATTGCATGCTTTTTATCAATCAAGAAAGAACAAATGTGGGTTTTATGTCCCTTTTTAAGGGAGTTAAAAAAAAAAATCCCTATAACTTATTCCCTCAGAGATTCCAACCCTGATTTGGTTTTAGTTGCCATCACATGCATTGTTTATTTGACCATATGAAGTGTTTTATATTATAATTTCACATTCACACATAACAAAAAGTGTTTCTGCCAACAAAATGAGAAATTACTAATAGTGACGTCATCATAAGTTAAATCTAACAGTGTTTCCATTAAAATTAAATTCCAATTTTTATTTCATGATTCAGCATATAATTTTAAATAACTTTCCAATGTCTATTATCTACACTGTCAAAAAATTATATTTAGAAGTACAACAGCTTGTCACTGGGGCATTACCCTCAATGGTACACCCGCTTTAACATGGGAACATATTTGTACCCTTGCAGATTGTACCTTTGGGGACTAAATTTGACCTCAGTGATATGGAACCCTAATGTACCCATAAAAAATTTGTATATTTGTCCTTTTAAAGGGTCAGTAAACCTTAAAAATAATGTTATATAATTCTGCACATAGTGCAGAATTATATAACATTATATTAGCCAAACTTTGTAAATCATAATATTCCCTTTTTTATTTTGTAAAAATACCGCTGTTTTACAGACCCGCTCTCTGTACTCTGCTGAGCGGGTCTGTTGTTTTTACTGAGCGCATCGGGCCAGCTGTATAGTCACAGCCCGGCCCGACCGCTCCATTAGACACAGTGCAGCTCGCTCCTGCTCTGTCTGACAGCGGGAGCGAGCTGCACTGTGTCTAATGGCGCGGTCGGGCCGGGCTGTGACTATACATCTGGCCCGATGCGCTTAGTAAAAACAGACCCGCTCAGCAGAGTACAGAGAGCGGGTCTGTAAAACAGCGGTATTTTTACAAAATAAAAAGGGAATATTATGATTTGTAAAGTTTGGCTAATGTAATGTTATATAATTCTGCACTATGTGCAGAATTATATAACATTATTTTTAAGGTTTACTGTCCCTTTAAGGTTACCTCATAACGCAAATTTTTCTCAACACAGAATATTAAATATGCCAAAATGTTATTAATAACATTCAAATATACATTCACCTATTGTGCTCTTGCTCAGGTGTTTTTTTGTTTTTAAGTATGTATAGCTTTACTTAACAATAATAGAAAACACAACTTACAATGAAGTTTGATTATTTTGAAAAGGGCAGCCAGAAAGCAGGTCCTAAGACTCTGCTACTGGAATTCCTAAAAGAACCAGGCAACACCAACTATCCCAAAAGGAGCTACTAATCAAAGTTTTTTTAACTCAGGACTAAACTCTAACACACCATTTAACTTATGGTGGCACACTCCACATAGACACAACATAGTTATAAAATATAAATCTAACAAAAGGAAAAGGGATTCAGGGAAGGCATAAACGATAAAACAATTTTATTTGAATTGTCACCATATGAAAATTTAGTCTTTTTTCCCTAGTACACATTTTATTATTATACTTTATTTATGAAGCGCCAACATATTCCGCAGCGCTGTCCATAGATACAATGATATAAAACTTGTAAGATACAGGACAACATATACAAACACATACAGGAGGAATTGAGGGCCCTATTCCCGTGGGAATTTACAATCTGAAACTTCTACCAATAGATGGGGCTGTGTTACACAATGTCCAGGAACGTTCAATTAATAGATGGGGCTGTGTTACACAATGTCCAGGAACGTTCAATTAATAGATGGGGCTGTGCTACACAATGTTCAGGAACGTTCAATTAATAGATGGGGCTGTGCTACACAATGTCCAGGAACGTTCAATTAATAGATGGGGCTGCGCTAAACAATGTCCAGGGACGTTCAATTAATAGATGGGGCTGCGCTACACAATGTCCAGGAACGTTCAATTAATAGATGGGGCTGCGCTAAACAATGTCCAGGGACGTTCAATTAATAGATGGGGCTGCGCTACACAATGTCCAGGGACGTTCAATTAATAGATGGGGCTGCGCTACACAATGTCCAGGGATGTTCAATTAATAGATGGGGCTGCGCTACACAATGTCCAGGGACGTTCAATTAATAGATGGGGCTGTGCTACACAATGTCCAGGGATGTTCAATTAATAGATGGGGCTGTGCTACACAATGTCCAGGGACGTTCAATTAATAGATGGGGCTGTGCTACACAATGTCAAGGGACGTTCAATTAATAGATGGGGCTGTGCTACACAATGTCCAGGAACGTTCAATTAATAGATGGGGCTGTGCTACACAATGTCCAAGAACGTTCAATTAATAGATGGGGCTGTGCTACATAATGTCAAGAAACTTTCTACCAACAGATGTCCATGTACAGTATGTGACTGGGGAATGGTCAACATTTTATAGAGTTTAAAATTATTTTTTTTCTTTGCAATTTAAGTTAATATATTTGCTTAATGTTTAAAAGGTATAATCTTGATGCTCTAAATATAAACATTAAAGGTTCATTTTTCTTCTCTTGCTATCTTTATTTGAAAAAGCAGGAATAAAAGCTTTGGAGCCAGCCCATTTTAGGCTAAGAACCTTGGTTGTGCTTGCTGATTGGATGGCTAAATGCAGGCACCAATTAGCAAGCCCTATACAGGGTACTGAACAAAAAATAGGCTGGCTCCAAAGCTTTCATTCCTGCGTTTTCAAATTAAGATAGCAAGAGAACAAAGAAAAATTGATAATAGGAGTAAATTAGAAAGTTGCTTAAAGTTGCATGCTCTATCCAAATCATGAAAGAAAAAAATTGGGTTTACTATCCCTTTAACTATTTTACTGTACAACATGCATGTTGAATTCATTTTGGGTGATTGCCAATTATGTGTTCATTAAATAATTGATAAAATAACGCTCAGGGGGTCGATCCGATATAAATCGTCGCCCGCAAAAGCCGGCGACGCCAATATTTGCGCGGATTTGGTATCCTATATACGGCGTAAGCTAGAAGTTACGCGCGTAGATTTCTGGCGTCGCCCGTAGTTTTTTGGCCCATAGACTGACATACAAAACACGCGCAATTTGCTATCCTATATACGGCGTAAGGACTTACGCGCGCAGATTTTTCAAAATCTACGCCATTCTCAGCTCGCCACAAATTGAAGGCGCAGGTACCCTTGCACTGACTTAGAAACCAACGTAACTCTCAGAAGGCCTAACAAATGCATGCCTAACAATATACATAGCAGCAGCTTGTTCACAAATAGTTAACCTCTTAAAAGCATTTATTATTCCTGCCCCTGCAAGTGTGTCAAACCAATCACAAACAGCACAACCCCTCACCTGCAACCTTAAAACACCTGCAAATGCACACCCTCATTAGCCACCATGTTTCCCTTGCAGTATATAGCATTTAGAGTGAGACAGCGTCGTGGGGCACAAGGGGTGCTGGAACCCCTACAAGCCCATGTTTTGGATGGTATCCCTGCTGCTGAGGTCCCTGGTCATGGTGCTGTAGCTGTCCCTGCTCCAGCTGCTGCTGCTGCCCTCCCTGCTCCTCCTGCTGTTGTCCCTGTTCCTGGTGCTCCCCATGCTGCTGTTGCTGCAGCTGCCCATAGGCCAGCAGGGCCTATAAGACGAAGGCATCAGCAGAGGGGAAGAGCACCAAGGGTACACAGGGTTAGGGTCACCCTGTTTGGGATGACAGAAGTGGAGGTCAGGGAAAAATATCGCTTGACATCTGCAAGCCTCATTAACCTATATGAGGTGTTGAAGGATGAAATTGACCCTCAAGCGTATAGGAACCGAGCTCTGACTGGTATGCAGAAGCTGTTGTGTGTTGTACACTTCCTGGCAACTGGCTCATACCAGTCAACAGAGGGGCTTGTGTCTGGCCTAGCGCAGTCTACCTTCTCCAGGATTCTAGGGGAGGTTCTGACTGCTCTAGATAACCAGACACAACGATACATTCATTTCCCCCATACCCCCCAGGAATGGAACCGTCTTAAACAAGGCTTCTATCGACTGGGGGGTATTCCTAATGTCATGGGGGCAATTGATTGCACACATGTGCGTATTGTGGCCCCACATGAGGAGACAATCCTCTATATTAACAGGAAAGGGTTTCACTCATTGAATTGCCAGATGGTCTGCGATACCAATCTGAAATTCTTACATGTGTATGCAGGCTTCCCAGGGAGTGCACATGATTCCTACATCCTGCGCCAGACCTCCTTATTCAATATGTTTGAAAATGGAACACTTTCGGGAGGATGGCTGCTTGGTGAGTACCTGCATTCTGTCTGTATATTTCTAATAAAGGGACACTAAACACATATTGTCATCTCATGTGTCAGATAGAGAATACAATGTTAAACAGCATTATAATTCACTTCTCTTATATCATTTTATTCATTCTTTAAATAAAAATTTTTTTTAAATTACTAATTCACATATATGAGCCAATCATATGAGGCTTCTATGTGCAGCCACCAATCAGCAGCTATTGAGCATATCTAATATGCTTGTCATCAAGAGTTATCTATAGAATGGAGAAAATGATCTAATCAAAGTTAATTATCAAGCTGCTAACAATTGCAGGTTCATATTAAATGGACAGTCTAGAATAAATTGCTCTTCCATTATTCAGATAGGCCTTTTAATTTAAATTAACTATCCTGATTACTTCCATTAATTTTTTTATGAAATCTATCTTTTATATGTGATTCATGTTGTGTCCCTTTAAAGCACATGATGTACCTGTAGTAATCCAAACACATATGTTACATGACAGGTGACGCAGGGTACGGCTGCAGACCATGGCTATTAACCCCCTTGGTGCACCCCATTACAGAGCCACAACTCAGGTACCAGGAGGCACACATAAGAACAAGGAATGTCATTGAAAGGAGCTTTGGCCTATTAAAAACCAGGTTCAGGTGTCTGGATGTTACAGGCGGAGCACTACAGTATAACCCCAACAAAGTGTGTTCCATTGTCAATGCTTGCTGTATTCTACACAACATTGCTGTGGACACACGTTTGTTGGGGGACATTGACCCAGAGCAGCAGCAGCAGCTGGTTCCTGTACTTGAGGATGTGGACAGGGGGACACTGAGGGGGAATGAAGTGAGGGATTATGTCATCCGGGAATACTTCACCTGTAAGTTACTTATTCATAATTACAGTAAACCGTAACATTCACATGTATTATGATGTTTGACAGTACCTCACCAACCATTGCATGTGTATATATCATGTCTTGCAGAATGTAAAAGTTTGGATTTCCACTGCATGTAAGTGAAACTACTACATCCCAACCCCCTTCCCTTAAAGGGACACTATACCCAAACATATTGTTTCATGATTAAGGATAGAGAAGATAATTTTTCACAAACCTTATAATTTAAATCAATTACCTATTTTCATTATTTATTTAGATATACTTTAATGAAGACATAGAAATGCACACAGTGAAGAAATTTCAGGAGGCATCTATATACAGCTACTAATCATCAGCTACCAAACATATCTTGATATTGTTTTCAGCAAAGAATATCAATAGAATGAAGCTACAGAAATAATAGAATGAAATTATAGTTTATTTTTGAAATTATCTTCTTCAAAATCATGAAGTAAAAATATTTGCTTTAATGTCCCTTTAACAACCCTAATTACTGTATATTTATAATTTGTTTAATTCATGTTTAGTTCACTATCATTAAGAATGAGGATAATGGATATTTATACCTTATGTTCACACCTTCTTTAAATATATTATTAGTTATATATACCAACGTGTCAATTTATATTGGATGTGAGAAACCTTGATGTACATCTTAGAAGTTAATATTACTATATGTACCGTTGAGACACAACCATGTCATGTTGTTTATTGAGCATGAATATGTCATAAACCTTATAATAATTCCTTTTTGGTCCATTTCAACACAGGTATTATTATATGTTTTACCAATATTACTGTACTAAAACACAACTCACATGGATGTGGATGACAATTAGATAGTAAATAACAGAGGACAAGATTTTCAATGAAATTGAATAATATTTTTTTTTTTTTAGGCCTCTTAGATGAGGGGCCTGGTGTGGGTCTTCTGCCTCTCCTGGGTTGTGTGGATACACTAGGAGTGCTGGTCACAGAGGAGATACTTGATGCCATGTCCTGCTGTTGGGTGAAATGCTCCACCAAAGCCCCCAACAGTTGATTCTGTTCCCTCCATCTTTGGTCACTTTGGATTTGCATGTCCGATATTACACGTAGCATTTGATTCTGATTTTGGACCATAGCTGATAGCGATGCTGCCATGTCCCTTTGCAGCTCATTCGACCTCTGTTGCAAACGGTGTTGGGTTCTATGGAACCTGTGTTGTTCCCTCTGCATATTCAGACACGTTTCCGTTAGAGTCTCACAGGTCAAAGTTTGCCTCCTCTGTAGTGAGATATATTCATCACCCATGGCAGAACTCAATTGATCCATGGGCTCTTCATCAGCAGGGACAATAGGCACTCTTTCAATGACGTGTTCCTCAGCTGGAGGTGCCGGAACAACAACCTCAGCTGGAGGTGCCGGAACAACAACCTCAGCTGGAGGTGCCGGAACAACAACCTCAGCTGGAGGTGCCGGAACATTAACCTCAGTTGGAGGTGCCGGAACATTAACCTCAGTTGGAGGTGCCGGAACATTAACCTCAGTTGGAGGTGCCGGAACATTAACCTCAGTTGGAGGTGCCGGAACATTAACCTCAGTTGGAGGTGCCGGAACATTAACCTCAGTTGGAGGTGACGGAACATTAACCTCAGTTGGAGGTGACGGAACATTAACCTCAGTTGGAGGTGCCGGAACATTAACCTCAGTTGGAGGTGCCGGAACAATAACCTCAGTTGGAGGTGCCGGAACAAAAACAGCAGCTGGACGTGCAGGAAGAGATATCTCAGCTGGAGGTGCAGCCACAGGGATATGAGCTGGAGGTGCAGGGCGATGGATTACAGTTGGTGGAGCCCTTCCAACTGAAGATGATGGTCCAGATGTCGGGATGGACCGATAGTCCCAATGTCCGCTGGTGTGCATCCACTCAGCCTGCTGGTATACTCCTGTAGTGCCCTGATATTGTTGGGGGGGGGGAAATACATCTACCCTTTGGGGCTGGTGGGGCTCCCCCTCCAAGCCATAGGAATATTCCTCCTGCCACGGGTCCTGCCAGGTATCCTCCTCTAATGCAGGTGGCATGATATGTGGATTTTCAATGGACGCAGTCCAAGACATCTCATGCCTGGCATACTCCTGCTCTCTTATCTGTACCGGTGGTTGTGGTGGACATATATTTAGAACCGGTGTTGGGGGATTCATAGGCGTAGGCACCCTGGTGACTGGAGGTTCTGTGAAGGAGTCAAATGATGAGAGTGATTAGTACAGTCACATATCTATCCATGTGGGCATACAATTTACATGCTAGGGCCTATCCACATTCTCATGTCAAACTCTATAACATGCTTGTGCACATTGAGATTTGTGATATGAGGGTTTGGAATATGCTAATTATACATGTATGTGTTTCATACAATAGTTCTGTGTACATGTCAGTGATGGAGAAAATGTGTTCTTTAAGTGACATTATGGTTGTGATGACTATGGTGTCCATTTACTGAAAGGTCTACATGTGGCTTGTGGCCTGTGTTACTCTGAGACATGTTAGTATTTCACTATTCTACCTCATATCATGATTTTCAATGTGTTAAGTAGCATTAAATGGACATGCAAAACATATTTATTATTTCATGATTCAGCTAGACAAGCATGGTATTCTAAATAAATTGTAATTTACTTCCATTAGCTAATATGCTTCATTATCTTGATATTCTTAGCTGATATGCATTTCTTGATAGGCTCAGAAGCTGCTGATTGGTGGCTGTACATCAATGCCTCGTGTGATTGCCTCACCCATGTGCATTGATATTTAATAAACTAAGATTTTCAAAATAAAAATTAAATATAGATAATGGAAGTAAATTTGGATGTTGTTTAAAACTATATTCTCTATCTGAATAATGAAAAAATATCTTTGTGTTTCATGTCCCTTTAATGTTAAATATCATTGTATATTTAGTTGTTAGTAATCAAAATACCATGATCCTCATTGTGTACATGAATGTGTGACAATATAGGATGTTATAACTCAAATACATATTATACTAGTGTGTGGGATGTTACTCACCAGCATGCTGTGCTGATGTTGCAGTCCCTGAGTCACGAGCCCCTGGAAGTCCACGGACTGCTGTGAGGCTCAGGGACCGACGAATGAGCTCCTGCCACTCATTGTATTCGGCCTCATAGTGAGGCCCACCTCCTGTTGCCCTCTGGGAGATTGCTTCCTGGCCCATCCTCTCCTTGACTCTCCTCTTGCAATCATTCCATCTCTTCTTAAGCCCGTCAACATTCCTCCTCTGTTGGGACACTCCATTGACGGCCTCCACCACCTTCTGCCAAGCATCCTTACGCCTCCGGGCAACTCCTTTGCCCTTCTCTTGTCCAAAGAGGGCATTATGGTTCTCCAGGACAGCCTGGACGAGAGCGAGGTTTTCGGCAAAACTGAAATTGGGACACCTCATACGCTCCTCGTCCTGGGCTGCCTGGCTCCCTCCCTGGGATGTCCCTGGTGTGGGTTCCTCCCTATCCTCTCCCTCCTCCCCCCTTCTATCCCCATGTGCACCCTCTATCCCTCTTCTCAGTGTGCCTGGCCTTTGGGCAACCCCACTCCCATCCTCCATTCTGGCTCTCCCCACTCCGCTCACTCCCTGACGGGGACCCTGCTGCTCCTCCTGTACATAATCCTCTCCCTGCGACTCCCCTTCCCTCCTCCCCCCAGCCCTATCTCTCCCTGACATCCTCACACTACACACACTCACACTCACTCCCACTTCAATCACACACAATCACAACCAGACACTCAGCCTTTCAAACTGTAAAAGATAAATAAAGAGTGTTGGGTGTTATAAAAAAAAAGTGTTGTGTATTTTGTATATGTGTGTATGCAAAATGTGTGCAATATGAAAAAAAGTGTAAGTAAATGTACTGGCTTAACAATCCAACCAACAATCCGACCTAACTAACTTGATGATGCTCCTTTCTCACTACTCTTACCACTAATCTCTATACTCGCTGTAGTGTGCTGTAGCTCCAAGAACCAACCAAACACACTAAAGAAATTGCGGCTGCGCAGGGGTTTAAGTATGAATTTTGAATCTCGTCATTACGTGGCGCATCTCTTAGAACTGGCGTTATTTTTTACGAGTCGTAGGCTAATTTGCATAAAACTACACTTTATTGAGACTTTACGTGAACAAAAAACAGGCGCAAGTACTTGCGACGACTAAAAGGTGTATTTGCGCACATTTTGCCTGCTCGTCGGTTTTTCAGACTTACGCCAGTTTAGCATCTGACGGCGGTGAATATTGGATAGCTCGAGTTGCGAGCTGAAACTGCGGGCGACGCGGGTTACCTCGCTTGCGCCGAAAACTACGACCTATATCGGATCGCGCCCCTGGTGCACAAGTTATATGGACTTGCAGGGGTTGGCAGCTGTGAACCACCCATCCCCTGAACCTTTTGGTCACACAAGTGATTTTACCTTTTTTGGGGGATTAAAAGGTACATATATGGACCCTTTGACAGTTGTAAATGTATTTGTACCTTATTTACCCCTAAATGGTAAATATTAGTTCCTTTAAAATGTAATTATGACCCATTGAGGGTACAACCACTGCAGTTGTACCCTAAGTTTTCACAAACAGACTCTAACTGTACCCTTTTTTCTGACTGTAATTTTTCATTCTCTTTGTATTCTTTGTTGAAAAGTATACCTAAGTAGACTCAGAAGATGCTGATTGGTGGCTACACATATATATGCCTTTTGTCATTGGCTTTCAGCTAGCTCCTAACGTTGAATTACTGATCCTTAAACAAAGGATACCAAGAGAATGAAGCAAATTAGATAATAGAAGTAAATTGGAAAATTGTTTAAAATTGCAAGATCTATCTGAATCATAAAATAAAATATTTTGTGTTTCATGTCCCTTTTTAAAGGGACATTATACACTATATTTTTCTTTGCATAATTGTTTTGTAGATGGTCCATTTATATAGCCCATCTGGGTGTGTTTTTGTAAAAGTGTATAGTTTTGCTTATTTTTAAATAAAATTGTACGGATTTTCAGACTCCTAACCAAGCCCAAAGTTTTAGATGTATACAGACTTCACATTGCTTATGTTTGTATAATGGGTCTGTTCATATGCAGGGAAGGGTCTACTCTCAGCCCCTTTCAGTGGGTGTTCCAGACTAAGCTCATCAACAGTGCTAAATTGGGAGCTTCTAAGTAAGTTTTTAAAAGGTTTTATACTGGCTTTTTATGTCAGTATCTGTGCATGTTATTATTTTAAGTAGTGTCTATTACATAGTTAAGTTAAAATTGGTGTATTCTGTCCCTTTTTAATAGGGATCCAGAAATGTTGAGTATTCTCTCTCTACATCTGCTTGGATTATTATCTTTGACACGTTACACTTCACAACATATCACCAGATGGTCACCTCCAGAGTAAGCCCACTGGTTCCATCTTGACCAGGGTTCTTCTGCAGGGGGCCCAGGGATACTTGAGCAGATATTCTTGCTATTGGGTAAGGCACTGTTATGTCCTACCTCCTATTATTGTTAGTGTCAACCCATGGAGTCTGTCTGCCTTGAGGTAGTGTTGCTTTACCATCAGTGTATGACTCTAGGTATCCTGTTCCATTTATTGCATGGGATTGATGACTACACCCTTACTGAATTGCTGTGTTTGAAGAGGGAGTTCTGCAGAATATTGGGTATAGGGGATCCATACATTCTGCTGGAGCTCTCCATCACATACATTCTTGAATTCCTACTGGGGAGGCGGCGTCTAGACTTTGCCTTCTGTCAATTCTTGAGTCAGCCCTTTATATTCTTGTTGACTTAGGTCATTGTTGTTGGCTTCTCTAACTCGTGTTCAAAAGTTAAATCGCTCAATCACTGCAGAAGGCAGATAGTGACATCCTTATCTTGCTAAAATATAATTACGATTCCTTGAAATCCCTTAATTAACCCTAGCTATTGCCTTCCCCATAAACTTAACTGCTATTCCTTACCCCAATTCTCCCTGTCCTCCCACCAGCCATTAACCCTGAATTATCCCCTACCACAAGTAATCCTAATGGCTAACCTTATGCATCACACCAATGCAACCTCCTACCACTGCAGATAACCTCTATTTTTCTAACTACAATCCCCAAGTTAAAAACATCTTGAACTCTAAACATCACCCCTACGTTACTTATCCTCACTGTAAATACCCCTGCTATTTTTCCACCGCCATTAGTAACGTCTTGCACTAAATTTTGATTCAGATTCAAATAGCCCTTAACCCCATAAATAAAAACAAAAAAAAAACATAAATTATTTTAATCATACCATTCCTGAAGTGTCTGGATTTTTATTAGCCTCCTCTGGGGCATGATGATAAAAGATTTTCCTGCTTGTAATGCAGACTTCACAGGGGCTGAACCCTCCAGCACTGCAAGATATCTCTCACAAGATTCTTGAAAGGCAAATTTTGCTATACTTGTCTAAGGGGCATTTCTGTATGTGAAGGAGAGACAAGCCCAGGGCAATGTAGCTCTGCACGATATGATAGTTTTTGTTACACTCTGTGCTTTTGTATTTGAAATTACTTTACACTTCTACATTTCACTAATATTACATTTAAAGGGACACTGAACCCACATTTTTTTTATTTCATGATTCAATTTTAAGCAACTTTCTAATTTACTCCTATTATCAATTTGTCTTCTTTCTCTTGTTATCTTTATTTGAAAAGGCATCTAAGCTTTTTTTATTGGTGGATGAATGTATCCACCAATCAGCCATGACAACCCAGGTTGTTCACCAGAAATGGGCCGACATTGAAACTTACATTCTTGCATTTCGACTAAAGATACCAAGAGAATGAAGACAATTTGATAATAGGAGTAAATTAGAAAGTTGCTTAAAATGTCATTCTCTATCTGAATCGCGAAAGGAAAAATTTGGGTTCAGTGTCCTTTTTAAGCTTTGCACTTTTTCTGTTTTATATTTCAGTACATTTAGATCCAGCATTGATTTTACTATATCTGATTGTTTTGAAAGTTTGTGTTACTTTATGTTGAAATCTTTTTATTAAAGTATTTTTCGTACATTAACAATAGTACATAGAAACAGTAAACATCAAAAAAACAGAAATAATATAAAAGCACAAGATGTATAAGTCAATTGATATAAATACCTTTATAGTGATTCAGATAGGTGTGTTAATATTTTAATTCCGTGGATGATGAGGCTGGTGGGCATCAGTGTAAAGAATGATATAGGTCGCTTATGTGGAATTATGGGTATTGGTAGGCCTCCCTTTTAACACCCAATAAAACCAAACTCTGTCAACCGCTTCCTTATTATCTAGGATCCAGGCTGCTGATTCATACATAGAATATGTCACATTGATTTTATTTAAAATCTCCTGCCATGTAAGGGATCCAGTTTTCCAATATCTGGCTATACAGGAACTTGTAACGGTATACAAGATCTTAATAAATATGTTAATTAGTTTGTTGAAGTTAGGAAATCGGTCATGTAGTAATGCCTGAGCCTGTGTAAGTTGGATATTTACATCTAAGGTATTGCTTATGAAAAGAGAGATTATCCCAGACATGTTTGACTTTGTTGCATTCCCACCATTGGTGCGAATAAGTACCTAGAGTATTGCATCCTCCATAACATAATCTACTCCCTGTAGGCGACATATGTGCTGTCTGAAGTGGGGTTAAGTACCACCGAAAGGTAGTTTTAAGTGCATTTTCCCTAAAGTCCGCGCTTAGTAGTCCCTTATCTCTCTCGCTAAATATGTCGACCCATTTCTGCATGTCCATCTCCAAGTCCCTCTCCCAATTTAAAATTAGCTGAGATTTAAAGGGATACTAAAACCCACATTTTATTTTTCATGATTCAGATAGAGCATGCAACTTTCTAATTTACTCCTACTATCAATTTTTCTTCATTCTCTTGCTATCTTTATTTGAAAGTATTAATTTAAAACTTAGGAGCCAGCCCATTTTAGGTTAAGCACCCTGGATAGTGCTTGCTTATTGGTGGCTACATTTAGCAAACAAATAAGCAAGCATAACCCAGCTTAAGAACCAAAAATGGGCCTTCTCTTAAGCTTTACATTCCTGCTTTTTATATAAAGATGGCAAGAGAACGAAGAAAAAGTGATAATAGGAGTAAATAAGAAAGTTGCTTAAAATTACATGGTCTATCTGAATCACTAAAGAACAAAATTGGGTTTAGTGTCCCTTTAACTTGTGTATGGGACGACTGTATAGCGGAATATAACCTCAGAATAGTATGTTTCGTTCTGTGGGGAGCCTTACATATGATCTCTAGTGTTGTGGTGGTTTGAGTTATAGCAGTCTTTAGGAATTCCCTAAGGGCGGATAATATTTCAAGATATAAGAACCAATTTAATATTAGAGGTGTAATTTTATCCTGCATCTGATTGAATGTTAAGATTCCATTGCTGCTCATTAGGTCAGTGACTCTATAAAGACCTTTATTACTCCATTTTGTCTACTAGTAAATAATATTCTTGAGGTAGAAGATTTCTAATTGGCATAGTTCGGAGTGTAGTGGTTTTAGCTTAGTCATTTTGGCAACTTTATTCCAAGATACGAGAGTGGAGTCTAGAGTAGGAGGTTTGAACTGTTGTTTGATGGATGTATGTGACCCCTCGTCCCATAAAATGTCTGCTGGAAGATTCCAGCCTCCCATTTCAGCTTCAAGAGTCTGCCAAATAGTATCAATATTAGGGTTATCCAAAAGTACCGTTTGGGCTAATCTCGCCGCCTGATAATAGTCAATAAGATTGGGGACCCCCACCCCCCCTAATGTTCTATGTCTCGTCAAAATAGTCGCTAGTATCCTAGGAGATTCTTTCCCTCTAATAAATCTAATCAGGTCTGATTCAACCAGAGCTAGCTCTGTTAGTGGAATTTTAATTGGGAGTGCTCTGAAAAGATACAGCAAGCGTGGTAAAATATTCATCTTAAAGGGACACTGTACCCAAAAAATTTCTTTTGTGATTCAGATTGAGCATGAAATTTAAGCAACTTTCTCATTTACTCCTATTATTAAATTATCTTCATTCTCTTGGTATCTTTATTTGAAATGCAAGAATGTAAGTTTAAATGCCGGCCCATTTTTGGTGAACAACTTGGGTTGTCCTTGCTGATTGGTGGATAAATTCATCCACCAATAAAAAAGTGCTGTCCAGAGTACTAAAACCAAAAAAAATCAAATAATGATAGCAAGAGAATGAAGAAAAATTGATAATAGGAGTAAATTAGAAAGTTGATTAAAATTGCATGCTCTTTCTGAATTACAAAAGAAAAAATTTGGGTACAGTGTCCCTTTAACCACGGCCTTTCGCCCTTACCATGAAAAGGAGTATTGCGACCATTTTTGAAGGTCTTGACGGATATCTTTAAACAAAGGTAAGTAATTCAATTTATATAATTGGTTAAATTGGTTTGTTAAGTTTATGCCTAAATATTTAATAGTGTGTGTGGCCCATTTCATGGTGAAATTTAGTTCTATTAGCTTTTGTGTATGGGATGGCAATATAATAGGGCTTTGCATTTTTCTAGGTTAATTTTGTAGCCTGAGATAGTTGAAAAGTTGTCTAATAGTTGGTACAGATTAGGGAGCAAGACAAGTGGTTTGGTGATCGTTAATACGATGTCATCAGCGAACAATGTCAATTTGTATTCAGTGGAGCTAAGTTTGAATTCTGAGATATCTGGGGAGTCTAATCCGAGCTGCTAGGGGTTCTATGCAAAGGGTAAACAAGAGGGGTGAGAGAGGGCACCCCTGCCTAGTTCCATTTAGAATGGGGAAAATTTTAGACTTGTACCCTGTTGCTGTAACTTGTGCTGAGGGGTTAGAATATATCATCTTGATTGTGGTTATAAAAGGGCCTCTGAATCCCATGTTCTGAAGCACCTGTATTAATATGTTAAGATTAAGGGATTTGGCATTGAAGCCAAGTGCTGAGTTAGGCACTAGTAAATTAATGTGAAGAGGGGTTAAAAATAAACACTTTATTTAACAAATATGCAGTAACAAACAATTTATATATCAAATTGGATCAGATTATAGAAGTGGGCAATCACCATCCATTCCTTGATATTCACTTGAAACTGATTCAACAAGCGCTGTATATCGTGTGCTAAACATAGAGACACTGGATTCCTTAGTACTGGGTTTAATATAATTTTGCTTATCTTTTGTAACTACTCCTAACAATATATTTAGCATACAGATCTAACATTGAATGATTTTGGTGTCACACAGTGATGACTGGGGACACACTGTATCTATTTATAAAAGGATACAAGCCACTCAGAGTGTAATTTGAGCAAGTTGTGAAATACTAGCATGTTGTATGACATGCAGATTAACAGACTGAATTGCTGTTATGTATGTGATGTTTAGATACAGGGCATCTATTTAGCAATCGGCTGACTGGGTTAAATCCCAGCAGTACGCAGGCAGGAGGACGCCTTTGAGCGCATAGTCTGTGTGATTGGATTTATCCCTGTACATTCCTCTGCTCATCTCGCTCTGCTTTCTGTGTATCAGCATTAGAGCCTCTAGGGCACACAGTCCCTTTTAATGTTTTTAACCTTGTTGGATCAGTTTCAAGTGAATATCTAGGAATGGATGGTGATTGCCCACTTCTATAATCTGATCTAATTTGATATATAATTGTTTGTTACTGCATATTTGTTAAATAAAGTGTTTATTTTTAACCCCTCTTCACATTAATTCTGAAGCACCTGTAGTAAGTATTTCCAATCAATTCTATCAAATGCCTTCTCTGCATCCAGCGATAGGAGCAGAGAAGGCGTTTTGGATTCAAATAAGTAATATATGGAGTCGGAAGTGTAATCACTTTTGCTTTGCAGTACAGCTTCACCTCAGACTGTTCTTTTCAAACGGCACTGTGCTCTGGCTGCACAGTGTACGTTTTCCTTAACACTGCAGCCAGTGTAAAGCGCTGTTTGAATAGAACAGCTAAATACAGTGCAGTGCTGCAAAATGGCAGCACATTGATTGATGATGGCTCCTCTCATTATGCAAAGCTGTGACTCCTGAATGTGACGTTCTTGTGAGCAATGTACCTTTTTTTTTTCTCTGCAGCTAATTTTGCTTTTCAATTTTAAACTGCTGCAGTATATTATAATAATTTTAAAAAGTGTTTTATTCTCCAGTTAATCAACACATTGCTATTTAGCTGCTGCTTTAGTGTATATGCCCAATTTCAAATTGAATTTAAAGGGCCACTGTAAGTAAATATTTTCTATGCCTGTTACTAACTAACTACCCCAAATACGCTTTTTATCAATAGCATTTCATTAACATATCTCTACCGTATATCAGAAATCTTGTCTGCAAATTTAATTGTTTTCCAAACCCACTCCGTGGGTATCCTTTGCTCTGTACCAATCCATTTACAATACCTAGGTTTCAAAATGGCGCTTTAAACACAATTTCATTGGTTTAAGTATTTTGAACACACAGTTTTGAAAATAGTGGGCAGGATAACGTGACATCATCGGTGAATAAAAGATATAACTTTTATAACGTTATGAAACTTAGTTTTGGAGAAAATATAGGTCAGTAGGTTTTAATTAATGTCTATTAACTTTAATATGTTAGTTGTTTGGCTTAAAAATTATAACAGAAAGTAATCCTTTAATTTCAAAATGACCTGAAGAAAAATTTTCAATAAAAAAACAAATATCATCGCAGAAAGTGAAAAAAAGTTCTGCCTTTGGGGGAGTCTATTATACGTCTGATATTATCTGGGGCTTCCCTATCTTTTATGAAACCAACCTGGTCAGGATGGACCAGATGGGGCAATATCGATTTAAGACGGTTGGCGAGAATTTTAGTGAAGATTTTAAGGTCCTGATTGATAAGTGAGATGGGGCGATAGTTTGAGCAATATTTTGGGTTTCTGCCTGGTTTAGGGATTACCACAATCTTAGCCATTAGAAGTTCTGTTGGGATCGGGAGACCTGTTAAGATGTGATTACAGAAGTTAGTTAATTGGGGAATTAATATGGATTTGAATAATTTATAATATTCCCCTGGAAACCCTTCTGGGCCAGGGGCCTTGCCTTTCTTAAGGTCTTTAATTGCTAATGATACCTTTTTAATGGTGAAATCTGGGAGTTTAATAGGTCTCTGTCTTCGTCTGAGATTGTGTTCAATTTAGCTTCTGTGAGAAAGTCTATAGTGGCGGATTCTATTTGTGGTGTGTGAATAACCTTCTTACCGTCGTATAGTTTCCCATAGAATTCTGCAAAAGTGTCAACAATTTCCTGGGGGTGGGATATTGGGACACCTTGTGTATTGATTATAGTTGGAATGGCAGAGGCCTTACACCGTTCGCAAATTTTGTGAGCTAGGAATTTGTCAGGTTTGTTAGCAACACATAGTATTGTGTCTTCAGTTTCAGTATTGCCCTAGCAGCCATAGAATTCAAAATACAATTTAAATTGTCCCTTTTTTTTAAGTTCTTTTAAAGTAGATACGTTTTGGGTATGTTTATGTTGTGTTTCTAGCACTTCTATTTCATTTTGAAGCTGAGATATCAAAGTTGTTTTTTTTTATTTAGTGAGCGGGACTTAGTCTTGAAGTCTGAGATAATGGGCCATAGCCACCCTGCGTTTGATATCGGAGTTTAATCCTCTCACATTGTAAGAAACTAGGTGTATCCTAGGCATCAAAAATGTATGTTATCTGCATAGTTATGGCCCCTAAAATATGTTGAAGCTTCACCCCTTTCTGAGAGTCTATAACCTTTCCACCTCCCCGCCCAGACCCCATCCTCGTACAACCATACACAAAATGTGACTCAAGATCATAATGTACAGTTAAAAAAAAAAAGACAATTAAAAACAAAAGCAATGAACAGTATGAATGAAAAGAGCAAAATACATTAACTATATCTCTCTTTTAAAGGAGAGAAAACAAATCTCATGACTATCAATATTAAGGGAGCGATATCTAAAGATATAACTTATTTGTAAACAGTGAATTAACAAATAAATGTTATGATCAGTAAACTGTAACAGATATTATAAATCAGTACATGCTATACTTTACCCACTCTTCTGCGTTTGCACTATGGTTTTTGTAACATTGTGTCTCGAATCAGAACAAGTCCAACAAAATCCCACAATTCTGGGTCTTCATATTAATGCATGCTGGCAAAAGTCATCTATTTTTCAGTTTCCTTTTATTGAGAGATTGCCATTTAGAATGTTTAATATCCCGCTGGGATATTTGAAGATCTCTGTGTAGTTTTGCAGGTGTGACCGTCGGGACTGATGGAGGATCCAAACCCAATAGCTTGCATGTACTGGGTATTTTTTCCTCCTCTTTTAAAGTTATTGTTTTACTGTCTCTGAGAATGTGTAACGCAAAGGGAAATCCCCAGCGGTATTGAATTTGGTGTTTTCGTAGCATAACTGTGAGAGGCCGCAGCTGGAATCTTCTCTGTAATGTTCTAAGACTCAAGTCCTGAAAGAATTGGACAATTGTTCCTTGGAATTTGAAGGTTGGGTTTTGTCGGGATGCAGACAATTTTTTTTCCTTCTTTTGAAAAACCAATAGCTTCACAATGACATCCCTTGGTGGAGCATCTTCTTTTGGCCTGACTCCAAGAGCTCTATGAGCCCTTTCAATGTTGTAAGTGGATTTATCCTTGTCACCAGTGATGGCTCTGAACAATTGTTGTAAATAGGTTTGGAGGTCTTTATTCAGGACTGATTCTGGTATGCCCTTCATTCTTATGTTATTTCGTCTGCCCCTATTTTTGAGATCTTCGATTTTATCTTGGAGCTCGGTTATAGATTGTTGTTGGGAGGTGAGGTCTTCTGAAACCGCATCTCTATGTTCCTCCAATGTTTCAATTCTGCCGCCTAGTTCGGCAATATCTGACTTTATATCAGTTAGGCTGTCTGTAACTGCTGAATGCATGGAATTTATCTTTTCCCACAGGCGTTCAAAATTTGCAGCGATGTCTTGTTTTGAAACTAGTAGGCGTAGGTCTGCCTTTTTACCGGTGCTTGATTTCCATCAGTATGGTTAGATTCTGTTTCTTGCTCAGTCACCCTCCTCTTCTCTAACATTTTCATTTGTGGATTTGTTAATCTTGGGAGGTCTGAAGTATGGGTTTATTGTCTGGGATTTGCAAGCTTTATCTGCTTTAGTTAGCTTTTTAGATGCCATTATGTATGGCTTTAAGCGCAGATGTATGCTTTAGTATAGTTCACTATTTGCTGCAACTGTGCGTTTAACCTTTTAGAGATGTCACAGTAGTATATTGAGTTGTTTATGTACCACACAGTATAGCTCCCAAATCTCCAGTTAAAAATGCCTCTGATACAGCCCTTATTTTTTTTTTTGCATAGAAACTGTGTATATGGGCCTTTATTGAAAGCAGAGCCTTATCTGTTATGATCCATGTATGTGATCTTTCATACTATTGGTATATAATACTTATTAGTTTCACCTCAATATTTCTGCTTTCTGAGTATAGATCCAAGAGTTAAATGTTAGGATAATGGGTGAACTGAATGATTATAACATACATTTTAAAATATGCAACATAAACTACATTCTAAAATGAATCAAGTAGGCAATTCATGAATTCCTAATGTGTTAGTGTGACATATTAACCATAAGTACTTAGTACAACCCAGTTAAATTGTATAGGATGAAATATAACCATACCACATAGCCATATATGAATGAAACTTCTTTTACATAGGCAACTCACTGAGTGAATGGTTATATGCTTGATCACAATCCACATCCATAATCTACTATCTCTTAGAAAAACCCAAAAGTTATTTTCATTCATGCCATGAGGCATGACAGATTGTAATTTAGAAATCCATCTGGCTTCCTTTTTTAATAATACTTGTTCTGTATCTCCCCCTCTTATGCCTGATCTATATGATTCCAAGCCCCAGCATTTGAACGCACTGGTGTTACCGTTATGGTATTGCAAAAAGTGTCGAGCTACGCTGGTAGTTTTTTTTTTCTTTTCTTTTTTTTTTTTACATGTTTGTGTGCAGTCCTAATGTTGTTAAAATGTTACCTACATATAACAGGTTGCAACTGCATGACACACAGTATATCACATTAGTACTTTTACATGTGATGTGGCTGTTAATGGTCCATTTGTTATTAAATCTATCAATAATAGTCTTTTTCTTTACAATATATTGACATATCTTACTGTTACTGCATGCTATAGACCCTTTATACAGGGATGTTTTTTTAGCATTCCCGTCAGTGACCGGTGGTTAGGCAGTCATTAAGATTGTTAGCTCTTCTGTAGGTAAAAAGGGGTTTATTAGGCATTATCGAATGTAGTTGTTCATCAGCTTGTAGGACATGCCAATGTTTGTGTAGTATACTGGAAATTTGTTCACTTTAGCTAGAGAAAGTAGAAATGAATTTTAGAGGGTTGGTATTATTAATTTGTTTAGGAGTTAATAGCTTAAATCTATTTTTGTTTAGAGCTTTGTGATATGCTCTGGCCAGAGACTTCTGGAGTAACCTCTTTGAAGAAGTCTCTTTTTAAGGTTAAGTGCTGCTATGTTAAACGATTCCAAAGTGGTACTATTTCTACATATCCTTAGATATTCACCTACTGGTAAACTCTTTATAGCGTTAGGATGATAACTACTGGCACATAAGATATTATTTGTGGCTGTAGGTTTTCTGTACGTATCCGTTTCTAGATGGTTATCAACCTTTTTTTAATTACCAGATCAAGGCATTCTATTTTTTCTTCATTAGTTGCCATTGTAAGAAATAGACCAAACAAATTGATATTCAGCAACTTGACAAAATCTTGCAAAAGCTTTTTGGGACCGTCCCAGACAAAGAAAATGTCATCTATATATCTAGACCAGTGGGAAATGTGTTTGGTGTAGTGTTTTAATGATTCGTGGAACACTATAGTTTCCTACCACCAGCCCAGATATGTTTGCATTCATAGGGGCACAAGATGTGCCCATCGCCGCACCGCACATTTGTAAATAAAATTTACCATCAAAGACAAAATAGTTGTGACTTAAAAAAACACCAATAGGTCAATAAATCATTTTTCTGTAAGAAGTGAGATACTGCCTTACATCCCCAATGTTGGTCAATGCTGGTATAAAGTGACTCTGTCACATGTCACTAGTATGAACTCTGAGGTTAATGTTATTTTATCTAATTTATTTAGTATGTGCTATGTATCGTAGGCTTGCATCTACATATTTACTTGCTTTTTCTGTCAGGGACCCAATGCCAGAGACAATGGGTCTCCCTGGTGGACATGACAGGTTTTTATGTATTTTAGGCAACAAGTACAGGGTAGCAGTTTTAGGTTGTTTCACTTCCAGAAATTTATATTCTTTCTGGTCAATAAGACCTTCTACAAGGGCTGAGGCGCTGAGTTTATCAGTTTATTTTATTGCTTACAAAATGTTTCGGTGGGGTTATTGAAGAGACTTTTATAGTTTTTCTGGTTACTAAGTTGTTTGTTGGTCAAATGTTGGCACCCGAAGCAGATGATTCCAGCTATCGGCCAGAAACACAGGGGGGTAGTCTACAATGTCTCTAGTTAGTTCTCATAGGATGTGGATGGTGTTTTGGGAAGTAGATTTTTACCATCTCCTTTTTATACTAGAAAATATTAAAGTTTGAAATTTTAACTTAAAATTACCTCCATGTTTGAGAGCTGACTATATCAGCGTATTTATATACCGGTTAGGAAAGAGTGCTATTTAGCCATCTTCTTGTCCCTCTCTCCCTTCATCCTCATTTGTATACACTCACTTGAGTTATCTCACCAGCTGTATGCAGGTGAAGTTTGCTTAAAATTCACAATGCACTTATTCGACAGAAAAGTAAATTATTCTAAACTATATGCAAAAGCAAGTGAAAATGTTTGTTTAATTTGAAGGGCAAACTGATACCTTATATCAGCCCCCAGGTGTTTACTTTACTCTTTCCCCTGTGAAATTATTAAAAACTATTTTCTGTAGAAGGCATCTCTCTAGGACTTCCAGGTTCCGCCCTTTCTCTTATAGAATTCAGTGAGTTCAGCCCCTGTGAAGTCTGCACTATAATTTCTCTCCAAACTGGGGAATCTTTGCTTACTGAGTCCATGGAATGTAATGAAGCTCTCTGGGAAACTTAAGCTGCTAGTTTTCCCAATTTATTTTAAATAGAAGAATACAAAGTGTAATGTAATTTGTAATATTAATATATATATATATATATATATATATATATATATATATATATATATATATATATATATATATATATATATAATTTAGAGAGAAAAAAAGATAAAATCTAGAATGAAAAAAAGCGCACAGAGGGTACAGTCTCTATTAAGAATGAACTTGTATGGTAGTTCCAGTGATGCAAATAGGGATAAGATCCACCTCCACCTTAATTCCAAGGGCAGATATATCTAAATAAAAAGATAGTTGTAAGCTTACCAGATTATACTTCAATCTCATGAGGTAAGACAAATGCTCGAGGAGATGAAAAAAAAACACCACCCTTCATCAGCCAGTTGTTACTGTCTAGATGGAGTTCCTTTGTGCAGGCAGATGATCCCAAAGTGACGTATATTAAATTAAAAAATACAAGATCAACTAGTGTCATACTGTATAACAAAATAGTAATTTATTAAAAAGTAGCAAATATACACTCACACATTCCGACCTCAATCAGGAATGAGGTAAGTAACTGGCAATAAAATTCCTTGAGTTACAGGACTGCTGGTCCGTTAAAAATGCAAAGATGTACAGGAAGTATATATAAATATACAAAAAAAGCCTTTGCGAAATAATGGCAATATAAAAACAAATGCCAAAGAAAGGCAAAATAAAAATACCGGTTCCTGTTAGCATAACAGCCCACTCGACATAAACCTTACGTGTTTCGAAGTGCAAAGGTTACTTCTTCGTCAGAGGTAAGTAGGCTGTAATGTGTTTCATCTTGAAAATTTAAAAGGGAGTCGAGTGGGCGTTATTTTTTTGGCGTGTGACGTTTTACGTCACGTAATTTGCAGTAAGCAAATTCTAGATTTTTTCTTTATTGTACTATAATTAACAGTGCAAAGGGTACAGCTCAAGTTTCTTTTTTATGAATATCTGTATGTATTTAACTTTGTATTATCTTTGTAACAATATAATATTATCTCTATCTATCTATCTAGTAGCAGCTGCCAGGGTGCAATGTCAAAACAGTACCAGGCAGCACTCACTGGTCATTTGTAATTAAAATTTAGCTTTTAATAATACAAAAAGTTAAAATCTTGGGAAAAACATGACGGTTCGATGCTTAACTGGCATCTTTTTCAAATGTCCCAAAAGGTAAATCCAAAGTGGTCACACCAGCTATGTGGTGTTCCCCATGAGAGCATGCTCTCATTATCTTTTATAGTGAGAAAACAAAAAAATCTCTAATACCTGATAACAGCTTGTTTGGGTCTCCTGTTATTCATTTATGTAGGCTTCCTTTTCCCCCTTGAACCCTCTATGACGGTATCCATGAAAATTAGATCCATTTGTCACACTGTCTCCCATCCAATACTTATCTAAACACCATTCCACTCTCAATTGGGCATTTGCAATATATTCTGAATTACGGAACGGGTAAATTAACTGTTTTTGAACCTGTAAAGGCTGATATTTGATGAACCTCTCCCACTTTTCCATAAAGCATTTGACTCTTATTTTAGATCTGCTGTGGCTTCAATCTTTTCCACTGTCAATTGGTGCACCAAAGAGATTTAATTGTCTTAATGTGTGTGGTTTCTTGTGTAACCATTCCTTTTAATATGTTTCCTTGCTAAGGGTATTGTTATGTGCTAGTGGCTTTTGTTTCCTTAGTTTAGGTGAAAGGTCCAAGAATATTATAGCCTTTTCGTGGCATTGCAAAATTTGTTCAACCATCTTTCTGTCACAGCCCAGAACGTTATCAGACGTGCAGGTTTTAAGGAGGTGTAGCAAATCTTGGTTTGTGTCTTGGCATTTTGTAAAGACAGAAAGATACTAGCGCTGTAGATAAGTTACTAAAAACAAATTAGTACAAAATAAAGATGGTCCCTATTCCCCTTCAAAAGAACAAAGAAAAAACATAATTTATGTAAGAACTTACCTGATAAATTAATTTCTTTCATATTGGCAAGAGTCCATGAGCTAGTGACGTATGGGATATACAATCCTACCAGGAGGGGCAAAGTTTCCCAAACCTCAAAATGCCAATAAATACACCCCTCACCACACCCACAATTCAGTTTAACAAACAGCCAAGGAGTGGGGTGATAAAATAAGGAGTAAAAAAGCATTCATAAAGAGGAACTGGGAATATAATTGTGCTTTTATACAAAAATCATAACCACCAAAAAAAGGTGGGCCTCACTTGCCAATATGAAAGAAATTAATTTATCGGGTAAGTTCTTACATAAATTATGTTTTCTTTCATGTAATTGGCAAGAGTCCATGAGCTAGTGACATATGGGATAGAAATACCCAAGATGTGGAAGACCACAGAAGAGTCACTAGAAAGGGAGTGATAAAATAAAAACAGCTAATTCCGCTGAAAAAATTAAATCCACAAAAAATAAGTCTCTCATAAATTTCAAGAAAAAAATCTTAAATCATAAGCAGAAGAATCAAACAGACAACTGCCTGAAGAACTTTTCTACCAAAGATTGCTTCAGAAGAAGCAAATACATAAAAATGGTAAACATTTTGTAAATGTATGCAAAGAAGATCAAGTTGCTGCTTTGCAAATCTGATTTAACCAAAGCTTCATCCTCAAAAGCCCAAGAAGTGGTGACTGATCTAGTAGAATGAGCTGTAATTCTCTGAGGCGGAGACTGTCCCGCCTTTAAAGCCTTGTGAATCAAAAGCTTTAACCAAGATGCCAAAGAAATGACAGAGGCTTTCTGACCTTTCCTAAGACTAGAAGAAACAACAAATAGACTAGAAGTCTTGAAATCTTTAGTAACTTCGACATACTATTTCAAAGCTCTTGCAACATCCAAAGAATGTAAAGCTTTCAAGAATATTCTTAGGATTAGGACACAAGGAAGGAACAACAGTTTCCCTACTAATGTTACAATTCACAACCTTAGGAAGAAATTTAAACTACGTCCGCAAAACAGCCTTATCCTGATGGAGAATCAGAAAAGGAGACTTGCAAGAGAGAGCAGACAAATCAGAAACTCTTCTAGCTGAAGAGATAGATAAATGAAACAACACTTTCCAAGAAAGTAGTTTAATATCCAACGAATACATAGGCTTAAGAAGGAGCCTGCAAAGCCTTAAAAACCAAATTAAGACTCCAAGGAGGAGAGATTGATTTAATAACAGGCTTGATACGAACCAAAGCCTGAACAAAACAGTGAATATCAGGAAGTTTAGTAATCTTTCTATGAAAAAAAAAAAAACAGAGCAGAGATTTGTCCCTTCAAAGTACTTGCAGACAAACCTTTATCCAAACCATTCTGAAGAAACTGTAAAATTCTTGGAATTCTAAAAGAATGCCATGAGAATTTATGAGAAGAACACCATGAAATATAGGCTTTCCAAACCCGATAATAAATCTTCCTTGAAACAGATTTACGAGCCTGTAGCATAGTATTAATCACTGAGTCAGAGAAACCTTTATGACTTTGCACTAAGCGTTCAATTTCCATACCTTCAAATTTAGCTATTGGAGATCTGATGGAAAAAACGATCCTTGAGACAGAAGGTCTGGCCTTAAAGGAAGTGACCAAGGTTGGCAACTGGACATCCTGACAAGATCCCCATACCAAAACCTGTGAGGCCACGCTGGTGCTATCAGAAACACATGTGATTATTCCATTATGATCTTGGAGATCACCCTTGGAACTAGAGGCGGAAAAATGTAAGCAGGTTGGTAAAACCAAGGAACTGCTAACACATCCACCATCTCCCCCTGAGGATCCCTGGACCTGGAAAGGTACATGGGAAGCCATAAGATTTATTTCGGGAAGACCCCACATCTGTACAATCTGACAAAATACATCTGGGTGGAGAGACCACTCCCCTGGATGTAAAGACTGACAACTGAGATAATCCGCTTCCCAATTGTCTACACCTGGGATATGTATCGCAGAAATTAGAGAGCAGTTGGATTCCGTCCAAAAAAGTATCCAAGATACTTCTTTCATCGCTAAAGGACTGCGAGTCCCACCCTGATGATTGACATATGCCACATTTGTGACATTGTCTGAAAACAAATGAATGATTCTCTCTTTAATAGACACCAAGCCTGAAGAGCCCTGAAAATAGCACAGAGTTCTAAAATATTGATTGGTAACCTCGCCTCTTGAGGATTCCAAATTCCTTGTGCTGTCAGAGACCCCCAAACAGCTCCCCAACCTGTGAGACTTGCATCTGTTGAAATCACAGTCCAGGAAGGATGAACAAAGGAGGCCCCTTGAATAATCCGATGATGGTCTAACCACTAAGTCAGAGAGTTGAGTGTGGGGATCTAAGAATATCAATTGTGATATGCGAGTATAATCCCTGCACCATTGATTCAGCATGCAAAGCTGCAGATGTCTCATAAAAACGAGCAAAGGGGATTGCATCCGATGCTGCAGTCATGAGACCTAAAAATTCCATGCACATAGCCACTGAAGGGAATGATCGAGACTGAAGGTTTAAACAGGTTGAAACCAATTTCAAACATCTCTTGTTAAAGACCGAGTCATGGACACTGAATCTATCTGGAAACCTAAAAAGGTGACCCTTGTCTGAGGAATCAAGAAACTCTTTGGTAAATTGATCCTCCAACCATGTCTTTGAAGAAACAACACTAGTTGATTCGTGTGAGATTCTTCTAAATGAAAAGATTGAGCCAGTACCAAGATATTGTCCAAATACCGCAATACCATGCTCTCTGATAACAGATAGAAGGGCACTGAGAACCTTCAAAAAGATTCTTGGAGCTGGTCGCTAGGCCAAATGGAAGAGAAACAAATTGGTAATGCTTGTCTAGAATAGAGAATCTCAGAAACCGATAGTGGTCTGGATGAATCGGAATGTGAAGATATGCATCCTGTAAGTCTATTGAGGACATGTAATGACCTTGCTGAACAAAAGGCAGAATAGTCCTTATAGTCACCATCTTGAAAGTTGGGACCCTTACAAATTGA
Source organism: Bombina bombina (assembly GCF_027579735.1). NCBI lineage: Eukaryota > Metazoa > Chordata > Amphibia > Anura > Bombinatoridae > Bombina > Bombina bombina. Next base: position 560,289,411 of record NC_069504.1, read on the forward strand.
TTCAAAAACTTCATGTCCAGAACTGGTCTGAATGAATTTTCTTTCGAAACAATGAATAGATTTGAATAAAAACCCAGAACCTGTTCCAGAAGTGGAACTGATACAATTTCTCCTGAAAGCTCTAGATCTCAAACACACTTCAGAAAGGCCTGAGCTTTTACAGGATTTGTTGAAACGTGCGAGAGAAAAAATCTTCTCACAGGAGCTCTTATTCTGAAACCTATCCGATACCCCCTGAGAAACAATATTCTGAATCCAATGATTCTGAACGGAATCTGCCCAAATGTCTTGAAATAATTTCATTCTGCCCCCCACCAGTAGAACTGGATTGAGGGCCTCACCTTCTTGGGGGCTGGCTTTGGTTTCTTATAAGGCTTGGATTTATTCCAACTTGAAGATGGCTTCCAATTGGAGCCAGAATCCTTAGGGGATGGAGTGGTTTTCTATTCTCTATTCTAACGAAAGCAAAGAAACCAATTTAGAAGCTTTAGATGTACCCTTAGACTTTTTATCTTGGGGCAAAAATAAACTCCCCCCCAGTAATAGTGGAAATAATAGAATCCAACTGGGAACCAAATAAATTATTACCCTGGAATGATAGAGATTGCAACCTAGATTTAGATACCATGTCAGCATTCCATGATTTGAGCCATAACGCACTTCTAGCTAAAATAGCCAAAGACATAGATTTAACATCAATCTTGATGATATCAAAAATAGCATCACAGATAAAATGATTAGCATGTTGAACAATGCTATGCAAATCAGAATCTTTTTCCGTTGTGCTAAGCTATCCAACCAAAAAGCCGCAACATCAGCCATAGAAATGGCAGGTCTGAGAATATAGCCAGAATGTAAATAAGCTTTCCTTAGATAAGATTCAATTTTCCTATCTAAAGGATCTTTAAAAGAAGTGCTATCTTCCATAGGAATAGTAGTACGTTTAGCATGAGTAGAAATAGCCCCACCAACTTTAGGCACTTTTTCCCAAAACTGAAATTTAGCCACTGGCAAAGGATACAACTTTTAAACCTTGAAGAAGGAACAAAAGACGCATCAAGCTTAGACCATTCCTTAGCAATCACATGAGAAATAGCAGCAGGAAAAACCTTGAGTAGTCACAGGAGGTTTATAGACCTAATTTAATCATTTATTGGATTTATTGTCAAGAGGACCACTTCTTTTAACAAGGAACGAATATACTTTATCTTAAAAAGATAAGATGATTTATCAGTGTCAATGTCTGAAGTAGAATCTTCTGAATAAGCGAGATCCTCATCAGAGGTGGATATATCAGTATGTTGTCGGTCATTGAAAACTTCTCATACTAGTGATGAAATTTGTAAAGACCTTTTATGTTATTTGAAGGCGGAATAGCAAACATAGCCTTCTGTATCGCATCAGCAATATGTTTCATATCAACAGGGATATCATGTACATTAGATGTTGAGGGAACAACAGATACTGTACTAGCACTAATGAAAACCCTTTCTGCATGCAAAAGCTTATCATGACAACTGTTACATACTTCAGCTGGAGATTTAATCTCCATTAGCTTACAACAGATACACTTAGCTTTGGTAGAACTGTGTTCAGGCAGCATGGTTCCTACAGCAGCTTCTGAAAGAGGATCAGATTGAGAAATCTTGTAAAATGTAAAAAAAAATAACATTTAAACAACAATATCTTATTTCTACATATAGCAGGAATGGGAAAAAACTCAAATGCTAAAATTGACAAAAAAGCAAATAGCATAGCCCTCTGAGCATAAAGAAGGCAAGGAGCATATAGGTAGTGGGGTAAAAAAAAAAAAAAACATTTTGGCGCTAAGTACGACACAAAAGGAAGTATATAAATTTTTTGGCGCCAACAAACATCCGGAAATGACGCAACTGGCTCCCATCTTCTAGAACTCTGCCTCGCTCCACAAGACTCTCCCCTAGTTTTGAAAGCTTCAAATGCTCCCTAAAGACTACTGTTCAGGGATGCATACAACCTACACTAAATTTTCTTTATAAGAGTTCCTCTCCTCCATTGCTATCCCCTGAACCCCCTTAGCATGTATGCCTAAGAGTCCAGCTGTTTGTAGATCACCTTCTTAAGAGCTGAATACAACAGTGCGACTCTTGGCAGGGCCCTCTACCTATTTGATCCCTATAATTGTTTTGTTGTACTCTGCCTTTGTTTATAGCGCTGTGGAATCTGTTGGCACTCTACAAATAACCAATAATAATAATAACAACAAACATAACTTTGCGCCAAACAACCTGGCGTCAACTAAGATGCAGGAAAATATGAATTTGCGTCATCATAGATGCACATTCGCACCAAAAAAATTCTCGCGCCAAGAATTATGCAATAAATAACAGCATTTCTCCTACATTGGTGTGTCCGGTCCACGGCTTCATCCTTACTTGTGGGATATTCTCTTCCCCTACAGGAAATGGCAAAGAGAGCACACAGCAAAAGCTGTCCATATAGCCCCCCCTCTGGCTCCGCCCCCCAGTCATTCTCTTTGCCGCTCTGAGCAAGTAGCATCTCCACGGGGATGGTAAAGAGTTTGTGGTGTTAGTTGTAGTTTTATTTCTTCTATCAAGAGTTTGTTATTTTAAAATAGTGCCAGTTTGTACTATTTACTCTACAACAGAAAGTGATGAAGATTTCTGTTAATAGAGGAGTATGATTTTAGCACCAGTAACTAAAATCCATTGCTGTTGCCACACAGGACTGTTGAAACCAGGGAACTTCAGTTGGGGGGAACAGTTTGCAGACTTATCTGCTTCAGGTATGACCAGTCTCTTTTCTAACAAGACCCAGTAATGCTAGAAGACTGTCAGTTTTCCCTTATGGGACCGGTAAGCCATTTTCTTAGACTCAGTAACAGAATTAAGGCTTGCAAATTGGGCTCTATGCTGGTTGACACTATTGTGGGCTAAATCGATTAGTTTTTTATCATATTATATGACAATTGGAGTGTTTTTTGTGAATTGAAACACTTTTGGGAACGTTTATTTGCGCCTGGCAGTTGTTTAGACGCCTAATCTAGTCAGAAAGGCCCCTTCACTCTGATATGCTGAGGGAGGAGGCCTCATTTTCGTGCCTCAGTTGCGCAGTTACTTCCATAGGCAGTGCATGCAGCTTCATGTGAGAGGGTCCTGTGACTGAGAAAAGGACTCAGGGAGGCTTAATTCTGTGGTGAATCACCCCTAAGGAAGGTAAAAGCTGCAGCAAAGTCTGTGGCAGGGACTGTAGTGTGTTTAAACCGGTAAATTGAACTATTAGCTCCGGTTTGCTCATTTAAGGGTTTAGAGACTTGAAATTTGGTGTGCAATACTTTCAAAGCATTAAGACACTAGGGTGTAAATTTCAGAAAGATTATTTAAGAAAATGTTCCCCATTGTCGACCCTAGAAGGGACGCATGGCAAACGGTCCCTAAGGTAGAGGGGGCAGTTTCAACGCTAGCCAAGCGCACAACTATTCCTATAGAGGACAGTTGTGCTTTCAAAGATCCTATGGATACAAAATTGGAAGGATTGCTTAAAAAGATTTTTGTTCAGCAGGGTTTCCTTCTTCAACCAATTTCGTGCATTATTCCTGTCACCACGGCGGTGTCTTTTTGGTTCGAGGAACTAGAAAGTTCGCTCCAAAAGGAGACTCCATATGATGAAGTCATGGACAGAATTCACGCACTAAAGTTGGCTAATTCCTTTATTTTGGATGCCGCTTTTCAATTGGCAAAATTAGCGTCGAAAAACTCAGGTTTTGCAATAGTGGCGCTTTGGCTAAAATCTTGGTCGGCGGATGTGTCGTCCAAAACAAAATTACTTAATATTCCTTTCAAAGGTAAGACCCTTTTCGGGCCAGAATTGAAGGAGATTATTTCAGACATCACTGGGGGAAAGGGCCATGCCCTCCCACAGGATAGGCCTTTCAAGGCTAAGAACAAATCTAATTTTCGTTCCTTTCGCAATTTCAGGAACGGACCGGCTTCTAACTCTGCAGCCTCTAGACAAGAGGGTAATGCTTCCCAGCCTAAACCGGCATGGAAACCATTGCAAGGCTAGAACAAGGGTAAACAGGCCAAGAAGCCTGCTGCTGCTACCAAGACAGCATGAAGGGGTAGCTCCCGATCCGGGACCGGATCTAGTAGGGGGCAGACTTTCTCTCTTTGCTCAGGCTTGGGCAAGAGATGTTCCGGATCCCTGGGCACTAGAAATTTGTCTCTCAGGGGTATCTTCTAGAGTTCAAGGAACTTCCTCCAAGGGGAAGGTTCCACATGTCTCACTTATCTTCAGACCCGATAAAGAGACAGGCATTCTTACATTGCGTAGGAGACCTATTAAAAATGGGAGTGATAAACCCAGTTCCAACAGCGGAACAAGGTCTGGGTTTTTACTCAAATTTGTTTGTAGTTCCCAAAAAAGAGGGAACCTTCAGGCCAATTCTGGATTTAAAAATTCTAAACAAATTCCTCAGAGTTCCATCATTCAAAATGGAAACCATTCGGACGATTTTACCAACAATCCAGGAGGGTCAATATATGACTACCGTGGACTTAAAGGATGCATACCTGCATATTCCTATCCACAAAGATCATCAGTTCCTGAGGTTCGCCTTTCTGGACAAACATTACCAGTTCGTGGCTCTTCCGTTCGGTTTAGCCACTGCTCCCAGAATTTTCACAAAGGTGCTAGGGTCCCTTCTAGCGGTCCTAAGGCCGAGGGGCATTGCTGTAGCACCTTACCTAGACGACATTCTAATCCAAGTGTCGTCCCTTTCCAAAGCAAGGGCTCATACAGACATTGTTTTAGCCTTTCTCAGGTCTCACGGGTGGAAGGTGAACATAGAAAAGAGTTCCCCGTCCACAAGGGTTCCTTTTCTGGGAACAATAATAGATTCTGTGGAAATGAAGATTTTTCTGACAGAGGTCAGAAAGTTAAAACTTCTAAACGCTTGTCGAGTTCTTCAATCTATTCCTCAGCCTTCCATAGCTCAGTGCATGGAAGTAATAGGTCTAATGGTTGCAGCAATGGACGTGGTTCCTTTTGCTCAAATTCATTTAAGACCATTGCAACTGTGCATGCTCAAACAGTGGAATGGGGATTATGCAGACTTGTCTCCCCAGATTCAAATAGACCAGGTAACCAGAGACGACTCTGGTGGTTGACTCAGGATCACCTGTCTCAGGGAATGAGTTTCCGGAGTGGGTCATTGTCACGACCGACGCCAGTCTCTTAGGCTGGGGCGCGGTCTGGGACTCTCTGAAAGCTCAGGGTCTATGGTCTCGGGAAGACCATAGACCCTGAGAGCGATATTCAATGCGCTCCTGGCTTGGCCTCAACTAGCAAAGGCCAGATTAATAAGATTTCAGTCGGACAACATGACGACTGTAGCGTACATCAATCATCAGGGGGGAACAAAGAGTTCCTTGGCGATGAGAGAGGTATCCAAGATCATCAAATGGGCGGAGGATCACTCCTGCCATCTATCTGCAATTCACATCCCAGGAGTAGACAACTAGGAGGCGGATTATTTGAGTCGGCAGACTTTCCATCCGGGGGAGTGGGAACTTCACCCGGAGGTCTTTGCCCAGTTAACTCAACTATGGGGCACTCCAGATATGGATCTGATGGCGTCTCGTCATAACTCCAAGGTTCCTCGCTACGGGTCCAGATCCAGGGATCCAAAGGCGACACTAGTGGATGCATTGGTGGCGCCCTGGTCATTCAATCTGGCTTATGTGTTTCCACCGTTCCCTCTCCTTCCCAGGCTTGTAGCCAGGATCAAACCGGAGAAGGCCTCTGTGATTCTAATAGCTCCTGCATGGCCACGCAGGACTTGGTATGCAGACCTGGTGAATATGTAATCTGCTCCACCATGGAAGCTACCTTTGAGGAAGGATCTTCTAGTACAAGGTCCATTCGAACATCCAAATCTAGTCTCTCTGCAACTGACTGCTTGGAAATTGAACGCTTGATTCTATCTAAGCGTGGGTTTTCAGATTCGGTTATAGATACTCTGGTTTAAGCCAGAAAACCTGTGACTAGGAAAATTTACCATAAGATATGGCAAAAATATATCCGTTGGTGCGAATCCAAGGGATTCTCTTAGAGTAAAATTAAAATTCCTAGGATACTTTCCTTTCTCCAAGAGGGTTTGGATAAAGGTTTGTCTGCTAGTTCTTTAAAAGGACAGATATCTGCTCTGTCTGTTTTGTTGCACAAACGTATGGCAGGCGTTATTCAGAATCAAGCCTGTCTACAGACCTATGACTCCTCCATGGAGTCTAAACTTAGTTCTTTCAGTTCTTTAAGGGGTTCCGTTTGAACCCTTACATTCCATAAATATTAAGTTACTATCTTGGAAAGTTCTGTTTTTGGTTGCTATTTCTTCTGCTAGAAGAGTTTCTGAATTGTCTGCCTTGCAGTGTACTTCACCCTATCTGGTATTCCATACAGATAAGGTAGTTTTACGTACCAAGCCTGGTTTTCTTCCTAAAGTGGTTTCCAACAGGAATATTAACCAGGAAATAGTAGTTCCTTCTCTGTGTCCGAATCCAGTTTCGAAGAAGGAACGTTTGTTACACAACCTAGATGTGGTCCATGCTTTAAAATTCTATTTAGAAGCAACAAAGGATTTCAGACAGACATCATCCTTGTTTGTCGTTTATTCTGGTAAGAGGAGAGGGCAGAAAGCTACTGCTACCTCTCTTTCCTTTTGGCTGAAAAGCATCATCCGATTGGCTTATGAGACTGCCGGACGGCAGCCTCCTGAACGAATTACAGCTCACTCTACTAGAGCTGTGGCTTCCACATGGGCCTTCAAGAACGAGGCTTCTGTTGATCAGATCTGTAAGGCAGCGACTTGGTCTTCTCTGCATAATTTTGCCAAATTTTATAAATTCGATACTTATGCTTCTTCGGAGGCTGTTTTTGGGAGAAAGGTTTTGCAAGCTGTGGTGCCTTCCGTTTAGGTTACCTGACTTGTTCCCTCCCTTCATCCGTGTCCTAAAGCTTTGGTATTGGTTCCCACAAGTAAGGATGAAGCCGTAGACCGGACACACCAATGTAGGAGAAAACAGAATTTATGTTTACCTGATAAATTTCTTTCTCCTACGGTGTGTCCGGTCCACGGCCCGCCCTGGCTTTTAGTCAGATTTAAAACATTTTATTTCTGTACACTACAGTCACCACGGCACCCTATAGTTTCTCCTTTTTCTCCTAACCGTCGGTCGAATGACTGGGGGGCGGAGCCAGAGGGGGGGCTATATGGACAGCTTTTGCTGTGTGCTCTCTTTTCCATTTCCTGTAGGGGAAGAGAATATCCCACAAGTAAGGATGAAGCCGTGGACCAGACACACCGTAGGAGAAAAAAATTTATCAGGTAAACATAAATTCTGTTTTTGCGCCCTTGCAAGCCTAATTTGCCCGCAAGTTTTAAAAGAAAAACAAGTCAAATTGAAAAAAAGACTACAGTATACCCCAGGTAAGACAAAAACTTCCTATAACATGATTCCCATATTGAAACTGCCAGACAGCAAAGGGAAATATACATAGACCTGACTCATGGTAAATATAAGTAAATACATATATTTAGAACTTAATATAAATACATAAAGCGCCAACCATAGCTGAGTGTCTTAAAATAATGATACATACTTACCGAAAGACACCTATCTACATATAGCAGATAGCCAAACCAGTACTGAAAACTATTGGCAAAGGTAATGGTATAAGAGTATGTCGTTGATCTGAAAAGAGAGGTAGGAGATGAATCCCTATGACAAATAACAGAGAACACTTGAAAAGATTTCTCACAACGAAAACCATAAAAAAAATCAATAGGCAATACTCTTCACATCCCTGTGACAAACACTGTACTCTGAGAGGTATTTGGCTTAGGAGCGCTTATCATAGAAGAAAACAAAAAATCAAGCACAAACTTCACCAACAACATAGGAGGCAAAGTTTGTAAAACTGAGTTGTGGGTTTGGTGAGGGGTGTATTTATAGGCATTTTAAGGTTTGGGAAACTTTGCCCCTCCTGATAGGATTGTATATACCATACGTTATTAGCTCATAGACTCTTGCCAATTACATGAAAGAAAGGGTTTCTCTTAAGAAGAGAAAATACTATATGCTACTCAATGCAGCATAGCAAAATGTTACAAGTTAAAAGAAAATTAAATAAGCGACAGTGTATACATCTAAATATAAAACATCAAATTGATCAACAAACTAGCTTAAAAAAAGCATAGTATCCACACACATATAAAATACATATACTATGTTAAAACAATAAAAAGGTTTCAATGCCAAATCCCATATGACTTCCGTTTGGTAGAGTTTGTAGATGCCAGGAGCGTTGAAATACGAAGAGATTCCAATGAGACAGCAGAAAGGAACCAAGCAATATGGTGACAAGTCTTACTTACTCCGGCAATGGTTCAGCGATGTCCATAACATGTAGTCTTTTTCCAGAACATTCCATCCGTATCTCTGTTAGTAGTCTTTGCACTTTACTTGGTATTTAAAATTTTGCGCCTCTGCACATCAGAACTACAGAAGCCCAATGAACAATGCTTTATTGCTGCTATATATTTTCTCCCATCATGCATGGCGTGTCCAGAAGATAAATCAATATGAATATATATCGATAATAAGGGACAAGATGTATAGTTTATCAATAGAATATATACCTAAAATTCATTAATAAGGAATTCCTTAAATAAAAAAATATCTATAATCAACACAAAATATTAAAATAAAATACTAAAAATGTTATATGGGCCAGTAGTTATACATTCAAAATCAGTTTGTGCACATAAGCATATCATATGTAAACAGACTCCATACATCTTCGCGTTTTATATATTAATACAACTAATGGCAAATAATAATTACTTAAAACAAAAATAAAGAAAAGAGACTAATTTATAGAAAATGTATTTATCTAAAAGATATTTAATATATATAATATATGATGGACTTCTTTTTAATCATTTAGGAAACATTAAATGTCAGTAGGCTGAAGTGTTTTGAAGAGAAAAATCCACCTCCCCTCTTTCTTTAGGAGCTCCTTTTGTGAATTATCAACTCTGCAATTCCTATTATATCTGTCAATACCCATATATGAAAAACAACTCAAATCTGCTTTATTGCATATTGCAAAGTGTTTGGGAACCGGCAGATCTTTATTCCTATCTTAACTAAAGTTTTCGATGGACCAAATATGTTCCCTAATCCTATTGCGCAGGGGTCTTTCAGACTCCCCCACGTACTGTTTTCCACATTACATTGTATGACATAAATAACATTTTTAGCAGTACATCTGATTAAACTTTATTTTATATAATTAATTTGTTACAGTTGAAATTATTTCCTTTTGTTTCCTAGAATGCTTGCATGATTTACATGTCAAACACAGAAAGAAACATTGTAATCTTTCACCTGTAATATCTCTGTCAAATTTACTATTTTTTTCTTAAACGGGGAGAGTCCACAGCTGCATGCATTACTTTTAGGAAATACAGAACCTGGTCACCAGGAGGAGGCAAAGACACCCCAGCCAAAGGCTTAAAAACCTCCCCTACTTCCCTCATCCCCCAGTCATTCTTTGCCTTTCGTCACAGGAGGTTGGCAGAGAAGTGTCAGAAAATTCAAGATAGTCTTTTATGGAGGGTAGTACTCTTCGAAATGGGACTTGTTTTAAGTAGTCCTGTCAGCCTCTCTGTGAGAGCATGGATGAATGTTAGAGTCCGCAGATGCAGGGAGAGTCTTCCTGCGAAACCATCCCGACTCATATTAACAGGTCCATAAGCAATCAGCGTTAACGAGTTTCGCTGCCTGCTTTCTTCACTCAAGTCCATGTCAGAAGCAACGTTACTGTCTTTCACACTTGAAGGGCCATGTTACTGTTCCTCAGTGTAGATTCCGGTAAGATTGTTTCATTTTCCTTTTCAATGCGGGAATGTATGTAAATGTAGAAGACAATGGCCCCTAGTTATCAAGCCGTCAATCTCAAATACGCTGGAATTCCGCAGCTTATTTGTGGCGAGGCTGATTCGACTTAGTTATCAAGCCCTAGACACCGGCAAAAGTAGAATATAGTGACGTAAGCTTCGATCCGCCAGACTCAGTCCGACACAGATCGATTCTTACGTCACTACAGATGTTCCGAACACAAGTTCGGCACAATCTGACTACTTTTGCTAGTTATCAAAAAACTAGCAGGTACGCTCGGCACTTTTCCGGCCCAGTGTACCTGGTTTTCAAACCGCCGCCCTGGAGGCGGCGGATCCCATAGGAATCAATGGGAGTCTGACCATAGCGAAAGTTCATGTTCGCTGCTGCCAGACATCCCATTGATTCCTATGGGAAACGTCTGCACCTAACACCCTAACATGTACCCCAAGTCTAAACACCCCTAATCTGTCCCCCCTACACCGCCGCAACTACATAAAGTTATTACCCCCTAAACCGCCGCTCCCGGGACCCCTCCACCACCTACATTATACCTATTAACCCCTATCCTGCCCCCCCTACACCGCCGCCACTATAATACATTTATTAACCCCTATCCTGCCCCCCCTACACCGTCGCCACCTATAATAAAGTTATTAACCCCTATCCTGCCCCCCTACACCGTCGCCACCTATAATAAATTTATTAACCCCTATCCTGCCCTCCCTACACTGCCGCCACTGTAATAAAATTGTTAACCCCTAAACCTAAGTCTAACACTAACCCTAACACCCCCTAACTTAAATATTAATTAAATAAATCTAAATAATATTTCTATTATTAACTAAATTAATCCTATTTAAAACTAAATACTTACCTTTAAAATAAACCCTAATATAGCTACAATATAAATAATAATTATATTGTAGCTATCTTAGGATTTATTTTTATTTTACAGGCAAATTTCAATTTATTTTAACTAGGTACAATAGCTATTAAATAGTTAATAACTATTTAATAGCTACCTAGCTAAAATAAAGAGAAATTTACCTGTAAAATAAAAACTAACCTAAGTTACAATTACACCTAACACTACACTTTACTTTAATAAATTATTCCTATTTAAAACTAAATACTTGCCTGTAAAATAAACCCTAAGATAGCTACAATGTAATTAATAATTACATTGTAGCTATTTTAGGATTTATATTTATTTTACAGGTAACTTTGTATTTATTTTAGCTAGTTAGAATAGTTATTAACTATTTAATAACTACCTAGTTAAAAGAAATACAAAATTACCTGTAAAATAAATCCTAACCTAAGTTACAATTAAACCTAACACTGGACTATCATTAAATTAGTTAAATAAATGAGCTACAAATAACTACAATTAAATAAACTAACTAAAGTACAAAAAAATAAAAAAAGCTAAGTTACAAAAAAAAAAAGTTACAAACATTTCAAAAATATTACAACAATTTTAAGCTACTTACACCTAATCTAAGCCCCCTAATAAAATAACAAAGCCCCCCAAAATAAAAAAATTCCCTACCCTATTCTACATTAAAAAGTTACCAGCTCTTTTACCTTACCAGCCCTTAAAAGGGCCTTTTGCGTGGGCATGCTCCAAAGAAAACAGCTCTTTTGCCTGTAAAATAAAAATACAACCCCCCAACATTAAAACCCACCACCCACATACCCCTAATCTAACCCAAACCCCCCTTAAATAAACCTAACACTACCCCTCTGAAGATCATTCTACCTTGAGCCGTCTTCAGCCAGCCGACCACCGATGGAACCGAAGAGGAGATCCGGAGCGGCAGAAGTCATCATCCAGGCGGCGCTGAAGAGGTCTTCCATCCGATTGAAGTCTTCATCCAAGCGGCGTCTTCAGTCTTCATCCATCCGGAGCGGAGCCATCTTCAGACGAGCCGACGCGGAGCCATCCTCTTCTTCCCGACGACTAACGACGAATGAAGGTTCCTTTAAGGGACGTCATCCAAGATGGCGTCCCTTCAATTCCGATTGGCTGATAGGATTCTATCAGCCAATCGGAATTAAGGTAGGAAAAATCTGATTGGCTGATTGAATCAGCCAATCAGATCGAAGTTCAATCCGATTGGCTGATCCAATCAGCCGATCAGATTGAGCTCACATTCTATTGGCTGATCGGAACAGTCAATAGAATGCGAGCTCAATCTGATTGGATCAGCCAATCGGATTGAACTTCAATCTGATTCAATCAGCCAATCAGATTTTTCCTACCTTAATTCCGATTGGCTGATAGAATCCTATCAGCCAATCGGAATTGAAGGGACGCCATCTTGGATGACGTCCCTTAAAGGAACCTTCATTCGTCATTAGTCGTCGGGAAGAAGAGGATGGCTCCGCGTCGGCTCATCTGAAGATGGCTCCGCTCCGCTCCAGATGGATGAAGTCTGAAGACGCGGCTTGGATGAAGACTTCAATCGGATGGAAGACCTCTTCAGGCCCGCCTGGATGACTTCAATCGGATGGAAGACTTCTTCAGCGCCGCCTGGATGATGACTTCTGCCGCTCCGGATCTCCTCTTCGGTTCCATCGGTGGTCGGCTGGCTGAAGACGGCTCAAGGTAGGATGATCTTCAGGGGGGTAGTGTTAGGTTTATTTAAGGGGGGTTTGGGTTAGATTAGGGGTATGTGGGTGGTGGGTTTTAATGTTGGGGGGGTTGTATTTTTATTTTACAGGCAAAATAACTTTTTTCTTTGGGGCATGCCCCGCAAAAGGCCCTTTTAAGGGCTGGTAAGGTAAAAGAGCTGGTAACTTTTTAATGTAGAATAGGGTAGGGATTTTTTTTATTTTGAGGGGCTTTGTTATTTTATTAGGGGGCTTAGATTAGGTTAAGTAGCTTAAAATTGTTGTAATATTTTTGAAATGTTTGTAACTTATTTTTTTTATTTTTTGTAGCTTAGCTTTTTTATGTTTTGTACTTTAGTTAGTTTATTTAATTGAATTTAATTGTAGTTATTTGTAGCTCATTTATTTAACTAATTTAATGATAGTGTAGTGTTAGGTTTAATTGTAACTTAGGGTAGGATTTATTTTACAGGTAATTTTGTATTTCGTTTAGCTAGGTAGTTATTAAATAGTTAATAACTATTTAATAACTATTCTAACTAGCTAAAATAAATACAAAGTTACTTGTAAAATAAATATAAATCCTAAAATAGCTACAATGTAATTATTAATTACATTGTAGCTATCTTAGGGTTTATTTTACAGGTAAGTATTTAGTTTTAAATAGGAATAATTTATTAAAGTATAGTGTAGTGTTGGTGTAATTGTAACTTAGGTTAGTTTTTATTTTACAGGTAAATTTCTCTTTATTTTAACTAGGTAGCTATTAAATAGTTAATAACTATTTAATAGCTATTGTACCTATTTAAAATAAATTGAAATTTGCCTGTAAAATAAAAATAAATCCTAAGATAGCTACAATATAATTATTATTCATATTGTAGCTATCTTAGGGTTTATTTTATAGGTAAGTATTTAGTTTTAAATATGATTAATTTAGTTAATAGAAATATTATTTAGATTTATTTAATTAATATTTAAGTTAGGGGGTGTTAGGGTTAGTGTTAGACTTGGGTTTAGGGGTTAATAATTTTATTACAGTGGCGGCGGTGTAGGGGGGCAGGATAGGGGTTAATAAATTTATTATAGGTGGCGACGGTGTAGGGGGGCAGATTAGGGGTTAATAAGTTTAATATAGGTTGCGGCGGGGTCAGGGAGCGGCGGTTTAGGGGTTAAACTATTTATTTAGTTGCAGCGAGGTCCGGGATCCGCAGGATAGGGGTTTATAAATTTATTATAGGTGGCGGCGGTATAGGGGGGGCAGGATAGGGGTTAATAGGTATAATGTAGGTGGCGGCGGGGTCCGGGAGCGGCAGTTTAGGGGTTAATACATTTATTATAGTTGCGGCGGGGTCTAGGAGCGGCGGGTTAGGGGTTAATAACTTTATTTAGTTGCGGGGGGTGCCGGTATAGGGGGTAGAACAGTGTAGTTAGTGTGGGTGCTTAGTGACAGGGGTATCAATAAAGCTGTCAAAAAGCTGAAGAGCAGCGAGATCGGATGAGTGATAACTCTCACAGTCCGCTGCTCATCGCCCCGTACTTGGTGCGCGGCTTTTTGACAGCTTTTTTGATAACTTAAATTTTGCAGGTCCACAGCGGCGATTGTAGGCGAGCTTAGGTGGGCGTATTGAACCGGCGAAGGCAGGTAAAGTAGACACGTTGATAACTAGAGGCCAGGGTCTCAGTGGGACTCTTTTATCTTTATGGAATCAAGGGTTAATATCTCCTGAGGGGGGGTTATTGAACAGTGGGAGACTTTTTAATCATATTTGTTATGTGATTCTGTCTGCTTATGTGTAGTGATGCTTTGACTCGTGGCTATTACGGAACATGCTGGCTTTTTTGAGCTGTGCAGTTCTTGTGGATTGGCGCGCTTTTCTTTGGCCTACATGGTGCACCTTGTGACCGGGCATGGTCACGTTTTTATTTTCCATTTCCGTATTCCTGACCGTGTGGAGAGTCTGTTTTTCTCTATTTGTCTGGGTCATAGGAGGTCGTGAGTGCCCCAGCCATTTGGGGTGTAAGGTGCCGTTTTTATTTTCCCATAATTTTAAATATTCAAGTTATGGAGGATTCTGATTTTTTTGGAGACTGATGTCTCTGATTCAGGTTCTGCTTTTTGTGAAGAATATGTGGGGGTCCGGGTGATCCAGCCCCATCAGTTATGTTCTGTATGCCATTTTAGAGTGCTCTTTTCTCCCAACTTGGAGAGCTTAGAGTCCACTGAGCCATCCGCCACTGAGGATTCCGTATCCCGTGAGGTGCGTTCCCTAGATCCTTTGGTTGCTACACAGGCAGGTATCCCAAATGCTGTTACCCCTTCTCCGGAAGGTGGTTTGTTTCCTCCAGAGGTTACTGCACGTTTCCTCATGGCTATATCTGGCGTTGGCACATTTACATCTTCCGGGAAGATCTTGTCCATGCTCTTTTAACCAGGGTCCGTCAGGCGGGGGATCGTCTGTATCGGTTCAGCCCTCTGGGGAAGCGGTGTCCCCTGAGGCCTCAGGGATACAGCCTTCGAGGCTGGGGTCATCAGATGCCTGTCAGGGTTTTTTTCCCTGCTTTGTTTGCAAAGTACTGCTGGCAGCCATTTTGCTTACCTTTTCTTGCTGAATCTGGTGCAGAGTGTGTGATGCTGGTCATTTCCTGCACGCTCTCTTATGGCCAGACTGTTGTACATCATCTGTGTGAGACAGGTTGCAGTCTCAGAATTGTGATATCATCACTTATTATTTAAAGGGCCTCTGTTCAGTATGCTTTGCCCTTGCGTTGTCTCAGACCTGTTTGTGAGTTCCTGTTCCTGTGTATTACCTGACTGTCTGACGTCCCTCCTGGTTCCTGACTTGGCTCGTCTGACTACTCGCTTTGGCTCCTGACTCGGCTCGTCTGACTACCAGCTCTGGCTTTGACTCCTGGCTTATTTGACTTGTGGACTTTTTATTATTTCTTTGTTATTAATAAAAGGTGTGATTATTTCTCCTGTTAAGTGTAGTCAGTCCACGGGTCATCCATTACTTATGGGATATTAACTCCTCCCTAACAGGAAGTGCAAGAGGATCACCCAAGCAGAGCTGCTATATAGCTCCTCCCCTCTACGTCATACCCAGTCATTCTCTTGCACCTAACTAATAGATAGGATGTGTGAGAGGACTGTGGTTATTAAAATTAGTTTTTATTTCTTCAATCAAAAGTTTATTTTAAACAGCACCGGAGTGTGTTGTTTTTTCTCAGGCAGCATTAGAAGAAGAATCTACCTGAGTTGTGTATGATCTTAGCGGACGTAACTAAGATCCATTTGCTGTTCTCGGCCATTCTGAGGAGCGAGGTAACTTCAGAACAGGGGACAGTGGGCAGGGTTCACCTGCAAGGAGGTATGTTGCAGTATATTATTTTCTAAGGAATGGAATTGACTGAGAAAATACTGCTAATACCGATGTAATGTAAGTACAGCCTTAAATGCAGTAGTAGTAACTGATATCAGGCTGATATGTGTGTATGTTTGCACTGAAGTATTTCTGGGGAATGGCACTTCACTAAGAAAATACTGTATATATATATATATATAAATTATAGCCTCTCTGCAGTGAAAGCGACTAGCAACAGGCTTTTTATTAACATTTCATATATTTATATTTAAAACGTTTACTGGCATGTTAATCGTTTTTTCTCTGAGGTACTTGGTGAAAATTTTTTATGGGCATTATTTTTCCACATGGCTGTCGTTTGTTTTGAATAAAATCAGTTTACTGAGCTTCCCCACTGTTGTATTATGAGTGGGAGGGGCCTATTTTGGGGCTTTTACTGCGCAGTAGAAATTCAGTCACAAGTCTTCCTGTTCTCCCTGCATGATCCAGGACGTCTCTACAGAGCTCAGGGGTCTCCAAAACTAGTTTTGAGGGAGGTAATCACTCACAGCAGACCTGTGAGACTGTGCTTTGACTGTGATAAAAACGTATATATTTTTATTGTTATCCGTTTTTTTGGTATTAAGGGGTTATTCATCCATTTGCTAGTGGGTGCAATCCTTTGCTAAATTAATGAATTTAATGTGAAAATTTGGTTTCTATAACTAATCCGGTTCATTATTATTTCAACTGTGACGGTTTTGTGTGCTTCTTAAAGGCACAGTAACGTTTTTTTATATTGCTTGTAAATTTATTTGAAAAGTATTTTCCAAGCTTGCTAGTTTGTTTAAACATGTCTGACATAGAGGAATCTCTTTGTGCAATATGTTCAAAGGCCAATGTGGAGCCCAATAGAAATTTGTGTACTAATTGCATTGATGCTACTTTAAGTAAAAGCCAATCTGTACATGTAAGAAAATTTCACCAGACAACGAGGGGGAAGTTATGCCGACTAACTCTCCTCACGTGTCAGTACCTGCATGTCCCGCTCAGGAGGTGTGTGATATTGTGACGCCAAGTACATCAGGGCGGCCTTTACAAATCACTTTGCAAGACATGGCTAATGTTATGACTGAAGTTTTATCTAAATTGCCAGAACTTAGGGGTAAACGCGACCACTCTGGGGTGAGAACAGAGTGCGCTGAAAATACTAGGGCCATGTCTGATACTGCGTCACAATTTGCAGAACATGAAGACGGAGAGCTTCATTCTGTGGGTGACGGATCTGATACAAATAAACTGGATTCAGACATTTCAAATTTTAAATTTAAGCTTGAGAACCTCCGTGTGTTACTAGGGGAGGTATTAGCGGCTCTGAATGATTGTAACACGGTTGCAATCCCAGAGAAAATATGTAGGCTGGATAAATATTTTGCGGTACCGACGTGTACTGACTTTTTTCCTATACCTAAAAGGCTTACAGAAATTGTTAACAAGGAGTGGGATAGACCCGGTGTGCCTTTCTCACCCCCTCCTATATTTAGAAAAATGTTTCCAATAGACGCCACCACACGGGACTTATGGCAGACGGTCCCTAAGGTGGAGGGAGCAGTTTCTACTTTAGCTAAGCGTACCACTATCCCGGTGGAGGATAGCTGTGCTTTTTCAGATCCAATGGATAAAAAGTTAGAGGGTTACCTTAAGAAAATGTTTACAGGAAGGAACTGTTAAGGGCTAGACAGTCTAATTTTCGTGCCTTTCGCAACTTCAAGGCAGGAGCAGCATCAACTTCCTCCGCTCCAAAACAGGAAGGAACTGTTGCTCGCTACAGACAGGGCTGGAAACCTAACCAGACCTGGAACAAGGGCAAGCAGGCCAGAAAACCTGCTGCTGCCCCTAAGACAGCATGAAGTGAGGGCCCCCGATCCGGAAACGGATCTAGTGGGGGGCAGACTTTCTCTCTTCGCCCAGGCTTGGGCAAGAGATGTCCAGGATCCCTGGGCGTTAGAGATCATATCTCAGGGATATCTTCTGGACTTCAAAGCTTCTCCTCCAAAAGGGAGATTTAATCTTTCAAGGTTGTCAACAAACCAGATAAAGAAAGAGGCGTTTCTACGCTGTGTACAAGATCTTTTACTAATGGGAGTGATCCACCCGGTTCCGCGGTCGGAACACGGACAAGGGTTTTACTCAAATCTGTGGTTCCCAAGAAAGAAGGAACCTTCAGACCAATCTTGGATTTAAAGATCCTAAACAAATTCCTAAGAGTTCCATCGTTCAAAATGGAAACTATTCGGACAATCTTACCCATGATCCAAAAGGGTCAGTACATGACCACAGTGGATTTAAAGGATGCGTACCTTCACATACCGATTCACAAGGATCATTACCGGTACCTAAGGTTTGCCTTCCTAGACAGGCATTACCAGTTTGTAGCTCTTCCCTTCGGGTTAGCTACTGCTCCAAGAATCTTCACAAAGGTTCTGGGTTCTCTTCTGGCGGTACTAAGACCGCGAGGAATATCGGTAGCTCCGTACCTAGACGACATTCTGATACAAGCGTCAAGTTTCCAAGCTGCCAAGTCTCATACAGAGTTAGTACTGGCATTTCTAAGGTCACATGGGTGGAAGGTGAACGAAGAAAAGAGTTCTCTATTGCCACTCACAAGAGTTCCTTTCTTAGGGACTCTTATAGATTCGGTAGAAATGAAAATTTACCTGACAGAGGACAGGTTAACAAAACTCCTAAATGCTTGCCGTGTCCTTCATTCCATTCCACACCCGTCAGTGGCTCAATGCATGGAGGTAATCGGTTTAATGGTAGCAGCAATGGACATAGTTCCTTTTGCACGCCTGCATCTCAGACCACTGCAATTGTGCATGCTAAGCCAGTGGAATGGGGATTACTCAGATTTGTCCCCTATGCTGAATCTGGATCAAGAGACCAGAAATTCTCTTCTATGGTGGCTCTCTCGGCCACATCTGTCCAAGGGGATGCCCTTCAGCAGACCAGATTGGACGATTGTAACAACAGACGCCAGCCTGCTAGCTTGGGGCGCTGTCTGGAATTCCCTGAAGACTCAGGGATCATGGACTCAGGAGGAGAGTCTCCTTCCCATAAACATTCTGGAATTAAGAGCAGTTTTCAATGCCCTTCTAGCTTGGCCTCAGCTAGCAACTCTGAGGTTCATCAGATTTCAGTCGGACAACATCACGACTGTGGCTTACATCAACCATCAAGGAGGGACAAGGAGTTCCCTAGCTATGATGGAAGTCTCAAAGATAATTCTCTGGGCAGAGTCTCACTCTTGCCACCTATCAGCGATCCACATCCCAGGCGTGGAGAACTGGGAGGCGGATTTCCTAAGTCGCCAGACTTTTCATCCGGGGGAGTGGGAACTTCATCCGGAGGTCTTTGCCCAAATACTTCGGCGTTGGGGCAAACCAGATATGGATCTCATGGCGTCTCGCCAGAACGCCAAGCTTCCTTGTTACGGGTCCAGGTCCAGGGACCCGGGAGCGGTTCTGATAGATGCTCTGACAGCACCTTGGACCTTCAAGATGGCTTATGTGTTTCCACCCTTCCCGATGCTTCCTCGATTGATTGCCAGGATCAAACAGGAGAGAGCATCGGTGATTCTAATAGCGCCTGCGTGGCCACGCAGGACCTGGTATGCAGATCTAGTGGACATGTCATCCTGTCCACCTTGGTCTCTGCCTCTGAGACAGGACCTTCTAATT
Organism: Bombina bombina; assembly: GCF_027579735.1. Taxonomy (NCBI): domain Eukaryota; kingdom Metazoa; phylum Chordata; class Amphibia; order Anura; family Bombinatoridae; genus Bombina; species Bombina bombina. The sequence goes on from NC_069504.1 coordinate 560,309,076, forward strand.
CAGGGTCCTTTCAAACATCAAAATCTAATTTCTCTGAAGCTGACTGCATGGAGATTGAACGCTTGATTTTATCAAAGCGTGGATTTTCGGAGTCAGTAATTGATACCTTAATACAGGCTAGGAAACCTGTTACCAGGAAAATTTACCATAAAATATGGCGTAAATACTTACATTGGTGCGAATTCAAGAGTTACTCATGGAGTAAGGTTAGGATTCCTAGGATATTGTCTTTTCTACAAGAAGGTTTAGAAAAGGGTTTATCTGCAAGTTCTTTAAAGGGACAGATCTCAGCTCTGTCCATCCTTTTACACAAACGTCTGTCAGAAGTTCCAGACGTTCAGGCTTTTTGTCAGGCTTTGGCCAGGATTAAGCCTGTGTTTAAGACTGTTGCTCCACCGTGGAGCTTAAACTTAGTTCTTAACGTTTTACAGGGTGTTCCGTTTGAACCCCTTCATTCCATTGATATCAAGCTGTTATCTTAGAAGGTTCTGTTTTTAATGGCTATTTCCTCGGCTCAAAGAGTCTCTGAGTTATCGGCCTTACATTGTGATTCTCCTTATCTGATTTTTCATTCAGACAAGGTAGTTCTGCGTACTAAACCTGGGTTCTTACCTAAGGTAGTCACTAACAGGAATATCAATCAAGAGATTGTTGTTCCATCATTGGGCCCTAACCCTTCTTCAAAGAAGGAACGACTTCTACACAATCTAGACGTAGTCCGTGCCCTGAAATTTTATTTACAGGCAACTAAAGATTTTCGCCAAACTTCTTCCCTGTTTGTCGTTTATTCTGGACAGAGGAGAGGTCAAAAAGCTTCTGCTACCTCTCTCTCTTTCTGGCTTCGTAGTATAATACGTTTAGCCTATGAGACTGCTGGACAGCAGCCTCCTGAAAGAATTACAGCTCATTCTACGAGAGCTGTGGCTTCCACGTGGGCCTTTAAGAATGAGGCCTCTGTTGAACAGATTTGCAAGGCTGCAACTTGGTCTTCTCTTCATACTTTTTCCAAATTTTACAAATTTGACACTTTTGCTTCTTCTGAGGCTGTTTTTGGGAGAAAGGTTCTTCAGGCAGTGGTTCCTTCCGTGTAAAGATCCTGCCTGTCCCTCCCGTCATCCGTGTACTTTTAGCTTTGTTATTGGTATCCCATAAGTAATGGATGACCCGTGGACTGACTACACTTAACAGGAGAAAACATAATTTATGCTTACCTGATAAATTCCTTTCTCCTGTAGTGTAGTCAGTCCACGGCCCGCCCTGTTTTTTATGGCAGGTCTAAATTTTAAATTAAACTCCAGTCACCACTGCACCCTATAGTTTCTCCTTTCTCGTTTGGTTTCGGTCGAATGACTGGGTATGACGTAGAGGGGAGGAGCTATATAGCAGCTCTGCTTGGGTGATCCTCTTGCACTTCCTGTTAGGGAGGAGTTAATATCCCATAAGTAATGGATGACCCGTGGACTGACTACACTACAGGAGAAAGGAATTTATCAGGTAAGCATAAATTATGTTTTTTGCACTTCTCGCCTCATTCTGATTCCTGGCACCCTGACAATGCCCCGGCGAAGGTGAGTCTTGCCTTCCGATTTAGACTGGCGTACCTTCGTGTCCTGCTGAGGCATGTGTTGGCAGTGTTAGAGGAGCCCAATTCGGACGAGTCGTTGGTTCCTCAGTCTTCTGCTCCAGACGGCAAGCAGTGTTAGACAAGTGGGGGGATGAAGATCATTCTTCTTGTCGTCTACCTTTTTTTGTGTGTGTATCTCATTCCCAGTTCTGAGCTTTTGAGGGAATCGGGTCTCTGACGGGCTGGTCTTGTTAGTGTGTCCTGGGCATTCACCTGCGGGTGCTGCCTTCCTTTATTTTTATCCGGTCAGGATGTATTTTATTTCTTTTTGTAGACTCAAGACTGTTTGTAGTTTTTTACTTTGCAAAACTTTTTCTTCTCTGGGATTTTATAGCTGTACTTCTGCGGAAGTTATATTAAAGAAAAAAAAAAAAAGTTGAGACACAGGTCTCAGAGCCTACATATCTACTGTTTGTCTGTTATTTAGTCTAGCCCTGCTAGGGCTTAGACCTTTCAGTGGCTTTGAACAGTTTTGTCACGCCCTGTATATCAGGCTGGTCCTGATTGGGTACTAGTTATATCTGTTCCTTGGGGCCCATATGAGACACGTTGTACCCTTGACAACGGGCTGGTCCTGTTTGGGTACTGAGTTTGCTTCTTGTTAGGAAGTTGTTTTCTTGTTCTACAAGTTATGAGGGCTCTTCTATCCTAGATGTTAGGCTGGTCCTAATTTATTCATCTGGGTGGGGCGTCTGATGTTTGCTGTACTCAGTCCTGGTGTCCTGTCCCTGCATAGCTGGCAGGGTTAGTTGGGGTTACGGATCCGGCTATAATAGTATACTTGAGGTTGCCTGAGGTCCTTTGATTTCCCCTTCGATAGAGGAGAGGGTTCACATGACTCCATTGATATCTTCCGTGCCTACTTTGGGGAGGTTTACTTCACTTCTTTGGTACTTAATTCAGGATTGCATTGTCCTGAATAGTCCCGATCTCTTTCGACAGGGCCTCTTCCTTATGGTCGAGGTTGGTTGTGTACTTCGTTTCCCATTTCCTTGGGGTCAGTCTTCCTGTCGCATGCTGGAGGAAATCCGGTCCTTAGGGTCCGTGTTTCTTATGATATCCTTTTCTGATCCTATAATTTTTGGGATCTGGGGGATTGTATGTTGTCTTTTACATATGTACGGTTGCCCCTGCTTGAGCGATTTGGTTGAGTTCCATCGCCTGCCAGGAGTTTTAGGATGCTCGTTCATTTGTCAATTCCTTGAGCAGTAGTGGCCCCCGGAGATTGCTCCAGAGACTGTCATATTCTCTCAGACAGAGATTACATTCTAGTTTGAGTTCTGATCTCTTTTGGGTCCTGCCTTCGTCTTATTTGGTGGGTGCGGATCCTAGAGGTGCGTTGGGGATGAGTTCAGTCTCTGGGATACTTACATGGCTAACTTTGGTGCAAGGTCATCTTCAGATGGAGTACTCTTGTGGTTGATTCCTCAAAGGTTATTTGTTTGATTCCAGTTCCGGGTGTCCGGTCTTTTAACCTAGTCCTGGTCTTCGACTGGGAATTTTGGTTACTCTGTTTTCCAACTTTCATAGACGTTGGATCTGGCCGTTTGAGTAGCAGGTTGAGATTACCGATCCTGGGAAAATCTCCTTGTTCCTACTGGCGGCTTCTTTTTCTTCTGGAAAAAATGGGAATTTCTCTACTGAGCTAGCTGTAGTGGTCGGAGGGTTTCCTTAGCTGCCTAGCAAGCGGATTTGCAGTTTGAAGGCCAGTTGCAATTTTTTGCGCGTTGCATGTGGGCTAGCAAGTTGTTGGGTCTCCGTTTTCCTTCTATTGGGAGAATTTGATCTACTGCATTGATCCTGTTGGCTACTCCGGAGGTTGTTTTCCTCCTCTGATCCCAGAGTTCAGTGGAGTTTGCCTCCCTGCTTTGGGCCTGGTCGTTCAGGGGAATTTGTTCTCCCTGGTCCTTTGGACTTTACCAGTTGCGTCCGTGCTGGAACTGTTTTCCAGATTCCTATCTGTGTCACTCCCGGGGTTTTTTTTTACCCTCGGGTGTTCAGTTTCTTAGTGCTGGATAGCGCTCTGTGGTAAGGTAGCGGTTCTACTTTTTGTCCTTTTGGGACTTCGGTTCTGGTTAGGACATTGTTACATTGGTTCCTTGGGATCCATGTAGGAGGTGATCTAGAACTTTCCTTCTGTTGCTCTCCTCTGTCGGTAGAGTATTTTCTACGCAAATGTTGTCCTCATACAGCCTTGTAGTTAACTATACAATTTAGGAGTGATGTAGGCCCTATGTAATATCTTTATATGTGTCAAGTCGGCTAAAAATGCATCCTTTTTTTTTTTTTTTTTTCTTTTTTTTTTTTTTTTACTTTTTTCAATACTTTGAGACTTGAGCCTCTGAAACTGGAGTCTGCAGTGATATGGAGTGTATGCCCTGTTTAGTAAGTGCTGCCAACTTAGATATGGCATCTGTTGTGTCAGCAAAGTTGATAGTTTAAATTGAGTCTCATAATGCTTTATTTGGAGGTATGCAAAGTGATGATTAGGTAATGAATAGTTATCCTATAATTCCTTAAAAGTACGAATTTGCCGCTCTGTGTCTGTTACTACTTGGTGTACGAAATACAACTCTTTATCCTACCAGTGATTTAAAGGGTTGTGTAGCGGAACCTGCTGGACTCCCACTGATGGGGAGGAATCCAGTTTTGCATGTATGAAATTCCCAGCCAACCATATAATCTCCTCCTATAATCTCCTTTTGATTCCAAAAATAAAAGGGATCCTTCCTCAATTCTTTCTTTTGTATTGCCATATGCAGTAACATTGCTAGGGACCAGGGTTTTGCCATCTCCATTGATGTGAAGTGACTAGTGTCTCATAACCAGTATAATATATATTTGCAGGATGCTGCCCAGTTATATAGCTCTAAGTTTGGGAGACCAAGTGTGCAGTAACATTGCTAGGGACCAGGGTTTTGCCATCTCCATTGATGTGAAGTGACTAGTGTCTCATAACCAGTATAATATATATTTGCAGGATGCTGCCCAGTTATATAGCTCTAAGTTTGGGAGACCAAGTGTGCGCCCCCCCCCCCCCCCCCCCCGCTGCAACTGAAATGAACTTTTAATTTTTTTAAAACTAATGCAATGTTTTTTCCCTGACCACATATTTTTATTCAAAAATATCTAATCTTATAGGTGTAACAGTTTTGGTAACATTTGAAAGATGTAAACAAATTTAAAAAATAGTATTTTAATTACACACCCTGCCCGACAGAGACACCAGAAAAGTCTTCCAGTTGTGTAAGTTATCTAATTCATCATGCCAGCAACTCGATGGTCAGGTCAAAAAGTTGGGGAGATAATGGGCACCCCTGTCTTGTTTAATCATGCCTGATGCATGATTAAGGATTGAATATCCGAAACGCTTGTTTATATGCTGGTGACCAGTTTGTGTAATAAAGGTCTTTTAACCTAAAGAAGTGCTGCTGATTATCATTGTCTTTTTGCATTGGCAGTCTTTGCAGCATCCTGGATACAGCGTGCACTTACACAGGATGGTGCTGTATTCTAATTGTGTTTATATGCACCCCTGTCTTGTGCCAGGCTGCAAGTGAAATCAAGGGGGAAGGTTCCCATTCATCAAAACTGCTGCCTGTGCTGATTCATAAAGCCAAATTTAGTTGGTGTATGAAACAGTCCCATAGGACATAGTCAAAGGCTTTTTCTGCATCTGTTCCTAGCATACATGCCTTCTGCAATCCATCTTTTTGACCCCTCACCCAATGTCTCTAGTAATGCGCTATTTAAAAGCAATATGGATCTATATGACTCCTTAATGTTGGGTCTCTGCCAGGCTTAGGGAGAATACAAATGTTTGCCTCTATAAAATGATGAGCCTAATTTTTTAACGTTACACAGAAACTCAAAGCATAATCAGAATTTGTAAAATCACAATGCTAAATACACTGCTGCTCACAAAATACAATTCAAAATAGAAAGTGCAAAGTTTTAATGTAATAAAATGCAATCGTAATTGTAAAGTAATTAAAATACAAAGCACAAAATGTAAATGCAGCAGAACTCTCATGTCATGCAGTGCTATATTGCACTAGGCTTGTCTATGCAGGGAACGACCCTTGGAGAAGTACAGTAAAATCTGCCTTTTAAAATTTCACTAGAGATCATGTCGTCTGAGAAGCGAGCTTTATATCATCAAGCCCCTGGTCAGCCGCATTAGGTATTCTTACCATTCTCCATGTGTATGTTTCTTCTGATATTTATAAAAAAAAAATGGTCAGGCTGTTGTTATTGAGTCCACCTACTTTTCTGGCTGTTTAATGTCAAGAGATGTTATAATGTAGTAAATGTGTGCATTCGGCAGCTTCGTTCACTGACGAATGCAGAAGTAGGAGGCTATTTTCAATCTGGTTTTGCACAGATCTTAGTGTGTTACACTTGCACAACAGATTATCCGGCTCAGAAAAGAGCTGAATACTGAAAATAGCCTCCTACTTCTGCATTTAGCAGTGAACGAACCTGCCGAATGCACATCTTTATAATGTAGTGAGCTTCAAAAAGCTCCCTGTCACTATATAATGTTAGAAGTAGTGTGCTCTATAATTGTTTAGAAAAATAATAGTGTTTGTAGCTACTCCATAATAATAAATTTCATAGGATATAAGATTGTGTCATTGCAGATTTTTGACTAAACTGATTAATTGTAAGGTTGCTATCTATTTCAGGTGTTTGTGTACAGCTATACTTCATGGAGAAAATGTGAAGGCAATGTATGTGTTATTACCAATACTCCCACTTTGTAAAGTTCCTCATAATAAATACACACAAGGGACTGTTTTATTATTATCCCATGACATTTGACATTGTACTAGTTCCTGTCATTTGGCAATCAATGAGCTTTTAGGATTTCATGCAATTCAGTATTTAGTTTATGCATGTTCATAGAAGGGTGGAGAACGGAAGAAATATGGAGGCAATGTTGTAAAGACTTAACAAGTATGGATTGAAAGTAGATTATGAAAAAAACGAACATTTTCATTGATTAGTCCTTTTAAAAAAATCTAAATAGCTAATTAAAAACTCAAGAGCATTAGTTCATTACAACCTACACAAGCTACTGCCTATTGTGTATGATACCTCTCCATATGGTATAAAAGTTGTCTTATTTTATACTAGGGCAGATATCACTGAGAAAACTATAGCTTTTGCATCCAGATCTCTCATATCAGCTGAGAAAAAATGTCAAATAGCGACTCGAGGCATCAGTGATTTTGTGGGAATTTACAAATTTCCTTTTCTTCTGTTATGTGTGATCAGTCCACGGGTCATCATTACTTCTGGGATATAACTCCTCCCCAACAGGAAATGCAAGAGGATTCACCCAGCAGAGCTGCATATAGCTCCTCCCCTCTACGTCAGTCCCAGTCATTCTCTTGCACCCAACGACTAGATAGGATGTGTGAGAGGACTATGGTGATTATACTTAGTTTTTATGACTTCAATCAAAAGTTTGTTATTTTAAAATAGCACCGGAGCGTGTTATTACTTCTCTGGCAGAGTTTGAGGAAGAATCTGTCAGAGTTTTTTACTATGATTTTAACCGGAGTAGTTAAGATCATATTGCTGTTCTCGGCCATCTGAGGGAGGTAAAGGCTTCAGATCAGGGGACAGCGGGCAGATGAATCTGCATTGAGGTATGTAGCAGTTTTTATTTTCTGAATGGAATTGATGAGAAAATCCTGCCATACCGTTAAAATGACATGTATGTATACACTTCAGTATTCTGGGGATGGTATTTCACCGGAACTACTCTGTTAAAGGTCACTAATCCTTTTTAATAACTATTTATCATGTTAAACGTTTTTGCTGGAATGTAGAATCGTTTACATTGCTGAGGTACTGTGTGAATAAATATTTGGGCATTATTTTCCACTTGGCAGTTTTTTTGCTTTAATTGTGACAGTTTCGTTTCTCTTCACTGCTGTGTGGGAGAGGGAGGGGCCGTTTTTGGCGCTCTTTGCTACGCATCAAAAAATACCAGTCAGTTACTTTTATATTTCCTGCATGATCCGGTTCATCTCTGATAGATCTCAGGGGTCTTCAAACTTCTTTGAAGGGAGGTAAATTCTCTCAGCAGAGCTGTGAGAATTCTTATAGTGACTGTGAATAAAAACGTTGCTTTGTATTTTTTATGTCAAATTTAATTATTATTATTTTACTAATGGGAACAAACCTTTGCTAAAAGTTTTGTTGTTTTAAAGTTTGATGCTATAACTGTTTTTCAGTTCATTATTTCAACTGTCATTTAATCGTTAGTACCTCTTTGAGGCACAGTACGTTTTTTGCTAAAAAAAGATTATAACCAAGTTGTAAGTTTTTTGCTAGTGTGTTAAACATGTCTGACTCAGAGGAAGATATCTGTGTCATTTGTTCCAATGCCAAGGTGGAGCCCAATAGAAATTTATGTACTAACTGTATTGATGCTACTTTAAATAAAAGTCAATCTGTACAATGTGAACAAATTTCACCAAACAGCGAGGGGAGAGTTATGCCGACTAACTCGCCTCACGCGGCAGTACCTGCATCTCCCGCCCGGGAGGTGCGTGATATTTTGGCGCCTAGTACATCTGGGCGGCCATTACAGATAACATTACAAGATATGGCTACTGTTATGACTGAAGTTTTGTCTAAATTACCAGAACTAAGAGGCAAGCGTGATCACTCTGGGGTGAGAACAGAGTGCGCTGACAATGCTAGGGCCATGTCTGATACTGCGTCACAGCTCGCAGAGCATGAGGACGGAGAGCTTCATTCTGTGGGTGACGGTTCTGATCCAAACAGATTGGACTCAGATATTTCAAATTTTAAATTTAAATTGGAGAACCTCCGTGTATTACTAGGGGAGGTCTTAGCAGCTCTCAACGATTGTAACACCGTTGCAATACCAGAGAAACTGTGTAGGTTGGATAAATACTTTGCGGTACCGGCGAGTACTGACGTTTTTCCTATACCTAAGAGACTAACTGAAATTGTTACTAAGGAGTGGGATAGACCCGGTGTGCCGTTCTCACCCCCTCCAATATTTAGAAAGATGTTTCCAATAGACGCCACCACTCGGGACTTATGGCAAACGGTCCCCAAGGTGGAGGGAGCAGTTTCTACTTTAGCTAAGCGTACCACTATCCCGGTGGAGGATAGCTGTGCTTTCTCAGATCCAATGGATAAAAAATTAGAGGGTTACCTTAAGAAAATGTTTGTTCAACAAGGTTTTATTTTACAACCCCTTGCATGTATCGCGCCGATTACGGCTGCGTCAGCATTTTGGATTGAGTCGCTTGAAGAGAACCTTAGTTCATCTACGCTAGACGACATTACGGACAGGCTTAGAGTCCTTAAACTAGCTAATTCCTTCATTTCGGAGGCCGTAGTACATTTAACCAAACTTACGGCTAAGAACTCAGGATTCGCCATACAGGCACGTAGGGCGCTGTGGCTAAAATCCTGGTCAGCTGATGTTACTTCTAAGTCCAAATTACTTAATATACCTTTCAAGGGGCAGTCTTTATTTGGGCCCGGTTTGAAAGAGATTATCGCTGACATTACAGGAGGTAAGGGCCACGCCCTACCTCAAGACAAAGCCAAAGCTAAGGCTAGACAGTCTAATTTTCGTCCCTTTCGGAACTTCAAAACAGGAGCAGCATCAACCTCCACTGCACCAAAACAGGAAGGAGCTGTTGCTCGTTACAGGCAAGGCTGGAAGCCTAACCAGTCCTGGAACAAGAGCAAGCAGGCCAGGAAACCTGCTGCTGCCCCAAAGACAGCATGAACCGAGAGCCCCCGATCCGGGACCGGATCTAGTGGGGGGCAGACTCTCTCTCTTCGCCCAGGCCTGGGCAAGAGATGTTCAGGATCCCTGGGCACTAGAGATCATATCTCAGGGATACCTTCTAAACTTCAAATTATCTCCCCCAAGAGGGAGATTTCATCTGTCAAGGTTGTCAACAAACCAGATAAAGAAAGAAGCGTTTCTACGCTGCGTACAAGGGGAGTGATCCATCCGGTTCCGCGGTCGGAACAAGGACAAGGGTTCTACTCAAACCTGTTTGTGGTTCCCAAAAAAGAGGGAACTTTCAGGCCAATCTTAGATTTAAAGATTCTAAACAAATTCCTAAGAGTTCCATCGTTCAAAATGGAAACTATTCGGACAATCTTACCCATGATCCAAGAGGGTCAGTACATGACCACAGTGGATTTAAAGGATGCTTACCTTCACATACCGATCCACAAAGATCATCACCGGTATCTAAGGTTTGCCTTCTTAGACAGGCACTACCAGTTTGTAGCTCTTCCATTCGGATTGGCTACGGCTCCAAGAATCTTCACAAAGGTTCTGGGTGCCCTTCTGGCGGTACTAAGACCGCGAGGGATTTCGGTAGCTCCATACCTAGACGACATTCTAATACAAGCTTCAAGCTTTCAAACTGCCAAGTCTCATACAGAGTTAGTTCTGGCATTTCTAAGGTCGCATGGATGGAAAGTAAACGAAAAGAAGAGTTCTCTTTTTCCTCTCACAAGAGTTCCATTCTTGGGGACTCTTATAGATTCTGTAGAAATGAAGATTTACCTGACAGAGGACAGGTTAACAAAGCTTCAAAATGCATGCCGTGTCCTTCATTCCATTCAACACCCGTCAGTAGCTCAATGCATGGAGGTGATCGGCTTAATGGTAGCGGCAATGGACATAGTACCTTTTGCACGCCTACACCTCAGACCTCTGCAATTAGGCATGCTAAGTCAGTGGAATGGGGATTACTCAGATTTGTCCCCTACTCTGAATCTGAATCAAGAGACCAGAAATTCTCTTCTATGGTGGCTTCATCGGCCACACCTGTCCAGGGGGATGCCATTCAGCAGGCCAGACTGGACAATTGTAACAACAGACGCCAGCCTACTAGGTTGGGGCGCTGTCTGGAATTCTCTGAAGGCTCAGGGACTATGGAATCAGGAGGAGAGTCTCCTTCCAATAAACATTCTGGAATTGAGAGCAGTTCTCAATGCCCTTCTAGCTTGGCCCCAATTAACAACTCGGGGGTTCATCAGGTTTCAGTCGGACAACATCACGACTGTAGCTTACATCAACCATCAGGGAGGGACAAGAAGCTCCCTAGCAATGGTGGAAGTATCAAAGATAATTCGCTGGGCAGAGTCTCACTCTTGCCACCTGTCAGCAATCCACATCCCGGGAGTGGAGAACTGGGAGGCGGATTTCTTGAGTCGCCAGACTTTTCATCCGGGGGAGTGGGAACTTCATCCGGAGGTCTTTGCCCAAATACTTCGACGTTGGGGCAAACCAGAGATAGATCTCATGGCGTCTCGCCAGAACGCCAAACTTCCTCGCTACGGGTCCAGATCCAGGGATCCGGGAGCGGTTCTGATAGATGCTTTGACAGCACCTTGGAACTTCGGGATGGCTTATGTGTTTCCACCCTTTCCGCTGCTTCCTCGATTGATTGCCAAAATCAAACAGGAGAGAGCATCAGTGATTCTAATAGCGCCTGCATGGCCACGCAGGACTTGGTATGCAGATCTAGTGGACATGTCATCCTGTCCGCCTTGGTCTCTACCTCTAAGACAGGACCTTCTGATACAGGGTCCATTCAAACATCAAAATCTAACTTCTCTGAAGCTGACTGCTTGGAAATTGAACGTTTGATTTTATCAAAACGTGGTTTTTCTGAGTCGGTTATTGATACCCTGATACAGGCTAGGAAGCCTGTTACCAGAAAGATTTACCATAAAATATGGCGTAAATACCTATACTGGTGCGAATCCAAACATTACTCCTGGAGTAAGGTTAGGATCTCTAGGATATTGTCTTTTCTACAAGAAGGGTTAGAAAAGGGTTTATCAGCTAGTTCATTAAAGGGACAGATTTCAGCTCTGTCCATCTTGTTACACAGGCGTCTGTCAGAAAATCCAGACGTCCAGGCTTTTTGTCAGGCTTTAGCTAGGATCAAGCCTGTGTTTAAAGCTGTTGCTCCGCCATGGAGTTTAAACTTAGTTCTTAACGTTTTACAGGGTGTTCCTTTTGAACCCCTTCATTCCATTGATATAAAATTGTTATCTTGGAAAGTTCTGTTTTTAATGGCTATTTCCTCGGCTCGAAGAGTCTCTGAGTTATCAGCCTTACATTGTGATTCTCCTTATCTGATTTTTCACTCAGACAAGGTAGTTCTGCGTACTAAACCTGGGTTCTTACCTAAGGTGGTCACTAACAGGAATATCAATCAAGAGATTGTTGTTCCATCCTTGTGTCCAAATCCTTCTTCAAAGAAGGAACGTCTTCTACACAATCTGGATGTAGTTCGTGCCCTCAAGTTCTACTTGCAGGCAACTAAAGATTTTCGCCAAACTTCTTCCCTGTTTGTCGTTTATTCTGGACAGAGGAGAGGTCAAAAAGCTTCTGCTACCTCTCTCTCTTTTTGGCTTCGTAGCATAATACGTTTAGCCTATGAGACTGCTGGTCAGCAGCCTCCTGAAAGAATTACAGCTCACTCCACTAGAGCTGTGGCTTCCACTTGGGCCTTTAAGAATGAGGCCTCTGTTGAACAGATTTGCAAGGCTGCAACTTGGTCTTCGCTTCATACTTTTTCCAAATTTTACAAATTTGACACTTTTGCTTCTTCGGAGGCTATTTTTGGGAGAAAGGTTCTTCAGGCAGTGGTTCCTTCTATATAATGAGCCTGCCTATCCCTCCCGTCATCCGTGTACTTTTGCTTTGGTATTGGTATCCCAGAAGTAATGATGACCCGTGGACTGATCACACATAACAGAAGAAAACATAATTTATGCTTACCTGATAAATTCCTTTCTTCTGTTGTGTGATCAGTCCACGGCCCGCCCTGTTTTAAGGCAGGTAAATATCTTTTAAATTATACTCCAGTCACCACTTCACCCTTGGTTACTCCTTTCTCGTTGATTCTTGGTCGAATGACTGGGACTGACGTAGAGGGGAGGAGCTATATGCAGCTCTGCTGGGTGAATCCTCTTGCATTTCCTGTTGGGGAGGAGTTATATCCCAGAAGTAATGATGACCCGTGGACTGATCACACAACAGAAGAAAGGAATTTATCAGGTAAGCATAAATTATGTTTTTACTTTAATGCTAGATTCTTCACTTATACTAAGAGGTATATCAACAGCCCCTGTAACCAGACTGCTATGGTATGTTTTGTTGTCAAGGAAATATCCATAGCAAATGAAATGGCATACTATTTATTAGATATTCATTTCAAAGTGAATCCGATTAAGAAAGTGCAACCTTAAAGCTTTTATTTTCATAAAAACATTACTGCTAACAAGAGTGCATTTAAGGCAAACAAGGATACAGATTTACAATAAATCCTGAAATATGGGCTTAGTATATTTTAACTACATCTTCATTTTTATCAATCCAGAACTGTGGTGTTTATTCCCAAAACGTTAATAAAGTAGTGAATTTGAATGTACTTGTAAGTAGAGGGCAAACAGCAATAAATTATTTACACCACAACAAATCAGAGGAAAACAAGATATTTGGTTGTGCTATGATAAAACAATATCATGAGCAAAAAGATGAGATGCAAAATCTGAGCAGCATGGTCATGGAAAACTCCATGCACATCTTATACTTAAAGGGACACTGTACCCAAAAAATTTATTTTGTAATTCATAAAGAGCATGCAATTTTAAGCAACTTTCTAATTTACTCCTATTATCAATTTTTCTTCGTTCTCTTGCTATCATTATTTGAAAAAGAAGGCATCTAAGCTTTTTTTTGGTTTCAGTACTCTGGACAGCACTTTTTTATTGGTGGATGAATTTATCCACCAATCAGCAAGGACAACCCAGATTGTTCACAAAAATGGGCCGGCATCTAAACTTACATTCTTGCATTTCAAATAAAAATACCAAGAGAATGAAGAAAATTTGATAATAGGAGTAAATTAGAAAGTTGCTTAAAATTTCATGCTCAATCTGAATCACGAAAGAACATTTTTGGGTACAGTGTCCCTTTAATACATAATTATTTAGTGCAATTATGTTATATTAAGTTATACATCCAGGATTTTTCTAACCCTGAATCAGATTTTCCATATTGGCTTTTTGACTGTCTTTGACTGTCATTAACTCATTTATTGGAATCAGCTGAATGCTCTATCCTATAAATCTAACACTTCTATGGGATAGCATTGCTGGGGTATAGCATTGCTGGTTTAGATAGCAGTATTGTAACATAATCTGTTCACATCTCTTAAGTGATCTTTTATAAGTGAGGCATTAAGAATTGGACAAAATAATTATATTAGGGGAGCTAACCGCCAAACTGAGTGGCAGCAAGAAAGGAGAGCTCCGCAAGAGAAGTAAACGAAAAATTATAAAATTTGTGCTTTTTGTTGGGGCAAGCTTGCACTTTATACAAGCAACCTAACTGACCCAGGACAGGGGTGCACCTTTGAACTGGAGCTTTGGGCTGCTTCTCACAGTTAGAAGCTGACCGAGCTGACTACTATAGCCCACCAGCTGCAGCCAGGAACTGAGGCCTAACGAGTCGCCCACAATGACAGACAGCATTGCGGGAGAACCTGGTAACCACTTAAGACTCCGGAGGGTCAGGGCTCCGCTCTGGAGTATACACATCTGCTGCCCTAACATGGTTGAGGCCAGACCGGAAAGCAGACACTCCCATACCCGCTCTGCCGGCTCCCGGACCTCTGCCATCCACCATCCTGTGGTACTAGTAAGCCTACCCTAGTAACGAGATTCCCAACACATATTGCCGGAGGTGGGAGGGCTCTCCCACAGTTATTCTCAGACCCGGATCGTCGCTGGGGGGCAGATTGAGTAGACATCAGCGCCAGTAGAGTGGCGCGAATGGCCGCCATTTTGGACCTACCTTTTCTTAGAGGTCGGTGCGTACTGGAGAACGGCCTTATAAATTATTAAGAGACACTGGAACATACTCAAAGAAGATAACATTATAGGGGAAAAGTTGAACAATAAACCGCATTATATATACAAGAAAACCAAAAAGCTTAAAACAATTTTGGCACCCACTGTCATGAGAAGAAAGCCTATTTCAATAAAAGGAGTTCAAGGCGATATACTTAAAGGCTTTTTCCATGCTATAAATGCAAGGCATGCAAGCATGGTCAAAAGAAGAACTCTTTCGAATCACATATTACCAAAGAAAAGTTCAAAGTCAATCAAATGATTTGATGCAAAGATAAGGAAGTAATATACCTACTGGAATGTCCATGTGGACTCCAATACGTAGGCCAAACAAGCAGATTCCTAAAAGATCATATCTCCTCAAAATAGAAGGAAATGTAGATGATGTGCCTTTGTACAAACATTTCAAAGAAATATACAAAGGTGATATCAAAGCCCTAAAATTTATGGGTTTACAAAAAATACAGAAAGACTGGAGAGGAGCAAATTTTGAAAAAAAGCTCCTCCGTGCTGAATATAAGTGAATCTTTGAACTTGATAGCATCCATCCTAAAGGCCTAAATGCAGACTTTGAAATTGCACATCTACTGGTCCTACTCCTAACATGTCTGAGCCTTTATATGTCTTTGTCTTGGGGTGTACCTGAGAGGTCCCTACATAACCTTGATTTAATTAAGCTCTAAACCTTAGAGCTAGTATCACCTATATGAGCCTACCTACACATAGTATAAAGCTATGACTTTCAACATTCATATAGCCTACAAGTCTATTGAGGACCCACCCCTGAACCACACACTACTAGGATTCTGTCATCACAACTATAGGTGGGCCCCTGCAAATACAACCTAAGGACCACAATACTTAAGTTTCTTTCTTTTGGCTATAATTGATATCTAGTTAATACATTTATAAACTATGCTATTATAGACACAATCATAGCACTATATATGATATAGATGCTTACTCTAGAGACACCTCTATTTAGGTACATCTCCAGGTTTCAATAAAGTGTTTTCTCTTGTAAAGGTGTATCCAGTCCACGGGTTCATCCATTACTTGTGGGATATTCTCCTTCCCAACAGGAAGTTGCAAGAGGACACCCATAGCAGAGCTGTCTATATAGCTCCTCCCCTAACTGCCACCCCCAGTCATTCTCTTGCAAGCTCTCGACAAGAAAGGAAGTATCAAGAGAGATGTGGTGAATTAGTGTAGTTTTTTACCTTTTGTTATTTTTAAATGGTACCGTTGTTGTACTGTTTTTACTCTCAGGCAGAAATTGGAAGAAGAATTCTGCCTGGAGGTTTGATGATCTTAGCGGTTTGTAACTAAGGTCCATTGCTGTTCTCACACAACTGAAGAGTATGGAAAGAAAACTTCAGTTGGGGGGACGGTCTGCAGATTGGCTGCTTTGAGGTATGTTCAGTATATTTTTTTCTAGAGAGATAAGGTCTAGAAAATGCTGACAGTGCCTGGTATATTTGAGGTAAGCCTGATACAGTGCTTTAACAGCAACTGAGATCATGCTTGCAAAAAAGGGTAATATTCATGTTAATACTCATATTACTTAGTGTAAAAACGTTTGCATGTTTTATAGTAAAAACGTTTTTTCTCTGAGGGTGATAAATCTTTATTTTGGGGCCTAGTTTTCCACATGGCTTATTAGATCACTCCTAAAAAAGGCCCTCTGACATTCAGTGCATGGTGGGAGGGGCCTGTTTTCGCGCACTTTATGCGCAGTTGATATTCAGACTGAGACATACAGCTTCCCAAAAGGAGTCCTCTGGCATCTAGGACCACTATAGAGGGTGTTTTTTCCTGCACAAATCATGTTTAAGGGCAGGTAGGGCCACAGCAGAGCTGTGGCAGTGTGTTTGACTGTTTTTTAACGGTTTTTCCGTTTTTCTAATCCGTTTTGGGGCCTAAGGGGTTAATCATCCATTTGCAAGTGGGTGCAATGCTGCTTTAGTCTCTTATACACACTGTAAAAATTTCGTAGAGTTTACTACTTTTTATGACTGTTTTGCAGTTTATGAGGTATCCATGCCGATAAGGTAGTTTTGCGTACCAAACCTGGGTTTCTTCCTAAGGTAGTATCTAATAAGAACATCAATCAGGAGATTGTTGTTCCTTCATTATGTCCTAATCCTTCATTATGTCCTAATCCTTCCTCAAAGAAGGAACGTCTTTTACACAATCTTGATGTGGTTCGTGCTTTAAAGTTTTATTTACAAGCTACGAAGGATTTTTGTCAAACATCTGCTTTGTTTGTTGTCTACTCTGGACAGAGGAGAGGCCAAAAGGCTTCGGCAACTTCTCTATCTTTTTGGCTAAGAAGTATAATATGCTTAGCTTATGAGACTGCTGGTCATCAGCCTCCTGAAAGAATTACAGCTCATTCCACTAGAGCGGTAGCTTCCACATGGGCTTTTAAAAATGAGGCCTCTGTTGAACAGATTTGTAAGGCGGCGACTTGCTCTTCGCTTCATACTTTTTCTAAATTCTACAAATTCGATACTTTTGCTTCTTCGGAGGCTATTTTTGTGAGAAAGGTCTTACAGGCAGTGGTGCCTTCCGTTTTTAAGGGCCTGTCTTGTCCCTCCCTTCATCCGTGTCCTAAAGCTTTGGTATTGGTATCCCACAAGTAATGGATGAACCCGTGGACTGGATACACCTTTACAAGAGAAAACAACATTTATGCTTACCTGATAAATGTATTTCTCTTGTGGTGTATCCAGTCCACGGCCCGCCCTGTCATTTTTAAGCAGGTGTTTTTTATTTTAAACTACAGTCACCACTGCACCCTATAGTTTCTCCTTTTTTCTTGCTTGTCTTCGGTCGAATGATTGGAGGTGGCAGTTAGGGGAGGAGCTATATAGACAGCTCTGCTATGGGTGTCCTCTTGCAACTTCCTGTTGGGAAGGAGAATATCCCACAAGTAATGGATGAACCCGTGGACTGGATACACCACAAGAGAAATAAATTTATCAGGTAAGCATAAATTTTGTTGTTTTTTTAAGTTATGTTTTATCTAGGTATTTTTTCCTTTTTTTTTTTTTTCTTTTATCGAATGTGTCTCACCAACTCGGGCTGTTGTTAAATATATACAATATATATATATATATATATATATATATATATATATATATATATATACACACAGTATATAATTAATTTTTTTTTTTCTGATATATTATTTTTTAAGTCATTATTAGTGTATCCATGTTAATTCTACAAGCTAATTGTAAAATATCTACCGTTGTATATGTATGTTTTTATCTTACTTAGAGATAACAGAATGTCATTTCTGTTACTTTCTCCTCTACTGTTATTTTCTCTTCCTCCAATATTATTATTCTTTTCTCTGATATGTCAAATACCAATCCTTCTTTGCAAAAAAAAATTCTACTAGTTATCACTGTTAATTTACTAACTGGTACGGCAACTTTTATTGAGAGACAGGTGTTAATTGTCTCTAATAGTTTGTTGACATTGTCACACATATTATCCATAACTTTGACACAGAAATCCATATCGAGATAGCACTATTACAGTTGATCTTGACATTATTAGTCACAACTGTGTTATCGATATCGAGTAATTTCCTTTCTTGTAAATCTGCACATTTGCACATATTTGAGTCCCATATACGGTCTAGGTCTATTATGTGTGGATATATGATTATACATACTTCTGCATTTTTTAGAAGTGGATCTAATCTTTGGATCTCACCTATACGAAACGGTACTCCTCTAATCCTTGGATACCACCTAAGCGAGAAGTCATATAATCATATTCTACAAACAGCCTCATTCTTGCTGTTAGTACCATTACACACAGCTAGAAACTACAATGCCCAGTTTCAAAATGGCGGAACAAGCCATAATAATATACAAATATGCTGTTGTTCTACCCCTTATTAAAACTATAATAAATTCATTTTTGATATACAGTAAATCTCAATGAGTCCGTACCTAAAATTGAGCAGCACTATAATTTCTATATATAATTACTAGACACAATATGACACGCGATAAAGTCACACCCCTCTACACATGATAGGCTAAACATGCCTTTAAATATTTCAAACACTCTCAGCTGGTATAGTCTTGACAAAGGCCTCGCTGTAGGTTGAAACGTGTAGACATCTGCTGTGAACGACATACCAGCCTGAGTTTCTGTTTTAAAACAGTGAGCACTTTTCTAATTTTAGCTACCTCATTGTGATCGCTTTGTGCAGTATTTTTGTCCTCTCTTTTTTCCACAGGTTCTACTTTTACTAATATCGGACACTACTATTTTCACTTTGGAAGTCAGCATTTGGACCGCCTCATTCTATATAACGGACCGCTTTATTTCTTTTTGTCCGTGATACACCTTTAACCCGATCACTTCCCCATACTTGGGACACCTCACCTGCATTTTACTTTGGGACACCTTACACACTCCCCACTCAAGAACTTGTTTTGGGACACTATATACAGCTCCACTTTATCCCTTTTTTTGGGACTCTTGACATTTTTACTGGTTTTCTTTTTCATCGTCCTAATTTTATAGATTGGCCAATCTTTTTCTATTGCACGACTCTAGCCGTGCCTGTATTATCTGTATATGTTTTATCTGTTCATAATTTTATGTTTAATCCCATTTCGGTTTTATATATGTTTTAATATATTAAATATTTGATTTTTTTCATACGTAATTAGCATTCTCTTAAAGCGTTTACTGTGAGATATCATAATCTTGCCACTGTAATATGTACAGCTATTATTAGCGCTGTTCGCTAACCTCATACTTTCTAGCCAATTTTACCATATTGGTCTTATTGCTGTATTCCCTAGCATTCAATTTAATTCGCTCATTTTACAGTAACTATTGTTGCAATACTCTATATAATCACAATCTAATTAATCGAAACATAACTATACAGCATCTAGTTTATCTGCACTAGATTTGCTCTTCTTACACTTGTATTGGCCACATAATCTATTTTCTAAAGTATACTTAAGCCTCACTTTGAGGCGCTCCTTCACTCCCACATCTGCTACACACATTCTGAACAATTTTGTTAGGCTATTGTTCTTTTATGTAGTGAGCATGTATACATTATTATACTTTTTTCGCTGTCCTCTATGTACTTTCTCCATAGGAGAACGGCCTTACCACACGTGTTCCAAGTCCTCCAATATCAACAGCTCCCCTGGACAGGGGAACATAATCGACCTGCATTCCAGCCTTTTCCTCCGCATTCACAGGAGACCAGGTGTAAAAAGGTGAGGAGGTAACAGGCCCGACCGGAGCCTAAACACACTGGACATCTCTGATACACACAGTAGGTCTCCTTGATCTAAGCACCAGAGGAAGGCTAGCTTCTACACTCACACCTTATAGCCTCACTGAGAGAGACTCAACCCACTGCAGCCCGGAAGACCACGGTGGGAGGGAAAGGGATACATACAAAAAGTCCTCTTTAAAGCAGTAACCACTAATGGCCTGGTAAATTAGCATAGGCCATAACTTGCCTGCGACTGGGCTATCCCTCCCCCCAATACCTCTGAGGCAGAGCAGATTCATAGTATAAAGGAGAAAGTCATTATCCCTACCTCAGGCCCTATACCAACAGGTGGACTGCTCACTGACACCCTGTCCACTTCAAGTGGAACCTAAAGAGTAACTCCATAGCCCACTCTCCCCCATTTCCCACCTGCCCCCCGGGTGGGTCATATCCCTGTTACCCCTACTCAGCTTCGTCGACAGGAGACACGCCCCTTAGAGAGTGGGTCCAGGGTGTAAGTTCTTTGCCTGTACTATGTTTACATAGTAAAAGGGAGTCTGGCTGGAAGGACCCCTACATAATATTATGTGACAGCCTGTAGGTTTGGTCCCTTACCTAAGATGCACGCCTAGTCTCCTATATGTCTAACAGCTGCTTTTAATTTTGCCAGAAGGTAGACATCAAACCCTCAGGGCAGCAACCCAGGTCTTTACGGTCTCACAAAAAGCTAATTTTCTATCTGCTACATCCAGGGTAGTTTAAGAGAGGAAAAGATATAACATGTCTCAGAACCAAAGGAGAAAATCTAGATCCCAAAATATAAAAAAAAACCACACTGTTTTAAATCACTTTCACCCTGCCGCCTCGGCGCAACAGGAGCCCTCAGATGATGATCTGTCAGACTCTAACACTCCCTATGAGGCCCTCCTGGGACCTGCCCTGGGCAACACTCGCAATAATAACAGACCGCCTGATGGAGACTCCACGTCCTGCTAGCGGGGCACTATGATTGGATGATGAAAAAATTTGACAGGTCCCATGCGGACCTTAAGAGGGATATTGCCTCAATTGGAGAACGAACGGATGCCTTGGAGCTGAAACAAGAGGAATTAATAACAGACCACACTAATCTCCTATCCTATAGCGAAAACCTAGCTACTCAAATTTCCTCACTGGAAGCTAAGCTCGCCGACCTTGAGGATAGGTCCAGGCAGAGCAACCTGAGAATCAGGGGAGTTCCTGAATCTGTTTCCCCTCAAGACCTAGAAGGATACCTAAAAGAACTCTTCAAGGAACTGGTCCCAGAAGCAAAAGACTCTAATCTTATAATGGACAGGGCCCATAGAGTGGTGTGCCCACGCTCTCTCTTGGCAGATAAACCAAGAGACGTGGTGACCAGACTCCACTACTTCACCTTCAAAAACCAACTCATTAATGTGGATATGCGATCCAGGACCCTTCCTGAGAAATTTGAACAGATTCAAATCTTCCCAGACCTGTCAGCTCACACGTTATTCCTGAGGAGAACCTATGCAGATTATACCAAAATACTGAGAGCCAAAGGCATCAGGTACCGATGGGGATTTCCAGTACAGCTCCTCATAACTAAAGACAGCCATCTCCACATGATCTCAGCGCCAGAGGAAGCATGGCTGCTCCTGCAAAAATGGGGTCTCCTCCCAGTAGACCAAGAAGACCAAGACACCCCTTCCTAATGGATGTTGCCATTGAGAACTGGAGCTCCTGAATGTAAACCCCTCCCGAACAGATCTGCTCTAGCCTCCAGACGGCAACCTGCTACCCATTGCAACCCTCCATGAGGGGGAACTTTCCACATCCGTTTTCTTTCATGTAATTAGCAAGAGTCCATGAGCTAGTGACGTATGGGATATACATTCCTACCAGGAGGGGCAAAGTTTCCCAAACCTCAAAATGCCTACAAATACACCCCTCACCACACCCACAAATCAGTTTTACAAACTTTGCCTACTATGGAGGTGGTGAAGTAAGTTTGTGCTAGATTCTACGTTGATATGCGCTCCGCAGCAGGTTGGAGCCCGGTTTTCCTCTCAGCGTGCAGTGAATGTCAGAGGGATGTGAGGAGAGTATTGCCTGTTTGAATTCAATGATCTCCTTCTACGGGGTCTATTTCATAGGTTCTCTGTTATCGGTCGTAGAGATTCATCTCTTACCTCCCTTTTCAGATCGACGATATACTCTTATATATATATATACCATTACCTCTGCTGATTTTCGTTTCAGTACTGGTTTGGCTTTCTACAAACATGTAGATGAGTGTCCTGGGGTAAGTAAGTCTTATTTTCTGTGACACTCTAAGCTATGGTTGGGCACTTTTTTAATAAAGTTCTAAATATATGTATTCAAACATTTATTTGCCTTGACTCAGAATGTTCAACATAACTTATTTTCAGACAGTCAGTTTCATATTTGGGATAATGCACTTGAATCAATTATTTTCTTACCTTAAAAATTTGACTTTTTTCCCTGTGGGCTGTTAGGCTCGCGGGGGCTGAAAATGCTTCATTTTATTGCGTCATTCTTGGCGCAGACTTTTTTGGCGCAAAAAATCTTTTCTGTTTCCGGCGTCATTCGTGTCGCCGTAAGTTGCGTCATTTTTGACGTTCTTTTGCGCCAAAAATGTTGGCGTTCCGGACGTGGCGTCATTTTTGGCGCCAAAAGCATTTAGGCGCCAAATAATGTGGGCGTCTTATTTGGCGCTAAAAAAATATGGGCGTCGCTTTTGTCTCCACACTATTTAAGTCTCATTTTTCTTTGCTTCTGGTTGCTAGAAGCTTGTTCCTTGGCATTTTTTCCCATTCCTGAAACTGTCATTTAAGGAATTTGATCAATTTTGCTTTATATGTTGTTTTTTCTCTTACATATTGCAAGATGTCTCACGTTGCATCTGAGTCAGAAGATACTTCAGGAAAATCGCTGTCTGGTGCTGGAACTACCAAAGCTAAGTGTATCTGCTGTAAACTTTTGGTAGCTGTTCCTCCAGCTGTTGTTTGTATTAATTGTCATGACAAACTTGTTAATGCAGATAATATTTCCTTTAGTAATGTACCATTACCTGTTGCAGTTCCATCAACATCTAATGTTCAGAATGTTCCTGATAACATAGATTTTGTTTCTGAATCCATCAAGAAGGCTATGTCTGTTATTCCTCCTTCTAGTAAACATAAAAAATCTTTTAAAACTTCTCTTTATACAGATGAATTTTTAAATGAACATCATCATTCTGATTCTAATGACTCTTCTGGTTCAGAGGATTCTGTCTCAGAGGTTGATGCTGATAAATCTTCATATTTATTTAAAATGGAATTTATTCGTTCTTTACTTAAAGAAGTACTAATTGCTTTAGAAATTGAGGATTCTGGTCCTCTTGATACTAAATCTAAACGTTTAGATAAGGTCTTTAAATCTCCTGTGGTTATTCCAAAAGTTTTTCTTGTTCCTGGTGCTATTTCTGAAGTATTTTCCAGAGAATGGAATAATTTGGGTAATTCATTTACTCCTTCTAAACGTTTTAAGCAATTATATCCTGTGCCGTCTGACAGATTAGAATTTTGGGACAAAATCCCTAAAGTTGATGGGGCTATTTCTACCCTTGCTAAACGTACTACTATTCCTACATCAGATGGTACTTCCTTTAAGGATCCTTTAGATAGGAAAATTGAATCCTTTCTAAGAAAAGCTTATCTGTGTTCAGGTAATCTTCTTAGACCTGCTATATCATTGGCTGATGTTGCTGCAGCTTCAACTTTTTGGTTGGAAACTTTAGCGCAACAAGTAACAGATCATGATTCTCATAATATTATTATTCTTCTTCAACATGCTAATAATTTTATCTGTGATGCCATTTTTGATATTATCAGAGTTGTTGTCAGGTTTATGTCTCTAGCTATTTTAGCTAGAAGAGCTTTATGGCTTATAACTTGGAATGCTGATATGTCTTCTAAATCGACTCTACTTTCCATTTCTTTCCAGGGTAACAAATTATTTGGTTCTCAGTTGGATTCTATTATCTCAACTGTTACTGGTGGGAAAGGAACTTTTTTACCACAGGATAAAAAATCTAAGGGTAAAAACAGGGCTAATAATCGTTTTCGTTCCTTTCGTTTCAACAAAGAACAAAAACCTGATCCTTCATCCTCAGGAGCAGTTTCAGTTTGGAAACCATCTCCAGTCTGGAATAAATCCAAGCCTTCTAGAAAAGCAAAGCCAGCTTCTAAGTCCACATGAAGGTGCGGCCCTCATTCCAGCTCAGCTGGTAGGGCGCAGGTTACGTTTTTTCAAAGAAATTTGGATCAATTCTGTTCACAATCTTTGGATTCAGAACATTGTTTCAGAAGGGTACAGAATTGGTTTCAAGATAAGACCTCCTGCAAAGAGATTTTTTCTTTCCCGTGTCCCAGTAAATCCAGTGAAAGCTCAAGCATTTCTGAAATGTGTTTCAGATCTAGAGTTGGCTGGAGTAATTATGCCAGTTCCAGTTCTGGAACAGGGGTTGGGGTTTTATTCGAATCTCTTCATTGTACCAAAGAAGGAGAATTCCTTCAGACCAGTTCTGGATCTAAAAATATTGAATCGTTATGTAAGGATACCAACGTTCAAAATGGTAACTGTAAGGACTATCTTGCCTTTTGTTCAACAAGGGCATTATATGTCCACAATAGATTTACAGGATGCATATCTGCATATTCCGATTCATCCAGATCATTATCAGTTCCTGAGATTCTCTTTTCTGGACAAACATTACCAGTTTGTGGCTCTGCCGTTTGGCCTAGCTACAGTTCCAAGAATTTTTACAAAGGTTCTCGGTGCCCTTCTGTCTGTAATCAGAGAACAGGGTATTGTGGTATTTCCTTATTTGGACGATATCTTGGTACTTGCTCAGTCTTTACATTTAGCAGAATCTCATACGAATCGACTTGTGTTGTTTCTTCAAGATCATGGTTGGAGGATCAATTCACTAAAAAGTTCATTGATTCCTTAGACAAGGGTAACCTTTCTGGGTTTCCAGATAGATTCAGTGTCCATGACTCTGTCTTTGACAGACAAGAGACGTCTAAAATTGATTTCAGCTTGTCGAAACCTTCAGTCACAATCATTCCCTTCGGTAGCCTTATGCATGGAAATTCTAGGTCTTATGACTGCTGCATCGGACGCGATCCCCTTTGCTCGTTTTCACATGCGACCTCTTCAGCTCTGTATGCTGAATCAATGGTGCAGGGATTACACAAAGATATCTCAATTAATATCTTTAAAACCGATTGTACGACACTCTCTAACATGGTGGACAGATCACCATCGTTTAATTCAGGGGGCTTCTTTTGTTCTTCTGACCTGGACTGTAATTTCAACAGATGCAAGTCTTACAGGTTGGGGAGCTGTGTGGGGATCTCTGACGGCACAAGGAGTTTGGGAATCTCAGGAGGTGAGATTACCGATCAATATTTTGGAACTCCGTGCAATTTTCAGAGCTCTTCAGTCTTGGCCTCTTCTGAAGAGAGAATCGTTCATTTGTTTTCAGACAGACAATGTCACAACTGTGGCATACATCAATCATCAAGGAGGGACTCACAGTCCTCTGGCTATGAAAGAAGTATCTCAAATTCTGGTTTGGGCGGAATCCAGCTCCTGTCTAATCTCTGCGGTTCATATCCCAGGTATAGACAATTGGGAAGCGGATTATCTCAGTCGCCAAACGTTGCATCCGGGCGAATGGTCTCTTCACCCAGAGGTATTTCTTCAGATTGTTCAAATGTGGGAGCTTCCAGAAATAGATCTGATGGCGTCTCATCTAAACAAGAAACTTCCCAGGTATCTGTCCAGATCCCGGAATCCTCAGGCGGAAGCAGTGGATGCATTATCACTTCCTTGGAAGTATCATCCTGCCTATATCTTTCCGCCTCTAGTTCTTCTTCCAAGAGTAATCTCCAAGATTCTGAAGGAATGCTCGTTTGTTCTGCTGGTAGCTCCGGCATGGCCTCACAGGTTTTGGTATGCGGATCTTGTCCGGATGGCCTCTTGCCATCCGTGGACTCTTCCGCTAAGACCAGACCTTCTGTCGCAAGGTCCTTTTTTCCATCAGGATCTCAAATCCTTAAATTTAAAGGTATGGAGATTGAACGCTTGATTCTTGGTCAAAGAGGTTTCTCTGACTCTGTGATTAATACTATGTTACAGGCTCGTAAATCTGTATCTAGAGAGATATATTATAGAGTCTGGAAGACTTATATTTCTTGGTGTCTTTCTCATCATTTTTCTTGGCATTCTTTTAGAATTCCGAGAATTTTACAGTTTCTTCAGGATGGTTTAGATAAAGGTTTGTCCGCAAGTTCTTTGAAAGGACAAATCTCTGCTCTTTCTGTTCTTTTTCACAGAAAGATTGCTAATCTTCCTGATATTCATTGTTTTGTACAAGCTTTGGTTCGTATAAAACCTGTCATTAAGTCAATTTCTCCTCCTTGGAGTTTGAATTTGGTTCTGGGGGCTCTTCAAGCTCCTCCTTTTGAACCCATGCATTCATTGGACATTAAATTACTTTCTTGGAAAGTTTTGTTCCTTTTGGCCATCTCTTCTGCCAGAAGAGTCTCTGAATTATCTGCTCTTTCTTGTGAGTCTCCTTTTCTGATTTTTCATCAGGATAAGGCGGTGTTGCGAACTTCTTTTGAATTTTTACCTAAGGTTGTGAATTCCAACAACATTAGTAGAGAAATTGTGGTTCCCTCATTATGTCCTAATCCTAAGAATTCTAAGGAGAAATCGTTGCATTCTTTGGATGTTGTTAGAGCTTTGAAATATTATGTTGAAGCTACTAAGTCTTTCCAAAAGACTTCTAGTCTATTTGTTATCTTTTCCAGTTCTAGAAAAGGCCAGAAAGCTTCTGCCATTTCTTTGGCATCTTGGTTGAAATCTTTAATTCATCATGCCTATGTCGAGTCGGGTAAAACTCCGCCTCAAAGGATTACAGCTCATTCTACTAGGTCAGTTTCTACTTCCTGGGCGTTTAGGAATGAAGCTTCGGTTGATCAGATTTGCAAAGCAGCAACTTGGTCCTCTTTGCATACTTTTACTAAATTCTACCATTTTGATGTATTTTCTTCTTCTGAAGCAGTTTTTGGTAGAAAAGTACTTCAGGCAGCGGTTTCAGTTTGAATCTTCTGTTTATGTTTTTCATTAAACTTTATTTTGGGTGTGGATTATTTTCAGCAGGAATTGGCTCTCTTTATTTTATCCCTCCCTCTCTAGTGACTCTTGCGTGGAAAGATCCACATCTTGGGTAGTCATTGTCCCATACGTCACTAGCTCATGGACTCTTGCTAATTACATGAAAGAAAACATAATTTATGTAAGAACTTACCTGATAAATTCATTTCTTTCATATTAGCAAGAGTCCATGAGGCCCGCCCTTTTTTGTGGTGGTTATGATTTTTTTGTATAAAGCACAATTATTCCAATTCCTTATTTTATATGCTTTCGCACTTTTTTCTTATCACCCCACTTCTTGGCTATTCGTTAAACTGATTTGTGGGTGTGGTGAGGGGTGTATTTGTAGGCATTTTGAGGTTTGGGAAACTTTGCCCCTCCTGGTAGGAATGTATATCCCATACGTCACTAGCTCATGGACTCTTGCTAATATGAAAGAAACTAATTTATCAGGTAAGTTCTTACATAAATTATGTTTTTTCTTGAAGAATTGTGGTTCCTGAAGAGGGATTTCCTGATAAGTTCTTACATAAATTATGTTCTACGCGTAATCTAGAGTGCCAGTGAGACTGCCGCTGGGACATTAATTTGAAGCTTGTCTTGTTTCACTGTATCCTTTTTTTTTTTTTTTTTTTTTTTTTTTAAATTTTCAAAAAGCTTTATTGAATCAAAAACAATATATCATTACAGGTTATTCATTTTACATTTTTGAGAGAATACAAACAAAATAGAAGATGTGCAGTTCTCTAGAGAATAAGTATTTCCATTTCTCTGTGAAATATTATGCAGTCATCAATGCTTGTTAAATTTTCTTTTCCTGTTTATAGTCTTTAACAGCTTTGAACATAAAATAAGGTAAAAAACAATAAAGGTTATAATAACATAACTTTGGTGTATTTCTATGAGGCGCAGAAGAGAAAACGCACTTATATGTGTCTCTGGGTCATGAGATCAATCAGGTCCTATTTATACTTGGTGGTTAGTTTATGCTAGGGACTCTTATTTATTGTATAGATATATGTTTCCCAGAAAATCATTAATGCACAATAGAAGTCCATCCTGCCTGTTTTTTGATAGTGGTATTGTTCTAAAGATAAAAGGAAAGTGACATTTTGTCTCCAACTTCCTATTGTAGGAATTGTTTGTTGTTTCCAGAGCCTCGGGATTAACTGCTTCGCGCTACTTAACATGATGTATAGGAGTGTTAATTTATATTTACATTTAATCTTAGGAGGGAAGTTAAATAGTAAGGTAATG
The DNA here is from genome assembly GCF_027579735.1 of Bombina bombina. Taxonomy (NCBI): domain Eukaryota; kingdom Metazoa; phylum Chordata; class Amphibia; order Anura; family Bombinatoridae; genus Bombina; species Bombina bombina. Next base: position 560,337,419 of record NC_069504.1, read on the forward strand.
GGATTGTAAGGGATATTATGTGAGAGGACAACTTGGATCTCTTTGTGTACTTGCTTCCAAAATGGTTGTAGAATGGGACAATCCCACCAAATGTGATATAATGTGCCATTCTGTTTACAGGCTCTCCAGCAATGTGGGTCAGAATGTTTATAAATTTTAGCGAGTCTGCTAGGGTAAAGGTACCAACGCCCTAATAATTTCATATTAGTCTCTGTTATACTCATAGAGGATGGAGATTTGCTCATCTGCTGGAAGATCTTATTCCATGTTTCATCTGTCACCTCAACTCCTAGCTCTGTTTCCCATGCCTTGGTATAAGTTGGGGGTTGTCTAGAATGGGTATCTATTAGGATTTTATATATTGCTGATAGTGTGCCTTTCATGGGTTGGGTGGACCAGCACAGGTGTTCAAATGGTTTTAAAGTCCGGACTAAATTTGGTTTGTCTTTATGATGCATTATGAAATGGGACATTTGAAGGTAATCAAACCATCTATGGAAGTGAGGGATATGTTTATCAATTAATGACGTTCTGGACAAGAGAGCTCCTTGTTCTAGTACTGAATAACAAGGTAGGCCGGTTGTTATACTATAAAACTTGTCATTCCAGATGTGTTGATGGGAGGGAAACTCCCCATTATGTAACAGGGGAGAGAGAGGAGAAGGGATTGTGGAGATATCATAGCGGGCCCTTATCAGAGCATCCCATGTTGCAATAGTGCTTTCAACTAGAGAAGGGCTACTTAGGCGTGGGGTTCTGTGATGCAGATGTGTCCAGCAAATAGCACCCAGGCTCCTTGTAGCTGCCAGATCATGTTCTAATTTAACCCACTCTTTATTTTGTGCATTTTTGCTCCAGTCTACAATCCTGGTTAATTGTGCTGCCTGTTTGTATAATTCTAGATTGGGAACACCAAGCCCACCCCTATTCCGATTTCTATATAGTGTAGTTTTTGCTATTCTGCTCCGTTTATGTGCCCATATGTAGGAATTTGCTAGAGATTGTGCCGATCTAATAAAATGTGTGGGAGTAGTTATGGGGACTGTTTGAAACAGGTACAAAAAGCGTGGGAGGATACTCATTTTATAAGCTTGTATTCTTCCTAACCAGGATAGATGTTTGTTTTGCCAATTATCCAAATCTTTACGTATTTCATTGAGGAGTTTTTGATAGTTCAGTTTAAATAGTAAATCTGACGATATTGCAATTTGTATCCCCAAGTATTTTAACGAATTACGTTGGTGTGTGAACTGATATTTCTGAGTTATCTTTTTGCTGACTACGCTGTCATTTGCTATGCTCAGGAATTCCGATTTAGATGTGTTTATTTTAAAGTTGGACATAATTCCATAGGAATTTAGTTCAGACATTAGTGTGGGTATAGTTATCTCCGGGAGGGTTATTGTAAAGAGGATGTCGTCAGCATATAGTGATGTTTTGTATTGTGTATCTCCTACTAGCACCCCGTGTATATGGTCATTAGTTCTAATTTTGGTGGCCAGAACTTCCATGGCCAGTATAAACAATAATGGGGAAAGGGGGCAGCCCTGCCTTGTTCCATTGTAAATTTGGAAGGGATATGATAGAGAGTCATTTAATTTAATACGGGCCTTTGGATTGTGATATAGGGCGAAGATTTTGTCTATGAGATGGTCTCCCAGTCCGAAATGGGATAGTGTAGATCTAAGGAATTGCCAGTCGAGCCTATAAAAGGCTTTCTCGGCATCGATAGCCAAGAATATTGTTGGGATAGTTTGGGTTTGGGCGTATTCTAACAAATTTAATACTTTAATGGTATTGTCGCGCGCTTCCCTGAGGGGAACAAATCCTACCTGATTCGGGTGAATAAGTTGGGGCAGGTATTTATTAAGTCTGAGCGCAATAATTTTGGCATATAATTTAAGTTCAGCAATGAAATAGGACGAAAATTGGCAGGGGTGTCTGGCTGTTTTCCGGGTTTAGGGATGACTGTAACATGAGCCTCCAGCATGGAGGGAGGGAAAGGATGTTGGGCGTCTGTCCTGTTAAATATTACTTCTAGTTGTGGGAGTAGAGTTTGGGCAAACTGTTTGTAGTAATGAACTGAAAACCCATCCGGTCCCGGGCTTTTACCAGATGGTAATTGTTTGAGAGCCAGAAGGATTTCCTTCGTAGTGATTGGGGCTTCTAGTTCCTCTGACTGTTCTAAAGTTAATTGGGGGAGAGGGATAGGGGTAATATAAGTCTTGATATCAGAGCTTACGTCAGTCGGGGTATTCGTCTTATTTAAATTATAAAGTTTGGAGTAGTATTGCACAAATTGGGAAAGGATCTCAGGGGTAGTGTGAACCTTTTTATTTGCGGGTGTTTTTAGCTCGTGGATAAAGGTTTTCAACTTTTTAAGTTTAAGGGCACGTGCCAATAATTTCCCTGCTCTGTTATTCTCAAAATAAAATTTTTGTTTAGTTTTAAGCGCTAATGAGTTGGCTTCTTTGAGCATTTGGTCCTGGACCGTTTTCCTAGCTGTTTCAAGCGCAGTGAGGGTTTGTGAATCTGCTGGGTTCTGCTTATGTGCATACTCTAACTTGGCTAAAAGATCTGTTGATTGCTGGTAGAGTGTGCGTGCTTTACTTTTAACATATGCGCGTCTTTTAATGAATTCGCCCCGTATGAAGCATTTATGTGCTTCCCATACAACATAAGGATCAGTTTCTGGAAGTGAATTAAATTGAAAGTATTCCGGGAGAAGCTTTTCTAGTTTAGCTTTGAATTCAGGGGCATTTAACAAACTATCATCTAATTTCCACTGGAAGACACTTTTGGGGGCAGATGGCCAGTCTTGTAATTACAGCAGAGTGATCTGACCAAACTGTGTGTGAAATTTTAGAGGACAAAACATTAGACAGACCTTTCTGATTGGTGAGGATATAATCAATCCTGCTATAGGATCGGTGCGGGGACGAGAAAAAAGTATAATCTCTCTGCTCAGGGTGTTTAAGTCTCCAAATGTCAAATAAGGTCTGATCTCGAAATATTTTCCAGAGATGTTTTGTTGTACTTCTAGATATAGTCGGATGTGGATTAGTTGTGTCCACACACGGCTGGATTGGTATGTTAAAGTCACCCCCAATGTAAAGAGCGCCTTTAGTATAATCTAGAATTTGAGCAAAATGTTTCTTGAAATAGGGGAGTTGTTTAGTGTTTGGGGCGTATAAGTTGACCAATGTTACTGGGGTACCGTATAACAGGCCAACAATACAAAGGAACCTTCCTTCCGTGTCGGTGTAAGTTTTGATATGTGTATAGGGTAAATGCCTGCTTATAAGAATGCTGACACCATTTCTTTTATGCTCAAACGAGCTGTGAAAATGTTGAATATAGTGATAGCCAAAATATTTTGGTTCTTTAGATTTTAAAAAATGAGTCTCTTGTAAAAAGAGAATATCTCCCTTTTTTCTATAAAGATCTCTGAGTGCCATTGAGCGTTTCTGAGGTGAGTTCAGTCCCTTTGTGTTTTGACTAATTAGCGTAATGATTTTATTGTTGGCTGGCATTAGATGGGTTGTGTTTTGAAGTTAAGCAGTGCTCTGATTGAGAAATTCTATGACTTAAGAGTTGCGCCTCTAGAGCTATACACCAGAAAAAGAACAATGAACATTTAAACAAAAAGCAATAATCAAAAAAACTTCTCCTACTGGAGTAACAAAAGAGAGTGAAAGGTAGCATTTGTTTCATAACAAGTGCAGAGTTTAGAAGGATGGTAACCAGCTTTAAAAATGAGCTACTAACATTCAATTATTTAAACCATCATGACCTGTGTTAAAATAAATAGAATAGTAACAAGTGACAAAAATTCAGTTCAACTTTTTCAATTTAACTGTGCATTATTATTTTGATAATACAATGTATGTACCGGAGAGGAAAGGGGGGAAGAGGAGAGGAGAGAACAGGGGGAGACACAGGGGGTTCAAGAAAGAAATGTCACAACGACTATTAGATGTTTCAAGAAACAGTCTTAAGTACAATCTCACCATTCTGCTCGTCCTAATGTCCTTAGGAGGTTTTAATGTCCATCATGTACCCATAACAGCGGGTGAGAGAGGCAGTTTTCCATTCAGAGATAAAGAAACGGTAATTGAAGAAAGCCTATCCTGTTTTATTACTTAGGTTTTCTCAGGTGTATGTTGCCTCTTGCTTGGATCTGTGATAGCAGTTGACCTGTGTTTCTTTGGGGTAGATGAGCTTGTATGTCTCGATTTGGGTCTATGGGAGGAGGATGCCTGCTGCCATTCCATGTTGTGCTGTTTTGTTCTTTTATGAACCGGTTGATCTAGTAGTGGCTCCTCTCTACTGCAATCTGGGGGGTCTAGATCCAGAGCTTTGCAAAAAATTGGGATTTCTTCTGTAGTTTTACAGGTCAGCTTCCGATTCCCGTGGAATACATACAAGTGAAAGGGGAATCCCCATCTGTAGAGAATTCTTTTTTGCCTTAAAAGAGAGGTTAAAGGGTTCAATTCTCTCCTTCTTTGAAGTGTCCTGGGTGAAAGATCAGCATAGAACTGCAGGACCAATCCTCGAAAGTGAACTGGTTGATTTTTCCTGGAGGCATTTAATAATTCTTCCTTTTCTCGAAACTGCTTAAATTTAATAATAATGTCCCGTGGTGGAGCCGAATCTGGTGGTTTGGTCCGCAAGGCTCGGTGAGCTCTATCCCATTGAAAATTTTCTGCTGCTTGTGACCCTGTTAAGTGTTGGAATAGTGCGGGGAGGTAGGTCATTAAGTCCTTTGGTAGGACCGACTCAGGTATTCCTCTGATTCTTAAATTTTTCCTCCTTCCCCGGTTCTCTAAGTCTTCTATCTTGTTGTGCAGCGTGTCAAGAAGAGAGGATTGCAGCACTGCTTGATCTTGCAAAGATGCAATGGTTTCGGTGACTTGGCCTGAAGTGTCTTCAAGTGCCTCAACCCTAAACCCTAGGGAATGAATATCTTGTTTGAGTTCCGCCATCTCCTCCTTTATGCAAGATCTAATGATTTCAGCTATATCTTGTTTTGAAGCAAGTGAGGAGAGGACAGAGGTTGGGATTTGTGACATAGGGTCCTGTGGTGGTGAAATTGGGGTAGAATTGTTAGAGTCTCTGTCAGGTGAGGAGGGTACCTCAGGATCTGAAACTGCTGAAAGCCTCAAACCACCAGAAAAAAAGTTTTTTGCCAGATGGTCTTTTGATACAAGCGGCTTAGTGAGTTTGGCAGGTTTTATTTGCTTTCTGGCCGCCATTACCTTACTGATATTGGTCACTGTAGTTATTTATGCAGGATTTTCTGTTATGGAATGATTTTGATTAGTCTCTGTATAGTGATATATAGGCTGCTTTCTCTGTTTGTCTCCTTTATAGGTATCCGCAAAGTGCCACCATGTAACTAGCAATAGTCTATTTGATTTTAACCTATGACCATGTGAACTGGCATATACAATTTAATAGCTGCCGTGTTTATATGATCTTGTTTGTGGGTATTAAAAATTGCGGCTCAATATGAACTGTATGGACAAGGCAGTCTTTGCCACGTGGGAGGAATATCGAGCGGCCGGGAGGCACGGTGAACTAAGCGGGTATTTTTGCAGCGATCACTGCTCTGTGCTCACCCTGTCTTGTGTCGCTCCTGTCAACAGCTTTCTGATGTCCGAGTAGCGAGCAGTCCGGTAGGCCACTTAGGGATATCCCCGTTGTCAGTCTGTACTTTCTAGGCAAGATGGCGGCTCCCGTGAGGAACACACATCTGGGTATTCCGGTAGTCTGTGGTCCTGGGGCAGGAACTATGTCCGATACATGTGCCCTGTGTCCCGGTAACTATTCTGTCACCTGTTATAACCGCTATCTGCACTTTAGCAGGTCATTTGTGGTGATCTTATTAGGCTGGTGTTACGGAGCTCAGGGTTTATGCGGCCATTTGCACCGCTTCCGGCTCCGCCCCCCCACTGTATCCTTTTTTGATATGCTTCACTAGACTTTTGGGATAAACTCCAGGGCCCTGAGCTCCACATTCACCATGCTGTTTTTTTTTTTGTTCACAGTTTACAAAGGTTTACAGTTCAGAAGCCCTCGGGTTTAAAAAAAAAAAAAAAAAAAAAAGGGGGATACCTGCTTTTTATAATGGAGCCATTTAATATGCAATAAGTACCTCTTATCTATGCCTGTGCTCCTTTGGTTGATTATTATACTTATACCACCCATTCCTGTACCCATAGGTTTATACCAATCCTGACATAAGCCATTACTTTAAGTTAGACGCCCACCAAAAGGCTAATTATTACTACCTATTAGGCTCTAAAGTGTCTAAGAACCCCTAGGTCCTAGTACTAGATGACTCTTATCTGTGCATGTGTTCCTTAGGCTAATGGTTATGTGTGCACTAACTATTATTTTATCCGCAGGTTCATACCCATCCTGACAAGTGCCAGCACTATTAGCTGGATACCCACTGAATGGTTAATCATTTATTACCACCCCCCCATACCCCATCCATTAGTTAATTTACCCATAGCAGTAATTGACACGGCTGGAGACTGGAGAATGTGCAGTTTAACCGCCAGTTAGAAAGCATCACCAACCTCAATCCCGAATCCCGATGTAGGCCTTCCCTACTCCCGATGTAGGCCTTCCCTACTCCCCTTACCCTCCCCCCCCAATTTATAGGTACTCAAATGAGTACTTATACTGGAGTAACTCTGGAACTCTACTGTTGAAGTTTCCAGAGAGACCCTGAACAGTGCTATTACACCCTATTGGATCTACACACTGTTGTAATGAACGTGAACTGTGGTTATGTTTCTTCTTCTCTTTATCTCTCTTCTTGCCCTCCCCCTATCCTTCCCTTCTTTCCATTACCCCAGCAGGTTCGTAGGCCAGGTTTCTACCGAGAACTTCTAACGGCCATCACATGACAGAGCTGACAATATCCACCCTGAATGCTAAGGGTTTCAATACACCTTTGAAGCGGAAACATACATCGGCAATCGCCTACATACAAGAGACACACTGGACTGAACCGTCCCCACATAAACTTAGGTCCACCTTATACCCAACTTGTGAGACGGCCTCATACACTAATAAGAAAAGGGGAGTAGCTATACTTATTGACAAGATGTCAAATATACCCCCATCACTATAGATAGAGATCCAGAGGGTAGGTACCTAATCCTTGTATGCTCATTGGATGAAACCCTGTATACCCTAGTCAATACCTACGTCCCCAATACCCACCAGATTCCATTTCTCGGGCAGTTGCTGGAGAGAGTGGACCAGTTGAAAAGAGGGTCTGTACTTCTGGGAGGGGATTTAAATGCTACCTGGGACCCCTTGTTAGATAGACAGTCACATAAAGAGACAGACTCTGACCGAGGTACTTGCCTCCTATCTAAGAGATTTCACAACCTCCTGATGAGATTTAATTATTTGGTGATGCTTACACACGACAGAGAAAGACTATACCTTCTATTCCATGGCACACCACTCATATTCCCGCATTGACTAGGTATTTACGGACTCCTGGACCCTAGACAAAGCGCGCACTGCTAGAATTGTGGTGTGCCCATGGTCTGACCACGACATGGTAACTGCCACTATCAATCCACTCTCCCCTGATGCATTTATGAGATCTTGGCGACTAGCAGACCACTTGATCAAACTCCCTTGAACCCAACAGACTGCATCTGACTTACAAGACTTTTTCAAACCAAACGATACCAAACAAACAACCGACACTACCCTCTGGGCGACTATGAAAGCTTTTCTTAGAGGGACCTTTTTAAAAAGGGTGGCGTAATTGAGGCGGGAGAGAGGCGCCACTTTGGCACAACTTTTTGGTGAACTCAGACCCTTAGAACTACAAAATAAACTCCATCCTAGTCCCACGCTAGCCACACGTATTGGACAGATCAGAACTGAAATCACTCCTAAAGAGACGATCCGGGTACAGGAATCTCTCCTTAGGCTTCGGAAACTCTTTTATTACCAAGGCAATAGGGCGGATAGACTATTAGCCACCAAGCTCAGAGCTAGAACCAAGTCTACACAAATCCAAAAAATGCGGCATTCGGGCAAAACTTCACATGCCCCTAAAGACATTGGAGAGGCCTTTATGGCCTACTACAGTGAGTTGTATAGTCTAGATGCCTGTCCGAACACGCCTAAAGCAGATTTATATACCATCACTGATTTCCTGTCCTCTTTCCAAAACTAGACACTGATGTGGCTGATCACCTTGCAGACCCCATAATCTACTCGAAAATTAAGGAGGCCATTTAGTCACACAAACTACACAAGGCCCCCGGTCCAGACGGATATACCCCCTTATTCTTTAAAACATATTCGCCTATATTAATCCCATACCTGCAGCGTCTATATACTGAAACTTTTGAGATAGGATCTCTACCCCGAGAATATTTAGAAGCATCTATACTTACTATTCCGAAAGAAGGTAAAGACCCGACACTGTGCCAAAGCTATCGACCTATCTCGCTTATTAACCTTGACGTTAAGATCTTCTCTAAAATATTTGCTACTAGGCTTGGCCAGATGTTACCTAAGGTTATACACAGAGATCAGGTAGGCTTCGTAATGAATTGTCAGGGTACTGATAGTACACGCCGCCTGCTAAATGTGTTTGCAGAGGCAAATGGTTCCGGGAGATCCCTTCTCACCCTGTTGTTTGACACCGAGAAAGTGTTCGACAGGGTGCGATGGGATTAATTGATGGCAGTTCTTAAATTGGTGGGCTTACCCGATGGCTTCCGTAGAGCAGTGGGAGCTCTCTACTCCCATCTGATTGCCAGGGTCAGGGTTTGGGATTTTGCTCCAGACCCTTCAACCTCTGCCCACTGTCCCCCCTCCTTTTTATGCTGGCCATAGAGCCACTAGCGGCAGCTATTCACGCCAGCAAAGACATCAAGGGAATATATATACATGGGACGTATCAGAAACTTAGTTTATTTGCAGACGACTTGACAGTTTTTTTTGACTGACCCAGACCGATCCCTCCCCCACCTTCTAAACCTCTTTGACCTTTTTGGTAAAATATCATTCTATAAGCTTAATGTGACCAAAACAGAGGCATACCCGCTCCATATTCCCACGGCCCAGCTCTCTACCCTTCAGCCTAATCATAAATTTAAGTGGAATCTAAAAGGGATTCGACGCCTAGGTGTCTTCCTATGACATGATTTTAAAAATGTAGTGGCGACCAATATGACCATTTTCTACAGATTCTCAAACAGAAGCTCACATTACCTAGATACAAAGAAGTCTCTTGGATGGGTAGGATCTCTGCATTTAAAATGATGATCCTACCAAAACTCACTGCCTCCCGCTTCACCTCCCCAACACCTACTTGGATAGCTTCCAATCGCTCCTTAACAAATATGTCTGGGCTGACTCACGACCTTGGGTAGCCAGTAAGATTTTACAGGCTCCAGTAGATAGAGGAGGACTAGGTCTTCCCAACCTCAGGACATATTACGAGGACGCTATGCTAACCCACATATCGGGCTGGGGCACCACTAAGGAGGCCACCCGATGGTACGATATAGAACAAGCCTCACTGCCCCATGATGTCCTTCTCCCAGATCTGATATGGATCCCGCTACACTGTAGACCCCTTCCCTCCCCGCCCAACCCAGTTATAAAACACTGCCTTTATTTGTGGCATAAATTATGCCACTCCCCAATGGTGGCCCCCATCCATAGCATCCAAGGGCTTCTTAGGGGGCTCCCAGATTCGAACACCTAACTGGTCTGCTCTCTCCATAGAGACTATACATGACCTACATATTGGGAACACCTGGGTCTTGGGCCCTGATCTCATAGCACACTACACTATTATGTACTTTGAAGTCACGCGCTTTAGGTCACTGCTACACAGCTGGAACTTTTTTAAATTAGCACCACGCATCAATACATTATGGGAAACTAGGTTGAAGCTGGGAATACAGGGATGCAGGCCCCTATCGGTGCATTATCAATGCATCCAAAATTGCCCTACCTTGCAGAAGACACATAATATTCTAGCATGGGAGAGAGACCTAGACAGAGTACTGGATGCCCAGACGTGGATGAGAGCTATAACTGACACTAGACAGGCAATACACAGCGTAACCTTCTTTGAACTATTTTATAAACTACTTACGAGGTGGCATTGGGTGTCCAATGGACTGAGCAGATTCTCTCCCACCATTTCAGACAGATGCTGGAGAGGATGTGGCCAAATAGGGGACGATATCCACATCTGGTGGAGCTGTCCAGAAATTCAGAAACTATGGGCTAAAGTCCTAGCCCTATGTAGACTCCTCTCCCTTCCAGCAGATAGAGGCCCGGAGACCTGTTTGCTTCACCTTAATATTCCCAAACTCCCTAAACCCCTGAAACACCTGTTTCTTTATCTCTTGATGTCTACCAAGCTTGCTATTGCAAGACATTGGAAACAGCAGAGTGCCCCACATTTGGGGAAAGTAATTGAGATCATCTCTAACGTTAGAATGATGGAGGAACCGGTGTATATAAACAGGGGAACCTTAGATTTACACACTGCTATATGGTCCATATGGGATACACTCCCACAAAATGTAATGGCTAAAGTTGGAATATAGACAATAGCCTACTGCCCCTCCTCCCCTTCCCCCCTCCTCTCCCTTGCTGTCTTCTCTTTTCCCTGTACTTCTCTCTTTTTCTTTACCTTTTTCCTTTCATAATAAGTTACAATCAGTGTTAATTGAAGTTATCTGTTTACTAATGCATATTTATGTGAACCAGTGTTATTACATTGTTCTCACAATGATGTTTGTGTTCATGGAGCTGTGGTTCGCAACTCCTATAAGTTATTAAGGGACATTCCTCACCAATTAACCATGGACATAGACTGCTACCAATGTCATAGGATGTCCTGCAATGTGTATTATTTATAAAATGAGGTTTTTGACAATATGCTGGGCCCCTTTTGGCGTCTGGAGTGAAATCATATGTAAGATGTCTATTACCCTGTGTTCTGTATACTCTGTAATATGGAAAGGATTACCTAAATATGTCTTGCTACTGCATAGTTGTTTTTGTTGTAACCTTAATAAAAATATTATTGGAAAAAAATAATAATAATAATGGTCTCTTCCTTGATCTGTTTTTCAGCTATCGATGCACTATCTCAAACTCACCTTTGCCTCTTTCTGACCATCATCTCCTCACTAGTAACATCACATCCCTTTCTACAACTCTCCCTTCTACCCCTCACACCAAACGTCACAGAAGCATTAAAGGGACAGTCTAGGCCAAAATAAACTTTCATGATTCAGATAGGGCATGTCATTTTAAACAATTTTCCAATTTACTTTTATCACCAATTTTGCTTTGTTCTCTTGGTATTCTTAGTTGAAAGCTTAACCTAGGGGGTTCATATGCTAATTTCTTAGACCTTGAAGCCCACCTCTTTCAGATTGCATTTTAACAGTTTTTCACCACTAGAGGGTGTTAGTTCACGTATTTCCTATAGATAACACTGTGCTCGTGCACGAGAAGTTATCTGGGAGCAGGCACTGATTGGCTAGACTGAAAGTCTGTCAAAAGAACTGAAAAAAGGGGCAGTTTGCAGAGGCTTAGATACAAAATAATCACAGAGGTTAAAAGTATATTATTATAAATTTGTTAGTTATGCAAAACTGGGAAATGGGTAATAAAGGGATTATCTATCTTTTAAAACAATAAAAATTCTGGTGTAGACTGTCCCTTTAAGTTATTAGATCAGCAACAGTTCGATAGCTCTTTTGAACCTATCATCTCTTCCATCTCCTTTTCCTGCCCTCACCAATCTATGTGCCACTATAATTCCACCCTTTTAGCGGTCCTTAACAATCTGGCCCCCTCCTACCATAGCTCGGAAATCACACCCTGAGCCTTGGCATACTTCTCTGCTACCTATGCAGGTTTTTCTGTACTGCTGCGCGACACTGGAGAAAATCTCGGTGTTCAGCTGATTTTCTTCATTACAAATGAATCTTAAACTCCTGCTTTTCTGCCCTTAATTTTTATAAGCAACATTACTTCTCTACTCTTTCTTCAAACCCAAAACATCTGTTCTCCACTTTCAATACTCTTCTCTGCCCACCCATCTCCTAATACGACTTCTGTGTCAGTTCAAGATTTTGCCAGCCACTTCAATAACAAAATTGATTGCATCAGAAACGATGTCCCCTCGACCCCATCCCCTCATTGCTACTCCCCTCCCTCTCTTCTACCCTTACCCCTATACTCACACACATTTTCAACCTCTAACTCCGCATCAGTATATTTCCCTCATCTCTAAAACATTCACTAGTCCCACCTATCCTCAAAAAAAACCTCTCGACCCAACCTCCCCATCCAACTACCGCCCTATTTGAAAAGCTAGTATATGCACATCTATCCCATTTCCTTACATTAAACTCCCTTCTTGACCCACTGCAATCTGGATTTTGCCCCCATCACTCCACAGAGACAGCAATCGTTAAGGTTACCAATGACCTTACAGCAAAGTCGAAAAGCCACTTCTCTCTGCTTATCTTCCAGGATCTGTCTGCAGCCTTTGATACTGTTGACCAACCTCTTTTGATCCAAACCCTCCATTCCTTTGGCATTTGCGACACAGCTCTTTCGTGGTTCTCTTCCTACCTATCTAACCATACCTTTTAGTGTAGCCTTCTCTGGGGCATTCTCTACCCCGTTACCACTTTCTGTTGGGGTACCGCAAGGCTCTGGCTCCCATCTTGTGGAACTCTCTGCCTCTTTCCACAAGACTCTCCCCTAGTTTTAAAAGCTTCAAGCGCTCCCTAAAGACTCTACTGTTCAGGGATACATACAACCTACACTAACCTTTCCTAACCCTAGTTTCTCTCCTCCTTTGTTATCCCCTTGAACTGCCTTAGCATATAAGCCTATCAGCCCAGCTGTTTGTAGATCACCTTCATAAGACCTGACTATAACAGTGCAACTCTCGGCAGGGCCCTCTACCCATTTGATCCCTATAAATGTTATCTTGTATACCGCCTATGTTTATAGCGCTGCAGAATCTGTTGGCACCGTACAAATACCTGATGATGATGATGATAATAATAATAATACTTTATAGATAAAGTATTTAATATGATCTGGCCCATTATTGTTAAACTATATTTTATGATTAACAATATTTGAATTCAACTTAAAACAATTGGAACAATACACTGATATCAATGTAAGTCACCAGCGTCAAAAATATATTTACAGCTTGCATGGGGCCAGATTACAAGTGGGGCTCAAAGTTAAGTTTTAACACAAGAGGGTTAGGGTGCGTTTCACAAGTGGAAAGTAAAAAATGATTGCATAAGCAAAAGTCTGATGCATGCTTACTTGAGGGCTTCAGAAATTGCGACCACGTTAACTTCTCCCATAGACTTCAATGGCACCCGTTATAAAAAAAAAACAACTAACGATTATTGCTCGCATGTTAAACCCAACGTTGCAATAGACCAACAGTGCTAAGGCTGAAGGTAGTTATGAATACTTTACATTCCAATGTTCTTCACATAGAAGAAAATATTATTTTTATTTTAAGATATGTTTCTGTATGTATATGTATGTATATATATATATATATATATATAAATTCTATAAGAAAACAGTAAACCTTGTCCAGCACTACACATAAAGTCATAAAGATGAAGAAGGAGCTATGAGCTACTCATAACTAAACACATTGCCACAGTAGTCAAAAGTTAATGCAACTTAGTTTATTACTATTACATAAAAAATAATAAATGTGCAACAATTGAAACAAAAACAGATACTATTCATCTATCCTAATTCAAGCATGTGCAATTCATTCATTACCCCTCACACAGACATTAGAGCTCTATTAATAAATGCCTCAGTGCGTCCACTGTTTAAAGCAAAAGAGTCATTGCAAAAATACAATTGCGTAAAAGCTTAAGCTGTGTTCCTCCTGTTGTGTGTATCTGACTGAAATCAATAAACGGGAAGTCCAGCGTGGTACAGAGCGTGTTTGCTGGTATTCATTTAACACTTTTGGGGCAAGCATGTATATTAAAGTCCCTGTGTCAGGTCCCCACCACTCACTCTGTTTATGAGCAAGCTGAACAAGTGCCAAAGGGGCCAAGAATGTCACTCAGCAGGGATAGCCGCATCTTACTCCATGTCAGGTATAGTGCTTAGACGCTATGCGTTATTTGTATTACCTGATTCTTGAGTACTTGTGATTCTTCACCCCCGTGTTAAGTATTCAATCAGGATAACCACCGCTCACCACATTACCAAAGATGTCCCCAGTAAGTAGCCACAGATCCAGTCAGAGGTAATTATGATTTCAAAACGCTGAAATTCCAGGCAGCGTGGACATCGGCAGCAAGCCGACTTAAGTGTTGCTACACGTGTTTCACCCTACGTCACAATGGGCTTTCTCAAGCTGAATGAATCGATATCCGGTATACAGATTTAGCTCCTTTTAAACACAGGTCCCACAGATGAATTGAAACAAAGTAACAATTGCACAAAGAAAAAGGAATCACTAAAATTCCTACCCATTCAACAGATTATAAAAAATTAAACAATATCAATAGTTGCTACTAATGACTGCCGTGATAGGCATTCACACAAATTAATAAACTAAATAAAAAAAATATATAAAGCGATACCCTCATCTCATATTACCCTCATCTCATATTACGAGGCTAACATATATTTAAAGATATATACACCAAAATAAAAACATATGTGACATCCAAAATGAGGATATATAAACAGCAAATATCAAAATGGCATGAGATAAGGTAATACTTAGATACTAATCACTATATAAGTTTCTAGGAAAAAGTGAAAAATCCGATTCTTATTAGTGAAATTAAAGTATTACTACTAATTATTAATAATCTAAGACCAAATGCATCAGGAGTATTACGCCATAGCCTAATATTAAAGGCTAGCGACTACTTAAAGGTATATTAATATTAATGTAAATGGAATCCGAAAATAGGGATATTAACCATAACACCTAGATGTAAGACAACAGCATGATTTACAGATATATACTTAGTGTTACTACTAGTGATTATTGTAGTAGGGCCAAATATTTTAGAGAATATCAAATTAAGTGCTTAGAAAGGGGGCAATATTTAGCTCCTCATTAAGGCCATTGGGCTGCATAGAGTGTAGATTGTATATCCATTTACACTCAGATTTTAATAAAAGGTTATCCCAATCCCCCCCTCTCTCACTAACATCAATAAGCTCAAGACCCACAAATTTTAAATCAGACACACTGCTCTGATGCATTTCTAAAAAATGTCTAGCAACACCGCTATCTTTGATTTTTTCATTGAGTATATCTCTCCTATGCTCTATGCAGCCCAATAGCCTTAATGAGGAGCTGAATTTTGCCCCCTTTCTAAGCACTTAATGTTTTATATATATATGTTTTTGTAAAATATGTATCTATATATCTTTATTAATATATACAGATATGTATAGAAGAGAAAAGAGAGAGGGATAAGCACACATGAAGGTGCTCCTAGTGTAGAATATCACAGTAAGAGGTCTAAAATGCAAAACAGTGATAAATGTGCACTCACGTGATCCAACCTCATACGTTATGAGGTATATATCGAGCCTGTGTTAAACAGATGTTCACCCAGTCATCTCCTACACCTAGACCCAAATAAACTCTGCATCATTAGTGTTCCTTTCCAGGGATC
This sequence comes from Bombina bombina, assembly GCF_027579735.1. Classification (NCBI taxonomy): domain Eukaryota; kingdom Metazoa; phylum Chordata; class Amphibia; order Anura; family Bombinatoridae; genus Bombina; species Bombina bombina. The sequence continues at coordinate 560,353,159 of NC_069504.1, forward strand.
TTGCTCCTCAGTATCCTTTCCACACGTGATGAAACTTTGTATTTTACAAACACTTTTGTTTTACTAAAGCTCCTGTGCAAGACGTTATTTCCAAAGCAGTATGGTCGCAAACTATACAAGTCTCTGTAACCCAGGTGTGTTAATAAGCCTCCGGATCATACTGCTGTTTAGATTATATAAAACAGTATAATTTATTTGGGACAACACCCTAAAACAATCTTCAATAAAAAGCAACAATAGCAATATATAAAAATCCATACAATTGTATCTTGAATAAAAGAGCTCAACTTGAAAATAGGCAAAAAAAGGATCAGCACTTAATGTGTATATGCACACAACAGCTATCTGATTTGCACAGCATATTTAGACATATATACATTATAACCCTTTCCAGTCAAATACCTTACATCTAGGTATTAGGGTTAATATCCCTATTTTCGGATTCCATTTACATTAATATTAATATCCCTTTAAGTAGTCACTAGCCTTTAATATTAGGCTATGGCATAATACTCCTGATGAATTTGGTCTTAGATTATTAATAATTAGTAGTAATACTTTAATTTCACTAATAAGAATCAGATTTTTCACTTTTTCCTAGAAACTTATATCGTGGTTAGTATCTAAGTATTACCTTATCTCATGCCATTTTGATATTTGCTGTTTATATATCCTCATTTTGGATGTCACATATGTTTTTATTTTGGTGTATATATCTTTAAATATATGTTAGCCTCGTAATATGAGATGAGGGTAATATGAGATGAGGGTATGGCTTTATATATTTTTTTGATTTAGTTTATTAATTTGTGTGAATGCCTATCACGGCAGTCATTAGTAGCAAATATTGATATTGTTTATTTTTTGTAATCTGTTCAATGGGTAGGAATTTTAGTGATTCGTTTTTCTTTGTGCAACTGTTACTTTGTTTCAATTCACCTGTGGGACCTGTGTTTAAAAGGAGCTGAATCTGTATACCGGATATCGATTCATTGAGAAAGCCCATTGTGACGTAGGGTGAAACATGTGTAGCAACAGTTAAGTCGGCTTGCTGCCGATGTCCGCGCTGCCTGGAATTTCAGCGTTTTGAAATCATAATTACCTCTGACTGGATCTGTGGCTACTTACTGAATACTTAACACGGGGGTGAAGAATCACGAGTACTCAAGAATCAGGTAATACAAATAACGCATAGCGTCTAAGCACTATACCTGACATGGAGTAAGACGCGGCTATCCCTGCTGAGTGACATTCTTGGCCCCTTTGGCACTTGTTCAGCTTGCTCATAAACAGAGTGAGTGGTGGGGACCTGACACAGGGACTTTAATATACATGCTTGCCCCGAAAGTGTTAAATGAATACCAGCAAACACGCTCTGTACCAAACTGGACTTCCCGTTTATTGATTCCAGTCAGATACACACAACAGGAGGAACACAGCTTAAGCTTTTACGCAATTGTATTTTTGCAATAACTCTTTTGCTCTAAACAGTGGATGCACTGAGCCATTTATTAATAGAGCTCTAATAACCCTTTCCAGTCAAATACCTTACATCTAGGTATTATGGTTAATATCCCTATTTTAGGATGCCATTTACATTAATATTAATATACCTTTAAGTAGTCGCTAGCCTTTAATATTAGGCTATGGCGTAATACTCCTGATGCATTTGGTCTTAGATTATTAATAATTAGTAGTAATACTTTAATTTCACTAATAAGAATCAGATTTTTCACTTTTTCCTAGAAACTTATATTGTGGTTAGTATCTCATGCCATTTTGATATTTGCTGTTTATATATCCTCATTTTGGATAATATTATATTATAATTTATTTGGGACAACACCCTAAAACAATCTTCAATAAAAGCAACAATAGCAATATATAAAAATCCATACAATTGTATCTTGAATAAAAGAGCTCAACTTGAAAATAGGCAAAAAAAGGATCAGCACTTAATGTGTATATGCACACAACAGCTATCTGATTTGCACAGCATATTTAGACATATATACATTATAACCCTTTCCAGTCAAATACCTTGCCATATACCATATCCCTTTTAACCCTTATAAAAATGTTTTATTAATATTTAAATTAAATATTGTTATCAGAAAGTGTATATATGAGTGTATTAGTTTGTTTGAATATTCAAGGGTCTGCTCCGAGCCGGATTGTTCCTGGAAGAAGAAAGAAGAGATTGCTGCTTGGAAGAAGACTTCACCGCATGGGACAGGACCTTCTCCGCCGGACTTCAGGAACGGTGAGTACCAACCTGGGGGTTAGACTTAAAAAAATTAAAAAACAATTTGGGGGGGTTTATTTAGATTAGGGTGGGCACTTCGTAAAAGAGCTAAATGCCCTTTTAAGGGCAGTGCCCAAACATGCCCTTTTCAGGGCAATGGGTAGTTTAAGTTTTTTAGTGTTAGGTTCTTTTATTCTGGGAGGTTTGGTGGGTGGGGGGATTTACTGTTAGGGGGACTTTATGTATTTTGAATGTAAAAGAGCTGTTTATCTTGGGGCAATGCCCTGCAAAAAAACCTTTTAAGGGCTACTGGTAGTTTAGCTTTAGATTAGGGTTTTTTTTTATTTTGGGGGGGGGGGTCTTTTTTATGTTCATAGGGATTAGTTATAATTTTTTTAAATTTGATAATTTTGTTCTTTATTTTCTGTAATCTTGGATTTTTCTATTTTCTGTAATTGTAACTTAAAGGGAAAGTCTACACCAGAATCTTAATTTGGACTAGACTGTCCCTTTAATTTATACTTTGTTTTTTTTAATTTATTTTTAAAGTAATGTTAGATTTTTTTATTGTAATAGTAACTTTAGTATTTTGTAATTTAGGTAATTTGGGTTCATTTAGGGGGGTGTTAGGTTAGGGGGCTTAGTAATTTAATTATTTATTTGCTTTGTGGGCTTTGGCAGTTTAGGGGTTAATACTTTAATAGGTAGTTTGCGTCATGGGTTAATAGCAGATTAGGGGTTAATAGTTTTATTAGGTAGTTGGGGTTGGCAGATTTAGAGGTTAATACTTTAAAAGGTTTATTGCGGTGTGGGTTTGATGGCGGATATAGGGGTTAATAGTTTAATTATTACTTGCGGTGTGGGTTTGATGGCCGATATAGGGAATAATAGTTTAATTAGGCATATTGCGTTGTGGGGGGGTTGTCGGTTTAGGGGTTAATAGTTTTATTAGTTCCGATGTGGGTTTGATGGTGGATATAGGGGTTTTACGTGTCGGATTTATTTTTGGGAGGCGTGTTAGACTTTTATGGGAGATATGATATTTTTTTTATTTTTCTTAGCCGCCGGGAGTTTCAAAAGTGCCGTAAGTCACTAGCGACTCCAGAAATTTGTATTTACGCACATTTCTGGACATCGCTAGTTTATCCGATTTACAGCACTTTATCAATTGCCGGCACCCTATATGTAATAGCCCGATGCGGGTTTCAGCGCTCGCCCTGAGCTGAAGTACCAGATTTCAACTAAATGCGTTTCTGCTATCAGAAGTGTGCAAGATAGAAGTTTCCAATCAAGCCTATGCTGCTTGCAAACAAAAATTGAAAATATATATAATTTACCATCAGTCTTAAAATTGAATAGTGGCCAAAGCAAATATGTTATACAAATCATGTGAGCAAAAAAAGAATATATATATATATATATATATATATATATATATATATATATATATATATATATATAAGAAGTAAGTGAGTTGAATCCAGCACCATAGGTTTTAGTAAAGTTTCTTTCCCACCTGTGTGCACGTTACCAAGGAGTATCAGCCAAACTCCAGTGTATACAGTCCATGTAGAAAACAAGGTAACAGCACCACAGCACACAATCTTCTTTTAAAGGTGAAAAATCTTTATTTGAGGTTTAGCAACCAGTAAAAAGCGACGTTTCGGACCTACATAGTCCTTAATCATGCATAAGTTAAAATCAAACAAACAGACTTTAAAAAGGGTATCTGGACCAATCATGCTTCAATTCTCAGTGTTAATTGGTTTAACCCATACCTATCCAGGTTTGTAAATTTCAACAACACAGTGACCTCTAGTGGTACCAGAATATATTCCATCATTTAAAACCATTATAAAAACAAATACAAATCATAATCTCTATTCAGACCATATGGATGTAATGTGTTCCATCCACCATACTTCTTTCTGTTTTAGTTTTAATTCCCTATTACCCCCTCTTCTATGATGGGGGATATGGTCAATCACTTGAAAGCGAAGCTGGCTTACTGTATGGCCCATATTTGTGAAATGTGCTGATACTGGAAGTGACATATCTTTTGATTTAATGGATGCTTTATGTTGACTAAACCTATCCCTGGCGGCTTGGGTGGTCTCGCCAATGTAACAAAGGCCACATGGGCATTTAAGTAGGTAGATTGCATAGTTAGTTTGGCATGTATATAACCCATTGATTGTATATTGCTTTCTTTTGTCATTTTGTGCTAAGAATTTCCCTTTAATAACTGAATTACATTGAGCACAGTGTAAGCAGGGGTAACAGCCTTTATTAGGGGTAGTTAGGTAATTTACATCAGACATTTTAGTTGTACCTATGTCAGCTTTTACTATGTGATCCCTAAGATTTTTTACCCTTCTATATGATGGCATAGGAGGGAGTTTAAATGATCCTATCTCTGGATTATATTTTGACAAAAGGTGCCAGTGTTTTCTTACTATTCTAAAGATGTCATTACTCTTGTCACTGTATTCCATTGAAAGCACTAATCTATCTGTTCCTTTCTCTGTTGGTTTTTTATCATGTATTCTATCCAAATCCTGAATGTTTTTAGCGATATTTTCTTTTGGATATCCTCTTTGGATAAATTTATTGCCCATAGACACTAGTCTTTCTGGCAATACTTTTTGATCTCTAACTATTCTTTTAGTACGCAAAAGTTGACTCCTGGGTATGGATTTAAAAACAGTATCAGGATGGAAACTTTCATATCGCAGCAGAGTATTTCTATCTGTGGGTTTTACATATAGATCTGTACTTAATGTATTTCCATGTCGATATACAGTTGTATCCAGAAAGTTAATCTTTTGGATAGAGTAAGTAAGGGTAAATCTTAGGCCTGTCATGGAGGCATTGATACCTTAGCCATCAGCCATTCATCAGCCATTGTAAGCTGTGGCTAAGGTACATAGATGATATTTTTGGCATATGGGGGGGCTCATTGGAGTCCCTGATACAGTTTGTTGAGGATATCAATGCCTCCATGACAGGCCTAAGATTTACCCTTACTTACTCTATCCAAAAGATTAACTTTCTGGATACTAATTTTATATTCTCTATATTCTTTCTGGATCCTAATTTTATATTCTCTTTTGGAAAAAAAAAAAAGGGATGTCGAAACTATTTAAGAAATAAATATGATCCTTTATTTGATTATGGTAAATTTACCCAATAGTAGTGATGCTAAAAGTACAGTTAAACAAAAATTATTACAATTCCTTCAAAGTTTAAAAAATGACACCGGTGTCTCTATGTACAAAAATGTACATAATATATAAAAAATAAATTAAATTAAAATAATAACGTTGAAATCTTATAATTTATACAGTTTTGGGTTTATCACAAGTTGTAATTTCTAACAGAATGTTTGTAGATACAATTTTATAGTGGATAAAACAATAGTTGCTGTATAGTTCATATAGGATACTTTGTTTCAAGTTCAGCTATGCAATTGAGATCTTATCTTAGGCAACTATATATCAAATGTAGAGGTATGTTGGTGCGATTTTTATCACACTATAATATAAGTATACAAATTAGTACCTTGAAGTGTATCTGTTTGATATCACTTTTGTGAGATAATTGCGGTTAAATAAACGCCGCTATGCCAGTGTTTTGATTAAGTTTCAAGATCAAGCTGGTGGCAGTTCTATATGAGCTGCTGGCGGTTAAATAAATGCCGCTTTGGTTTCTTCTTATTAGGTGGGCTTATCTGTTTGCTGCGAGAAAATTCACTTTTATATAAGTGTTTGGGTAGTTGTCGTGGCCGCTCAGTTACCTTATCCTTTGTCGGTCAGTGACAGATCGCGCTCTTACTGGTTTCTTGGTGGGATCTTCGTTGCTAACTGTTTGCTGATGTTTTTTAAGTATCTCCGGTTTTTCTATTCTGTGGCTTGTCTGTCGGTCAGTGACCGATCAAGATGGTATGGTTGTTGGATAACCTCCTGATGTGGAATTTGTGCGTGCCTTTCCGGTCTGTTGTTCCCAGGTTTCTTAGATGTCGGTCAGTGACCGCTCTGGGTGCTGAAATGTGGTTGTTGGGATAAGTAGAAAGTTTGTAGGATAAGTAGAAAAAGGATTTCTAGTTATCAATGTGATCTTTGCGGTTAAATATATGCCGCTCAGTGGGAACTTGAATATTTCAACTGGGTATAGCTGGTATTCACTTTGTCTTCTCAAATCCTGTGCAGGTGTGCTCTGGTATCAACATGTTTCGGCTGGACAGCCTTTTTCAAGATGTGATTTGTAATGGGTTTTATCACCTGTTTCCTGTTGTAAGTATATACCTGATATTGTCATACTCTGCAAGGGAGCAGGTTCAGGTGTTGGGAGCTGTTGTATCGAGGTGTCAGGTTCTGGGGTTAAAGTTGTGTTTTGTCTGCGTGAGTCTTTCCTTTTTGGCATAATTAAACTGGTACAAGGGTTTTAGAAAATAAGGGTGAAGGTTTTATTGATAGGTGAATTAGCAATGCAGAGAGAAGCAAACTAGATAAAATGCAAAGTCTATATGCTGTAAACTGGAACTCTGTAGTAACAGACAGGAATGCAGATATTTGTAATAACAGGCAGGATACTTGTATATGCTGTAGACTAGAACTCTGTAGTAACAGACAGGAATGTAGATCTTTGTAATAACAGGCAGGATACTTATATATGCTGTACACTGGAACTATAGGCTGTAGACTGAAACTCTGTAGTAACAGGCAGGAATGCAGATCATTGTAATAACAGGCAGGATACTTGCATGGGCTGTAGACTGGTACTCTGTAGTAACAGGCAGGAATGCAGGTCCTTAGGAAATATCAGAGAATAAGCCAAGATCAATTGCCAGGAAATCAGTCCAAAAATGAAACACAGTGCCAAGGGAAAATCCAGAAGAGTAGTCTCAAAATGAAGTAGAAATCAGGCACCAGGAAATCCAACAAATCTGTATTTACACAGGAATCAGGACCAGAGGCTCTGTCAGAGTGCAACACTCAATGTCAAGGCCCAGAACTGCAAGCAAACATCCCAAATATAGCAGGCTGCTGATTGTATGATTTGTTTCAGCTGGTAAGCAGGTGGAGCCAGAGAGCCAAAGTTGCAGCAAAACAAAAAACCTAATAATCTTAGCCTGTGATCAAGCCATCTGGTGGCAAAGTGGTAAAACAACAGGCTGGGGAAGAACAGCAGCAGAAATAGAGACAGGTCCCAGATTCAAGTCTAGGCTGTATCATGACAGACATTTACTATAATATGTATTATGTTTTATTTATTTTTGGCCAGTCCTCTCTTTTCTTTTGAAATAAACCACTCCATTACTTATAGTCATCAATGATTAGTATTTTTCCAAATCCCACGCATTATCCAGTAGTCTATATGCAATTGAAATATTGATCAATCTCTGTGAACTTTCATTTAACAAATTTTTCCAAATAATAAAGTTTTTAAATATCTTGATATTTGTTTCTTTTCCTAATACTTCTTAATGGTATCCATGTCTAACCAATGTCTGTTTTGGTTATGTTATGAGTTCTCATAATCTACATTGGTATTCATTTTGGTATATAGAGTTTTTTGTAAAATTTTATTATATTGTTATATTATTGTTGTTTATTTTTTTTTAGCTACAGGTTCAATCTAAAAAAATGTAACACTTCATTGTTTAGGCACTTAAACCAAGAACAGTTTGAGACCCTAGATACAAAGGGGTGGATTTAAAGGAAAAATGTAGACCTAGATACTATACAACCTGCTATCGATAGCATTGTGAGCCCTCAAAAAAGTACACTATTATAACTGTCACTATTAAGTGTAGCAGTCACCAGTGCTCCAATGTTCCCCTTTTGTGTTGAGACTCCTAAAAGCAGTTGTACAACTACTTTTTAGGTATCCAAAATTAATGCGGATAATCAAATAGGAATCATCCACATTAATTTAACTCCAACTACAGTTTAAATGCTAACCATTGCTTTTTTGATCTCTCCATCCCACCCTAACTGCAATCTGCCCTACCGCAAATAAATATCACTCTGCTGTCTTGATTCTTAGAGGCCTTTTTATCAAGCCGTCAACCGCAAATACGCTGGAATTCCGCAGTGTAATTGTGGCAAGCTTGATTCGCCTCATTTATCAAATCCTACAGACCGGCAAAAGTTGAAATTTGTGACGTAACATACGATCCACCGGTCTCAGTCCGACACAGATCGATGCTTACGTCACTACAGATGTTCCGAATGCAAATTCGGCACTATCTGACTACTTTTGCTAGTTATCAACTTTCTACCAGGTATGTTCGTCACTATTCCGGCCTAGCGTACCTGGTTTTCAATCAGCCGCCCTGGAAGCGGCGGATGCCATAGGAAAGCAGCAAAAGCTTATGTTTGCTGCTGCCCGATATCCCATTGATTCCTATGGGAGAATAAAATTTATGTTTACACCTAACACCCTAACATAACCCCCGAGTCTTAACACGCCTAATCTGCCGCCCCCTACACCGCCGCCACCTACATTATACTTATTAACCCCTAACCTGCCGCCCTGACACCGCCGCCACCTACATTATACTTATTAACCTCTAATCTGCCGCCCCCTACACCGCCGCCACCTACATAAAAGTATGAACCCCTATCCCGCTGCTCCCGGAGCCCACCGCAACTAAATAAAGTTTTTAACCCCTAAACCCCTGGCCTCCCACTTCAGTACCACTTACTAAACCTATTAACCTCTAAACCGCCAGCCCCCCCACATCACCATAAACTAAATAAACCTATTAACCCTTAAACCTAACAACCTGCTAACTGTACATTAAATATTACCTCATCCCTATCTTATAATAAATTTAAACTTACCTTTAGATTTAAATTAAACTATATTAAACTAATAATTAACCTACCCTAACTATTATACTAAAATTACATTAAACTATATTAAACTAATAATTAACCTACCCTAACTATTATACTAAAATTACATTAAACTATATTAAACTAATAATGAACCTACCCTAACTTTTTTTTTCTTCTTTCAAAGAGCTTTATTGTCATAACGTTCAGTGTACAAACTTGGCTCTGGTTACAAAATGAGCCTATTTAACTCACATAAACAAGTAGTGTACATATACAATAGCGGCATCCGAAAGCACCTATTGAACAAAGTTTAAAGCGTCTCTAGGCATTGTGGAACTAACAAAAGGTAGCCTCTACCATTGCCATAGATAAGTTCGCTAGCCTCTTTTGGGCCAAGAATGAGACTGTAACAGACAATGGCTGGTAAGGGGCTAATGAGGTGAACACAAAATTCAGTTAAAAGGAAGAAAAAAGGAGGAAGAGAAAAAAGCCACACATTGTCCATTAGGTCATAACTTGTTAATTAAACCTTTGCAAATCTACTCATCAAGATCAATTAAAATGCTATATGCATCAATACTGAAGCCTACCGTAATGTAGGCAATGGAGGGAAAAAGGTAGGAGGGGGGGTAGGTCATTGGTGTGATATGGAGGTGAGAAAATTTGTTTAGTGAGTGTATATTGGTGTGTTGCTCCATCCGACCGGGCCGTCTTATCTTCAGTCATCCCTATGCGCGTTCCATCGCATCAGCATGTATTCATGTATTTCCAATTTGCCTATTCCGAAAAAGTGGTATCTTTCCATAAGGAGTAGATTATCCACTTGCTGTTTCCACAGTGCAAGGTCTGGGATTTCTGTGGATTTCCATCTTTGTGGTATTAATGATTTGGCGCTATTGAGCATTATGTATAAGAGGTTTTTTTTGGTGTCGTCTTTGAGGTTCGGTAAGTCATGGAACAGCAGCAGGCCAGGGCCCCCATCCAGGCTCGTGTCTAGTGTTTTGTTTATGTGTCCCACAATGCTTTCCCAAAAGGGCGCTAGTTTCTCACAGCCCCACCATATGTGATGCATATCTGCAGGCATCCCGCATCCTCTCCAGCATCTATTGCTGTTCTTTTTGTATATCTTTTGTAATCTTACAGGAGTAAGGTACCATCTAGATATAAATTTGTAATTTGTTTCCTGTATTTTGATAGAGGCTTTTTTGTGATTGCGAAAAATCTGCATCCAATCTCCATGCGAAATTTCAGTGTTTAGTTCTCTGGCCCATTTATGACAGTATGAGGGTAATTGGTCTCCCCTGGGGTTCACTAGTATCTTGTATAGAGATGAAATGAGGTGGCGGGGGGAAGTGTCGAGACGCATAGTGTTTCAAAGTGTGTGAGTTGTCTTTTTAGGTTTTTTTGTAGTTTGCGGGCGTTTACATAGTGGGACAGTTGTGCATGCTGGTACCATGCCTGTGGGCATGTCACCTATTATTCCCACTATCTCTGTCAGCGGCAGTACCTTTCCTCCATTCAAAACTGTATTAAGGGTGTAGTCTTTTAATTGGATTGGGGTGTCTGGGTCTGATCTAAGCCTTGTCATGAATGGCAGGTCGGAGTTCCCCATTAATGGAGTCAGTGGTGCCGGTCTAGTTGTTATATGTGTGCTAGTGTTTAGTAGCGCATCCCACCTCTGGAACACTTCTTCCAATAGGGGGTAGCTGCTGATGTTTCCTGGTCTTTGTTTTGCCTGTAACCAGGCTAACCCACCTACATTATCTACCTGTAGTATTTCCCTGTCCAGGGCGATCCATTGTCTATTGTCTAAGTTGTGGCTCCACTCCACCACTCTCTGCAGGAGTATCGCCAGTCTGTATGAGTGTAAATCAGGTAAGCCCAGCCCTCCCCTCTCAGTTGGCAGGTATAGAGTTTTTCTAGGGACTCTGGGCCTAATCCCATTCCAGATACATTTGTCTATGTTGCCCTGCAATTGTCTCAAGTATTCTCTCGGCAAGGGGATGGGCAAAGCCTGCAGGACGTATAGTATGCGAGGCAAGACGTTAATCTTTACGGTGTGTATCCTACCGAGCCATGATAATGTTTTATTTCTCCATCTAGAGAGGTCTTTGTGATTTCTTTTAGTAGGGAGATGTAATTTTTTTTAAATAAGTCACTAAAGTTTTGAGTAATTTGTATGCCCAGATATTTTATGTGAGATTGTTGTATTTTAATGGGACAGGTGAGTCTAAAGTTTGTTATGACTGGTGTTGGGGTGTTTATGTTGATTAGTTCGGATTTAGATAGATTTAAGTGAAAGTTTGATACCTTGCCGTACTCCTCAAACTTTTGTAGAAGGGGCGGTAGGGATCTATCTATATTTGTCAGGGTAAGTAAAATGTCATTGGTGTACATTGCCAACTTGTATTCCTTATCTTTAGCAAAAAAACCTCTTATTTCTCTTTGTGATCGAATCTTGCAGGCCAAGACTTCGATGGATAAGGCGAACAATAGTGGTGACAGGGGACACCCCTGTCGTGTCCCGTTTCTAATGCTAAAAGGCTCAGAGAGGACAGAGTTAGTCCTGACTTTCACAGTTGAGGTAGCATATAAAGAGAATATGTTCTCAATTAAACTGTTGCCTATGTTCATGCCTCACAGGGTGGCCCTGAGAAAATCCCAATCCACCCTGTCAAAGGCTTTTTCGGCATCTGTGGATCTGAGGACTAGGTCCTGCCCTGTGTTCCGCGCCAAATCTGCTAGTTGTAACACCTTAATGGTGTTATCTCTTGCCTCTCTTTCCGGTATAAATCCCACCTGGTCGGGTGAGATCAAATGTGCAAGGAGGGTGTTTAATCTATTGGCCAATACCTTGGCGTATATTTTTATGTCGGTGTTCAGGAGTGAGATTGGCCGAAAGTTTTCTGGGGCGTCGGGGGTTTTGCCTGGTTTGGGTATCATAATAATATGTGCCTCCAGCATTGAGGTAGTAAAGCCCCCTGTTTGTTTAATTGAGTTAAAGAGAAGCAGAAGTTTTGGGGCCAGAATATGGGCAAATTTTTTATAATATTTTACCCCAAATCCGTCTGGTCCCGGGCTTTTCCCGGACGAGAGGGACTTAATTGCATCCTGAATTTCGTTAACGTTGAAAGGGGAATCTAATTTCTCTGCCTGGCAATTGTCTAACCTGGGTAAATCCACTCCCTCCAAGTATGTAGCTATTGCTTGCTCTTTAGAAGCAGGTATTTTGTTAACAGCCTCTGTTGCGCCTAGGTTATAAAGAGTTGCAAAATATGAGCGGAACACCTCTGCAATTGCTGTACTATCATGTTTGAGCTGATTTTACTTATTTTTAATATGGTGTACGTGTGTTTTCAGATGTTTGCGTTTTAGTGTTCTGGACAACATCTTCCCTGCTTTATCTCCCTGCTCATAATATCGTTGGCGCAACCGTAATGCCCTTTTTTGTTGTTCATGCTGTAGGAAGACATTAAGTTCTGATCTGGTTTGGTTAAGACGAGTTTTGAGGTCGGCATTCTGGGGGGATCTTTTGTGTTCTTGTTCTAGTTGCTTAAGGTCTCCTAGTATAGTGTCAAACCTGACTCTGTGTTGTCTAATCATATTTGCCTTATGTTTCAGAAATAGTCCCCTCATAACACATTTATGTGCCTCCCATATGTTGTGCCACGTCACGCCTGGGGTATCATTGATTTGGAAGTATTCTGACAGTTTTTTCTCAATGTCTGGTTGTATCAGAGGAAGGTCTAATATACTGTCATCTAGCCTCCATAAGTATGGGACGAGTGGGGAGTCCGGCCAATCTATCTGGCATGTCACAGGTGCGTGGTCCGACCAGGTAGTAGGGTATATGGAAGTATTCTTGATTAGTATGAGGCCTAGGGAGTCGGTGAGGATATAGTTGAGTCTTGAATATACTCCATGCGGGCTAGAGTAGAATGTGTAGTCTCTAACCGAGGGGTGGAATGTGCGCCACACATCGTGTAGAGCTAATGTACTTAATTGACTATTGATATGGCTAATGTCTTTTTTGGGTATGCTGGATGCGCCTCCTGATGTGTCTATTTCTGGATGGAGTGGAACATTAAGATCACCTCCCATGAAAGTCACCCCTTTTAGGTTGTCCAGAATTTTCCCTGATAGTGTGCGCATGAATGAAGATTGTGCTCTATTTGGGAAATATACATTTATAATTGTAATCGGTCGTCCATGTAGAAGGCCAGTCAGGATGAGTACCCTACCCTCCGTGTCTTTTTCTATGTTTGTTACTTTTAGTGGGATATTTTGCCTAATGAGTACACCAACCCTGCACTTCTTCGCTGGGCCAGATGAGAAATAAGCGGTGGGATATGAGCGGTTAAACCATTTTGGTTCTGACCCTCTTTTGAAATGTGTCTCCTGAATTAGAACAATGTCCCCCTTTAATCTGTTTAGATCATGTGTTATAATGGATCTTTTTTGAGGAACATTGAACCCTCTGACATTGATCGTTATTATATTTATTGTGTGTGTTTTTAATGGTGGAGTCATCTTTAATTTATAGATTACGGGTGGAGTGGGTTGTGAGCTGCGAGCTTACCGTCCGTGCTGATCCCCCTCCCCCTATCATCCAGTTGGTCGTTGTGGCTATCAGTCAGATAGGACTATGTGTGTGACCTAGGAGTAGGTAAAGGGAAAAGGTTAGGAAGGAAGTAAAATAGTAAATTATCAACAGTATTTTTATAAATAGATATTAGTTTGAGCAATTTGAATACACAGAGGCTATCATACACAAAACTAAACAATGAATTAGAACGTTTAAACCTTAGTGTACCAGCTGAGGGAAGGGGCCCTCTTCCCTGGGGGCAACCAGTAAGAATATTTAAAATTGAATTATGTGCTTTGTGCTAATGCTTGAAGCTTTGGCATGTAGGGGGGGGGCTCGAGTGTAACATACAAGTATATACATGAGGACCAGACTATATGAGAAGGCTGAATAATCAAGTAGGCTGTGTTAGGAACTTATGAACAAATTTTAAACCCTTTTCAGGTCTAAACACAACAATTCTGGGTATTATGAAAATTCTTTGGTAACGTTATTAAACCTCAAAAACTTGTACACAGTCGTAATTTAACTACTCATCTGTTCAGTAGACGTTGAGGCGTGTAACTTTCCCCCAGGATTAGCAGATGTAGTGTCCTTTTAGAAGAGAGAACAGGAAGCTGCAAAAAAGAAAAAGATTGGACAAACAGCAGGAAAAGAAAAAAGAGGACATGTCTATGAAGCCATATCTTGGGGTTCTACGACGGTGGAGGAGGGTGGTCTCAGTGTGTCATTATAGGCTGATATAGGTGGTCTTCTGTTTCTTTGTTGTTGCGGTAGATCTGTTGGGGTCGGGATCTTTACTTGTAGTGTCTCACAAAATGAAGGTATTTCTTCTACAGTGCGTAGTGATGCTGATTTATCGCCTTTTGTAGCCGTGAGGCTTACAGGGAACCCACCTCTATAGGGAATCTTCTGAGCCCTCAGTACTGAGGTTACAAATTGCAGGTCCCTGCGTTTCTGCAAGGTAGCTGGACTTAGGTCCAAGAAGATTTGAATGTCTATACCTGCGTGCGTAATCTGGCTTTTCTGGCGTGAGTGTCTTAAAATCTCCTCTTTTTCTGCATAGTTAAGGATTTTCACAATGATATCTCTCGGAGGTGCCTTTGCCGGCGGTTTGGCTCTCAGGGCTCTGTGGGCCCGTTCAATAGTAATATCAGGGGCTGTGTTCATTCCTTTTACGGTCCTGAATAGGTCTTGTAGGTAGCCTGGGATTGCAGGTGGAGTCGCGATGTTGTGCCCCTCCTTCAGAGTTGATAGTTTACGTTCTACTCTCTTAATGTCCTTTTTCATCTCATTAAACATTTATTTCATGTCAGACATCACAGATTTAATATCTTCTTTAGTTGCTAGATGTTGTAAGTCAGCCTTGGTGATTTCGCAGGAGGCACTGTCAGTCTACAATTCCAAGTTGTGTGTTGTTTTAAGGGCCATTTCAGTAGTGACTGAGGTCTTAGATACTGTGTTTTCTAGAGGCTTCATATATTGGTTAATTTTTTTTGCTTTGGCTGGGGTATCTAGTTTAGACTGTTTTTTAGCTGGCATAACCAAGGTAGTGTGGTCAAAAGTTCTTGTCTGTGGGTATAGTTATCAGATTATGTCCCTCGCACCCGCTATTCACCTGTATTTGGATACTTTACAGAGTTCCTCACTGCACCTTAGGGACTAAGTGTTAAAGTTTATACTGTTTAGGAGCCTTGCTGTTCACTACTCACAGTCCAATTATTTTCTTTATTCTCAGGGATTTATCAAGTCTGACACTACAGCGTACACTTTTTGAAAAGTAATGGTGATGCTTGTGAGGGTTGAGTAGTGAATTGTGTTACTCCACGTGGTCTGTGTAATCTATGTCTCTGCCACAGGCCTTAATGGCAGTGTTCTATTTTGTTTTCTTTTATTTCCTTTTGGTTCCCCAGACTATCCTTCAGTAGGTAGATTTAATATTTCCCCGTCTGTAGGTTATCCCCTGCTATAGTGGCCACATTTCTTTCTTGTCTATGGGCTATACCATTATGCTGCAGAGCTGTATTTGAATTATATTGCGCTTTGGGGTGTTATGTAGTATGGCTGCGCAAGCTGTTATGGCGCCATGCGCCGTGTCTGGGCTCACCTCTCTCCTCTGCAGTGTTGTTTTTTTCTTACCCAGCAAGGATCGGGTAGCGGGTCCAGCCGCTCTGTCAGTCTGCGGCATGTGTCTCTCCCTCTTCACTCGCCGGTTCTGTTATTGAGCTCACCGGCGCTCCTTACTATGCTCCTGAGCACTGTGGCTGTGTTGTCGGTTCAGGCCGCAAGTCTTTTCTGCTCCTCAGTTATGCGTGCCGCAGCTCCCCATCTTTCAAATGAGGCCAGCCTTTGTCCCTGTGATCTCCTCCACTTCTGCTTGCTTTAGAGTGCCTTTGCCCCCTGCATGGTTGTTTGCTAGTGCCCCACTAGGGAAAAAGGGCCCGGGAGCTACACTAACAAGCGGCCATTACACAGTGCGGCCAAGCTCCGCCCCCCCTACCCTAACTTTTATACTAAAATTACATTAAACTACAAATTAAATTAAATATATTATATATTTAAAAACCTAACCCTACTCCAATAATTTAAATCTACAATTACAAATTACAAAGTTACAAAAAACTAACAACTAAGTTACAAAAAAAAATAAACACTAAGGGCTAGATTACGAATTTTGAGTTATGAGGGGTGCGGTGCTAACTTGCATGTTATTGTCACCACTCACCTACAGCACTGGTATTACAGGTATTACAAACTTGTGCTCCATACCGCACTCCAATTCCAGCACTGCTTAATTCAGCGGTGAGCTGGTTGTACGTGCACGATTTCCCCATAGAAATGGAGAGAGCCGACTGAAAAAAGTCTAACACCTGCAATAAAGCAGCGTAAAGCTCAGTAACGCAGCCCCATTGATTCCTATGGGGAAACTAAATTTATGTTTACACCTAACACCCTAACATGAACCCCGAGTCTAAAAAACCCTAATCTTACACTTATTAACCCCTATTCTGCCGCCCCCGACATCGCCAACACCTACATTATACTTATTAACCCCTAATCTGCCACTCTGGACATCGCCACCACTATAATAAACATAGTAACCCCTAAACCGCCGCACTTCCGCATTACAAACATTAGTTAAATATTATTAACCCCTAATCTGCCGCCCCTAACATCGCCGCCACCTACCTACATTTATTAACCCCTAATCTTCCGCCCCTAACATCGGCGCCACCTACCTACATTTATTAACCCCTAATCTGCCGCCTCTAACATCGCCGCCACCTATCTACATTTATTAACCCCTAATCTGCCACCCCCAACGTCTCCGCCACTATACTAAAGTTATTGACCTCTAAACCTAAGTCTAACCCTAACGCCCACTAACTTAAATATAATTAAAATAAATCTAAAGAAAACCTACTATTAATAATTAAATCATTCCTATTTAAAACTAAATACTTACCTTTAAAATAAACCCTAAGCTAGCTACACTATAACTGATAGTTACATTGTATCTAGCTTAGGGTTTATTTTTTATTTTATAGGCAAGTTTGTATTTATTTTAACTAGGTAGAATAGTTACTAAATAGTTATTAACTATTTAATAACTACCTAGCTAAAATAAATACAAATTTACCTGTAAAATAAAACCTGTCTTACACTAACACCTAACATTACACTACAATTAAATAAATTACCTACATTAAATACAATTAACTAAATTAAATACAAATACCTAAATTACAAAAAACCCCCACTAAATTACACAAAACAAAAAACAAATTACAAGATATTTAAACTAATTACACCTAATCTAATAGCCCTATCAAAATAAAAAAAAAACAAAAAAAACCCTAGCCTAAACTAAACTACCAATAGCCCTTTAAAGGGCCTTTTGCGGGGCATTGCCCCAAAGAAATCAGCTCTTTAACCTGTAAAAAAAAATACAAACGACCCCCAACAGTAAAACCCACCACCTACACAACCAATCCCCAAAATAAAACTTTAAAATAAACCCTAAGCTAGCTACACTATAACTGATAGTTACATTGTATCTAGCTTAGGGTTTATTTTTTATTTTATAGGCAAGTTTGTATTTATTTTAACTAGGTAGAATAGTTACTAAATAGTTATTAACTATTTATTTTGAAAAGATTTTATTAAGTTTTCGTAACAATTATAGGCATGAATAATCAAACCAACAATACAGTTAGTAAAATTTCAGTAGTGTTTGCTTAAAGTAACAAGATCATAGGCATTAATAAAACAAAAATAAAAATAAAGATATGTATCCTCTAAATGGTAAAGGTGATGGCTAATTGGCAATCAGCAATCGGTCCCGGCTCTCTCCAAGACCCCCCCTACAAAGTTTCAGTAACTCTTCTTCTATTGGCTTCATGGTACATAATGAAAGGTTCCCACTGACAAATAAACTCATCTTTCATATTTAGATTTTCTGCTGCTAAACTAGCCATCTCATAATGGTGGATTATTTTTTTTTCGATAAAAGAGAAACTTGGAGGTGTGGATTTCCAGCATTGCGCAATACTGATCCTAACTATTGTACATAATGTCATAACTAATTTTTGGTGTTGTTTTAGGATGTTAGGAATCGGGAAATGTAATAGAGCTTGTTCGGGGAATAGTGTAATGTGTTTATGGAATATTAGGCTGAGAAGCTCTGAAGTTTTTTCCCAAATTTCTTTTGTTCTGCCGCACTCCCACCACATGTGAATGTACGTCCCCCTCTCATTACATCCTCTGTAACAGGGGTTCTGAGAGGGTCCCACCGAATTTCCAAATCTGGTTGGATAAATATACCATTTGAACGCTACCTTAAGGTAGTTCTCTTTTAGGGTGGCATTCTGTGAAAAGGAGGTACCCTTGGCTAAGTTAGACTTCCATGTCTCTAGAGACCAGGTCTTGTCTAAGTCCTGTTCCCATTTCAATATGATGGGAGGCTTAGTCTCCTTATATTGGTTATTAAATATCGGGTACAGTGTTGAGATTGAGCCATGGGTCGGATCTTTGGTTAAACATAGTGATTCAAAAGTTGTGCTTAATGGCAGTTTAGAGAGGTCCGTTAATTCCCTAGTCCTGGATTTTAATTGTAAGTAATGGTACCAAATATTTTTGTCAGAAGGGTCAATGTCTCTATATTGTTCGTATGAGAGAAAACCTCCTTCAGTGTACACGTCTGCAATTCTATACAGTCCTTTATTAGCCCATTTTTTTTGTATATGTGAGTCTATTGTGATTTGTGGCAAAACCAAAGGTATTAATTTTGATTTATCCTGAATTAAGGGATATTTAGTAATTAATTTATTCCATAGGAAGATCGTGTGGGATATCGCTACATATTTGTATAATGAGGGATGATTATATTTTTTTGGGGTCCATAACAGCCTAGAAATCTGGTCCGTATTAGTGATCTGTGATTCTATTTGAGTCCATAAAGGTTGTTGTGTAGTATGAAACCAATGTGTTAGTTGGGCTATGCGTGCTGAATAATAGTAGGATGTCAAATGTGGGAGGCCCAGTCCCCCCTCCCTCCGATGCAAACTCATAATTTTTTTATTTATTCTGGGACGCTTTCCCTGCCAAACAAAGCGCAGGATATCTCTCTGTAGAGCGTTAAGCTCTCCTGTAGGGATAGAGATCGGTAGGGACCTAAACAAGTACAATAATTTTGGTAGTAAGGTCATCTTTGCAGATATAATTCTCCCATAAAAGGAAATTTTAAATTTTAACCATTTTGCGATTAAGTTCCTAATATGTGTGAACATTGGAAGATAATTTGCTTGATATAGAGAATAGATGTCAGCAGTAAGATATATTCCAAGATATTTAAGTTTTTTGGCTGCCCAAGTGAAAGAAAAATTAATTTCCAGTAGCTTTTTGGTGTGTTGGGGTAAATTAATGCTAAGTGCTTCACATTTGTCCCCATTTATTTTATAACCCGACAGAGTCCCATAATGTTGGAGCATCGCATATAAAGGAGGGAGAGAGAGAAGGGGTTTGGTCAAAGATAATATGATATCATCCGCAAAAAGCGAGATTTTATATTCTTTGGTCCCTATTCGAAGGCCAGAGATGTTTGGGTCATTCCTGATTTTAATAGCCAATGGCTCAATACAAAGGGCAAATAATAATGGGGATAAGGGGCATCCTTGTCTCGTCCCGTTCCTAATCTGTATAATCTTGGATTGGTAACCTGATAGTTTGACATAGGCTGAGGGTTGGGAGTATAACATAGTAAGGGCATCATAAAAGGCTCCCGTGATACCTGTTTTTTTTAGAACCGCAAACATGTAATTCCAACTGATTCTATCAAACGCCTTCTCTGCGTCCAAAGAGAGGAACAGAGAAGGCGTTTTTTCAATCGTAGCCTTGTTAATTAGATCAATAATTTTACGTGTATTGTCTGGGGCCTCCCTATTTCTAATAAATCCTACCTGATCCGGATGGATTAATCTCTCAAGGATAGGGTTAAGTCTGTTAGCCAAAATTTTTGTGAGGATTTTAACATCTTGATTTATCAGAGAAATGGGTCTATAGTTTTGACAATGCTGCACATTCTTTCCTGGCTTCGGGATCACTGCTATTCTGGCCATGAGCATTTCTCTGGGAATTTCTTTTTTTTGCATGATAGAGTTATACATCTGAGAAAGCAGGGGAGCTATTTCATCTAAAAATGTTTTATAGAAAATGCCAGAGTATCCATCCGGACCAGGCGTTTTAGAGCTCTTTATATTCTTTATGGTGTGTTTTATTTCCATCGGCGATATGGGGGCGTTTAAACTGGAGCGTTCAGCCTCGGTGATTGTCGGGAGTGGGTTTGAATTCAGGAATGTATTTATGTCTTTGGTTCTGTCTGTTGCGTCATGGTGTGTGGAGAGATTATAGAGATTATGAAAGAAGTCGGCAAAAGTGTTGGCAATTTGAAGGGGATCGTTAGTGTTTGTATTATCTGGTAGTAGGAGTTGTGGAACTGTAGTACTTCTGGTTATTTCTTTAAGCTTATTAGCTAGCATTTTGTCTGGCTTATTCCCGTGAATATAGTAGTGAGTATCTATTTGTTTTATGGATCTGACTGCCTCTTTGTTCAGTAGTTTGTTTATCTCATCATTTATAGCTTTCAGTTTCGTTCTTTTTTTCCTACTGGGGTTGTCTGTGGTCTGAATCCGTAGTGTATTGGCTTCAGCCTGCAGTTGTGTCAATTTAGCTTTAAACTGTTTGTTTCGTTTGCTCGATTCAGAAATCAAACTACCTCTAATGTAGGCTTTGAGTGCCCCCCAGACATATGTTGGATTGGAAGTACTACCCAAATTAAGTCTAATGAATTCTACTATGTGTTCCCTAATTGTTTGTGAGATTAAGGCGTCTTGTAAGAGATTAGCATTAAGGGACCACGATTTTGTTCTGTTGGGGTTTAGGACTCCAGAGATGGTAACTTCCACCATAGAGTGGTCTGACCAAGGACAATTTAGAATTTTTGCAGACAGTAAAAGAGGGACCAGAATCTGACTAATGAATATATAGTCTAGTCTAGATTGAGTGTGATGCATTGGAGAGAAATAAGTGTAATCTCTGACCCTCTCGTTTAAGGATCTCCAACTGTCAATCAAATTGTGATCTAGAGCAAAATCTCTCAGGATATTAATGGATGAGTGGGAAGGCCTACTCTGTAGTCCCCTATTTGTAGTCCTATCTAAGTTCTGGTCGAGTGATAAATTGAAGTCACCTCCCATTATGATCTTATGTCTTTTCCATTGGGTCAATAACTTACTCAATTTTGTCAGGAAGGGTGTCTGGTGTTCGTTGGGGGCATAAACATTAACAATAAGTATCGGGGTGTTCTGGATTAAGCCCTTAATTAATAAAAATCTTCCTTCTCTGTCTCTAATGACTTCCTCCTCTTTGAAATTTAAGGAGGAATGTAACAGTATAGAAACCCCACATTTCTTTTTCCCACTAATAGCGTGATATTGTATTGGGTATGATTTGTCCCAGTACTTTGGAGTAGAGTCCCTAGTGAAATGGGTTTCTTGTAACATAACTATATGGGCATGTAGTGACTTATAAGTAGTGATAGCCTTCTTCCTTTTGATATCCGAATTGAGTCCCCTAACATTATGTGAGAGGAGCTTTATAGACATTTAAAAAACGTAAAGGTAACATTATCAGCTGGACCCCTATATGTGACACATAGATGGAATAAGTCTGATAGATTGGTAGGGGTGGGTATCACTAGGAGAGAGCCGGGACTTACCTCGAACCAGAGGAGAACCAAAATCAGATTACCAGGGTGAGAGGACAAAGACCCCCACCAAGAAAGGGTATCTGGAACATCTGAGCCATCTGTGTAACGAGAGGTATTATGTATTATAAAAGATGGTACAAGAGGATTGATCATGGTAAACTTATAACATGCCTGAAAAAAATAGTACATAGATAATTCTAAGCGAAATAGCTTTAAACTTAATATTAATATCCCTAGCCAGGGAAACATTCACTTAAGTGGAGGGTACTGGACCCTTAAAGAACATTTATAGCAGTATCTCCTAATCATGAATTAGTAGGGAATATGGTAAGGGGAAGGTGGGAGGGGATAGATGAGTGTTGAGAGGACTCCCCGTTATCTGCAATATATTATTAGCTCCGGTACCACATCCCGTATGACCGGAAGTGGGAAGGGAGGTTGGGATGGGATAAGGGAAGGTGAGGGAAAAGGGACAAGAGGGGAGGGGAAGGGGTGATGAATATGGTTTGGGTGAACCTTTCTGTATCTTAATCTAGTACAGGGAAAATAAGGAGGGGAGGGGATGGATTTGATGCAGAGATAACAGTTGTAGAAATAATATTATTCATAACCATAACTTTAACAATAACAGCTATCACAGCTATAACTATGTCAACCCCTGAGTTAGGCAGAAGTGAGGCCTAACCCAAACATACAAATATATTAAAATTTAACTAAATGTATCTAAGAAAACAAAAGTCATATTAAATGAAACGGGTAGGCCACTGTAAATTTGGAGAATCTGACTACCACAGATCCTCCGCCATTAAACCAAAGCAGTTCAATCAAGACACTCCTCTGGATCTGTTTGTTTCTTCAAGTTGGTGGGAACTCTTCTTCCGGAAGTGACTCAGAATCCGAATGGTTGTTTGAGGTGTTCTTTAATTTTCTTTGTTTTTTAGAATGACCAACAGGAGTCCATTCTTTTTGTATTGATTTTCTCTGGGGGATCTTATTGGAGGAAGTTTGAGGAGACTCAAATGGTATCCCCAGGCGACGTAAAATAGATGAGCCTTCATCCAGGTTGGAGCAGGTGTAGTTAACATTAGCGTGTGTAAACGCCATCTTGAAGGGGAAGTTCCACCTGTATTTTATCTGGGCTTTTGTGAGGGCCATTGTGATAGGTTTAAGATCTCTCCTCTTCCTTAGTGTGATTGGAGCAACATCTGCAAATATTTGAATTGTATGGCCCTCAAAATTAATCGTTGGTTGTTGTCTAGCCGCTTTAAGGATAAGTTCTTTAATGTGGAAGTAGTGAAGTTTAAGGACAATGTCTCTTGTAGTGGACTGTTGAGGTTTGGTGAGGGCTCTATGAACCCTGTCCATCAGGAGTTTATCTAATTCTATATCTGGGACTAATTGGTGGAACAGTGTTGTCATAGATTCATTCAAATTTTTGTAAGATTCTGGCAAATTTCGTATACGTAGGTTGGATCTGCGAGATCTGTTCTCGAGATCTTCGATTTGCTCCTCTAATCTGTGTATATATTCTGCATGGTCTGAGATATTTTTCTGTATATGTGGAATTTCTTCCGCGATTACATCTGTTCTTTCCTCCAATTCTGCAGTGCGAGTCCCAATTTCCTTAATGTCCTGGCGTAAGTCAGACAACGCCGACTTCAATTCTTCTTGGAATAGAGTTTTGATTTGAGAGAGTAGCTCCTTGTTTTGTGTGACAGAGGGAAGAGACTCTGACAGCTCAGTCATACTCGAATTTGGAGTTTCTCCTTGTGTGGGGGTGTCTCTGTTCAACTGCTTCTGCTTAAGCTGAGACTTAGACAAACACTCCTTGACTGTTTGTGTTTTGTTTTTCATTGTGTAAAAAGGTAGAGGTCCGAGAGAGAGTAGGTAAGATAAAATAATGGATGGCTTTAGTGAAATGGACTGCTCAGGGGTGAGACTGTTAGAATGAGGCTTCTAATAAAGTAGCATTGGCTAAGAGTTGAGTGATAGTTGCAGTATATGGATTAGGAGATAGATATCTGGTCCATTTTTCCCTCACTTCATCATGCTTAATGTGTCATTATTGTAAGGATTATAAACAAATAGTAAGGAGTGGGGGGGGGTCTATAATCTTTGTATCCGGCTGCAGCAGTTCCTCTGTCTGAAGACTCCTGTCCCTCTAGTAGTGCCCCTAATGTGACTCCTAAAGCACAACCACATGAGCTGTTACCTCAGGCTTAGGGGGTAAAGATGTTGTTTCTAACAAGGGTTAATGTGGAGAGGAACCGTAAGAATTTAAATAAACATCAAAACAGTAAAGAGCTGACAAGTGTGCATAAAGATCACATCAGGCTGTGTACTGTAAATGCCTCTGCTTAGATGGGTGTAATACAGATTTGCCAGTCTGTTTTTAATGTGCCTGCTCTATCTCAGAGTAATTTCTTTAATTGGCAGACACTCCTTGCTGCAGGAGTTTGGAGTAAAGTTGTTTTAAAAGTTATTAACTATTTAATAACTACCTAGCTAAAATAAATACAAATTTACCTGTAAAATAAATCCTGTCTTACACTAACACCTAACATTACACTACAATTAAATAAATTACCTACATTAAATACAATTAACTAAATTAAATACAAATACCTAAATTACAAAAAAAAACCACTAAATTACACAAAACAAAAAAACAAATTACAAGATATTTAAACTAATTACACCTAATCTAATAGCCCTATCAAAATAAAAAAAAACAAAAAACCCTAGCCTAAACTAAACTACCAATAGCCCTTTAAAGGGCCTTTTGCGGGGCATTGCCCCAAAGAAATCAGCTCTTTAACCTGTAAAAAAAAATACAAACGACCCCCAACAGTAAAACCCACCACCTACACAACCAATCCCCAAAATAAAACCCTAACTAAAAAACACCTAAGCTCCCCATTGCACTGAAAAGGGCATTTGGATGGGCATTGCTCTTAAAAGGGCATTTAGCTCTATTGTTGCCCAAACCCTAATCTAAAACTAAAACCCACCCAATAAACCCTTAAATAAAACTAACACTAACCCCCGAAAATCCACTTACAGTTTTGAAGACCGGACATCCATCATCAACAAAACCGGGAGAAGTCCTCAACGAAGCCGGGAGAAATCTTCATCCAAGCCGGGAGAAGTGGTCCTCCAGATGGGCAGAAGTCTTCATCCAGACAGCATCTTCTATCTTCATCCATCCGGCGCGGACAGTGTCCATCATCAAGACATCCGGTGCGGAACATCCTCTTCTTAAGACGACTCCAGACGAATGAAGGTTCCTTTAAGTGACGTCATCCAAGATGGCGTCCCTTAGATTCCAATTGGCTGGAAGAATTCTATCAGCCAATCGGAATTAAGGTTGAAAAAATCCTATTGGCTTCATAACACTGTCCTCGCTCATATCCTGATCATACAGTGTTAACATATATTCAGAACCATGTCTGTTTGTCGCCACTGTGGCCCTACACTATCTAAACTAGATGCACCCCAAACTTGTCACTATGATGTACATATGGGTAGAAGCCATCAAGCAATAAACAGAGCTGCACATGGCTACACAGTACACCTACGTTAGGAGAAATGTGTGAATAACATCTAACACATCTTACACCTAAAATTGAAGTGTTTAAATATGGCAAGCTCTATGATCCGGACAGCCTAGTGACCTCTTCACAATCAGTGGTTGTTGCTATACAGTTGAACAACTATCTTCCAATTATTAATACCACAAATAAAAGGTAACACTACCGTAATCTTACAAATCAGTTTCAGCATAATTTATCAATATTCACATACAGACTTAACCAGTATGTACTCTCTGACTAAATATCATGAGGAGGGGTGAAAAGCTAAAAAAATTAAAAATATATGAAAATGACAGAAACCCCCCAAAAAAACAAAATAAGTGAAATAATCAATAGCATTTATACATAAGACACCACAGTTTATCCAAAAGTATGTATGTAGGATCAGTAGGGTATACATTCCTTAATTAGATAGCTGCATCAATTATCCCAAAGCTTGTTATTAAATACCCCGTATGTGGGACTGATTAAATGCTGTCAGATGCACATCAGTTCATAGAAAACGTTGCCATCCGATATGTGTATTAAGACCCTTGGTAAACACAGTCCCTAATACATCCACCGGGAATCCTTTTGTAATAACAGTTTGGCTCTATTGCCACCTATCTTTGACAGTATGTCCTGCTTCAAGGAAATGCCAGGCCACAGGTTGTTCTGACTTTCCAGTCTTGATGGCTGCTCTTATAGATGACCTATGATTGGCAAGTCTTGTTCTGGCATCATTACATAGTTTTACCTACATAAAATAAACCACACAAACAGTTCAATAGGTATATGATGTAGTTAGTACAAGTTAAAAAGAATTTGGGCGGTCTAATCCTGAATACTGCAT
This sequence comes from Bombina bombina, assembly GCF_027579735.1. NCBI lineage: Eukaryota > Metazoa > Chordata > Amphibia > Anura > Bombinatoridae > Bombina > Bombina bombina. The sequence goes on from NC_069504.1 coordinate 560,379,525, forward strand.
TAATTGGTGCAAGATTTTGAACAAATGTTCTTTTGATCTCATGCTTCTAGTTATTAGAAAAGTGGGAAGGTTGCTTGATGAGGTTAATATGGAAATCCAAAAGTTTGAATGTTAACATTAGAGCACAATGTCAACAGATGACAAATGGGTTGAAAAAAAATTGCTGCACAAGTTAAACAATATAAACAAGAATTTACTGCATTTAAGAACCGTAAACTGCAGACTGTTAATCAGGATTACAACCACAAAAGTGTGTATAGATGGCTATTACTCCCTGAGGAGAGAAGGAGATTCAGACCCAGGAGGGATAGGAAATTTACCAAACATGTCGTGACAACGGTTGACACTAGCTTGGGAGAGAGCTCAGACCCAGAGACTTATGAGGGCACCCAGGGTTCCCAGATTTCTGAAAGTTCTAACTCGCAAAGTCAATGGCGTAACCATAGAGTAAGGGGAGGCGAGTGGTCTAGTACCAGAGGGATTAACAACCTCACAACTTTACCACCAAGAGGACCCCAATTTTTTTTAGACAAAGGTTGATGCCGCACACAAGGAGGGGGGTCACAGTTCACCTACCCCATTCACACCGGAGGTAGTCTCTAACGTTTTAACATTAGCTCTAGACCATTTACCGAAGCAGAGACTAGATGGATGAATTTGTGGATGTACAAACATTTTGGAGAAATCTACATTTGAAAAAGTTGTACAGGGTGAGTTCTAGTGATCAAATCCAATTCAGAAAAAAGAGCTCTTTTGATCCTAACTCCAACAATGCCTCTAAATCAACTTTTACAAGATTTATAACACAACAAGTGCAAGATGGTACTAGGACATATTTTTATGATAATCTATCTAAGCATGAGAGAAGAGACCTGACATCACTAAAGTATGATGAAACGATTGTGATCCACCCAGTGTATAAGGCTGGTGCAGTGGTGGTGATGGATCTGACATATTACAGAGATTATATTTTGAAACAACTGTCTGATGGCAATACTTATCAAACACTGAGTGGTGATCTCACTATAATATTTAAGAGTGGAGTTGATGCTTGCCTCAATCGTTGGAGAGCTAATAACTACCTTTCTTTCATGTAATTAGCAAGAGTCCATGAGCTAGTGACGTATGGGATATACATTCCTACCAGGAGGGACAAAGTTTCCCAAACCTCAAAATGCCTATAAATACACCCCTCACCACACCCACAAATCAGTTTTACAAACTTTGCCTCCTGTGGAGGTGGTGAAGTAAGTTTGTGCTAGATTCTACGTTGATATGCGCTCCGCAGCAGGTTGGAGCCCGGTTTTCCTCTCAGCGTGCAGTGAATGTCAGAGGGATGTGAAGAGAGTATTGCCTATTTGAATTCAATGATCTCCTTCTACGGGGTCTATTTCATAGGTTCTCTGTTATCGGTCGTAGAGATTCATCTCTTACCTCCCTTTTCAGATCGACGATATACTCTTATATATACCATTACCTCTACTGATTCTCGTTTCATTACTGGTTTGGCTTTCTACTACATGTAGATGAGTGTCCTGGGGTAAGTAAGTCTTATTTTTGTGACACTCTAAGCTATGGTTGGGCACTTTTATATAAAGTTCTAAATATTTGTGTTTAAACATTTATTTGCCTTGATTCAGGATGTTCAATATTCCTTATTTCATACAGTCAGTTTCATTATTTGGGATAATGCATTTGAATAATCAATTTTTTCCTTACCTTAAAATTTGACTTTTTTCCCTGTGGGCTGTTAGGCTCGCGGGGGCTGAAAATGCTTCATTTTATTGCGTCATTCTTGTCGCGGACTTTTTTGGCGCAAAAAATTCTTTGTTATTTCCGGCGTCGTTCTTGTCACCGGAAGTTGCGTCATTTTTTTACGTTTTTGCGCCAAAAGTGTCGGCGTTACCGGATGTGGCGTCATTTTTGCCGCTAAAAGCATTTAGGTGCCAAATAATGTGGGCGTCTTTTTTGGAGCTAAAAAATATGGGCGTCATTATTGTCTCCACATTATTTAAGTCTCATTGTTTATTTGCTTCTGGTTGCTAGAAGCTTGTTCACTGGCATTTTTTCCCATTCCTGAAACTGTCATTTAAGGAATTTGATCAATTTTGCTTTATATGTTGTTTTTTCTATTACATATTGCAAGATGTCTCAGATTGACCCTGAATCAGAAGATACTTCTGGAAAATCGCTGCCTGATGTTGGATCTACCAAAGTTAAGTGTATTTGCTGTAAACTTGTGGTATCTGTTCCTCCAGCTGTTGTTTGTAATGAATGTCATGACAAACTTGTTAATGCAGATAATATTTCCTTTAGTAATGTTACATTACCTGTTGCTGTTCCATCAACATCTAATACTCAGAGTGTTCCTGTTTACATAAGAGATTTTGTTTCTAAATTCATTAAGAAGGCTATGTCTGTTATTCCTACTTCTAGTAAGCGTAAAAGGTCTTTTAAAACTTCTCATTTTTCAGATGAATTTTTAAATGAACATCATCATTCTGATTCTGATAATGTTTCCTCTGGTTCAGAGGATTCAGTTTCAGAGGTTGATGCTGATAAATCTTCATATTTATTCAAAATGGAATTTATTCGTTCTTTACTTAAAGAAGTCTTAATTGCATTAGAGATAGAGGAATCTGGTCCTCTTGATACTAAATCTAAACGTTTAAATAAGGTTTTTAAATCTCCTGTAGTTATTCCAGAAGTTTTTCCTGTCCCTGATGCTATTTCTGAAGTAATTTCCAGAGAATGGAATAATTTGGGTAATTCATTCACTCCTTCTAAACGTTTTAAGCAATTATATCCTGTGCCATCTGACAGATTAGAGTTTTGTGACAAAATCCCTAAGGTTGATGGGGCTATCTCGACTCTTGCTAAACGTACTACTATTCCTACGGCAGATAGTACTTCCTTTAAGGATCCTTTAGATAGGAAAATTGAATCCTTTATAAGAAAAGCTTACTTATGTTCAGGTAATCTTCTTAGACCTGCTATATCTTTAGCGGATGTTGCTGCAGCTTCAACTTTTTGGTTGGAAGCTTTAGCGCAACAAGTAACAGATCATAATTCTCATAGCATTGTTAATCTTCTTCAACATGCTAATAATTTTATTTGTGATGCCATCTTTGATATCATTAGGGTTGATGTCAGGTATATGTCTCTAGCTATTTTAGCTAGAAGAGCTTTATGGCTTAAAACTTGGAATGCTGATATGTCTTCTAAGTCAACTTTGCTTTCCCTTTCTTTCCAGGGTAATAAATTATTTGGTTCACAGTTGGATTCTATTATTTCAACTGTTACTGGGGGGAAAGGAACTTTTTTACCACAGGATAAAAAATCTAAAGGTAAATTTAGGTCTACTAATAGTTTTCGTTCCTTTCGTCACAGTAAGGAACAAAAGCCTGATCCTTCCCCTACAGGAGCAGTATCAGTTTGGAAACCATCTCCAGTCTGGAATAAATCCAAGCCTTTTAGAAAGCCAAAGCCAGCTTCCAAGTCAACATGAAGGTGCGGCCCTCAGCTGGTAGGGGGCAGATTACGATTTTTCAAAGAAATTTGCATCAATTCGATTCACAATCTTTGGATTCAGAACATTGTTTCACAAGGGTACAGAATAGGCTTCAAGATAAGGCCTCCTGCAAGAAGATTCTTTCTTTCCCGTGTCCCAGTAAATCCAGTGAAGGCTCAAGCATTTCTGAAATGTGTTTCAGATCTAGAGTTGGCTGGAGTAATTATGCCAGTTCCAGTTCTGGAACAGGGGCTGGGGTTTTACTCAAATCTTTTCATTGTACCAAAGAAGGAGAATTCCTTCAGACCAGTTCTGGATTTAAAAATATTGAATCATTATGTAAGGATACCAACATTCAAAATGGTAACTATAAGGACTATTCTGCCTTTTGTTCAGCAAGGGCATTATATGTCCACAATAGATTTACAGGATGCATATCTGCATATTCCGATTCATCCAGATCACTATCAGTTTCTGAGATTCTCTTTCCTAGACAAGCATTACATGTTTGTGGCTCTGCCGTTTGGCCTAGCAACAGCTCCAAGGTTCTCGGTGCCCTTCTCTCTGTAATCAGAGAACAGGGTATTGTGGTATTTCCTTATTTGGACGATATCTTGGTACTTGCTCAGTCTTCACATCTAGCAGAATCTCATACGAATCGACTTGTATTGTTTCTTCGAGAACATGGTTGGAGGATCAATTTACCAAAAAGTTCATTGATTCCTCAGACAAGGGTAACCTTTTTAGGTTTCCAGATAGATTCAGTGTCCATGACTCTGTCTCTGACAGACAAGAGACGTCTAAAATTGGTTTCAGCTTGTCGAAACCTTCAGTCTCAATCATTCCCTTCGGTAGCCTTATGCATGGAAATTCTAGGTCTTATGACTGCTGCATCGGACGCGATCCCCTTTGCTCGTTTTCACATGCGACCTCTTCAGCTCTGTATGCTGAACCAGTGGTGCAGGGATTATACAAAGATATCTCAATTAATATCTTTAAAACCGATTGTACGACACTCTCTGACGTGGTGGACAGACCACCATCGTTTAGTTCAGGGGGCTTCTTTTGTTCTTCCGACCTGGACTGTGATTTCAACAGATGCAAGTCTGACAGGTTGGGGAGCTGTTTGGGGGTCTCTGACAGCACAAGGGGTTTGAGATTCTCAGGAGGTGAGATTACCAATCAACATTTTGGAACTCCGTGCAATTTTCAGAGCTCTTCAGTCATGGCCTCTTCTAAAGAGAGAGTCGTTCATTTGTTTTCAGAAGGACAATGTCACAACCGTGGCATATGTCAATCATCAAGGAGGGACTCACAGTCCTCTGGCTATGAAAGAAGTATCTCGAATACTGGTATGGGCGGAATCCAGCTCCTGTCTAATTTCTGCGGTTCATATCCCAGGTATAGACAATTGGGAAGCGGATTATCTCAGTCGCCAAACGTTACATCCGGGCGAATGGTCTCTTCACCCAGAGGTATTTCTTCAGGTTGTTCAAATGTGGGGACTTCCAGAAATAGATCTTATGGCTTATCATCTAAACAAGAAGCTTCCCAGGTATCTGTCCAGATCCAGGGATCCTCAAGCGGAGGCAGTGGATGCATTGTCACTTCCTTGGAAGTATCATCCTGCCTATATCTTTCCGCCTCTAGTTCTTCTTCCAAGAGTGATTTCCAAGATTCTAAAGGAGTGCTCGTTTGTTCTGCTGGTGGCTCCAGCATGGCCTCACAGGTTTTGGTATGCGGATCTTGTCCGGATGGCCACTTGCCAACCGTGGACTCTTCCGTTAAGACCAGACCTTCTATCGCAAGGTCCTTTTTTCCATCAGGATCTCAAATCTTTAAATTTGAAGGTATGGAGATTGAACACTTGATTCTCAGTCATAGAGGTTTCTCTGACTCTGTGATTAATACTATGTTACAGGCTCGTAAAACTGTATCTAGGAAGATATATTATCGAGTCTGGAAGATTTACATTTCTTGGTGTTTTTCTCATCATTTTTCTCGGTATTCTTTTAGAATTCCTAGAATTTTACAGTTTCTTCAGGATGGTTTGGATAAAGGTTTGTCTGCAAGTTCCTTGAAAGGACAAATCTCTGCTCTTTCTGTTCTTTTTCACAGAAAGATTGCTAGTCTTCCTGATATTCATTGTTTTGTACAAGCTTTGGTTCGTATAAAACCTGTTATTAAGTCAATTTCTCCTCCTTGGAGTTTGAATTTGGTTCTGGGGGCTCTTCAAGCTCCTCCGTTTGAACCTATGCATTCGCTGGACATTAAATTACTTTCTTGGAAAGTTTTGTTTCTTTTGGCCATCTCTTCTGCTAGAAGAGTTTCTGAATTATCTGCTCTTTCTTGTGAGTCTCCTTTTCTGATTTTTCATCAGGATAAGGCGGTGTTGCGAACTTCTTTTAAATTTTTACCTAAGGTTGTGAATTCTAACAACATTAGTAGAGAAATTGTGGTTCCTTCATTGTGTCCTAATCCTAAGAATTCTAAGGAAAAGTCGTTGCATTCTTTGGATGTAGCTAGAGCTTTGAAATATTATGTTGAAGCTACTAAGGATTTCCGAAAGACTTCTAGTCTATTTGTTATCTTTTCCGGTTCTAGGAAAGGTCAGAAGGCTTCTGCCATTTCTTTGGCATCTTGGTTAAAATCTTTGATTCATCATGCTTATGTCGAGTCGGGTAAAACTCCACCTCAAAGGATTACAGCTCATTCTACTAGGTCAGTTTCTACTTCCTGGGCGTTTAGGAATGAAGCTTCGGTTGATCAGATTTGCAAAGCAGCCACTTGGTCTTCTTTGCATACTTTTACTAAATTCTACCATTTTGATGTGTTTTCTTCTTCTGAAGCAGTTTTTGGTAGAAAAGTACTTCAGGCAGCTGTTTCAGTTTGATTCTTCTGCTTATAATTTCAGTTTTTTTCATTATAAGATTTAAACTTTGTTTTGGGTGTGGATTTTTTTCAGCGGAATTGGCTGTCTATATTTTATCCCTCCCTCTCTAGTGACTCTTGCGTGGAAGATCCACATCTTGGGTATTCATTATCCCATACGTCACTAGCTCATGGACTCTTGCTAATTACATGAAAGAAAACATAATTTATGTAAGAACTTACCTGATAAATTCATTTCTTTCATATTAGCAAGAGTCCATGAGGCCCACCCTTTTTTGTGGTGGTTATGATTTTTTTGTATAAAGCACAATTATTCCAATTCCTTATTTTTTATGCTTTCGCACTTTTTTCTTATCACCCCACTTCTTGGCTATACGTTAAACTGATTTGTGGGTGTGGTGAGGGGTGTATTTATAGGCATTTTGAGGTTTGGGAAACTTTGCCCCTCCTGGTAGGAATGTATATCCCATACGTCACTAGCTCATGGACTCTTGCTAATATGAAAGAAATGAATTTATCAGGTAAGTTCTTACATAAATTATGTTTTTTCTTGAAGAATTGTGGTTCCTGAAGAGGGATTTCCTGATATGTCCAATCATATTTACGCTGCCAAAGATACATAAGAATCTAATAACACCTCCTGGGAGGCCTATAGTTTCAGCAAGAGACTCATTGTTACAGCCCCTAGCCCAATTTGTGGATTATCATCTTCAACTATGGGATAAATAGATGCGTTGATATACAGTATTCAAGATTCCACAGCCTTTATTGAGAACATTTTGAAAGTTACAGGATTGAATGAGTTTGACCTGTTGGTAACATTGGACATTTCAAGTTTGTATACAGTGATTCCATATACATTGGGTACGGCTGCAGTGACAGACTGTGCCAAGAGGATACCATATGTGGGTCCGTGAAGTGAATTGTTATCCGAGCTATTAGCGATGTGTCTTGAAAAGAACTACTTTCAATTTGGACAGACTTCTTATCTTAAGGTTACAGGAACAGCGATGGGGTCCAATGTGGCCCCCTTATTTGAAAATCTTTTTATGGCTCTTTATAAGACAGAGATCATGAAAGTGTTTGAACTCCCACAGATTATCTATTATTGTCAATACATAGATGATCTGTAATCTGTTTGTGATCTGGAGAGGTGATGAGGGATCATTACGACAATGGGTTGATGATCTAAATCACATTCCAGGGACGATTAGATTCCAGTACACCACCAATCGGACTACAATTGACTTTCAGGATGTGAGGGTCTTCAAACAAGATGGTACATTGGGAACAATCTACAGTAAATTCTGTGTTACTTGCTAATAGTAGTCATCCTCCATCCTTAATTCACAACATCCCCAAAGCACACGTGTAGAGAGGAACAACACTGATCCTGACAAATGCACACAACAATTTGATGAAAGGATATCTAGCTTCTTGGCACGTGGATATAAGATGAAAGATCTAACACGATTCAAACAGGTGATTTCTATGGATTCCACTGACAATAAGATGGGAATTAGTGCTAAACAATGTTTGACATTTGTTACCACCTATTCCCCAGATAAGATGTGAATTAGAAAGGAGAGCAAGAGATCATGGAGACTGATTCCTCCTTACTCTTTAAACAATGGGCACCTCCATATTTTGCCTATAGGAGAAGCTGCAATTTGAGGCACTTACTGGTTAAAACAGCAGTGGAACCTGAGAGAAATAATAAGAGGTGGTTAAATAAAAGAAGTGGATGCTTCAGATGTGTCAGCTGTGTGACATGTAACACCATGTTGACTGGCTCTTTTTTCAACATCCATCATGCACGAAAAAATATCACCTCATATTCTTTGTAACTTGTACCGCTAACTACATCATATACCTATTGAACTGTTTGTGTGGACTATTTTAAGTAGGTAAAACCATTGATGATCCAAGAACAAGACTTGCCAATCATTGGTCATCCATATGAGCGGCCATCAAGACTGGAAAGTCAGAACAACCTGTGGCCTGGCATTTCCTTGAAGCAGGACATATTGTCAAACAGCTCAGATTAATTATCAATGACCCCGTCTCCCCCTTGAAAAGAGGTGGCAATAGAGCCCGATTGATATATGAATTAGAGTCTGTGTTTCTCAAGGGTCTTAATACACATGCCAGATAGCAAAGTTTTCTATGAACTGATGTTCATTTGACAGCATTTAATCAGTCCCACATACACGGGGTATTTAATACCAAGCTTTGGGATGGTTGATGCACCTATCTCATGAAAGAATAAATACCCTACTGATCCTACATACGTGGTATTCAATGCCTGCTTTTGGATCAGCTGTGGTGTCTTATGTATACCCTTCTTAGCAATCCCATTGTGACATAATGAGGATTAATTTGATAACAAAAATAAGTTTAGCTTAAGACATGTCTTAAATGGCACATATTTAGAAAAATCTTTGCCCTTAATTGACCTCAGGACTACTGTATGTGGTGAAGAGGCGCTCTGTCTCTCATCACTCTGTGTTCACAACTCACTGACTTCAGGCAATAGTCATGTGACCCTCTCTTCCAATCAAACAGTCCTCTCATATTTTCACATGTCAGCACAGGCACCCTCAGTGCAGGCATAGCATTTTGCACACATGCACCCCTCCTGGTTAGCATTTCTCTGAACTTTTTTATACACAGCTCTTTGAACATCAGGGTCCACATCTAATGTAACTTGGTCACAGGTATCATTATCAGGCACATATAGTGATAATAACCTGCCCAGATCATTACCCAGTAATACAAAAGTAGGAATATTGTCAGATACCCCCACATTTCTTATACCTTGCTCCCTGCTTCCCATTTAAGATATACATGTGCAATAGGCACTAAAGGTTGTACTCTCCCAAATCCCTTAACTACTAGCATCCTGCCAGGGATAATGTCCTTAGAGCTCACCAGCCCTGGACACACAAGAGTCACATATGCCCCAGTGTCCCTGAGTCCCAGTGTTACCTGGTGTCCCACAGTGAAAGGCTGTAGATTTTTATTGTTGTTTTCCCCTGACCTGGGGACGAACAACACAGAAGCTGTAATTTCTGAGTGGTGACTCCCTCCAGCTGATTGGGCCAATTTATTTTTCTCTGGGCAGGTGGGACTGATGTGTTGCTTGTTGCACACAAAACACCTGCGGTTATCTCCCTACCCAGAAGTGGTACTATCTATCCCTCTCTCTGAGGAAGCTGAAGCAAAGTGGTGTTAAGTGAAACACGGATCAGGGGTTCTTCCTGGAGCTATGCCACCTTTTTTTTTTAAACTTGCTTTCTTAAATATTTGCTATCATTTTTAAAGGAATTACAATAATGATAAGAGGAATAATGCATTGGTAAAAAGTAAACAATAGCAGGAGTACCATACAAACAAAAATATTTTCAAGAATATCATGTTAAACATCTCTGGAAAATTATAATAATTTGCAGCATTAGGAAATGTAGTTACTTTATTTGTATTACTAGTGGTAAAGCCCTTGTACAAGGGCCAAAATGTTTAATGAAAGAAATATACCTATCCATCCCTATCCCTCTATTAATCTATCCCCCTATTCCTCTGTTCCTGTCCCCCTGTCCCCATCCCCCTGTCCTTATTCCCCTGTCCCTATTCCCCCATCCCTATCTCCCTGTCCATTTCCCCCTGTCCCTATCCCCCTTTCCGAAAACTAAAATTACAAAAAATAAAAAAATCTAAGTTTACAAAAAATTAAAAAAACTAAGATTACTGAAAAAACAAACTTCATTATCCAAAATAAAAAAGAAATATTCCTAATCTAATACCCCCACTTTAAAAAAAAAAGCCACCCCAAAATAAAACCCTAATCTAAACTACCAATAGCCCTTAAAAGGGCCTTTTGTAGGGCATTGCCCTAAGTTAAACAGTCTTTTTAACAAAAAATACTAATTCCCCCTGTAACATTAAACCCCCACCCACCAAACCCCCCAAAATAAAAAAAAACAAACTCTAATAAACCTAAACTACCCATTGCCCCTAAAGGGGCATTTGTATGGGAATTGCCCTTAAAAGGGCATTCAGCTTTTTTCAAATTGCCCAAAAAACCCTAATTTAAAAAAATAAATAAATTAAAAAAATAACACTAAAGCCCCAAATAGATACTCACGGTTCCTGAGGTCTTCTTCCAGGCGGGTCCATCATCTTCATCCACAGCGAAGGTGGCACGGAGCGGAGATGCAGAGACTTCTCTTCATGCAATCGTCCACTGCACACTGAAGATTAAATGCAAGGTACCCCATATTTATTGGGTTATTTTGCATTCCTGTTGGCTAACATTTTCACATCAGCCAATAGGATGGGAGCAAGTGAAATCTTATTGGCTGGTGAACAACCAATAGGATGAAAGCAACTGAAATCTTATTGGCTGTTCACCAGTACTGTTAGGATTTTTTATTTTAATTGTAATGTAGTATTTTTTTTTTTTTAATGTAATTAAGGGGTTAATTTAGGAGGTGTTAGGTTAGGGGGCTTAGTCATTAAATAATTTTTTTGCGTTGTGGAGGATGGCGGTTTAGGAGTTGATAGGTAAATTAGGTTTAATGCGTTGGGGGTTTGCGGATTAGGAGTTAATAGATGTATTGGGTAGTTTGCGATGTTGGGTTTTGCTTATTTAGGGGTTAATAATTTGTTTAGGAATTTATTTTTTTTGTTTTTTCTTAATACTTCGTGCGGGCGATAATTTCAACAGACAGCGTCTGTAATTGAGTGCTGCAATTCCAACAGACAGCGTCTGTGTGTGTTTTGATATTCCAGAAAGACAGCGTCTGATTGGTAGTTTCCCACAGGTGATGAAGCAATGCTGCCAATCACTAAGTCAAAAGTGATTTGCGCTGAGGACTCCTAAATGCAGTGTTATTTAAAAGTTCCAAACAAATGTCAAAGTAACAGTGAACTCTCTACCGGTTTTCGGCCCAGGTGGCCTTTATCAAGATCTTCACTGTTACTTTGACATTTGTTTGGAACTTTTAAATAATAAATAAATAACACTGCATTTGTTGTTCTAGACCTGTGTCCCTTCTTCTTCCTGTGGTTTTCTCTTTTTCTCTGGGTGCCTGCTGACTTACCCCTAAAAAAACTGAATCTGATGTGGAAGCTTCTATGGATCTCTCATCAGTTCCCTGTGTATGAATTTTCTGATTTATATCGTTTAGTGCGCATTCATTATCTTCATTTTGTATATGGGAGAATCTCTTGTTTGTATTAATGTATCTGTCTCTCCAGTTCTGTCTATTATTGGGTTGTTGTTCAGCATGGTTATCATCGTATATATGTCGTCCATTCTGTCTATCCCCTTTTCTTTGAGTGTACGTGTTCGTATCATGTCTGTTTCTATACGTATTAGATTTGTGCCCCCTATTGTCCCGGAATGGGGTCTCATCATATCTGTGTGTGTCCCTGTTATGGGGATAATACCCCCTATTTTCCCTAAAGTTGGTCTCATCGTTCCTATTTTTGTCTCTATTGCTAGGCGGATAGTAGTGGTTTTCGTGTTCATTGTAGTGGTGTTGACTATTTGGATACCATCCACTTTTTCCGTATGGATAGTGGTGGCCTCTATCCCTATTGTTCCAATGATCTACATTGTAGCCGTCATGTCTGTTGTATCTCTGTGGACCCTTATAGTCATGTTTGTAATTTCTCCCATTGTATCTATTCGATCTGTGTTGATGATTGTAGGGTTGTGTATAATATTCATTATAGTTATTTCTAGATGTCCAGTTGTGTGATGTTTTGTCTGAATTTCTATTATTTTTATTGTGCTTTACTTCAGTCCAAATGCCTTGGTTGTCGTTGTATTTTTCAGTTCTTTGTGGTTCACTGGTCTTAGTGTTCGTAGTTGTTTTGTCTATATTCTTAATGTCTGTGTTTGGCTCTAGCAGACTGTTTTGACTTTCTATCTCTCTGTTCAATTTCCTTGTTTTTTTATTATAATATCTTCCTTTATTTTGGTTACTTTTTTAATAAGATTATCTTTTCTCTCTGGTATATCTATCGAGTCAGTGGATGAGCTCTCTATATTTAATAGTATTTCTTTATCCTCTTTGATTTCCTGATCTAAGTCTCTAATCAGAGATTCCCTATACTCTATAATGAGTCTCATTAATTGCCTAGAGGTAGCAATTAAAGTATTGGCCCATTTTTCAAGAAATTCTGGTTTAGATGATTGGAAAGCACAATCTTTTTTCATAATCAAACCTTTAGGTATTAGATCTAGCTCTAGACATTTCTTCAAAAATGAGATCTCGGCTTTGTATTTTACTTCTGATGTTAGCAATTTCTCTAAGTCTTTGAAGATAGATATAATGTCAAGAGTGTCTGACTCACTAGAATTGTGATTTCCAGTTGGGTCTAGTATATCAAATGTTATATCTTGCCTTAAAGTTCTCAGTGATTCCATACGGTCTTATGTTGTATGAGCGGATGGATGTAGTATTGTGATCTTGGGAAGGTTGTTTATGCCCCCAAAGGTAATGTAGAGAACTTGAAGTTGAAGGTGTAAAATATATATTTGTATATGTATAGTGGGTGCGCCTATATACTATCGCTTTAGTTATGGATAGTAGCTCCCAGTTAGACTCAAGCTGTAAGTGGTCCTAGAAGTGGGTCTGTGTGCTACGTGACAGATACCTCAAAGAAGCTCTAACCCCTAGCTGCTATAGTGGTTGCTAAAGAGAGAAGCTTGATTGTGGAAGGACAGACCAAGCGCTTGGGGCAGTACCTTGAGTCGCTCTGCACAAAGGTGCTCTAGCTCACCTGATAAGGAATTGATATAAATAAAAAAAGGTAAATTAAAAGGTTTATAAAAAGGTTTACAAAGATAAAAATACCATTGAGTATATGTCAAATATCCATACCATCTATGGATATTAACAGCAAAAATCACAAAAATAAATTAAATAATGCTATGTGATATTAAAAACAAGCAAGTAATAAGGTGCACCTTAAGCATATATATATAAATAGAGTCTAAAAGATTAAATTCAGGATAAGTCCTAGTCCCTGTAATCCATTAAGCAAAAACAAAGTCAATGTCAGAGGTATCCAAAAAAAAAATAATATATATATATATAAGTATCCAAAAAAAATATATATCGGTGATATGTGGCTCCGGTGTATGTTTGTGAAGAATCCAATAAATGTGAATAACAGAAATAGAAAAAATAAAATAAAAACAAAAATATCAAAAATATATAGGTGATCCTAAAAAGTGTGTTAAACCGTCAGGAAAAAATTCAAAAGAGATCAAATAGTGAAAAAGTGGTAAAAAAATGGTGAAAAGTGGTGAAAAAATATAGAAAAAATCAAAAAGAAGTTGGTGATTATTTAGCAGAGATCTTTCCTTTGATGTAATAGATCTTCTATTGCTCTTCTAATACCTGTGGAAATAATATAACATAGTGCAATATTGCTAGTGAACAAATGTAACAAATTGAAATGAGGCTTACCAATACTGTCAACGCGTTTCGGCCTTATATCATAGGCCTTTAACAAGACTAGTGTATGGTAATGCCTATAAGCCTTATATAGTGTATATCCTAATGTGTTAATTGGTCCTTCCTGTGTTGTTTTGATGCCAAAAACAGCTGTTGACTTCCTGTGTCCCATAAACAACTTCCCCTTCCTATTGTGTGAGTTGTGGGCGGAAGTGATGTCATAAGTTAATAGTGTCCCTATTGTTGTGCAGCCTGTCAATTGGGCTTTTTTACCCACCTCCAATGTTTTGTCTCTTTTTCTGTCATTACAACTCTTTCGTTGGTATCATTTTAACCTTTATATTCCTTTATTTTAATACTGTGGCTATTTACCCTCTCGATGTCAATAACTGGACCAACTGGAAGTGATGCATATATCTTCGTCACTTCCGGTTTTGTATAACTGGATAGCGCTAATTTTTAGTGTAAGGAGTGATTGCCTTCTCCATATCATAAACGCGACGAACCGGAAGTGATATACAAGCCTGCATCACTTCTGGTTCCCCGAGTCTGTGTAGCGCTTATTATGCCCCGTAATTGCTATGTTCTTAAAAATGACAGCTCATCGTCTCAGAGCTATGAATATCTAGTTATCTTAAATCATTCTTTAATGTGGTCAGAATCAGTGGTTATGGATCTTTAGAACAGATCGGCTACTACTTTATAGTTTACTATTGTATGGCCGAGTTGTTGTTACTCCGTTGTCATGGCAATGGAGTCCTGTTGTCTTGGTAACCAGTGTTAAGACAGTTTCACGTCTCAGCACCGGTTTTGAATAGCCCATTCTTTATGTCAAACCTTCTCTTAGAAATTCTCTATTAGATAGATATGGCGAAGTGGAACATAAGTGTTCCTTGTTTTAACTTGCACTAATCAAATTGTTTCTAAAAAACCTCACACTATAGAGCTCTATTCACAAAGGATGGCTCGAAGAAATCCATATTTGTACATTTAAGCTGGCATCTAAATAGCAACATATAAAAAAGGATCTCGCAGTTTACTTGAACTTAGAACAGACACTGTCTGTCAGGAAATCCATTGTTTTACACAGACGCTGTCTGTAGGAAGTCACTACAGCCTCTGCATTGCTTCTGTGGGAAACTACCAATCAGACGCTGTCTTTCTGGAATATCAAAACACACACAGACGCTGTCTGTTGGAATTGCAGAACTAAATTACAGATGCTGTCTTTTGAAATTATCGCTTATAGTTACCCACCAATCCCAAGATTTCGATTGTGAGCTGACTCAGCTGTCACTCTTTCCTCCTACGACACACTCTGGAGTGAATTACACGATCTACGTTCTCCACCTAACCTGCAAAATCATCAGAATCAACACTTTTTTAGCCTTGTTCTTTTACTAGCGGTTGTTAAAAGATATAACTGCTCATCCTCCCAAAAGTATTGTTTGGGCTCCTGGGCTATTAAGGTACTGTTTACAGTTACTTAACCACCGTTCTAAGAGACATTATTTTAGACTTGCATTGTACTTCTATAAAGAAATGCACTTCTAATCTTATAGATTTTTTAGATATTGTTGTTATTTTAATTGTTTGCACATATTGTTCCAAAACAATTTGTTCCTGACATATTGCATCTAACTCAATGCCATTTTAGTTGTTAGTTAATACCTTGCAAGGTTTAGTGTTTTTAATGTTTATATGAATTTACTCACCTGCATATTAAAGTGTTTACATTTTTAAACAGAGCTTTAGGTCTCTTGTAATCCTTTATATAGTATAACAGTTATAATAAATTATTACATTTTATACCTCATTATATCTCATTTAGTGCTAACCTTATATATTAGGTATCATATACATTTTTTATACATTATCACATATTTTATTTTCTCAATTTGCTATTAATTTAGCGCTTACCTTATTGTCTGTTTTCCCTACAATAAACTACCAATGGCCCTTAAAAGGGCCTTTTGTGGGGCATTGCCCCAAAGATAACAGCTCTTTTACATTGCAAAAAAATACAAACCCCCAAACAGTTAAACCCACCAACCAACCCCCCCAAATAAAAAACCTATCTATTATATCCTAAGCTCCCCATTGCCCTTGTATGGGCATTGCCCTTAAAAGGACATTTAGCTCTTTTACATGCCCAGACCCTAATCTAAAAATAACCCCCCCAAAAAACCCTAAAAAAAACCTAACACTAACCCCCGACGATCCACTTACAGTTCTTGAAGTCCCGCTTGAAGGATCCATCCAGCCGGAGAAGTCCTCATCCAGGCGGCAAGAAGTCTTCATCCAGACAGCCTAATCCATCTTCATCCATCCGGTTTGGATCGGGTCCATCCTGAAGACATCCGGCGCGGAGCATCCTCTTCATACAGTCGCCGCCGTAAACTGGAACCTCAATGCAAGTGACACCATTCAAGATGGCGTTCCTTGCATTCCTATTGGCTGAAAGATTTCAATCAGCCATTAGGATTAGAGCTGCTAAAATTCTATTGGCTGTTCCAAACAACCAATAGAATGAGAGCTCAAATCCTATTGGCTGATTGGAACAGCCAATAGAATTAGAGCTGCTCAAATCCTATTGGCTGATTGGAACAGCCAATAGGATTTTAGCAGCTCTAATCCTATTGGCTGATTGAAATCTTTTTTTAGAGAGTCTGGGCAGTAAAAGAGCTAAATGCCCTTTTAAGGGCAATGCCTATACAAATGCCCTTTTCAGGGCAATGGGGAGCTTAGGTTATTTTAGTTTTTTATTTGGGGGGCTAGTTGGTTGTGTGGTGGGTTTAACTGTAGGGGGGTGTTTGTATTTTTTTGCAATGTAAAAGAGCTGTTATCTTTGGGGCAATGCCCTACAAAAAGCCCTTTTAAGAGCTAGGCTAGAGTTTGTTTGTTTGTTTTTTTTTGGGGGGGGGGCTTTTTATTTTTAAAGGGCTATTAGATTAGGTGTAATTCTTTTTTATTTTTAATAATTTGGTTTTTTATTTTTCGTAATTTAGTGGGGGGGGGGGTTGTATAATTAGTGTTTGTTTGTTTTTCTGTAATTTAGTACTTTTAATAATGTTTAATTGTATATTTAAATAATTAGAGTAGAGTTAGCTTTCACTGCTTTCAGACTCCCATTGATTTCTATGGCATCCGCGGCCTCCAGGGTGGCGGAGTGAAAACCAGGTACGCTGGGTCGGAAAAGACGCAAGCGTACCTGTTAAAAGTTTGATAACTGGGAAAAAGTGTCAGATAGAGCCAAATGTGTATTCGGAACATCTGTAATGACGTAAGCATCGATCTGCGTCGGATTGAGATCGCCGGTTTGTATGCTACATCACAAATTTTAACATTTGCCGGTCTGTAGGCTTTGATAACTAGGTCAGATCAATCTCGCAACAATTACGATGCGGAATTCCATCGTATTTGCAGTTGATACTTTGATAGAAAGGCCTCAAAGTCTTTTTGAAAGTTTTACGGATTGATAAGCAAAAGAACAGTTGGTTGTTCAGCTTGAAGATCACAGAAACAGCAAGTCTTATGCAGATCACTAAAGTCCAAAAAAAGTTCAGACTACATTAAATAATTTAAATAATTTGCAGCACTAAGTTCAATAGACACTGGTGCTTAAATTGAACAGTAAAGGGTGAGGTTGACACGGAGTACCTGGTAGGTGCAGCTGGATTGAAGAAGGCTGTCACTGGTATGGTAGACATAGGTTTTTCAGCAGGAACAGGATATCCAGAGGGTACAGTTGGTGAGACTGCAACTAGATACTAGATAGGTACAGCAGGCACAACTGGTTTGAGGAAGTCTGTCACTGGTATGGTCTATATGAGCTTTTATAGGAATTCACACAGGTGGGAGCTCCTGTAATTAGGTGGGGCCCTTTAAATCTAGGCAGCGCGCGACCATGGGTGCCTATAGAGCTGCAGTTCTTGGGACGCCGAGATTGAAGCTAACACTCTCTGCCGTTCGCCGAGGTCAGTGGGCCAGTCCGGAAGCAGGGCTCCCCAGGTAATTACCCTCACATCTATTATCATTTTTTTTTCATTTTATTTTTGTTGAAAAGCAAGAAGGTAAGTTCAGGAGTGCGCACGTGTCTCCAGCACTATATGACAGACATGCGCATGCTATGGGGCATATTTATCAAACTCTGTATGGAGCCCTGAAGGCTCAGCAGAAACACAAGTTATGAAGCAGTGGTCTAAAGACCGCAGCTCCATAACCTGTCCGCCTGCTCTGAGGCGACAGGCAGACATCGCCGGAAATCAACCCGATCCAATAAGATCGGGTTGATTGACACCCCCTGCTAGTGGCTAATTGGCCGCGAATCTGCAGGGGGCGGTATTGCACCAGCAGTTCCCCAGAACTGCTGGTTCAATGATAAATGGCTAGAACATATACTGTCTGCATTTATTGATGTTCAGCAGACATGATCCGCAATATCAGATCATGTCCGCTTGCACAGTGATAATTAGGCCCCTATGTATCTATATAGCTTTTCAACAACAACAAAAAATGAGAATGACGCAAATTTTGATAATAGAGGTAAATTGGAAACATATTTTAATATTTGTATTCTTTATCTGAAAGAAAGAAACAATTTGGGTTTCATGTCCCTTTAGCTAAAGTGCACTATCACCATTTGTAGTAAATTATTTTTTATTTAATTTTGTGAGTACTATAAAAAGTCAATTAACATTGAATACCTTTATATTTTATTTACAACAAGTCACAAAATACTATACTCTTTGCATTACATATTGGGCGAGATTACATATGTGGCGTAAGTTTCAGCGCAACTGCTGAAACCCATGTCGCCCGTAAGTTAACCTCGCACATCAGGTGAATCACATAACACGCGCCGCCAGATGATATACTGCTGTAAGTCAAACAAACTGGCGAGGTTAACAAATGTGCACATCTACACATTTCTGGCATCATCAGTAACTTACGTCAATATATCATCTGGCACGCTTGACTAAAAAATAAAATAAATAAAATAATTCACATTTAAAAATCTAAACCGGAAAAAAAAAATTTAACCGACACATGAAAACATCATTCAAAACCCCTAATATGCCAACCCCCACATCACAATGACTAATAAAAGTTATTAACCCCTAAACCGCCATCCCCCACATTGCAAACTACCTAATAAAAGTTATTAACGCCTAAACCGCTACCCCCCACATCGCAAACTACCTAATAAAAGTTATTAACGCCTAAACCGCCATCCCCCACATTGCAAACTACCTAATAAACATTTCCAAAGGTTCCAATGGTGACATTGTAAAAGTATTTACAAAAATAGCACTCTACAACACTAAATATATATTATTATATAATATATAAAGGTGGATGAAAGTAATCATCCCAGATAGAAGGGGTTAAAACTTAGTTTTTAATAATAAATATTTAAAAATATATATATAGAGATAAAAACACAGAGTGGTAATATCGGTGCAACGTGGGAAAAGTTATAACTATATCCCCTGGTAATAGAAATCCCCTAATAAGCGCCTATCAAAGTATAATACGTGTTACAATCTAACTGATGATTAGAAGATACAATGGCAGCACCTAAATCCGGGGTACAATGTACTATGTAAATTGCAGGGCACCAATGCGGGATGATAGTAAGAATAAATATTCTACCCTGTTAGGTAGTCCACAAGTTGGGCTGCTATTATTCCATTAAAAACTGGTTACTACGTAAACATTGTAGCACAGTGCTTAAAATGAACACGTAGAATTACAGCGTCTGGTGGCAACTCCACATATTGAAGGAGACAGATAAATTATTCACTGGTTAATGTAATAATAAGATTTCTATTTTACCCTTTCTAACTCCACAATGGTATTGCTATTATTTTAAGAGTATCATAGAGGGGTATTAGTAAAGGGAATCAAAATGAGGCTGACTGTGTGTATAAAAGCTAGAGCGAAAAAAACAATTTCTAAAAATGTAAATTATGAAATTGTGTCGCTCCCCTTAAAAGGTGTGTATCTACACATCAGTCACAATACGCAGTTTGCACAGTTAAAGTCTGTCATAGAAATTATGCCTATAGTATACAGTATCTCCAATAGTTAACCTGCTAAAGCGAACGTATCTAAGTCCCATCAGGGGTAAATTCAAACCTAAGTTGTATTTACTTAAATTAAAGGCGACACAATTCGTCAGCCAACAACGTTTGTATACAGAGGATAAGTAAGGAGAATATTATTACGAGCCCCTAATATTCCAAAATTGCTAATTAAAAAATAGAAAGACTCAATGTCCCCACACTCCCTGTGTACCTAATAAACGTATTAACCCCTAAATCACCGTCCCCCCAAATCACAATCACTAATAAAATTGATTAACCCCTAAACCACTACCCCCCACAATGCAAAAACACCTAATTCAACTATTAATACCTAAACCGCCAACCACCCACAATGCAAACGCCTAATAAAACTATTAACACCTAAACTGCCACCCACCCACAACAAAGACATAATTAAACTATTAATCCCTAAACCGTCAACCCCCCACAACACAAAGTATTACAATAATAATTAAGCCCCCTAACATAACACCCCTAAGTTAACCCCAATTAAAATGCACTTAAATAAAATTAAAAAGATAACTACTTTAATAAAATAATAAAAAAATTACAAAAAATAAAAAACCTAAATTACTAAAAAAACAAAAACTAATATTACACAAAATAAAAAAAGCTAACATTACAAAAAATAAAAAAGTAACATTACAAATAATAACAAACCCCCTAATCTATAAATAAACTACCAATAGCCCTTAACCTCTTAAGGACATATGACGGAATTTTACCATCATAAAACAATTGAGCAAACTGAAAGCTGTGTCCTTAAAGGGTTAAAAGGGCCTTTTGTAGGGCATTTCCCTAAAGTTAACAACTCTTTTGTCAAAAAATAAACAAAGTACCCCCCATCCCCCCCAAACCCCTAAAATAAAAAACCTAAATAAAAAAAAACTAATCTACTCATTGTCCCGAAAAGGACATTTGTATGGGAATTGCCCTTAAAAGGGCATTCAGCTCTTTTTAAGCATATGAAAAATAAAAAACAGCCCTAAAATATAAAAAAAAAACATTCCAAAAAAACAAACAAAAAACCTATCCCCCAAATCAGTACTCACCATTGATGAAGTCCGGAGAAACATCTTCATCCCAGCACAAAAGATCTTCATCCAGGTGGCTCCATCTTCATCTATCACGGGACCATCTAAAATCTTCATCCCGGTGGTGCGGAGGTGGAGCGTCATCGGCGACGTCCATCTGACACAGAGGTTCTCTTCGCACACTTAAGATTGAATGCAAGGTACCCCTTTTATTTAGGGGTAACCTTGCATTCCTATTGGCTGAAATTTTCAAATCAGCCAATAGGATGAGAGCAGCCTCATCCTATAGGCTGATTTTAATTTTTCAGCCAATAGGAATGCAAGGGTACCCCACCGGGATGAAAACTGAAGATGGTCCCGTGATGGATAAAGATGGAGCTGCCTGGATGAAGATCTTTTGCCTCTGGGATGAAGATGTTTCTTCGGACTTCATCAATATGGTTATTTATTATTATTTTTTTTTGGGGGGGGGTGTTTTTTTCGATTAGGGCTTTTTTATTTTTCATGGTCTTAAAAAGAGCTGAATGCCCTTTTATTTTATTTAAGTGTATTTTAATTGGTGTTAAGTTAGGGGATGTTAGGTTAGGGGACTTAGATTTTAGTTTAATACTTTGCGTTGTGGGGGAATGACAGTTTAGGTGTTAATAGTTTATAAAATGAGGAAAAAGAACACTGGTTTATTGGGATACAGGCTTCAATAAGCAAAGGTAAACTCCCAACTGACGCGTTTCGCGCATGCGTACATGCGCTTCATCAGAGATAATGGCCTCTACTGCTGTGGGTCTTTTTGTAGGTAAGTGGAACCAATAGCTGTAAGGGGTGTGTACTTGTATTAGTGTTTAACTGTTAATGGTCCTAGGTAAAAGGACAGTTTGCTTTTTTGAAAGCTTAGTGTATTTCCACTCTGTTAAACAAAAATTAAATTGGGTGTAAAAACATTAGTGTCCACTTTCTACTAAGATCCACAGCAGTTGGGGAGGCTAAAAAACAGATGCATTCTTTTAACATTTACTAAATATTATTTTCTTTTTCATATAAATATGTATATCCAATTCTTGCATATTTAAGTACTAAAATATTTATCAAATGCATAATCATGGTCGTGAATTTTTTTTTCATAGTTTTATTAGATGCTTTGCGTTGTGAGGAGTTGGCAGTTTAGGGGTTAATAGTTTAATTAGATACTTTTCATTGTGGGGGGTTGGCGGTTTAGGTGTTCATAGTTTAATTATGTGTTTGCATTGTGTGGGGATTGGCGGTTAAGGTGTTAATACTTTAATTGTTTGCGAAGTGGGAGGATGGCGGTTTAGGGGTTAATAACTTATTAGTCATTGCGATGTGGGGGGATGGCGGTTTAGAGGTTAATGCATTTCATTAATGATTGCGATGTGGGGGTGGCAGGTTAGAGGTTAATACATTTTATTAGTGATTGCGATGTGGGGGGGGTGGCGGTTTCGGGGTTGATATTGAGCATGCGTTAGGTGTTTGTCAAGGCTTACAGGGAGTTACAGTGCTTTTTACTGAGCGCAAAGCTTGCTGTGCCTGCCTATGTGTGGCAAGATAAAAATGGGGTAAAATATCTACATTCTGCGAGCCTTGCACTGCGTATTTGATACCAACTGGCAACCCCAGTTCTATGTTAGCTTATTGGAGTAAAAAATGCGCCCGACGTGTCAAATATAAGAGCGTAACTTGTCTGCTGTGCTGGGTATGTGATCGCTTGATTAGACTAAAAATTGACGAAGCTGGGTTTTGCGCCCATCGCCAAATATGTGATCACACCCATTGTGTTTGGTGCATCCTTTTGTACTCAGATGTTTAATTTCACTAGTGAATCTATGTTTCTAATTTTCACTCATTATCACTGATTGGGACCATACTGACTGCATAGTAATTTGTAACAGTATGTTTTAAACTTGACACCAAGGATCGATTTTTAGCTACAGGTTGTAACAATTAACACCTGTTATAAAAACTTAGGCCTCTAATGTGATTGGATAAGAAAATTTGGTAGATCAGTCTAAAGCTAGACATTCATCTTTTTTGTTTACATTTTTTAATGTAATTGTTGTAATATACTTTTGTAAAGTTTGTTAAAATTACTATGGTAATGTATGTAACTTTGTAAATGACAAGGAAAGGAGAGAGGCGCAGTATGTGTGAATCTTTCACCAACTGGGTATAAGCACAAAGATACTTACATGATGTGGAGGCACCCAATTGTGCCCATAGAGAGAGGCTGGTTTTCAACAGCAGATCAGCTAGCTGAACCAAGGCAATCACTGGATACATGAGTATGGTAAGACCCAGAGAACAGACTGGGCCCAGGTGCTGCTTCACTGCTACGAAAAGTAGCAGTCAAGAGTATGCAAAGGGAGGGTATACCACAGCTTCCCAAGGTAGCGTAGAAAGATACACACAGCAATAAGTTACTGTTACTGGTTAAAAAATTGTTTAAATATAACAGTATAAAAACAAGATTAAAACAACTCATGCTGTAATGTGCATAAGGCAATGCAACGCATTTCACGGTTTACACTGTTTCATCAAACATAGACAATAGTGTATGATAAGCCCTTAAATAAGGCTACGCTACCTAAACTCAATGATGTATGTCCCCTCCCCCTACAATGTACAAACCAATCAAATAGCCCTTTGTCTAATCAATAGTAAAGTTGTCACACCTGTATTCCTGGCACTGCTCTCTGTTTAATAGGAAATGTGTATATTCTTAAATTTAATTTAGATATTCCATATATATGAAAATAATATCTCTTTAGCTACACCTTATTACTGCAGAATGTCAACCACATGTTAAAGTTATTACAATTGTCGGCGTTATCTGTAATTTTTAAACATGCCACATTCCAGTGTTTATAGCGGTGTTAATAAATAGGGTGAACGTACCTGCATGGGTTTGTTTGGGATAAAATCATGTGCTGAAAATAACGTTTTTTAATTGCCTTTTTTATGAATGGCGTGTATTTACGGTAATAGTGCACGTATTCTACCCACAGAACTGAGTGCGTCACTGAAGACTAGTGAGCTACATTCTTAATTAAACAATGTGTATCTTTATTCCCACCAGTCCAAAGTACTGCTAACAGTATGTGTATGTGCGCTAAACAGCTACGGGGATTAGGTCTAATAATTATAAACCATCTAGATGGTATATGTAAAATAATATAAATACTAAAATCATAGATTATATTCTGGTATAAGTTATAACAGATAAAGTGGACACAAAACACAATTAGACTTGATATGAATATAACAATTTGTATATTTTAATACTAAACAATATGTTTAAAATATGCATACATATCACACAATAAATTTGACTGTTATTTATGACCGGTCATATACATATAGTTACGCTAAAAATGTTAAAAATGTTAAAAATCTACTAATGGATATCTGACAATAAAAAATGATGAGATATAATTAGGTGCAGCAGAAATTTATACTTCGTGCATTAAGAGGTAGGGTAAGGGATTGGTTCTGCTTAGAACTATAAATTATTAAAATCTTTAACTTCTTAAAATGGGTCGTTGGATATTGGTAAATGTGTCGTTAGAATTTAACGACTAAATTAACAGTAAAGTCAATATATATCCACCTAAAAGATTATTCCTTTGAATGTCTAAATCTTCAAACAAAGTTCCGTTTAAGTATCGACAATTGTCCAATCAACAGACAGATCCGTTTGTTTGGTAAAGTGGTTACTTCAACACTAGAGTGGTATCGAGGTATTTCCTAGAATTTTAGTCTTTTAACGAGTGACAAAAGTAACCTAGCTGTAGGGCCACAACACCTCTACAGTGCCTACCTGTCTTGCTTTGCAGTATGAAATGTCCGCTGAGGTCATGCACAGGTGTCTGGAGCGGCTCCTAACAGCTGGCAGTATTACTGATCCTCATGGAAGTAGATCCGGCTGGAACGAAAAACTCTGCGCAGAGTATGTAGGAGAGAGGCGAAAATAGTTCCGGGCAATCTCTCTCAATCCTTGGCAATCGTGTTATATTAACACCTTGTAGTTTGTTGTCTGACTCCTTCAATGCGTTTCGCCATGTACCATGGCTTTATCAAGATGGTTCAGACATATTTCAAACTTGCTTATATACGTATGCTTCGTCTGTGATTGGTTTATCCCTTTTCATGGCATTTCTTTTAAGGTGGATTTTTAAAAAGTGGAATATTTTGATGGTCGAATCCCTTAATTCTAAGCTGTCATATCTTCACAATTTGTGATGTTAGCACAAAGTGTAGAGCATGCAATACATTTAAAACATGTATTGCATGAAAAGCTTTATGTCAAAAAACAATAAATAATAAATATTGATATATATAACTTTAAAATATAATGCATAGAAACGTGTATGAACAGCTCCTAAAAAATAAAAATGATATTTTTGATTGGGGTTTTTTGGAAATGCTTAGTTGGGAATTAGTGAAATATCTCTTATTACTATTTTATTACATGTAAGAACTCCAAGGACAAAAATTATACAACAAAGTTGTTAAACCGATATTGTCTATGTGTGTAGATACATATCAAATGAGTATTTCATTATATTCAGTTAAACTAAGCTAGTATTAGCATATATCCATATATGTTCCTTTATATGGGTTATTAGAAATTAAACCTGTTTTTATCTATCATGCAATCCATTTTACTATAATAAAGATAAATCAATATTTTGTGTTGTTAAAAACAGCTAGGTTACTTTTGTCACTCGTTAAAAGACTAAAATTCTAGGAAATACCTCGATACCACTCTAGTGTTGAAGTAACCACTTTACCAAACAAACGGATCTGTCTGTTGATTAGACAATTGTCGATACTTAAACGGAACTTTGTTTGAAGATTTAGTCAAGTCTAATTGTGTTTTGTGTCCACTTTATCTGTTATAACTTATACCAGAATATAATCTATGATTTTAGTATTTATATTATTTTACATATACCATCTAGATGGTTTATAATTATTAGACCTAATCCCCGTAGCTGTTTAGCGCACATACACATATTTTTCTTATTTTTTCACTACATTGTCAACATATCTGCTTTATGGGAACAGATTAGTGTATGTTGCAGGGGATAGATTTGCGCACCTTCTACTCTTTTAGACTGCTAACAGTATCGCCTCCCTACGTCATTCATAGGGGATTACTGATGCGCTCCAAGCTCACAGAGGAACGCCCTCACTGGATTTTAAATCCTATCAAAGATGAACAAGAAGACCGCACCTTCCTACATCACTTCAGACATAGTTACTGGTATGCTCTGAGGATTCTCACAGGGGAACGCCCTTGAGATGTATTATAACCAATCAAAATGGGAATACGCCTGGTGGACCACGCCCCCATAGCGTGTCACTGCCAAGATATAACAACAAATAGTGAACTAAAAAGAATTATATTAAATATTATAAAACTATAAAATGAGCACAATGGGCTAATAAGGATAAGGGGTATAGTGGATATAAACACAAGATGTCTGATGGGGCTATTGACCTCATGAATGATAAAGGTATTATTATAATGCATGATGTTGAAAATCCAGTACATGATGTGGAGCTATTTCTACATAAAGAAAAAAACACAAAATGTATATATATATATATATATATATATATATATATATATATATATATATATATATATATATATATATTTATATATTTATATTGTGACAGAGAACAGGAAATTGTGAGTGATCAGGTGTATATTTCTCCTACAATGTTGAAATGTGTATTCAGTTTTTTAAACCCCAGGGAAATGTATTGTATAAAATGTGGTTTGGAATTAAGCTACTGTGTTTTTGGGTCCCTGGGGTGGAACACTGGAGAGAGGGTGGGTCAGTGTTCCATTCCTCAGTTTTCTATAGCTGAGAGTAATTAATCAGGAAAGGATCTTTACTCACCTGTGTTTAATTAATGGAGGATAATTTATTCTCCAGTTGTTTTTTAAAGTTTAGTTTACCCTGTTTTAGTAAGTGATGTAAACTTATGTTAGTAAGTGCTCAAACTGAGCTAGGCTTTTTTGTTTGTAGTATTAAGTGTGTTAAACTGCTATAAAACACACATTGCTGTTATCTGCACTTTGACAGTGAAAATAAAACTGACTGTTTAAATGTATCAAGGCTGTGTCATTTATACCCTAGAGGACCATGTTATTCCCTTTAAACCAGGCACCAGGAGTGGGTGCTGGATTACAATATGGTGGCGAATGTGGGCATAGCACAAATATGGTCTGTGGGTATAAAAAGTTTTCTGCAAGCTGCACTAAGAAAACTTTTGCTTTAAATTGTTGGAAATAAAAGTGAAACTGTGTCTTTTAAACATATACCTGCTTTGGTGTTACCTGTTGCTTCTAAGAGGAGAAATTTTACAAAATGCAGGAGCTGGTGAAAGTTTTGGTGCAAGCAACTGCTGTACAGCAGGAGACAAATCGCTTACTGACTGCACAAGTTAGCAGCATCATGGATGCCCAGCGAGAGGATAGAGCTACATGGGTTAATGTATTGCAGCAAGACCTAAAGCCTTCTGTAGCTACCCCCACTGTGGATAGGCGGCGCTAAATCCGAGCAAATTACTTTCTGCATAAGTTGTCAGAGACAGATGATATTGAGGCTTACCTCACAACTTTTGAGAGGATTGCTGCCAGAGAAAAGTGGACACCTGAACAGTGGGCAGGGCTACTCACACCATGTCTTAGTGGAAAAGCCCAGAAAGCATATGAGGATTTGTCTCACAGCCAAGCTGAAGATTATCAGAAACTAAAAACTGAAATTCATACACGCTTGGGAGTAACACTTGCAATTCTTGCCCAAAGATTTAACAATTGGGTGTTTGAGAGCCCAAATGTATGAACTGCTGAGACTTGCTCAGAAATGGCTGCAGCCGGACATTAATGCAGCCACAAAGTTATAGAAATGGTTGTAATGGACAGATTTCTCAGGAATCTTCCAGCTGGACTTCGACAGTGGGTCATTCAAGGGGATCCTAAAGACCCAGAAGAAATGATGAGCCTGGTTGAGAGATATTTGACTGCTAAGGAATTGCACAGCAATGATCCTCAACATAAATCAAAGCTGCCTTATAAAAAAACAAGTGGAAAAACAGAAGCACAGAGGTCTATTCATAACCAGGGACAAAATGACTATGGTGGGAAATGGCTCCCTAGGGAACCATTATGGCCAAGAGGCCAAACTGATGAACAAATAAGTTGTTTTAAATGTCATGAGTTAGGGCATATTGCACGTAACTGTACACAGGGGGAGGAAACTATGCAATGTAATATGGGTGCAAGGGACAGACATAGTACAATATTAACCTGCACCAAAATGTGTTTTTTTTTCCAGTGCTGTATGTTCTAGTCATTTAAGATCTGTGAATGTGGAGGGTAAGAGTGTTCAAGCGCTCCTTGATTCAGAAAGTGAAGTTACTTTGGTAAAAAGTGTTTTGGTTCAGCCAGAAAAGTTAGATAGAGATCAAATGCTTGATATTGTCTGTATACATGGGGACACACACTCATACCCTACAGCTAAGGTTGAAATTGTCATAGATATTGGTACAGTTAAGTGCCGCGTAAGGGCAGTGCCCTGTGTTGCCCTATGATAAAGTATTGAGGAGAGACTTTCCTCACTTTTGTCAAGAGTGGGGGAAACCTTCAGTAGGTCATGGGATTGGTCCTGAGGAGGTACAGGAGGTGGAGGGAATGGAAACCATTTTGCCATTCTCCAATATTGATTGGGAACCAGACACTACACAGGAGGCACCTCTGGTGTGTCTAGGCAATGAGGCAGAACCCCCTTAGAGTAATGCTTCTGGAGAAGACATAGAACTTGAGGATCTGGAGATTAATTCTTGTAATTTCTGAGCTGCCCAATGGGAGGACCCGACTCTGATAGTGGCGAGGGAGAATGTTCAAGTAATTGAAGGCACTGTCATAGATCCTGAAAAACAATTGTGTTTTCCTTATTTTAAGGTGAAAAATAACCTTCTTTATAGAGCAGAAAAGATAGGGGTTGAAGAGGTGGAGCAATTATTGGTTCCCAAGTCTTATAGAACTGCCGTTTTGAAATTAGCCCATAGTCATTTGCTAGGGGGGCACCTTGGGATTGAAAGACCAGAGAAAGAGTTCTTGCACAATTTTATTGGCCTGGTATTTTTATTTTAATAGAGAAATTTTGTAAATCCTGCCCAGAATGTTATAGAGGTTCCTTTTGAGTGAATAGCAATGTATTTGATAGGGTCTTTACTAAAGTCTGCTAGGGGGCATGAGAATATTTTAGTTGTGGTTGACTATGCTACTCGCTATCCTGAGACAATTCCTTTGCGGAATACCTCCTCTAAGAATATTGCTAAGGAGTTAATGAGGAGGTTTAGCAGGGTGGGCATACCAAAGGAGATCCTTACGAATCAGGGAACCCCTTTTATGTCCAAAATTATGAAAGAGTTATGTAAACTTCTTAAAATTAAACAATTAAAAACATCTGTGTATCACCCCCAAACTGATGGGTTAGTTGAGAGGTTTAATAAAACTCTAAAAAGAATGTTGCGTAAAGTGGTAAAGGATGGAAAGAACTGTGCCCCAAGCTTCCACAGGTTTTTCACCTTTTGAATTGTTATAGGGTAGGCATCTCAGGGGAATACTTGACGTTGCGAAAGAAACATAGGAGCAGGAAACTACACCTCACCGTAGTGTTATAGAGCATGTAGCACAAATGCAAGAAATAATGGAAGCTATAATGCCAATAGTAAGGGAAAATATGCAGAAAGCACAAAGAGCTCAGGAAGCCAGTTATAATAAGAATGCAAGGCTAAGGGTTTTCCAACCTGGAGATAGAGTTCTAGTTCTGGTACCTACAGTTGAAGGTAAATTCTTGGTAAGTTGGCAAGGTCCGTATGAGATTATTGAACAGGTCAATAATGTTAATTATAAAGTGAGTCAACCTGGTAGAAGAAAACCAGAACAGATCTATCACATAAATCTACTTAAACCGTGGGTAGACAGAGAGGTCTTGACAATAATAAAAGATAAATTTACTCATGCTACAGTTGAGAAAAATCCTGAGGTTTACATAGCAGAGACGCTAGCTCCCCATCAGAAGCAGGAAGTGAAAGAATTTGTGTCTAGAAATAGAGATTTTTTTTCCCCATTGCCAGGGAGAACAAATGTAATCATGCATGATATAATTACAGAACCTGGGAAAATAATTAATTTGAAGCCATACCGAATACATGAGGCCGGGAGAGAGGCAGTTAGTGCGGAGGTCAAAAAGATGCTTAAGTTAGGAGTAATAGAGGTTTTACAAAGTGAGTGGAGCAACCCAATTGTTTTGGTGCCTAAGCCGAATGGTGAAATAAGGTTTTGTAATGATTTTCGCAAGCTGAATGATATTTCCAAATTTGACGCTTACCCTGTGCCTCGAGTGGACGAGCTAATAGAGAGATTAGGTAGATCTAGGTATCTAAGCATCTTAGATCTGACTAAAGGTTATTGGCAGGTCCCACTGATAGACGGAACAAAAGAGAAAACTGCCTTTTCTACACCTGAGGGCCTATTTCAATATAAAGTGTTGCCATTTGGTTTGCATGGTGCTCTAGCCACCTTTCAGCGTATGATGGATAAAATACTTAGGCCTCATAGAGCATATGCAGCTGCTTACTTGTATGATGTTGTAATTCACAGTGCGGACTGGGAAACACATCTACCCCATGTTCAGGCTGTTGTGCATGCACTATGGGCTGCAGGGTTAACTGCAAACCCTGAAAAATGCTCTCTAGGATTAAAAGAGGCAAAATATTTGGGTTATACAATTGGTAGGGAGCTCCTTAAAGTAAGGCATTTCTGGGAATAACTGGGTATTATCGTAGGTTCATCACAAATTTTTCTACTATTGCAAACCCTTTGATAGAACTCGCTAAAGCTAAAAGTTCTGTAATGGTGAAGTGGAACCCTGATTCAGAGCATGCATTTTGTGTTTTGAAAAAGGCATTGTGCGCTGATCCAGTGTATTGATGGCTCCAGATTTCTCTAAAGAATTTCTGATTCTGACAGATGCATCTGTTGTAGGCTTGGGAGCAGTACTTTCTCAAGTGTATGGGGGAGAAGAGCACCCAGTTATGTACTTAAGTAGAAAAATGAATTCCCATGAACAAAGGTACTCTGTAGTAGAGAAAGAATGTTTAGCCATGAAATGGGCTTTGGAAACTTTACAATATTACCTGCTTGGGAGAAAGTTAAAACTAATTACTGAAATAAATGTGACAAAAAATAATAAAAACGTGAACCATAAATTAAAAGTTCATATGTAAGGATATATTCGTTCCTTTGGGATATGTCTCCTCACTCCTCTGCGATCCTCAGTGTGTTCTCAAGAAAAAAGAGACAAAATATGCAACATAGTGAAACTCTGTAACCACTTGGAATAAAATAGTTCTGCTTGTATGACGAGTGATTACTCACATTTGTTGGAGCTTATGACCAAGCTCAGGGAAATGCGCACTCCCACTTTATACTGGTGGGAAAACAGTACTCTCAGGCAAATCTCTTAAAACAAATATTTATTTAAAATACATAAAAGGCGTCACAAATGCCTTTTACGTATTGAGGTGATACTCAAAATAGTCTGGGTCAGTTAGAGATGAAGTGGATCCACATTATGGACAGCTTCATACCTAATGGACTAAATAAGGATTTTGAAATTCATCACTTTCTGTGAAAATGTTTTCTGTGTACAACATTATAATCTAACAAGAAAAAAAGAACCCAGCACATAGAAGGTGGGATCCAAATGATGAATAAAAGTTCCAGTGAAAAAAAGCATAATAAAACGTAGCCTTTATTCAAGTCAGTAAGACTTATACATAAAACCTGCAAAAACACATCTGACCGGTTTCGGCGTGGATAGCCGTAATCCTAGATGTACAATTAGTCACACCTGAACACCTTTTTATGCACAGGAGTACCTCCCTTTGGGAGTGGTTAAAAACAGCAGAAACAGAAGCAGGTGTAAAAATTTACATATGCATACATATAGCCAGAATAATAGTGTAGCCAGTGAGTACGGTTGCAAAAACAGTTAAACCTTAATACTATTTGGCTGACTAAACTATGTATGTATAAACTTAAAACAGATCTAGATAAACCATGAATGAAAAAATATGTATTAAACAACTATGAACAGCTATATTCTTATTAATTAAAGCTGAGCAATGGATTCAATAAATATATAAATATGAATATAAAGTAAGCAAATTAATGGCAGGCTAGGAGTAATGCATAGCAGACTGAGGGTATATATACATATTCTCAAAATTTGGCTGCTAAAAAGATGTCTAGATAGCAGTGAATACAAAAATGCAATTTAAGTTAAACACATAGTAGGATCATATCAAAGGAGCCACAAAAATGAAACTACCATGGAGGCAATAACTATATATGATTACATGTTAACAATATAGCGATCTTATTCAATGCATACACACAATAGAGAAATATGTTTGTGTTAAACACATGGTAGGATCATAACAAAGGAGCCACATGTTAAATGAAACTACCATGGAGACAATAACTATATATGATTACATGTTAAAAATATAGCGATCTTATTCAATGCATACACACAATAGAAAAAGATATTTGTATTAAACACATGGTAGGATCATAACAAAGGAGCCACATGTTAAATGAAACTACCATGAAGGTAGTTGGTGGGAGCGCTTCCACGTCTTTGGAGGTAGAAATTGTTTTGCCAAGCATTTTGTTAAATATATGAGATACATAGATGATCTGCTGGTTGTATGGTCAGCTGGTTATCAGGAAGCCAATGAATTGGTGAAGTATCTCAATGATAACAATGTAGGTTTAAAGTTCACTTTTGAGTGGAACCAGGATAGTGTAAACTATTTGGACATCACTCTGTCTGCAGACAATCTCTCTGGTAGTGTTTCTTCATCCCTATACAGGAAGCCAATTTCTGGCAATACACTATTGCATGCCCGGAGTAGTCACCCCGGACATGTCTTTAGGGGTATAGCCAAAAGCCAGTTCTTGCGAATAAAGCGAAATTGTTCGTCAGATAGGGACTTCCAATCAGAGAGTAATGACTTAAAGAAAAGACTCCATGCCAGAGGCTATTCAAAAACTATCATTAATAGGGCCTATTGGGAAGTAAACCAAACTGACAGAAAGAAACTACTTGAACCTAAAACACTGAATGCCAAGTTACAAACATTGGACAGGTCCAGGCCCACTCTTATCACGGCCTATTCAAACCAATATCATCAAGTTTGTCAAATAGTTAAAAGAAACCTTCCGATCCTACGTGGAGACACAGTCTTACGTAAGACTTTAGAGGATGGTTGTAACTTTGTATACAAACGCAATCTTTCATTAGGCAACATGCTTTCACCAAGCTTGTTGCCCAAATCAGAAAGTGGCAGTTCTTGGCTTACTGTCAAGGGTACCTACAGATGTGGCAAAAGATGTTGTGCATCATGTGACCATATTCAAGTGTCAAAAACATTTATTTCAGCTACCACACAGGAAAAATTTGAAACAAGAGGCTGTATCAAATGCGGCAGTAAATATGTCGTTTATCTAATTGAGTGCACACAATGCCTTAGACAGTATGTTGGTCAGACCTCACGTAAAGTTGGAAAACGTATTAGAGAACATCTGTCCTATGTATCTCAAGACAGAGCAGTATCGGCATTAGCCAGACATTTTCTTGAAGTTCATGAGGGAAGAGTTGACACCTTCAGGTGGCAGGCTATCGAGCAAATTATCACACCACGTCATGGTGGTGATAAGTCACAAATACTCCAAAGACAATAAATATATTGGATACACAAGCTCGGTAGCCTGCTACCTGGGGGTTTCAACTCAGAGTTCGATATAATCAATTACTGGCATAGATGAACTTATGATCGTTTAATATATATATTTCATACCAATATACATTTCACACCTATGTCCCCTCATATAGTCTGATTTTATTTATAATGTAATAGATGTATTGGGACCTTAACACATTTTGGCTCCCATATATCTTTTTTTACTATTCGCTTATAATCTCTTTTTAGGTATACAATGAAAATGATCGATATACTGTTAACATGTAAATATATATAGTCATTGCTTTCATGGTAGTTTCATTTAACATGTGGCTCCTTTGTTATGATCCTACTATGTGTTTAACAAAAATAATTTATTTTTATTTTTTTAACGTGATTATAATCTCTTTAATTGTATGCACTGAACAAGATTGTTATAGTGTTAACATGTAATCATATATAGTTATTGCCTTCATGGTAGTTTCATTTAACATGTGGCTCCTGTGTTATGATCCTACCATGTGTTTAACAAAAATTGAATTTTTTAATAATTTTTGAATAAGACCGTTATACTGTTAACATGTAATCATATATAGTCATTGCCTTCATGGTAGTTTCATTTAACATGTGGCTCCTTTGTTATGATCCTACCATGTGTTTAATACAAATATCTTTTTCTATTGTGTGTATGCATTGAATAAGATCGCTATATTTTTAACATGTAATCATATATAGTTATTGCCTCCATGGTAGTTTCATTTAACATGTGGCTCCTTTGTTATGATCCTACCATGTGTTTAACACAAACATATTTTTCTATTGTGTGTATGCATTGAATAAGATCGCTATATTGTTAACATGTAATCATATATAGTTATTGCCTCCATGGTAGTTTCATTTTTGTGGCTCCTTTGATATGATCCTACTATGTGTTTAACTTAAATTGCATTTTTGTATTCACTGCTATCTAGACATCTTTTTAGCAGCCAAATTTTGAGAATATGTATATATACCCTCAGTCTGCTATGCATTACTCCTAGCCTGCCATTAATTTGCTTACTTTATATTAATATTTATATATTTATTGAATCCATTGCTCAGCTTTAATTAATAAGAATATAGCTGTTCATAGTTGTTTAATACATATTTTTTCATTCATGGTTTATCTAGATCTGTTTCAAAGTTTATACATACATAGTTTAGTCAGCCAAATAGTATTAAGGTTTAACTGTTTTTGCAACCGTACTCACTGGCTACACTATTATTCTGGCTATATGTATGCATATGTAAATTTTTACACCTGCTTCTGTTTCTGCTGTTTTTAACCACTCCCAAAGGGAGGTACTCCTGTGCATAAAAAGGTGTTCAGGTGTGACTAATTGTACATCTAGGATTACGGCTATCCACGCCGAAACCGGTCAGATGTGTTTTTGCAGGTTTTATGTATAAGTCTTACTGACTTGAATAAAGGCTACGTTTTATTATCCTTTTTTTCACTGGAACTTTTATTCATCATTTGGATCCCACCTTCTATGTGCTGGGTTCTTTTTTTCTTGTTTCATTACATAAGGAAATCAGGGATTCCTTCCTTTCCTAGCACTACAGGATTGTTTGGGAGCTCAGGATGCCTGACACGTCACTACTTGCTTGGGAGGCATTGGACTGTTAGTGAGGAGCCGCGCAGAGTGAGTATATGGATAATTATTGTGACTCCAGCCAATTATGAACTGCTTACACCGGACTACACCCACACAAGAGAAGAGGCACTGAAATCATACGGTAACGTTTAACACAGCAATTTCTCATGCATTCTTTTGAATTATTGACAACATTGTGTTTAAGGCTATGAATTACCTGCAGACTGTGCTTTTTGCTGACAGCTGACTTTGGATACGTCATGCAGCAATTTTAGCTGATACAGCCTGGATATTTAAAGCGGTATACATGCAATCATATAAGTCACTGAAGTGTGGCTATTATCACTTTCATGCATGTTGTGTCTTCATTGTGACTTGCAATATCATCCTTACTTCAGAGTTTTACCGTATTAGGACCAGTGTGCCATTATTATTGTGTGGGACATAACGGTTTTATTTTATTTTGGCTTGGTAGTTGAAATCCTGAATGAACAGTGTTTATTTCTCATACACTCCCTGCCAGTTGCGCATGGTAACAGCTCCCCCTAGTCTTTCTGTTTCACTCTGTGAACTGTTTTTTCTTATTTTAACATTATAATCTTTATTTGGCTGTAATGGTACATATATATGTGTCAGGAAATTGAAAAGTAAGGTGTAATAACTATGAATAATATCTTCTCTGTATAAAATAGGGCAATAGATATTTATTTGCACAAACATATTAACCTAATAGTGCATTTATATAACAGTTGTGCAGTAGTAAACTTAACTTTGGTTATATCATAGATACATTGTTACCTTCAAAGGATAGCGAAGTATGTTTGCGTATAGCGAATACACAGATAAAGAACCCTCAATTAGTATATGTAGGAGAGAACCTGTCATACAATGTATTTATTTGGCTTTATACAGAAAAAACATGAGATAATATTGTTCACATATAGAGAACAAAATAAGCATACACAGGTTGTTATATAGCATAAATGCGAAGCCATAAACACGGTTCGAAATAACATAATGTGTTAGAAAACATATATATGTATAAGTTCAAAGGAAAAACTTGGGGTTTGAACATAGAAATTCCAAGATAATATTTGTGGTAATCAAGTTATTTATCTATGACAGAATTCTTAGAAAATAGAAGGTAGAAAGAAAATATTAGCATCTTATGGAGCGTTATATTAATGTTCCTATTTACATTTTTAACAACATTAAGATATATATCATTTTGTGTAAATTCATCAATGCAACACGCTGTTTTGCCTTAACCATTATATATATATATATGCAACAAAAACTCATGATGATCGATAACCCAAAAGTGATCCAATTTAATGGCAGAAACTGTTATTAGGGCTATACCTCAAACTTGATGCCCATTTTCAAGATGGAGTAAACGGCTTCTAACTTCCGGTCTGTCATCAATTAGAGGTTTAAAAGGACTCATGGACATGCGCACTTTATTCCTTGAAAAAGCTGATCCAGCGAAACGTACGTCGGAATTGACACTCTCTTGTGCATCTTTACATCTGCCTGTACACCTGGGGGAGGAGCGTTCTATACTGGCATCTGTGAGGTGTTGGATTTAGCGGTTAAGGTTCTGCTTTTCCATCCACCTCCATCCAGGACTTGTATCAGCTCTTTTGAGTAATTTTATAAATACTATTACTCATTTACTCTTTGTAATAGGTGTCTTGGGGGCATTTGTGATGCCTTTTATGTATTTTAAATAAATATTTGTTTTAAGAGATTTGCCTGAGAGTACTGTTTTCCCACCAGTATAAAGTGGGAGTGCGCATTTCCCTGAGCTAATCATGTGCATATGGGTTGTGTGATATGTAATTATAATTGACTGGTAATTGTTTACCAAAACAGGGCAGGACAATCAGTATTGGATATCTCTTCTAACTTGTCAGACTGATCTATAGTCAAATGTGTATATAATATAATATATTGTTGCAAACTCACTGTGACAAACTTGAATGATATCAGGATAGTGTGTCCTACTTGTTAAGGACAGTAAAATCTGGTGGGGGACAAATATTTGTGTTTAAATTAATATGTGTCAGGATGCTAATATGTGGAATCTAAACAAATATTACCACTAAGGTGATAGTATAATCATACGAAAACTCTTACTAGAGTGATTGTATAGTAAACATATGCTTAATGTATGCAGGATTAGTATTATCACCTAGATAACTGGCGAAGTTATAAAGCACAATCTCAATCTCTCTCTCTCTCTCTCTCTCTTTCTCTCTTTCTCTCTTTCTTTTTTTCTTTTTTTCTCTTTCTTTTTTTCTCTTTTTTTCTCTTTCTTTTTTTCTCTTTTTTTCTCTTTCTTTTTTTCTCTTTTTTTCTCTCTCTCTTCCCTGCACCTCGCAGGGCCAGGTAAGACTTACTATATTGCACAATAAATACCTTTAGAACAACAAGTTTCATTTTCTCTTGCTAATCAATGAATTTGTTATAAAAAACATTTGTACACCTAGCTGGGATTTTCCTATTTTCAATACATAGAATGCATCATTAAACTGTCTTTAAATAAACAAAAACACACAGAATGCAATTTTATGAAATAATACTGCATCATCGATATTAGTGTAATACAAAGAAAAGAAAAAACAAAATATGAAATAATATCTTTACATGTTGGTTATGAGAATCCTCTTATTTAACTTATGATTCTAATGAACGGAAACCTGCGTATCTTCTGCAGTTCATATTCCATAATATAATTATTGAAATAGAACGAAGCAGATCAAAACAGTGAATAGCCACCAACATAACGAGACATAAACCAAAAAAAGCAATTAAAAAAAAATAAAATAAAAAAAATTATTTTTTAAAAAAAAATAAAAATAATAGTATCCCTCCTCCTACCGATCCCCCCCCCCCAAACCCTCCTGATATCACCAGTTATCTAGTAAAACTATTTCAGAATTTCTGAACGGAAAGATCATATGATCAATTTCTGAAGGTGTGAATATTTTAATAAATTTGGCCCATTTCCTGAAAAAGGTTACTATTTCTTGTTCTGAGTTCAAATCTGTAGCTAGTTGTTCAATTAAGAATTGTTTCTTAAGATAGTTCCTTACTTCTACAATTGAGGGTACAAATCTACTTTTCCATTTTTTGAAGAATAAGTTTCTGACTGCCAAAATAGTTACATTTACCATCTTGTCATCAGAAAAATTCCTATTGTTAGATATCAGAAAGATAATTATAGGGAGTGTGAGCGTAAAAGATGTAATTTTCATCACTCTGAGCAACCAGAATCTTTTTCCAGAATTGATTGAGTCTGGGACAATTCCAAATCATTTGAATTAAGTCTGCTGCTGGTACAGTGCATCTTGGACATTTGTTAAAATTATTATGCAATTTTAAAGAACTTTTCAATTTCTGTTATCAAATTTGCTTTGTTCTCTAGGTATCTCTTATTAAAGAGTAAAACTAGGTAGGCTCATAAGAGCTCAGGAGTGTGCACGTCTTTAGTACTCTATGGCAGCAGTGTTTGCAACATTGTATAACAAAGCTACAAATAATGTTGCAAAACACTGCTGCCATAGAGTACTTTGCTAATATTTTTTTTTTTTTCAAATATTTATTTTTTATTGAGGAAAAAAGAAAAAGTTGACAGGCAAGGACTCGGGTTACAATGTCCACAATTGCATATTCTACAGTAAGAGTTTAAGATCCTAGACAAAGAGTGTGAAATACAATAATACCTCCCACTGCAAAGATATT
Source organism: Bombina bombina (assembly GCF_027579735.1). Classification (NCBI taxonomy): domain Eukaryota; kingdom Metazoa; phylum Chordata; class Amphibia; order Anura; family Bombinatoridae; genus Bombina; species Bombina bombina. The sequence continues at coordinate 560,418,774 of NC_069504.1, forward strand.
ACCTGTGTGATAAAATAGAAAATAAAAACAAGGTAAAAAAGTTTTCTACCTCCACAACATTAACAAGGTCACTCTTGGACCACTAACAAATGTATTATAAAAAGTAGCGGGAGGATTACATAACTATAAGGCCACTTTTGGACCTTTATATGCTAATGAAACACATCTATCATGAGAGTAACAGAAACTACTAACTTAAACGGTATATATGGAGGAATCCCCTCCTACAAAGACACAGAAACAATTATCTACTAAAGGAGTCAGATTGCAAGGGGGCAAAATAAAAGGGAGGAGGTCACCCGTTGGTATAGTCAAGGAGAAAACCCCTAGAATAGTTATTGAGAGTGAGCTAAATACTATAAAGGTTTACCTAGAGGAGCATAAAACCATAAGAATATGTCGATGGCAGTTATAGCATGATACATTTCAGTGAGTATAACATAAACCCTTAACTTGTGTAATTGAGTAAATTTAAATAAGAAGGATAATCATTAGTGGAGGGTCCCACCCACATAAACATTTAACATATACGAAAGTAATAGTGCTTTGTATCCTTTTACATTCAAAACTGGGTGTTGCCACATATTTTAAATCATTCGCATAGATTTTCTAACCCCTTTCCCAAACATTATATATCACAGCCATAGGGTTAAATGATTACACCCGTCTAAAAGGTCCTCATTAACCATTTGTCCATCATATGTGTGTAGGCATGACTTAGGGATCCTACCCTGAACAACAGACATATTTACCACTCCTAAACGTCCCTGTGGATGCTTAAAAGCTTAACCCACTCCAACCTTTATTGGCCACCGTGGAAACAAAAGCTGGGGCAGCTGCTGTAGAGATAGATACCGTCCGTGAAAGTCTCTATCGTATCTCGATCTCCTCTGGCCTGTCACAACATGAGCCATCCAAAATTGGCTGCGTATCTCCGTATAGTTAACAGGCTTTCTGTACAGACCCACATGCTTGCCCGTATGGCTCCCCACATAGGACCCACTGGAGTCACCAACAAGTTTTGGCATGGAGCCGGACAGTATGGGCGGTATAGATTTCTGTAGCCTCTGCATTTTCCACTCCATGCTGACTTCTCTCTGCGGCCGCATCAGGATCTCTGTGAGGTCCGGGGTATGGGCTGCCCCGGTATGTGAAAATTGGTGCTTAAGCAATGAGCTATAGAGATCCATCACCTGATCCGCCTTGATGCCGCTCCTCTCCAAACCCTGCAAACCCATATCCGCTCCAAGTCTGCGGTCTCCTTTAGGGTCTTGGCAAAACAGCTCACTGGTAGGTGTTCCCTGGATTAGGGGTTTCGTTGCCTCCGTTATAACTTTGCGCATCTGAAATTCAAACTGATCCAGCAAAGCCTGCAACACTTGATATATCTCTTCCATAGCTGGATTCAGTCTTGCTGCTCTCTTTAAAACAATAATAGGTGGAAGTTATTTCCATGCAGTTTTACACACAGCGTTTCCATATAACTTTGCTAATATTTTTATTGAGGTAACAAATAATTTATATTTACACAAATAAATAAATTCAATATGAAAGATTCAAAATATTTATAGATATTCCTTCATCAGCATTGTACTACAAGTATTACCGTTAAAGTGAATGTAAATTTTGATGATAAAGTGCCCGGTTCTTAGGGGCACTTTAATTCATCAAAATTTACATTTCACTCGTGTTGTGAAAATACTTACCTTTTAATCTTGACAACATGGCTTTCTACACCCGTCGCAAAGCCTCTTCCTGGGTCTAAAATGAGGAATCCGGCTTCCTCCAATAACAGCATTGAAGCAGACACTTATTCCCCCGGGGGGTAAGCCGTGATTGGAGCATGACCGATCCGTCATTTCTGACTTAAGAAGAGGCTTGCGACGACCGGGTGAAGCTGGAGCAGCTGTCAAAATTAAAAGGTAAGTATTTTCACAACACGAGGGCAATGTAAATTTTGATGAATTAAAGTGCCCCTGTTTTTAATCGAATTTTAAAAATCCGGGCACTTTATCATCAAAATTGACATTCACTTTAATATGCATTATAAAACAAACCTTCATTTTTCAAATATGCTGTGCTTGCTTATCTTTGTGAAAAAGCAACATTTGTAGTGAAAATATTTCCCTTTAACAATTAATAATGGCCTCTTTTGGACCACACAAAATTCAAATATTAAAGGGGAATCTTAGGGGAGAAAAGACAAAAAGGGCCACTCTTGGAAATATATAGTTACAACAATAGCTAGCATAGTACATCCTATATAATAAAAAGCCAGGTATGTTTGTCCGATGCAGTCATGTGCAGTAGACCCTGCGCGAGACAAACATACCTAGCCTTAATTGGTCCGTGTACATGGGATTTAACACTAGTACTATATCATTGACAACATTAAACTATCAAATATTAACTACAAGCATTTATTCTAATTTGTTCCTCTCAACACAAAAAAAGAACACTTTTAGACCTAGTGGTTCACATAAACATCAGCAGAACGTTTTAACCAAATAGACAGAACACAGGTTTTCAATACATTCTGAAATAGTAGTACAGCTCAGCTGATCCCATAAAGAAAAACACTTGGACAAGAATTCAGCATTAACACACATCTGAGATAGCGCCTGTCTGCTTCCCTGTATTGTAGATGAACCCATCACCACCAGATCTCCCGACCTGATAACAGGCAGCACAGGCAGCAAGTGTGGCGAAGTGGTCAGACTGCCCTTAAGTAGATTTACTTTCCACACAGGTGAGAGTCACATTTACTTCCTCAGACTCATTGAACTGCCCAGCACTCTCTCCCCTTTTGGTGCTTAAGGATTTTTCGACAGCTCCTTAAAGTCTGAGATTGCAGATGCTGCCCCATTCTTCTGTAAAGCACTCCATGAGATGCACAAAGTGTTCTTCCTGCAAATTGTTCACTACTTCTAGTAGAACTTTGTCACAGTGGTCCATCTTATTGTTTTATTTCTCTTCATACCCCACATCCAATTGCTCTCTTCATCCTGTCGCAACCACCTACGCAATATCTCCAAAATTTGTCCTTTTCTGAGCACTGAAACTACTAAACAGCTAATCCATTCCCTAGTAATTTCCCGGCTTGACTACTGTAACAACCTACTAACTGGCCTTCCTCTCTCCCGCCTCTCCCCCCTTCAATCCATCCTAAATGCCTCTGCTAGTCTAATCCACCTCTCCCGACGCTCTGTATCTGCCGCACCCCTCTGTGAGTCCCTTCACTGGCTCCCCATTCACAGCAGAATTAAATTCAAAATTCTCACTTTGACCTACAAAGCCCTTACCAATGCAGCCCCCCCATACCTGTCCTCACTCATCAACAAATATACTCCAGCCCGTCCCCTAAGATCCAACAACGATCTACTCCTTGCCTCTTCTACCATTACCTCCTCTCATGCTAGACTACAGGACTTCTCTCGTGCGGCACCAACCCTCTGGAACGCACTTCCTCGTGCTGTCAGACCTTCCTCCAACTTCTCCTCCTTTAAACGCTCCCTAAAGACCTTCTTGTTCCGGGAAGCCTATAACCAAATCAGTAGCTAATGAATTCCACTTGCCTAATAGTTGCCCTCATCTAACTTCACACTAACATCATTCCCACCTTTGCAGTCCCCACCTCCTGTTTCTCACCCTCCTACCCATTTAGATTGTAAGTTCCCACGGGAACAGGGCTCCCAATTCCTCCTGTATTTGTTTGTTAAATTTTGTCTGGTGTCTTATATTGTACTGTACTTTTATCTTTGTTACCTATGAACAGCGCTGCAGAATCTGTTGGTGCTTTATAAATAAAGAATAATAATAATAATAATAACTGCTCCACCCAGGCTCAGTTATAATACTGACCTACAATGTGTTGCTAACCCCATTTACCTGATAGTTGCAGCCTATAAACTAAGGTGCTAAAGGACTCAATGATCTAGATTAGGGTAGCAGTAATGGTCCATAGTAAAAAAACTGTATCTGCTTGTGCAGAAGGAAATGTAAGATTGATCTCAGCCTTACTGATACAAAATTCCCCTTGCTGTAGCTGATAACTTGCAGAATTAGCAGCCACACTTCACAGCTTCCAATAATGCTTCATGTCATGAGAGCCTCCATGACACCTTTTGTGAACATTTTTACAACATACACTCACCACAAAGAAAAAAAATTATCATTGGTACAATCTAAAAAAATAAACTTCTCAACATCTGTTTTATTCTGTTTGTTTCACTAAGCTTGCATGTGTCTTCAATAAGCTGTGCATTGTTACCTTAGGGGTGTAATTACCATCTGCACTTTTTACCTAGTGCATGCACCATTAACATTTCATCAAGTACATTTTTATGTCTGTTAAACTGTTATAAATATGTAACGCTATATTTTATTATCAAATTTGCTTTGTTCTTTTGGCATTCTTTGTTGAAAGCTCAACCTAGGTAGATTTGTATGCTAATTTCTAAGCCCTTGAAGGCCGCCTCTTAGCTCAGTGCATTTTGACAGTTTTTCACAGCAAGATAGCGCTAGTTCATGTGGACCATATAGATAACATTGTGCTCACTCTTGTGGAGTTATTTATGAGTCATCACTGATTGGCTAAAATGCAAGTCTGTCAAAAAAACTGATATAAGAGGGCAGTCTGCAGAGGTTTAGATTCATGGCAATCACAGAGACAAAAAGTGTATTAATATAACAGTGTTGGTTATGCAAATCTGGGGAATGGGTAATAAAGGGATTATCTATCTGTATAAATAGTAGACTGTCCCTTTAAGTAAAGCATAAGTACAAAATAGATTATACCTTTAGAACCCAAAAAAAGATTAAATATCAAACTATATTTAGAAATGTATGTTTTATTGTCAGCCAGAGATTGTACATTAATGATGTGCAAGCAGGCATGTTTGTTTTTTTTCTTCAGCCATTAAAGGGACACTGAACCCATTTTTTCTTTCTTTCATGATTCAGAAAGAACATGCAATTTTAAGCAACTTTCTAATTTACTCCTATTATCACATTTACTTTATTCTCTTGGTATCTTTATTTGAAATGCAAGAATGTAAGTTTAGAGGCCGGCCCATTTTTGGTGAACAACCTGGGTTGTTCTTGCTGATTCATCCGCCAAAAAAAAAAGCTCTGTCCAGAGGTCTGAACCAAAAAAGCTTAGATTCCTTCTTTTTCAAATAAATATAGCAAGAGAATGAAGAAAAATTGATAATCTGAATTACGAAAGAAAAAAATTTGGGTTCAGTGTCCCTTTAAATACAGTATATATTGCTAACTATACCTCTTTTATAGGTTTTAACTAACTGAAATAAATGTCTAGAAAACCACCCAGTGAGTTACGCAGACATAAAAACTACCCATCAGACAAAACAATTACCAAGTGTACAAGCAATATATCAGAGCTTGACATTTTTATTTTATTTTTTTGTAAATCCTGGAGCCAGCCCATACAATTAGGAGCCAGACATTATTTGGCAATATTCCTTCAGAGCTACTCAATAGAGGTGGTCTCAAAGTGTGTTTGAGGCCAGGTGACTGTGAAAGTAATGCAAATTAGTACTTGTTTTTCCTTGGATTTCAGATACAACTGACATAGCTTTGATATGTGTTTAGGATTGTTTTCCTGCTGGAAACATAGGATTTTAAACCAGAAAGGATGGCACACGGAATAAAGTGTAGTTCTTCTACAAGTCACCAGCTCCAGAATAAACAAAGAATCCCCACACCTGAATATTCCACCATATTTAATTGAAGGTTTTACATTCTGTGGTGTTAGTATTCTGCAGTCTGCACAATGATGTTAGCTTGATATAACAGTTTTCTGATGGCGTGGTTGCTTCAAACTCAGGTTTGCCTATTCTTTCTGCAGTTTGGCACTGGGCATGTTTGTCAGTCCTAGGAGAACAACTTCTTTACTAAGTTTTTTTGACATAATTACAGAAGTTATTTTAACTAATGTCCTTCTTATTAAAAGGCCCTAACTGTGTCATTCATTAAAAGACAAACAGAACTCATATGTGGACCAATACATTAGCCTCTAAATTACATTTATAGGGGTTAGTTACACTCTATTGCTTGATAATAATTATTATTTATATTATTATTGCCATGTGAACAGCTGCCAATGAGTCATTTCCGATCTCAATGAGATTACAGTCATTTTCATTGTTTATTGACAGCACTTTTTTTTAAATACTGCTTAGGTGAAAAACTGTCCTATACTTATAATGTGCCAGTTCTAATTATCTAACCCAAATTATTCATACTGGACACATTTACAGGGCTATTTTTCAGATTCCACAGCTAAAAGGACTTGGTAAACCCCAGACAACACTTATTACTGACTACCCCAAACAATTTTCAATATATGATTAGTTTTGCACATGGGCAAAGCACACTGAAATTACCCCCTCCATACTGGAGGCAATTAGGAACAACATCACCAAACAGATACAAATGCTACCAGCTCAATCAATCAAGTGGAAAAATAATAAGAAACAATTTTACACTAATAAAAATAAATTAAATAAATTTCCTAACAAACACACATTCTACTATACTGATAATGCCCTAGTTCAAATCCCTCAGAGAGACATACACACATATCTGTATGGGTTTGGAGCATACCCCTACCTTTTAGCATCACTAAACATTTACAAAAATAGAACAATCAACATACCTGTGATGTCATCAATAAATCCCCCAAATCACCATTTTGTTTGTTGTTAATCCTGCTCATTTGGATTTTTGGATTATGAAATTGAGAGATTAAGGATGAAAATAACAATTTTGTTTTGTTTTCAAGAGGTAAAGATTTTGAGCTTCACGGGTATGAGCAACAGAAGCATTTTAGGATAGGGATTTCTGGAAAAACACCCTGACAATACCCTTCAACCTGTGATGTCATCAATAAAACCTAAAAATCACCATTTTGTTTGTTGTTAATCTCGCATATTTGGAATTTTGGATTATGAAATTGAGAAATTAAGGATGACTATAACAATTTTGTTTTGTTTTCAAAAAGTAAAGATTTTGAGCTTCAGGGGTATGAGCGACACAAGCATTTTAGGATAGGGATTTCTGGAAAAACACAGTGACAATACCTGTTAAAATCTATATCTAGGTTTCCCCCTATTCCTGGCTATTACCAGGTAGTGAGGTCCCCAAGCTGCTAGATAAGTTTTTAGGTGGCAGACAGTGACTGAGGGTTACCACAGTGAAAGGATAAAGAAGAGAATGCACTACTAGCACTCAAATCCAGGACTTGTATTGGAAATATGATCAGGGTACTGATAAAAACATAAACTTGATTTGATATGTTTTGAAAAATGGCAATGTGTTAAAAAACTAGTGTTAATATAAAGAAAAAAACAGGTGTCACTTAGTAAAGGATAACACTAAAATGCAAATACAAAAATCAAAACCAACAGTACAGTATATCCAAATCAAGGATATATTAGAAATCCCAAAAGACTGGAAATCGGTTTGTTCAGAGTCTTTAAAGTGCTTGATAGTAGTTAGTTCCAGTAACCCGTATAGGAGAGAAGGGGAAAATAATAGTGAAGACCATAATGGCCACTAGCCAGCACCAAAATGGAGTAATACTCACAATGTATGGAGCTATGTGTAAGCTCTTAGATGGGAGGCAGGTAGGTATTAAGCCCCACGGCTTGCAGCGGCCTCTCTCAATAACACTCCAAGGGTCCCAAGAAAAAGAGTAACAATTTTATGAAAAACCATGAACAAAATATACAAACTGTATCATTTGAGAAAAGGGTCAATTTGTAACCGCTAGCTTTTTCAAGGATTATAAACTTTAGTATGTGCAAAATTTTAAATCCCCTGATGTCTTCTAATGGTGTGACAATCACGTGATCGTCTTGTTGTACGGATTCTCATATCTGTGTAAAGTTTAGGAATCATATGTATATAATTTAGAAAGACAGCCTCATCTAATTGTACACAATATAAATAATGATCATATTAATAACAATATACTAAATATCAAAAAATAAAAGATTGTTTAAAAAATCTTCTAAAAAATCTATTAATATGTTAAAGTACTTGGGACTCGAAATGCTAAACACATAAGGAAACCTATTTCTAAGGTGAATGCTTTAACCATCGTCCTATTTCAACAGGACAAAACATTTAGCCACCAATAAGCAAGCGCAACCCAGGTTCAGAACCAAAAATGGGCCAGCACCTAAGCTTTACATTCCTGCTTTTTAAATAAAGATAGCAAGAGAACAAAGAAAAATTGATAATAGGAGTAAATTACAAAGTTGCTTTAAATTGCATGCTCTTTTTGAATCCTTAAAAAAAATTGGGTTTAGTATCCCTTTAAGAGAGCTTTACATAAACCTCAATGAACTGAAGCAACATTGTAAAGAATAGTGGGGAAAAAATTCCTCCACAACAATGTGAGAGACTGACAAAGTGTCATGCATATTCCTTTCTATATAGAACTGCCCCTTTAACTGCTTGCAATTACCATAAATACCAGCAATCCACACTCACTCATTGCTTGGTATTGTTCTCTACTTGGACCAGTCCTGAGCTGCACACCTTTCCTGCAATTCCTGCAGCAACCGCTCATTGAGCTCTGTTCCTGTTTTCGCTCCAAACCAGAGCTGGGACCTGCTCCGCTACCGGAACTGCGGCCTCTGTGACGTCACACGCCACTCTCCTGCCGAGACCGGCTGCCTCCTAACCGCTTACTGCTACTCATCCTACTTGCGGTTCCTCTCATACCCAGACTGCAACTTAGGTATTCAAGGTACCGATACTAGGGGGTTATTTTCTTGCTTATATTTTCACCCTGTGTTATGCCTTACACACTTGCGCTTATTCGTAAGTACACCCATTTTACTTGAGCTCATGTTATATAAGTATCCTCCATTTTTTCTGTTTTGTGCACAAACATAAATTCAGTTCGTGTTAGTTAACCTACTTCTCCAAAAAGAGGCTTAAGCATCTAGTTACACTGCTGATTAGACTATTCCTGCATTTGTCAGCAATAGTGTTGTGCTGATGCTTATCTAATTTTTTATTTTTGTTTTTTCTTCTTCACATATTAACTGCTTCTTGTGTGTGTGCTAGGTTGCCACATATTACTCATGTGTAATATCTGTGTGACACCCTGCTACACACTTAGCTACACACTATATTTATATATATATACCTATTTATCAGTAGCTGTGGTCCACTCTAACACATGTTTCTTTTCCCTGACATTACAGAAATACCAAGCCCACTAAAAATGGACCCAACTGATATGAATACACACATACAAACACTAAGCAACAAAGTAGACTTATTAACTGAGGGTTGTTGATAGAAAACCCCCTCACTTAGAACCCCATATTAGTTCCCCTGAACCTTTCTCAGGAGATAGAAAGATTTTTAGGGAATTTAAAAATTCATGCTATTTACTTTTTACTCTTAAACCCTATACATATCCTACCGATAGGGTAAAAGTTATGACTACCATCTCCTACCTAAGGGCAGAGCCAAGGGCATGGGCAAATAGTTTTCTGGAGCACAATGATGACATTCTTAATTCCTTAGACTCTTTTTTTCTCTGCCTTATCACAAATTTATGAGGATCCCTTTAAGCAGCAAACAGCTGAAAATGCCATGAGGTCCCTAAGGCAGAGGAAGAGAGACGTAGAGGAATATATAGCGGAATTCAAGAGGTGGGCTCCCGACACCCAATGGAACAACTTGTCTCTCCGAAATCAATTTCGGTTAGGGTTGTCAGATGCGGTTAAGGACGAGTTATCTCGCACCCAAATACCTCCCACTCTGGAACAACTTATAGACCTATGTATATGCATTGACAGAAGGCTTAGGGAAAGACATCACGAACGGTCTAGCCATGACTCATTCTCTAGACCCAGGCTCACAAACAATCCACCCAGTACACACTCAAAACCCCCTCCAGAGCCTATGGATATCGCCTTCTTAAGAGGACCCCTAAGTTCCCAGGAAAAGACAAGACGTTGCACTCATAACCTGTGCATGTACTGTGCCTCTGAAGAGCATGGGATAAGAGAGTGCCCCAACCTCACTCGCCAAAGAAAGGGTAAGCTGTTGACTCCCTATCATTCAATTAAGACTGTCCTCAAATGTAACCAGTATTGTAAAACCACTCTTGTTTTACAGTGGGATCAAACTCGGGTGACCGTCCCAGGGATTATTGACTCCGGAGCCTCCCTCTCTTACATTGATAAAAGTTTTTGTGAAACTAATAAAATACCCTTGCACAAGAAACTGTCTCCTGTTCATTTGAGAGGAATAGATGGTGAGGTCTTGTCCACAGGACCTGTTCTGTTTGAGACAATTCCTATTTTATAGTCAACAGAGTGTCACCATAGGGAGTATATCAAATTCGATGTCATTACCTCACCTGACTTTCCTCTAATTCTAGGGCTACAATGGCTTAGGCAACATGATCCTACCATCACTTGGTCATCCCTCTCTTTACAGTTTACTTCATATTACTGCAAGACCACCTGTTACCCTCAATTGCTACTTCAACCATCACCTGAAGGTGTACAAACAAATGTGCCCCCTGATTCTGAAGATTTTTCTGATGTGTTCAGCAAGAAACAATCAGAAAATCTTCCACCACACAGGCCGTATGACTGCCCAATCGATCTCCTCCCAGGGGCAGCTATTCCTTGTGGGCACATCTTCCCTCTGTCTAAACCAGAACTGTTACATCTTAGATCCTACATTGAAGAAAACCTTAAAGGTTTTATAAGACCATCAACCTCTCCTGCAGCAGCAGGGATTTTTTTTGTTAAAAACAAAGATGCCTCCCTAAGACCTATTGTGGATTATAGGCAGTTAAACAAAGTTACTATAAAAAACCGTTACCCCTTACCACTTATCAGTGAATTAATTGAGCGTCTAGAAGGCTCCAAAATCTTCACCAAGTTAGACCTTAGGGGAGCCTACAACTTGATCAGGATGAGGGCAGGAGACGAATGGCTGACTGCATTTCGTACCCGTTACGGGTTATACGAGTATGTAGTCATGCCATTCTGTCTCTGTAACGCTCCTGCCACCTTCCAACATCTGATAAATGACATTTTCAAGGATGTCCTGGATACCTACGTAGTCATTTACCTTGACGACATTCTCATATACTTCAAATCTCTAGCAGACCACAAAATCCATGTCCGCCAGGTATTGACTAGACTCAGAAGTAACTCTTTATATGTAAAAGCAGAAAAATGCATCTTTCATGCCAGCAGTATACCATTCCTTGGATACATAATATCTGATAAGGGTATACGTATGGATGACACTAAAATAAAATCTGTAGTAGATTGGCCTGTCCCTACTTCCAGAAAACAAGTTCAAAGTTTTCTGGGATTCGCCAATTTCTACAGAAAATTTATTAAAAATTACTCCTCTCTTGCTAAACCTCTTATTGATCTCACAAAGCAAAATATAAAATTTTTCTGGTCAACTGTCGCTCAAGATGCTTTTGATTTACTGAAATCACGATTTACCTCTGCTCCCATTTTGCGCTACCCGAACCCAGAACTCCCTTATACACTTGAAGTAGACGCTTCTGATTTTGCACTTGGAGCCATCCTCTCACAATGACAATCACTACAACAACCATTACATCCTGTAGCTTATTATTCTCGTACTCTAACAACAGCAGAAAGAAATTATCCAATTGGCGAAAAGGAACTCCTGGCTATCAAGGCTGCATTCGAGCAATGGAGACACCTACTGGAAGGTGTTACAACGCCAACCATAGTTTATACTGACCATCGAAACTTACAATTCCTAAAGTCCACAAGAACGCTTTCTGCTCGCCAAGTTCGCTGGAATTTATTCTTTTCACGCTTCAATTTTCTCATTACCTACAGACCTGCCAGGAAGAATGGGAAGGCAGACGCCCTATCCCGACTTCCACAACCACCACTGGAAACTACCACAAGCCAACACGTTATTCCCGAAGAAAACTTTCTTCTGTTCATGGTTGATTCTGGACCTTTGTTAAAATCTGAACAAATGAAGGATTCCTCCAAACCTGAACATCTTTTAACAATTAACAACCAAGGACTTTATTGTTATGGGAACAAACTATATCTTCCTCCATCTCTACGTGACCAGTTATTCAAATCCGCTCACGACTCGTCTCTAGGGGGACATTGTGGAGTAACTAAAACTAAGGAACTAGTACAGAGATCTTACTGGTGGCCAACCTTATTAACTGATGTGACACAGTTCATAAACTCATGCCCCACTTGTACCGTATCTAAAAGAAACAAAAGACCACCTTATGGACTTCTTCTATCAATTCCTACACCTGATAGACCCTGGCAAGAAATTGCTCTAGATTACATTGTGGATTTACCCATTTCTGACAAAAACACCACTATTTTAGTAGTAGTGGATCTGTTCAGCAAAATGATCCATCTTATACCTTACCACAAGCTCCCCACTGCAGCAGAAACCATACAACTACTTTTGAAACATGTCATCAGGCTACATGGCTTGCCTAAGAAAATCCTGACCGATCGAGGGTCCCAATTCACCAGCGCCCTGTGGTCTGCCTTCTGCAAACAGTTTTCCATTGATAAGTCCCTTTCTTCCTCCTACCATCCTCAGACGAACGGACAGACAGAACGTTGTAACCAATGGGTAGAACAGTTCCTAAGAACTTATTGTCATACAAATCAACATTCCTGGTCCCAACTACTACATTTCGCTGAATTCGTTTTTAATAATACTCTACATTCTACAACTAAACAGACACCCTTCTATGTCAACTATGGTTTCCATCCTTCCTTCCAATGTTTGCCTGAACTGGTTTCAGATCATTCCCATATTTCAGACTTAACTTCCACCATCAGTTCAAATTTCGTTTCTGTCAAACAAGCAATTGAAGATGCAAAGATTATACAAAAGAAATATTACGACCGACGGCGCACTCCACCACCTACATTACAAACCAGGAGATCTTGTCTGGCTTTCCACAAAAAATCTACGCTTGTCAACTCCATCCAGGAAGCTTTCACCTCTCTTCATCGGACCATTCCCTATCCAGCGGATCATCAACTGCAACGCTGTTCGTCTTACATTACCTACTACACTCAGGATACATCCCACCTTCCATGTATCATTACTCAAACCTTACCGAACCCTACGTAACCAACCTGCAGATGCCACACTACCCCCTGTTTCCATAGACCCCAACATGGAATATGAGGTTGAGGATATTCTGGATGCTAGACGTTTCAGGGGTGATCTTCAATATCTCATCAAATGGAAGGGATACTCCAGTGAACACAACTCTTGGGAACCATCCACCAACATCTCAGCTCCCAGATTACTCTCCAGATTCCATCAAAGACACCCAGAACGTCCAAGACTTTGAGCATCGTTGCTGCTCCTGGAGGGGGGTGTTCTGTCATGCATATTCCATTCTATATAGAACTGCCCCTTTAACTGCTTGCAATTACCATAAATACCAGCAATCCACACTCACTCATTGCTTGGTATTGTTCTCTACTTGGACCAGTCCTGAGCTGCACACCTTTCCTGCAATTCCTGCAGCAACCGCTCATTGAGCTCTGTTCCTGTTTTCGCTCCAAACCAGAGCTGGGACCTGCTCCGCTACCGGAACTGCGGCCTCTGTGACGTCACACGCCACTCTCCTGCCGAGACCGGCTGCCTCCTAACCGCTTACCGCTACTCATCCTACTTGCGGTTCCTCTCATACCCAGACTGCAACTTAGGTATTCAAGGTACCGATACTAGGGGGTTATTTTCTTGCTTATATTTTCACCCTGTGTTATGCCTTACACACTTGCGCTTATTCGTAAGTACACCCATTTCTCTTGTTAAGTGTATCCAGTCCACGGATCATCCATTACTTATGGGATATTAACTCCTCCCCAACAGGAAGTGCAAGAGGATTCACCCAGCAGAGCTGCTATATAGCTCCTCCCCTAACTGCCATTACCAGTCATTCTCTTGCACCCAACGAATAGATAGGATGTGTGAGAGGACTGTGGTGATTATACTTAGTTTCATACCTTCAATCAAAAGTTTGTTATTTTATAATAGCACCGGAGTGTGTTATTCCTTCTCTGGTAGAATTTGAAGAAGAATCTACCTGAGTTTTTCTATGATTTTAGCCGGAGTAGTTAAGATCATATTGCTGTTTCTCGGCCATCTGAGGAGAGGTAAACTTCAGATCAGGGGACAGCGGGCAGATTAATCTGCAAAGAGGTATGTAGCAGCTTATTATTTTCTGACAATGGAATTGATGAGAAAATTCTGCCATACCGATATAATGTAAACTCAGCCTTAAATGCAGTAGCAGCAACTGGTATCAGGCTGTCATGTATGTATATTTTACACTTCAGTATTCTGGGGAATGGCACTTCACTGGAATTATACTGTATGCATAAAACTTTAGCCTAATTTGCAGGGACTAGCAACAGGCTTTTTAATAACACTCAATTTATTAATGTTAAACGTTTTTTGCTGGCATGTAAAATCGTTTAATTTTCTGAGGTACTGGGTGAAAAAATGTTTTGGGCACTATTTTTTTCCACTTGGCAGTCGTTTTATTTAATTTATGACAGTTTACTGATCTCTCTCACTGTTAGCTATCAGGGTTAGTTATCCTTTGCTAATGGGAGCAATCCTTTGCTAAAATTGTGTTTTTTACAAAGATTTGATGCTATAACTTTTCAGTTTATTAATTTTCAACTGTCATAACTTTTTTCTGTGCTTCTTATAGGCACAGTACGTTTTCATATTATAGTAAATTACTTGAAAAGTATTTCCAAGTTGCTAGTTTATTTGCTAGTGTGTTAAACATGTCTGATTCAGAGGAAGATATCTGTGCTATATGTGCTAAAGCCAAAGTGGAGCCCAATAGAAATTTATGTACTAACTGTATTGATGCTACTTTAAATAAAAGTCAATCTGTACAAATTGAACATATTTCACCAAACAACGAGGGGAGAGTTATGCCGACTAACTCGCCTCACGTGTCAGTACCTGCATCTCCCGCTCGGGAGGTGCGTGATATTGTAGCGCCGAGTACATCTGGGCGGCCATTACAAATCACATTACAGGATATGGCTACTGTTATGACTGAAGTTTTGGCTAAATTACCAGAACTAAGAGGTAAGCGTGATCACTTTGGGGTGAGAACAGAGTGCGCTGATAATATTAGGGCCATGTCAGACACTGCGTCACAATTTGCAGAACATGAGGACGGAGAGCTTCATTCTGCGGGTGACGGTTCTGATCCAAACAAACTGGATTCAGATATTTCAAATTTTAAATTTAAGCTGGAAAACCTCCGTGTATTACTAGGGGAGGTGTTAGCGGCTCTGAATGATTGTAACACAGTTGCAATACCAGAGAAAATGTGTAGGTTGGATAAATATTTTGCGGTACCGGCGAGTACTGACGTTTTTCCTATACCTAAGAGACTTACTGAAATTGTTACTAAGGAGTGGGATAGACCCGGTGTGCCGTTCTCACCCCCTCCGATATTTAGAAAGATGTTTCCAATAGACGCCACCACACGGGACTTATGGCAAACGGTCCCTAAGGTGGAGGGAGCAGTTTCTACTTTAGCTAAGCGTACCACTATCCCGGTGGAGGATAGCTGTGCCTTTTCAGATCCAATGGATAAAAAGTTAGAGGGTTACCTTAAGAAAATGTTTGTTCAACAAGGTTTTATATTGCAACCTCTTGCATGCATTGCGCCTGTCACGGCTGCAGCAGCATTTTGGTTTGAGTCTCTGGAAGAGACACTTGAATCAGCTCCATTAGATGAGATTACACACAAGCTTAAAGCCCTTAAGTTAGCTAACTCATTTATTTCAGATGCCGTAGTACATTTAACTAAACTTACGGCTAAGAATTCCGGATTCGCCATTCAGGCACGCAGAGCACTGTGGCTAAAATCCTGGTCAGCTGACGTTACTTCTAAATCTAAATTGCTTAATATACCTTTCAAAGGGCAGACCTTATTCGGGCCCGGGTTGAAAGAAATTATCGCTGACATTACAGGAGGTAAAGGCCATGCCCTGCCTCAAGACAGAGCCAAACCTAAGGCTAGACAGTCTAATTTTCGTTCCTTTCGTAATTTCAAAGCAGGAGCAGCATCAACTTCCTCTGCACCAAAACAGGAAGGAGCTTTTGCTCGCTACAGACAAGGCTGGAGACCTAACCAGTCCTGGAACAAGGGCAAGCAGGCCAGGAAACCTGCTGCTGCCCCTAAGACAGCATGAATCGAGGGCCCCCGATCCGGGAACGGATCTAGTGGGGGCAGACTTTCTCTCTTCGCCCAGGCTTGGGCAAGAGATGTCCAGGATCCCTGGGCGTTAGAGATCATATCTCAGGGATACCTTCTAGACTTCAAATTCTCTCCCCCAAGAGGGAGATTTCATCTGTCAAGGTTGTCAACAAACCAAATAAAGAAAGAGGCATTTCTACGCTGCGTACAAGATCTTTTATTAATGGGAGTGATCCATCCGGTTCCGCGGTCGGAACAAGGACAAGGGTTTTACTCAAATCTGTTTGTGGTTCCCAAAAAAGAGGGAACTTTCAGGCCAATCTTGGATTTAAAGATCCTAAACAAATTCCTAAGAGTTCCATCGTTCAAAATGGAAACTATTCGGACAATTTTACCCATGATCCAAAAGGGTCAGTACATGACCACAGTGGATTTAAAGGATGCTTACCTTCACATACCGATTCACAAAGATCTTTACCGGTATCTAAGGTTTGCCTTTCTAGACAGGCATTACCAGTTTGTAGCTCTTCCATTCGGATTGGCTACGGCTCCGAGAATCTTCACAAAGGTTCTGGGTGCTCTTCTGGCGGTACTAAGACCGCGAGGAATTGCGGTAGCTCCGTACCTAGACGACATTCTGATACAAGCTTCAAGCTTTCAAACTGCCAAGTCTCATACAGAGTTAGTACTGGCATTTCTAAGGTCGCATGGATGGAAGGTGAACGAAAAGAAGAGTTCTCTCTTTCCACTCACAAGAGTTCCCTTCTTGGGGACTCTTATAGATTCTGTAGAAATGAAGATTTACCTGACAGAAGACAGGTTAACAAAGCTTCAAAATGCATGCCGTGTCCTTCATTCCATTCAACACCCGTCAGTAGCTCAATGCATGGAGGTGATCGGCTTAATGGTAGCAGCAATGGACATAGTACCCTTTGCACGCCTACATCTCAGACCGCTGCAATTGTGCATGCTAAGTCAGTGGAATGGGGATTACTCAGACTTGTCCCCTACTCTGAATCTGGATCAAGAGACCAGAAATTCTCTTCTATGGTGGCTTTCTCGGCCACATCTGTCCAGGGGGATGCCATTCAGCAGGCCGGACTGGACAATTGTAACAACAGACGCCAGCCTACTAGGTTGGGGCGCTGTCTGGAATTCTCTGAAGGCTCAGGGACAATGGAATCAGGAGGAGAGTCTCCTACCAATAAACATTCTGGAATTGAGAGCAGTTCTCAATGCCCTTCTGGCTTGGCCCCAGTTAACAACTCGGGGGTTCATCAGGTTTCAGTCGGACAACATCACGACTGTAGCTTACATCAACCATCAGGGAGGGACAAGAAGCTCCCTAGCAATGATGGAAGTATCAAAGATAATTTGCTGGGCAGAGTCTCACTCTTGCCACCTGTCAGCAATCCACATCCCGGGAGTGGAGAACTGGGAGGCGGATTTCTTAAGTCGTCAGACTTTTCATCCGGGGGAGTGGGAACTTCATCCGGAGGTCTTTGCCCAAATACTTCGACGTTGGGGCAAACCAGAGATAGATCTCATGGCGTCTCGACAGAACGCCAAGCTTCCTCGTTACGGGTCCAGATCCAGGGATCCGGGAGCGGTTCTGATAGATGCTTTGACAGCACCTTGGACCTTCGGGATGGCTTATGTGTTTCCACCCTTCCCGATGCTTCCTCGATTGATTGCCAGAATCAAACAGGAGAGAGCATCAGTGATTCTAATAGCGCCTGCATGGCCACGCAGGACTTGGTATGCAGATCTAGTGGACATGTCATCCTGTCCACCTTGGTCGCTACCTCTGAAACAGGACCTTCTGATCCAGGGTCCCTTCAAACATCAAAATCTAATTTCTCTGAAGCTGACTGCTTGGAAATTGAACGCTTGATTTTATCAAAACGTGGTTTTTCTGAGTCAGTTATTGATACCTTAATACAGGCTAGGAAGCCTGTTACCAGAAAGATTTACCATAAGATATGGCGCAAATACTTATATTGGTGCGAATCCAAGAGTTACTCATGGAGTAAGGTTAGGATTCCGAGGATATTGTCTTTTCTACAAGAAGGTTTAGAAAAGGGTTTATCCGCTAGTTCCTTAAAGGGACAGATTTCAGCTCTGTCCATTCTTTTACACAAACGTCTGTCAGAAGTTCCGGACGTTCAAGCTTTTTGTCAGGCTTTAGCTAGGATCAAGCCTGTGTTTAAAACTGTTGCTCCACCATGGAGTTTGAACTTAGTTCTTAATGTTTTACAGGGGGTTCCGTTTGAACCCCTTCATTCCATTGATATCAAGTTGTTATCTTGGAAAGTTCTGTTTTTAATGGCGATTTCCTCGGCTCGAAGAGTCTGAGTTATCTGCCTTACATTGTGATTCTCCTTATCTGATTTTTCATTCAGACAAGGTAGTTCTGCGTACTAAACCTGGGTTCCTACCTAAGGTGGTCACTAACAGGAATATCAATCAAGAGATTGTGGTTCCATCTTTCTGTCCTAATCCTTCTTCGAAAAAGGAACGTCTGCTACACAATCTAGATGTAGTCCGTGCCCTGAAATTTTATCTACAGGCAACTAAGGATTTTCGACAAACGTCTTCCCTGTTTGTCGTTTATTCTGGTCAGAGGAGAGGTCAAAAAGCTTCGGCTACCTCTCTCTCCTTTTGGCTTCGTAGCATAATACGGTTAGCCTATGAGACTGCTGGACAGCAGCCTCCTGAAAGAATTACAGCACACTCTACTAGAGCTGTGGCTTCCACTTGGGCCTTTAAGAATGAGGCTTCTGTTGAACAGACTTGCAAGGCTGCAACTTGGTCTTCTCTTCATACTTTTTCCAAATTTTACAAATTTGACACTTTTGCTTCTTCGGAGGCTGTTTTTGGGAGAAAGGTTCTTCAGGCAGTGGTTCCTTCCGTATAAAGAACATGCCTATCCCTCCCGTCATCCGTGTACTTTAGCTTTGGTATTGGTATCCCATAAGTAATGGATGATCCGTGGACTGGATACACTTAACAAGAGAAAACATAATTTATGCTTACCTGATAAATTTATTTCTCTTGTAGTGTATCCAGTCCACGGCCCACCCTGTCACTTTAAGGCAGGTAATTTTTCCATTAAACTACAGTCACCACTGCACCCTATGGTTTTCCTTTCTCTGCATGTTTTCGGTCGAATGACTGGTAATGGCAGTTAGGGGAGGAGCTATATAGCAGCTCTGCTGGGTGAATCCTCTTGCACTTCCTGTTGGGGAGGAGTTAATATCCCATAAGTAATGGATGATCCGTGGACTGGATACACTACAAGAGAAATAAATTTATCAGGTAAGCATAAATTATGTTTTTACTTGAGCTCATGTTATATAAGTATCCTCCATTTTTTCTGTTTTGTGCACAAACATAAATTCAGTTCGTGTTAGTTAACCTACTTCTCCAAAAAGAGGCTTAAGTATCTAGTTACACTGCTGATTAGACTATTCCTGCATTTGTCAGCAATAGTGTTGTGCTGATGCTTATCTAATTTTTTATTTTTGTTTTTTCTTCTTCACATATTAACTGCTTCTTGTGTGTGTGCTAGGTTGCCACATATTACTCATGTGTAATATCTGTGTGACACCCTGCTACACACTTAGCTACACACTATATTTATATATATACCTATTTATCAGTAGCTGTGGTCCACTCTAACACATGTTTCTTTTCCCTGACATTACACAAAGTCATACAGAAAGTGATTACTTGAAGTTATTGCTGCTAACAAGCTATTGAATCATAAGTTGTACTTAGTTTTTCACACATGGCAAATCATGACAAGGTGTAATATGTTGTGTTGTTGTTCATCTGAGGTTGTATTTACCTAATTTTAAGACCTGCTAAGGACCATATGATTTTTAGTATGGTTGCAAACCAATTTCTGTAGGGAAATAGCGCCCAGTATACAGCAGAGGTAAACGGAACAATAGAGAGTGGGTGTCTATGTCCTCCAAGAATAGAGCATTCAGAGCAGCAGCAAGTGTGTCTACTCCACACACGAATATGATACAGGAATCCAAGGGGTAGTGCGCTCTACCTCCAGTTATGGAACAATCCACAGCAGGAAAAATTCAAAAAGTTTTATTAATCCAAAAAGTAAAAACATGCGAGGTAACTTCAGGTAAAAGCTAACACAGGTAAGTGTGCTCTAGTACAACGCAGACGCGTTTCATGCACTTGTGCTCTTGGTCACTGCATACCGGTGGCTAGAGCACATACACTTATATAACTTAATTCTTAAAATGATAGATGCATTTGTTTAATATTCTTTATACATGATTCAAACCTGTTTGGCGGCTCTCAGTAATAACTCTTGACTACAATAGACATACTTTTGTAATTTCAAATTGTCATAGAATAAAATACCCTTATGGTGCTCATACTGTCTAATAAGTTCTAGGTTTTTTAAAGAAATATACATTCTTAAAAAACACATGTATAAGGTTGATCAAATGTTTTTAGTATTGTCAAGAGCACATATTTTAAACTTGTAAGAAGTTAGTATCTATATAAATATATATTCCTACACCTTTAAATATTTATAGTGTTACTGAAAAGTAATAACTTTCAGAATGTCTTAAAATGAAGTGATGTATTAAGTCCTAATTCTACATAAAATTCATATTGTTATAAACAATTATATATATATATATATATATATATATATATATATATATATATATATTGTAGACTCCCTAGACTGTTTAATGTATGCATATAATTTATGCTAATCAATTAGTTTGTATATTAGGGATCAAAAAATCAGGGATAGTGTACTGAAAACTTAGTCAATGTAGGTAGATAGTAACCTGCTTTTTTACATTAGCAATTTCTTAAAACCAAGTTATGTTATTAACAATAGTTCATTTATGTTACTTCCAGCAATCAATGAGCATTTTATAGAACTCTGTACAGGGCTATATTGTTACTATAGTCAGATAGTTAATTTTGATCTAAATCTCTCCTCATATTGATCCCTTGGGGGCTTGAGGTTTTTAGGGAAAAAATCCAATAGACCTCTCTTTTGTTTAATTTGTTTTCCCTGTTTCCACCTCTATTTCAAATAGGTATATATATGATCAATACCTTGTAAAGTTAGAGATGATGTATCTGAATTATGAAATGTTTTAAAATGCCTAGAAACAGGAGTGTCAGACTCAGATCTTCTATGGACCTAAGATGTTCCAGAAATCTATCTTTTAAGGCCCTTTTGGTTTTTCCTATGTACTGTTTCTGACAAAGATGACAAGTTAATAAATAGACTACATGAGTGGTGTAACAGTTAATATAGTATTTGATATGTGTTTGTTCTGTAACATTAGATTTGAATGTTTCACTTTCTGATATGAATGTACATGTTTTACATGAGTTTTTCCTACACTTGTAAAAACCTTTTCTGCCTTTTAACCATGTGGTTTTTGTGTTTTTGGGCAGTTCTGACAGAGATAAAAAAAATTGTCAAAGCTTTGACCTTCCTAGTTACAAAGTCAAAGCCTTCTTGAATTATTTGTTTAATTATGGTATCTGAGTGTAAAACAGGAATAGTGTCTTTAATTATATTGCATATTGATTTAAATTCTGTACTGAAAGTTGTAATAAATTTGATTTTTTTTGTTTGCATTATTAGATTGCTTATATTTTAAGATTGGATCTCTAGTCATGACGTCTACACTCTCTTTGGCTTTGTTTAAG
Source organism: Bombina bombina (assembly GCF_027579735.1). Lineage (NCBI taxonomy): Eukaryota > Metazoa > Chordata > Amphibia > Anura > Bombinatoridae > Bombina > Bombina bombina. The sequence continues at coordinate 560,440,789 of NC_069504.1, forward strand.
ATAGTTTCTGAATATCCTCTTACTTTTAATCTATCTGTAATGATTTGTGCTTGTGTTAAATATTCCTCATTATTTGAACAATTCCTTTTGGCTCTTATAAACTCCCCTTTGGGGATGCCTCTCGCTATGTCTGGGGTGACATGAATCATACTGTAGTATTGTTTTCCCTGCAGTAGGTTTTCTGAAAAGTTTAGTTTCTACTGTTTACCTGTCCTCACTCACATAGATTGTGATATCTAAGAAGTTTATGGAATCAAAACTGTGCTCTCCTATCAATTGTATCCCACATTCAGATATTTGCAAAATAAGTCTGTCTTATTACTGTCACCATAAAAAAATAAAAAACAGATCGTCAATGTATCTGTAAAAATATTTGATGTCCTCCCTGATAGGATTTCTCTCTCCAAAAAGTGGAACAACTCCCACCAACCCATAAAAAGGTTGGCATAGGAGGGGGCAAATTTGGCCCCCATAGCTGTTCCATGCTTCTGGAGAAAGAAATCAATTCTGAACATAAAAAATTGTGTGTTAACAAATATTCCACTGCACTTAAAAGGAATTGTTTGGTTGCAGGCTCATAGTTGCTGTAAGTATCCAGAAAAAAAATTCCAGAGCTGTGATCCCTTTTATATGTTCTATACATGTATAGAGGGATGCTACATCCATGACTAAAAGTCTATAGGATGAACTCCATTTTATTTGATTTAATTTGCACAGCAATGAGGTAGTGTCTTCAATATAACTTAGTAGACTCTTAACTAAAGGTTGTAGGAAAGAGTCTACCAGCTCAGAAAGGGGTTAATTAAGGGAATCTATCCCTGCAATGATGGGAAGGCCAGGAGGGTGTAAGGGATCTTTATGTAGTTTAGGAAAGTAATGAAAAATTGTAGTGACTGGAAATGCAGGGATAAGTGACTCTAGTTTGTTGATTAATTACATTGTTTTGTTTTGCTAGCAAAATTATTCCAACCATTTCATTTTTAAATTGTTGAGTAGGATTAAATTTTAATTTCAAGTAAACTTCTGGAACTCTGAGTTTTTTTAGTTGCTTCTGTGATATAATCTGATCTATCTAAAATAACGACATTTCCTCCACACAACAGGGGACTGACTTAATTGAAGAAAAAGATATAAAATATTCAAATAACAAATCCAAAAGTAACTTCTATCCCATTCACATAAGACCTAAAGCATTGGATATTTTCCAGAAAACAGTAGAAGAAAAACTCAGAAATCTTGATGGTAAACTTAAGAAATCCAAAAAAGGCAGAAAAACATTACCTTTAAGGAAAAATAAGCCTTACAAACACTGAGTGAAAATAAGGAAATTGTAATCAGGCCTTCAGACAAAGGAGGAAATGTCGTTATTTTAGATAGATTTGATTATATCACAGAAGCGACTAAACAACTCAGAGATCCAGAAATTTACTTGAAATTAAAATTTAATCCTACTCAACAATTTAAAAATAAAATGGTTGGAATAATTTTGCTAGCAAAACAAAACAATGTAATTAATCAACAAACTAAAGAGTCACTTATCCCTGCATTTTCAGTCACTCCAATTTTTATTACTTTCCTAAATTACATAAAGATCCCTTACACCCTCCTGGCCGTCCCATCATTGCAGGGATAGATTCCCTTAATGAACCCCTTTCTGAACTGGTAGACTGTTTCCTACAACCTTTAGTTAAGAGTCTACCAAGTTATATTCAAGAAACTACCTCATTGCTGTGCAAATTAAATCAAATAAAATGGAGTTCATCCTATAGACTTTTAGGCGTGGATGTAGCATCCCTCTATACATGTAAACATATAAAAGGGATCACAGCTCTGGATTTTTTTCTGGATACTTACAGCAACTATGAGCCTGCAACCAAACAATTCCTTTTAAGTGCAGTGGAATATTTGTTAACTCACAATTTTTTTATGTTCGGAAGTGATTTCTTTCTCCAGAAGCGTGGAACAGCTATGGGGGCCAAATTTGCCCCCTCCTACGCCAACCTTTTTATGGGTTGGTGGGAGTTGTTCCACATTTTTGGAGAGAGAAATCCTTTCAGGGAGGACATCAAATATTTTTACAGATACATTGATGACCTGTTTTTTATTTTTGATGCTGTTTTTTATTTTTGCAAATATCTGAATGATAATCAATGTGGGATAAAATTGATAGGAGAGCACAGTTTTGATTCCATAAACTTCTTAGATATCACAATCTATATGAGTGAGGACAGACAAACAGTAGAAACTAAAATTTTCAGATAACCTACTGCAGGGAACACAATACTACAGTATGATTCATGTCACCCCAGACATGTAGTGAGAGGCATCCCCAAAGGGGAGTTTATAAGAGCCAAAAGGAATTGTTCAAATAATGAGGAATACACAAATAATGTTAAATACACAAGCACAAATCATTACAGATAGATTAAAAGAGGATATTCAGAAACTATGTTAAACAAAGTCAAAGAGAGTGTAGACGTCATGACTAGAGATCAACTCTTAAAATATTAAGCAACCTAATAATGCAAACAAAAACCAAAAAAATCAAATTTATTACAACTTTTAGTACAGAATTTAAATCAATATGCAATATAATTAAAGACACTATTCCTGTTTTACACTCAGATACCATAATTAAACAAATAATACAAGAAGGCTTTGACTTTATACCTAGGAAGGCCAAAACTATGGCAATTTTTTTTTATATCCGTCAGAACTGCCCAAAAATACAAAAAACACATGGTTAAAAGGCAGAAAAGGTTTTTACAAGTGTAGGAAAAACTCATGTAAAACATGTAAATTCAAATCTAGTGTTACAGAACAAACACATAATATCAAATACTATATTAACTGTTACACCACTCATGTAGTCTATTTATTAACTTGTCATCTTTGTCAGAAACAGTACATAGGAAAAACCAAAAGGGCCTTAAAAGATAGATTTCTGGAACATCTTAGGTCCATAGAAGATCCTGAGTCTGACACTCCTGTTTCTAGGTATTTTAAAACATTTCATAATTCAGATACATCATCTCTAACTTTACAAGGTATTGATCATATATCTATTTGGAATAGAGGTGGAAACAGGGAAAATAAATTAAACAAAAGAGAGGTCTATTGAATTTTTTCCCCTAAAAACCTCAAGCCCCCAAGGGATCAATATGAGGAGAGATTTAGATCTATTTACATAAAATAGGGAAACTCAAAAATGACTATCTGACCATAGTAACAATATAGCCCTGTACAGAGTTCTATAAAATGCTTATTGATTGCTGGGAGTAACATAATCGAACGATTGTTAATAACATAACTTGGTTTTAAGAAATTGCTAATTGAAAAAGCAGGTTACTATATACCTACATTGACTAAGTTTTCAGTACACTATCCCTGATTTTTTGATCCCTAATATACAAACTAATTGATTAGCATAAATTATATGCATACATTAAACAGTCTAGGGAGTCTACAATATATATAATTGTTTATAACAATATGAATTATGTAGAATTAGGACTTATCTGATAACCCATCACGATACATCACTTCATTTTAAGACATTCTGAAAGTTATTACTTTTCAGTAACACTGTAAATATTTAAAGGTGTAGGAATTAGTGATTTAATCTCTGCTGTAAGGACAGCACTCCAAGAAGCCCTTTTTAGGGCTATAACTTCAGTCATTTTTTTTTTTTGTAATTTTATTTGCATTTGCCTGGCTTTCAGCCTGTGTGTGAGGCTCACAGCATATACTGTGATTAGTGCCACCACTGATATCTGCTTAACATTAGTGTAAATTTAACCAACAAAACTTTTAAATCATTTTGCAAGTGTAATCTAATTTCATTTTCTATCAAGCCTGTGTCTCAGGCTCACACAGCATATACTGTGGTTAATTGCTCTGTGCCAGCCACCGCTCATATCTGCTTAACATGAGTGTAAATTTAAACAACAAAACTTTTAAATCATTTTGCTAGTGTAATCTAATTTCATTTTCTATCAGGCCTGTGTGTCAGGCTTACACAGCATATACTGTGGTTTATTGCTGTGCCAGCCACCACTCATATCTGCTTAACATTATTGTAAATTAAAAAAAAAAAAAAACTTTTAAATCATTTTGCTAGTGTAATCTAATTTCATTTTCCATCAGGCCTGTGTGTCAGGCCCACATCATATAGTGTGATTAATAGCTCTTTTTTCCACCACTTATATCTGGTGTAACATCAGTGTAAATATTTTTTAACAAATTTTTTTTACAACAGTCCTCTTCTAGTGTTATTTAATTTTAGTTGCCAGGCCAGCCTGGCTGCCATTAGGGCCAGCCTGTGTGTCAGGCTGCCAGCATATACTGTGCCTACTTCCATCTGTGCCAGTCCACCACTCCTATCTGGTGTAACATTAGTTTAAATTTTGTAAAAAAAACCTTTTACATCAGTCTTCTAGTGTTATTTAATTTTAGTTGCCAGGCCAGCCTGCCACTAGTGCCAGCCTGTGTGTCAGGCTGCCAGCACATACTGTGTCTACTTCTATCCTGAGTGCCATCACTCCTATCTGTTGTAACATTAGTGTAACTTTTTTTTTAAAAAACTTTTACATCAGTCTGCTATTGTTATTTAATTGCAGTTGCCTGTCTGCCAGCGTGTGTGCCAGGCCCACTTTCCAACTAGTGCCACGAATCATATTTGTTATAACAGTAGTGTAAATATTTTAAATATAAACATTTTTGACTGTGAATCATCAGTCTGCTAGTGCAATTGAATTTGCCAACTAGTGCCACCAATCATATTTGTTATAACAGTATTGTAAATATTTAAAATAAAAACTTTTTTGACTGAGAAACATCAGTCATCTAGTGTAATCTAATTGCAGTTGCCTGCCAGCGTGTGTGCCAGGCCCACTTGCCAACTTGTGCCACCAATCATATTTGTTATAACAGTATTGTAAATATTTAAAATAAAAACTTTTTTGACTGAGAAACATCAGTCATCTAGTGTAATCTAATTGCAGTTGCCTGCCAGCGTGTGTGCCAGGCCCTCTTGCCAACTAGTGCCACCAATCATATTTGTTATAACAGTAGTGTAAATATTTAAAAAAAATATTTTTGACTGTGAAACATTAGTCTGCTAGTGTAATCTAATTGAAGTTGCCTTCAATGTATCTATCTATCAAATCTATCTATCTCGTGGTTGTGCAAATGGACTGTTTGCGGTTGTTTGCGGTGCGTTACACGGGGAGTTTGGTCTGTCACTGTGAAGCAGGCGTAACCCTTACACTACCTAATCGATACAACATCATACCTGATGTTTTAAAGCATGTTATTCCAAACAATTTAGGAATGTTAGGTGATTTAGGCCCTTTATGGGTTAAAACCAGACTCTGCATCAACTATGTAATTTTCCGTGGGAGTTTTGCCATGGATCCCCCTCCAGCATGCCACAGTCCAGGTGTTAGTCCCCTTGAAACAACTTTTCCATCACAATTGTGGCCAGAAAGAGTCCTTGTGGGTTTTAAAGTTCGCCTGCCTATTGAAGTCAATGGCGGTTTGCCGGTTCGCGAACATTTGCGGAAGTTCGAGTCCGCCGTTTGCGAACCTACATTTTTAGGTTCGCGACATCACTAGGAATATATATTTATATAGGTACTAACTTCTTACAAGTTTAAAATATGTGCTCTTGACAATACTAAAAACCTTTGATCAACCTTATGATCAAAACTTATTAGACAGTATGAGCACCATAAGGGTCTTTTATTCTATGACAATTTGAAATTACAAAATTATGCCTATTGTAGTCAAGAGTTATTACTGAGAGCCGCCAAAAAGGTTTTAATCATGTATAAAGAATATTAAACAAATGTATCTATCACTTTAAGAATTAAGGTATAAAAGTGTGTGTGCTCTAGCCACCGGTATGCAGTGACCAAGTGCGCAAGCGCACGAAACGCGTCTGCGGTGTACTAGAGCACACTTACCTGTGTTAGCTTTTACCTGAAGTTACCTCGTATGTTTTTACTTTTTGGATTAATAAAACTTTTAGAGTTTTTCCTGCTGTGGATTGTCCCGTAACTGGAGGTAGAGCGCACTACCCCTTGATTTCCTGATTTTTATTATGCCCTGATACGTAAAACCATATAATTCAAAGAGGGTGTACTTTCTTTTTCCCATGACTGTCAGGTAGATTACGAATTATGCACACTATAGGGTTTTTAACGAACGCAACAAAAGTTGCGTTATTTCACCCTCCATAGCGCAGCCATTACAAGTTTTGAAACAGCCGGCTTGTGCGTGTGATATGGTTGCATTGAGCTCCATACCGCACAAAATACAAGCGTTGTTTTGACGTGCTCGTGCACGCTTTCCCCATAGACCTCAATTGGGATAGTGGGTTACAAAAAGACCTAACACCTGCGATTGCGTAATCAAAAGCTCCGTAACGCAGCCCAATTGAGGTCTATGGGGAAAAAAAGTTACGTTTAAACCTAACACCCTAATATGAACCCTAAGTCTAAACACCCCATATCTGCTGCCCCGACATCGCCGACACCTACATAATGTTATTAACCCCTAATCTGCTGCTCCTGATATTGCTGCCACCTAAATAAATCTATTAACCCCTATTCTGCCGCTCCCGACATCGCCACCACTATACTAAAGTTATTAACCCCTATTCCCCTGCACCCCAACATCGCACAACACTATAATACATCTAATAACCCCTATTCCGCTGCTCCCCGACATTGCCGCCACTATTTAAAGTTATTAACCCCTAAACCTCTGGCCTCTCACATCACTACCACTAAATAAACCTATTAACCCCTAAACCACCAACCCCCCACATCGCAACAACCTAAATTAAACTATTAACCCCTAAATTAAAGTAACAATTATTAGCTAAATAATACCTATTTAAAACGAAATACATACCTGTGAAATAAAACTCAAGCTAGCTACAATATAACGAATAGTTATATTGTAGCTAGCTTAGGTTTTATTTTCTTTCATGTAATTGGCAAGAGTCCATGAGCTAGTGACGTATGGGATATACAATTCTACCAGGAGGGGCAAAGTTTCCCAAACCTCAAAATGCCTATAAATACACCCCCACACCTCACCACACCCACAATTCAGTTTTACAAACTTTGCCTCCTATGGAGGTGGTGAAGTAACGTTTGTGCTAAGATTTCTACGTTGACATGCGCTTCTCAGCATTTTGAAGCCTGATTCCTCTCAGAGTATAGTGAATGTCAGAGGGATGTGAAGGGAGTATCACCTAATGAATGCAATGGTTTTCCTCATGTGGATCTATTTCATAGGTTCTCTGTTATCGGTCGTAGAGATTAATCTCTTACCTCCCTTTTCAGATCAACAATATACTCTCATATACCGTTACCTCTACTGATAACCGTTTCAGTACTGGTTTGGCTATCTGCTATATGTGGATGGGTGTCTTTTGGTAAGTATGTTTTCATTACTTAAGACACTCTCAGCTATGGTTTGGCACTTTATGTTTTTATATAAAGTTCTAAATATATGTATTGTACTTATATTTGCCATGATTCAGGCTTTCAGTATATTTCCTTTTTGCAGACTGTCAGTTTCATATCTGGGAAATGTATTTCTTACCTGGGGTTTAGTTTCTTTTTTCAAATTGACTGTCTTTTAAATTTGAGGGCAGAATTAGGCTTGCGAGGGCGCAAAATGCCCAAAGTTTATTGCGTCATTCTTGACGCGAGATTTTTTTGGCGTGAAGTTACGTTCGTTGACACAAATTTGTCATTTCCGGCGTCTTAGTTGACGCTGAGTCTTTCACAAGGTTGCGTCATCTGTGACGTGAGTGAGTCATTTCCGGACGTTTTTGGCGCCAAAAAATATTTTTCTGTTTGTGTGCGTCATACTTGGCGCCAAATATTTTCATTATTTAAGACCCCATTCCTATATGCCTCTTGCTTTTTTCTCTATTAGAGGGCTATGCTGTTTGCATTTTTTCCCATTCCTGAAACTGCCATATAAGGAAATTGATAATTTTGCTTTATATGTTGTATTTTTCTCTTACATTTGCAAGATGTCTCAATCTGATCATGTCTCAGAAATCACTGGAACCCTGCTGCCTGATAACAGTTCTACCAAAGCTAAGTGCATTTGTTGTAAATTTGTGGAGGTTATACCTCCAGCTGAGGTTTGTAAAAGTTGTCATGATAAACTTTTACATGCAGAGAATGTATCCATCAGTAGTAGTTCATTATCTGTTGCTGTTCCCTCAACATCTAATGCACAAGATATACCTGTAAAAAAATTTTTTTTTTTTTTTTAAATATTTTTATTGAGACAAACAAGAGAAAATAACGTAATACAACTCCACATGGGTGTGTGCATAGAAATTACAAACATAGAAAGGTAAACAATAAGTCCTAGACAGTGGTGTAATAATTATTATCTTATCCTTAACACATACATGTTTCTTCCTTTGCTGGTGGGTATAGAGGTGGAGTTTCTCAGAGATAAATATAGGGTCTCGTTTTAGTGTTATGAAAGGTATTGTGAATATAAGTTAGCATAGTTATACCTCTGTTTCATGAAGGGTTAGGCCAAGAAGACCATTCCCTAAGAACTGAAGTGGATACAGAATGATGATATAGTGAGATATCAGCAAGTCCTCTTGTGGTGAGGGAAATATTTATCAAACAGCTGAGTGGGACTTTTGGATTATTTAAGAGATCTGTGTCGATGGAGGGATATAACTAACAAGGAAACTGTAAGAAAAGAAAAGATTACAGCGGACAAGAGCCACTTGGATTAAGGAAAAATGGGTAAAGGACCCAGTATAGGGGGGGGGGGGAGGCGGAGCTATAGTAGATTGTTCTACATGAAATGTAGCTGGTGTAAAAAGAGAGAAGATGGACCTGATAAGTACTCTGGGTATTTGTTTGGAATGTAAGGAGCGGGAGAGGGAAACCTGCTGGTACATAGCTAAACATTCTTTCATCTCAACTATAAGGGGTAGCATGCATAATCAACACAAACTGGAACTCTCAGACAGTAGTATTTTCAGTATGTGTGAGAACCTCCAGCATATTATAGCCTCTCATAAACTAACATTAGGAGTATCAGGCATTGAGAACCAATAATGGAGAAAAACAGTAGGAAGATATATCTGAATAACCCATATGAACTATTATTTAATCCAAATATATGGAAAACCTGCTATGGTGAAAAATAGAGCACAAAAATCTAAATAAACTTGGAGGTGAACTTTCATAATTTTCTCCCATGGCAAGTTAGGATACCAACCACTATATGAAGGGACGCTAAAGGTCTTCCTATCTAGTAATAACGCAGTATAAAAGGACCCCACACCATTACTTCAAAGGTGAGCAAGGTTCTTACAAAAAAAAAAAGGAAAGGTTCATTAACATTGTTATGTATTAAAGCAGTTCTTTAGAATTAGAGAGTCTATTGCCCAATAAACATATATAGAGGTCTCAGAATGAAGGGTAAACAGAGGGAATGAGCAGTAAACCTTATAACTGGAGTAGCTAAACAGTTAAATAAAAATCCTGATTAAAATTTGTCTGGATGGACTAGACAGTCTGATAAATGCAAACATATAAGTTCCCCCTTCTCAACCTACGCCAGGTCGGTGGAGTGCCTCAATCAATAAGTCCATATATACATATGTTCCCAGACCGCTCATACATCGAGGCTTCATCCATGTGTAGATATCTGATGAGGTGTAAACCCAAATTGTGCGACTATGGCAGAAACTCAGGCTCTCTTTAAGGTACAGTGAGGAAGATTATAAATGTGAAGCAGAGAAAAAAAAAAAAAAGTCTAAAGCCACAGACATCATCCTTGCACTGCTCGGTGTAGATTAGAGCATCTTACCCTATACCAGCTCGCCTCAGAGTACGATCCTCTCTAGGTATGCATAAATGGCCCTTAGAGCATTGAGGTGGGGAATGACGCTGTACATGTAACTGGAACCAGATCTCATCCTCTATTGTCAGGCTTGACCGTTTCTGGCGATTTGGAACGTGGTCCCCGGTACTATCATATACCTCATTATGAATATCAGAGTGGGCTGTCATTGTTAGGCATTTACTTTTACTAGATCCCTTTGATGTTGTCTGCTGCACTTCTAAGTACCCATCTCCGTGCTGCACTAACTGGGTGTGAATGGCGGCGGGCTGGAAGGAGTTGTATTGTGCACAGTCATCTGATTGTTCCTCCCTCACAGGTTGAAGGTTCTGGAGCATAGTTCCGTTATCAGCCTCTGTGTCCTGAGGAGCGTCTTCTCTCAAAGATGGTGAAAATAGTGTGCAATGATCAGCCATCCCCACATCCTCTCCCACCAGCGGAGTGTGCAGTTGCGGGTCCCTGAGGGCTCTCAGTTCTTTTACAAGATCCTGGTGTTGACTATCCAGGGAAAGGATTAGATTGCGTAGCGCAGCGATAATTCGCCCCTCCATAGAGTAGCTGAAAAGGTGATTAGATTGTAGGAGTGGATCTCTTATCGAGGGGATAGTGCGTGAGAGCTCTCTAAGATGGCGGCCTACTCCATGCGGCAGACAAACTGGGAGTCCTTTGTAACGTTGTTCTTGTCATCTATTCCATATTATTGTCCCATCTTCCTCACCCTGTGCTCACAGACTGATGGAGAACCGAGTTCCATAGCGAAAGGTTGTGCCAGAGTGCCACAAATATAAGATTTATTAAGTAAATGACAGGAGCTCTAAGATGGCACGTCTTACTTCATGGGCTGTCGGCTCCGCCCCCTATATATATATATATACCTGTAAATTTAAAAGAATTTATTTCTGATTCTATTGAGAACGCTTTGTCTGCCATCCTGCCTTCTAAAAAACATAAAAGGTCTTTTAAAACTTCTCATAAAGTTGATGAAATTTCAAATGACCAGCAACATGCTGAATTATCCTGCTCTGATGAAGATATATCTGGTTCAGAAGATCCTACCTTAGATAATGACACTGACAAATCTTCTTATTTATTTAAAATGCAGTATATTCGTTCTTTGTTAAAAGAAGTGTTGATTACTTTGGATATGGAGGAAACTAGTCCTCTTGATATTAAAACTAGTAAATGTTTAAATTCTATTTATAAACCTCCTGTGGTTATCCAGAGGTTTTTCCAGTTCCTGATGCTATTTCTGATATGATTTCTAAGGAATGGAATAGGCCTGGTACTACTTTTATTCCTTCTTCAAGGTTTAAAAAATGGTATCCTTTGCCAGCAGTTACTTTAGAGTTTTGGGAAAATATCCCCAAAGTTAATGGGGCTATCTCTACTCTTGCTAAACATACTACTATTCCTATGGAAGATAGTACTTCTTTTAAAGATTCTGTAGAAAGAAACTTGAATCTTATCTAAGGAAAGCCTATTTATATTCAGGTCATTTTCTCAGGCCTGCAATTTCCTTGGCTGATGTTGCAGCTGCTTCAACTTTTTGGTTGGAAACATTAGCGCAACAAGTATTGGATCCTGAATTGTCTAGCATTGTTAACTTGATTCAACATGCTAAAAATTTTATTTGTGATGCCATTTTTGATAGCATCAAAATTGATGTTAAATCTATGTCTTTAGTTATTTTAGCTAGAAGAACTTTGTGGCTTAAATCTTGGAATGCTGACATGACTTCTAAGTCCAGATTGCTATCTCTTTCTTTTCAAGGTAATATGTTATTTGGTTCTCAGTTGGATTCAATAATTTCAACTGTCACTGGGGGAAAGGGAATTTTTTTGCCTCAGGATAAAAGACCTAAGGGTAAATCTAAAGCTTCTAACCATTTTCGTTCCTTTCAAAAAAATAATGAACAGAAACCTAATCTTTCCCTCAAAGAATCTAATCCCAATTGGAAGCCTTCCTCAAATTTGAATAAATCCAAGCCATTTAAGAGATCAAAGCTAGCCCCAAGTCCGCGTGAAGGTGTGGCCCTCATTCCAGCTCAGCTGGTAGGGGGCAGATTAAGATTTTTCAAAGATGTTTGGACCAATTTGGTTCAAAATCAATTGATTCAGAGTATTGTCTCTCAGGGGTACAGAATAGGATTTAGAGTAAGACCGCCTGTGAGAAGATTTTTTCTCTCATGAATTCCAGCAAACCCAGTAAAGGCTCAGACTTTCCTGAAGTGTGTTTCAGACCTGGAGTTATCAGGGGTAATCATGCCAGTTCCGTTTCAGGAACAGGGTCTGTGGTTTTATTCAAATCTATTCATTGTCCCAAAGAAAGAAAATTCATTCAGACCAGTTCTGGATCTAAAATTTTTGAATCGTTATGTAAGAGTACCAACTTTTAAAATGGTGACTATAAGGACTATTCTGCCTTTCGTTCAGCGATGGCATTATATGTCCACAATAGACTTACAGGATGCATATCTTCATATTCCGATTCATCCCGATCATTATCAGTTTCTGAGATTCTCTTTCCTAGACAAGCATTACCAATTTGTCGCTCTTCCTTTTGGCCTAGCGACAGCTCCAAGAATCTTTTCAAAGGTTCTCGGTGCCCTACTCTCTGTAATCAGAGAACGGGGTATTGCGGTGTTTCCTTATTTGGACAATATCTTGGTACTAGCTCAGTCTTTACATTCTGCAGAATCTCACATGAATCAACTAGTGTTGTTTCTTCAAAGACATGGTTGGAGGATCAATTTACTAAAAAGTTCCTTGATTCCTCAGACAAGGGTCACCTTTTTAGGTTTCCAGATACATTCAGTGTCCATGACTCTGTCTCTAACAGACAAGAGATGATTAAAATTGGTTTCAGCTTGTCAGAACCTTCAGTCTCAGTCATTCAGTTCAGCAGCTATGTGCATGGAAGTTTTAGGTCTCATGACTGCAGCATCGGATGCTATCCCCTTTGCTCGTTTTCATATGAGACCTCTCCAGCTTTGTATGCTGAAGCAATGGTTCCCGGGATTATACAAGGATATCACAATTAATATCCTTAAATCCCAATGTTCAACTATCTCTGACATGGTAGCAAGATTACCATCGTATAGTTCTAGGGGCCTCTTTGGTTCGTCCAACCAGGACTGTGATCACAACAGATGCGAGTCTTTCAGGTTGGGGAGCTGTTTGAGGATCTCTGACAGCACAAGTGGTTTGGAAATCTCAAGAGGCAAGATTACCAATCAATATTTTGGAACTCCATGCAATTTTCAGGGCTCTTCAGGTTTGGCCTCTGTTGAAGAGAGAACCGTTCATTTGCTTTCAGACAGACAATATCACAGCCGTGGCATATGTCAATCATCAGGGTGGGACTCACAGTCCCCTAGCTATGACAGAAGTATTTTGAATACTTTCCTGGGCGGAATCCAGCTCTTGTCTAATTTCTGCGGTACATATCTCAGGTGTAGACAATTGGGAAGCGGATAATCTCAGCCATCAGACTTTACATCCGGGGGAGTGGTCCCTCCATCCAGATGTGTTTTCTCAGATTGTTCAGATGTGGGGTCTTCCAGAAATAGATCTGATGGCTTCTCATATAAACAAGAAACTTCCCAGGTACCTGTCCAGGTCCAGGGATCTTCAGGCGGAAGCAGTGAATGTGTTGACACTTCCTTGGTGTTACCAACCTGCTTATATTTTCCCGCCTCTAGTTCTTCTTCCAAGAGTGATCTCCAAAATCATCATGGAACAATTGTTTGTATTGCTGGTAGCTCCAGCATGGCCTCACAGGTTTTGGTATGCGGATCTTGTTCGGATGTCCAGTTGCCAACCTTGGCCTCTTCCATTAAGGCCGGACCTTCTGTCTCAAGGTCCGTTTTTCTATCAGGATCTCAAATCATTAAATTTGAAGGTATGGAAATTGAATGCTTAGTCATAGAGGTTTCTCTGACTCAGTGATTAATATTATATTACAGGCTCGTAAATCTGTTTCCAGAAAGATTTATTATCGAGTTTGTAAGACTTATATTTCTTGGTGTTCTTCTCATAAATTATCTTGGCATTCTTTCAGAATTCCTAGAATTTTACAGTTTCTTGAGGACGGTTTGGATAAGGTTTTGTTTGCAAGTTCCTTGAAGGGACAAATCTCTGCTCTTTCTGTCTTTTTTCACAGAAAGATTGCTAAGCTTCCTGATATTCACTGTTTTGTACAGGCTTTGGTTCGTATCAAGCCTGTCATTAAATCAATCTCTCCTCCTTGGAGTCTTAATTTGGTTTTGAAGGCTTTACAGGCTCCTCCATTTGAGCCTATGCATTCTTTGGACATTAAACTACTTTCTTGGAAAGTGTTGTTCCTTTTTGGCCATCTCTTCTGCTAGAAGAGTTTCTGAATTATCTGCTCTTTCTTGTGAATCTCCTTTTCTGATTTTTCATCAGGATAAGGCAGTTTTGCAGACTTCATTTAAATTCTTTCCTAAGGTTGTGAATTCTAACAACATTAATAGAGAAATTGTTGTCCCTTCCTTGTGTCCTAATCCTAAGATTTCTTTGGAGAAATCCTTACATTCTTTGGATGTGGTAAGAGCTTTGAAATATTATGTTGAAGCTACTAAAGATTTCAGAAAAACTTCTAGTCTATTTGTTATCTTTTCTGGTTCTAGGAAAGGCCAGAAGGCTTCTACTGTTTCCTTGGCATCGTGGTTAAAGCTTTTGATTCATCAAGCTTATTTGGAGTCGGGTCAAGCCCCGTCTCAGAGAATTACAGCTCATTCTACTAGATCAGTCTCCACTTCGTGGGCTTTTAAGAATGAAGCTTCATTTTATCAGATTTGCAAAGCAGCAACTTGGTCTTCTTTACATACATTTACTAAATTCTACCGTTTTGATGTATTTGCTTCTTTGGAAGCAATTTTTGGTAGAAAAGTTCTTCAGGCAGCTGTTTCAGTTTGATTATTCTGCTTATGTTTTAAGTTTTTTCATTTCAAGAGAATTAATTTATATTTTGGGTTGTGGATTATTTTTTTCAGCGAAAAATGGCTGTTTTTATTTTTGATCGCTCCCTCTCTAGTGACTCTTGTGTGGAGTTCCACATCTTGGGTATTGCTATCCCATACGTCACTAGCTCATGGACTCTTGCCAATTACATGAAAGAAAACATAATTTATGTAAGAACTTACCTGATAAATTAATTTCTTTCATATTGGCAAGAGTCCATGAGGCCCACCCCTTTTTTATGGTGGTTATGATTTTTTTGTATAAAGCATAATTATTTCCAAATTCCTTTGTTGATGCTTTTTACGCCTTTCCTTATCACCCCACTACTTGGCTATTCATTAAACTGAATTGTGGGTGTGGTGAGGGGTGTATTTATAGGCATTTTGAGGTTTGGGAAACTTTGCCTCTCCTGGTAGGATTGTATATCCCATACGTCACTAGCTCATGGACTGTTGCCAATATGAAAGAAATGAATTTATCAGGTAAGTTCTTACACAAATTATGTTTTTTTTCGGAGGGCGGAGCCAGCGCTCAATGGAGTCGGCTGCACGCGAGTGAGCTCCCGGATCCCCGAAGGGCAAACTATACAATTTAGTGCCCTAACCGCAACAAACCCATGGATTTCTAGGTGCCAACAGCCACTGACCCTCGCAGGGACTTTACGGTATATCCGTGGCAAGAAATAAAGCTTCCGTTGGACACACCGAGCACGGACTAGGCCACGTGGATAGGAGACCCCAGGGCCGTTGCTAACGGTCATGAATAGCTGACACGTACGAGTACCACAGCTCCATGGAGGCTTCAGGTAATGGGGCCACAGCTACTTTCCTTATGCAGACTAGGGACATAACACAAAGAGTGACATTAACATAGCGGAAAGCAGCAAGGAGTATGCTGTTAGGCAATACGCCATTTTATTAATTCTGATGAGTTAACACAGCGGGAAAAAACAAGGTACAGGACCAACTCGGCTCACGCATTGGGGAACAACATTTAGGAATGCAACTCTATAAAGAACCCTACACCGGGTTATTTATGGGCATCAGGGTCTTTTTGTAAACTGGAAAGAGCAAGCTTGAATGTACACAGCTGCAACTGAGGCCTTATGATGCGGTACTGTAATCCCGTCGCTGACAGGGCATTTTCACCATTATGATAAGGAGCAAGAAAGAGTTATTAATGTCGAACTGTACAGTGAAGACAGTACTATAGTTCAGATATACACGGTTTGCTAACAGCAGCTCCTGTCCCTTTTTATAAAAACGCTATCCCTGGACCAGGCCCAGCACCATGTCTCCTAAAAAAGGGAACAAGTCTGATAAAGCAGCGAAAAAGCAAATACCCTCTACACCCTCTGTTAACGATTTTTTCAAAAATGTTGATAATGTATCAGGAACACAAAAAAACCCTCCAGAGGTGCAGTCAAGAGATTCATCGCTCTCTTCAGATTCAGAGGATGAGGCCCTGGACACTGCAGTATCCATTCCTAGAGCTCTCCTCAAATCACTGCCTTCTAAAAAGGACTTTTCTAATCTAGTGAGTCAAGTCAAGCAGTGTATCAGGGAGGAAATCTCAGAAATAAAAAAAGAACTCTCAGATGTAGGCCAAAGAGTGGAAAAGTTAGAGGGTGACACAGACTCGCTTACTGCGAATGTGACTACCTTTCAATCTCAGATTTCGCATCAGGCAAAGGTCATTGCGCAGTTAGAAAACAAAGTCGATGACTTGGAAAATAGAAGTCGCTGCAACAATGTCAGGATCAGGGGAATCCCTGAGTCTGTTGCCCCCTCTGCATTAGAGCAATACATACAAGGCTTGTTCTCATATTTAACAGATGAAGATGCTGAGGTAACTGTTGCCTTGGACAGATTCCATAGAGCTTTGCGTGCCAAACCTCTGGGAGACCAGCCACCAAGGGACATCATAGTCAGAGTGACAAGCTACCCGATAAAAGAAAATATAATGAAAAAGGCTAGAGAGAAGCATCCTATAACATACAAATCGGATAAACTGCAAATTTTTGAAGACTTGACACCACTAACTCTCCAAAAAAGAAGGGATTTTCGCCCTCTTACAAGTAAATTAAGACAGCACAATATTCCTTACAGGTGGGGCCATCCCTTTAACCTACAGATCATGTGGAAAGGAAGAAGGTGGGTCTGTAATAATCCAGAAGATTTTGGAAGAATATGCACAGACCTGGAAATAACACCCCCTTCCTTGCAAGACCTCACCCCAGCCTCTTCTACTAAAGCTGGTCCGGCTCCGCCGCCTTTCCCACAGAGGCTGGAATGGAAGAAACACCAAGCGAAGAATTCAGCTACAAGAGATCCTAAAATGCACAAGCATTTGATTGACGGACGATGACCCTCTAACAGAGGTCTAAGTATATATGTTATGTAACTTTTCTTGGTGATATGCCTTGCCCTTTCTTTCTTTCTTTCTTGCAGTTCAAGTTTGATTCGGTCCTGACCGTATACCAGCATAACTAACTTTAAAGTTAAGATAACTCATTCTGTTAATGTTTAAACTGTTTAGAATACTAATGTCTGTTTTAGTTAACATAAAGATAACATTGTTTGCCAAGTTGTGATTGTTGCCCGAAGGGGATCCTTTTCCCCTACCCTCAGAATTACCTTATTAGGTTTTCCTATGTGCACCAGTTGTGTACTACACATGTTATTTTATGAGTTTTATTTATGTTATTTTAGCTCTACAGGCTCCCCAAGGAGAGAATCAGGTAATGCTGAATGTTTCTTCTATGGTTTTAGTGTATACTTTGCAACATGTAACATATCTCTGGTTCACATTCACCGCAATAAGATGACAACACACTCCTCACAGAATGTACAAGTAATTACTCAGAACGTGAAGGGTTTCAATTGTCCCAACAAAAGAGCTATGGGTATTCAGGACCTTAGAAAGAGAGGGGGGAAGATTTTAATGCTACAAGAGACGCATTTCAAAGCACACAAAATACCAAAGTACTTCTCTAATCACTACACGCAACACTTCCACAGCACTAATGAAACAAAAAAAATAAATGGAGTTAGTATTCTGTTGCACAGATCTTTACCCTTTCAACTTATCAAACTGGACAAAGATAGGGAGGGCAGATATCTAGGAAAATCGGGCTTGCTATTTGGGAGGCCGATCACCCTGGTTAATGTATATGCCCCCAATCAAAGACAAGGTGCTTTCATATCAACCATCACTAACAAAATTATAGACCTAACTAAAGGGCCACTTATAATGGCAGGAGACCTGAACGCAACCCTAAATCCAGATATAGATTGCTCCAACCCCTCACTGCGTAGAAATTCAAAAGACCTCCGATCTATCTGGAATAGCCTTAAAACACCCACCCTTCATGATGTATGGAGGTATTCACACCCTAATACTAGAGACTATACATTTTTCTCCAACCCACAAAAAAGTCATTCTAGAATAGACTATATCCTGGTGGACCATCTAGCTCTATCATTAGTTAAACATGCTAGCATTAGCCATACCTCTTGGTCAGATCACTCTATGGTGAACTGTCTATTACACTGGCCGTCGATTCCCCTAAAGCCATTTCACTGGAGATTGGACGACTCTTTGTTACTGGATCCAATTCTAGTGGAAAAGTGCACAAACCAATTAGACTCCTACTTTACAATAAATAGCATCCCCGAAACTAGTAAGGCTATAGTCTGGGAAACACATAAGGCTTATATTAGGGGGTAATTTATTAAAATGAAAGCCCAGAAACTGAAGCAGCAGTCTACTATATATAAAAAGTTAGCACAAGAGGTCTCAGAGGCAGATTTTCAATTGAAACTTAATCCTTCAAACGCATCCTTATTAGCCAATCTGCATGATAAGCGCAACAAACTAAATGATCTTCTCCAGATTGAATCCCAAAGACTCCAGCTATTTCTAAAACAAAAATACTATACCGAAGGTAACAAAGCGGGCAAAATGCTAGCCAGAGCCTTTAAAAAGCAAAAAACAAAAACTTTTATACATTCCCTTGTCTCTGAGAAAGGAAACAACTTAGAGGATACAAAATCGACATTCCACTCTTTTTACCACAAATTATACAATCTCTTCCCTAAAAGATCACAGCTTATACATAATCTGAAATGTGAAGAATACCTAAAAGACATCCCTCTGCCCAAACTGAAACAAGCAGACATTGAGATACTAGAAGCTCATATCACAGACACAGAAATAATTGAAGTCATCAGGGAAATGAAACCTGATAAAGCCCCTGGACCTGACGATCTATCCAACCGCTACTACAAAACATTTGCCAAACAACTTATTCCTCACTTGTTAAACCTATTTAATGACATCACAGTTTCAAGCCAATTTCTAGACACAATGCTACAAGCCCATATCTCAGTACTCCCAAAGCCCGGTAAACCTCCAGATAGACCTGCCAATTTTAGGTCCATTTCATTGCTCAATGTAGATATGAAGTTGTTTGCCAAGATTTTGGCTAACAGAATAAATAAATTTCTGCCTGACCTGGTACATGGTGACCAGGTCAGTTTTGTTCCAGGGAGGGAAGATAAAGATAATATTAACAAGACTCTTAACCTTCTAGACTTCCTTAAACACTCCAATACACCCTCAATATACCTCTCAACTGACGTGGAGAAAGCGTTTGATCGCTTAGATTGGACCTTTCTCCTGGCCACACTTCACAAATTTGGATTCCCCATGAAATTAATACAGCAAATTCAGGCCCTGTACCTCAATCCTTCGGCTCAGGTGTTAGTCAATGGCACCCTTTCAGATCCCTTTGAAATTCGTAATGGCACGAGGCAGGGTTGCCCCCTATCTCCCCTCCTGTTTGTGCTATCTCTAGAACCATTGGCTGTTAAAATAAGAAACAACTTGCAAATCAAGGGTATCAATATCTTAGACCACGAGTACAAGCTGGCCATGTTCGCGGACGACGTCCTAATGACCCTGTCGTCACCGCTCATATCCCTTCGGGCAGTACAGACTGAACTGGAGAAATATGGGGCAGTTTCGAATTTTTTAGTTAATAACTTGAAGTCCGAGATATATCCCATTAATTTAAACGAAAAAGACCTCACCACCATTAAACAGAATTTCCCATTTAAAATTCAGGTAAAGGCCTTGCGCTATTTAGGTATACACATCACTTCAAATTTAGAAAACCTACGCAAATTGAATTACGGTCGACTCCAGGAGGAGTTTCAGGTTTTAGTTTCTGAATGGCTCTTAAAACATATATCATGGTTGGGAAGAATAGCGGCAGCTAAAATGATGTTGCTACCAAAAGCCTTATATGTGATGCAAGCCCTCCAAATCCCAGGCGTAGATACAGATATCCGTAAATTGCAAAATATCATGAATGCATATATATGGCACAGAAAACCACCCAGATTAGCAAAAAATACCTTATACTCACGTAGAGAAGAAGGAGGCCTGGGGGTACCTTGCCTTCAGGCATACAAGCAGGCAATATCCTTAAACAAAGTGGCGGAGTGGTGTAGGCAGGATCCAGGCTCTTATAAGATAAATATCCAACTAGAATCGCAACTGTTAAATGTCACAAAAATAGGTAGAATGTGTTGGGCCCCTCAGAATCTGTTTTTGCCATTGCTAGAACTTTATCCGAATATAAGGGACACATGGCTGTGTTGGATCGCAATGCGCGACAAGCTGAACATTATCTCCACGACATATTCACCTTTGACCACTCTCTTATTCAATAAAGAACTCCCCATTGAACAAAAAGGGATAACAAAGCAGGCTACACACACCCTAGGCATGTCAGACTTTCTCCCAGTTTGTGCGATGGTGGAGGGAGGGAAAATAACACCTAGGCAGACATTAGTGGAGAAAGGCTTTAACGAATTTAAACCATGGTTGCATTACCACCAAGCCAGGCACTATATTCTCTCACACAGAAGAAAAGCAGACATGTTGAGGCAGTTGACTCCATTTGAAAACATTTGCACTTCACAACATCACCCAAAAAAAGTGATCTCACTGATGTATGGGCTTGTTCTCAGGTCTACCCTTCCACCCAGGCCCGCCTATGTTCAAAAATGGGAGAGGGAGCTGAATGCTACCTTCTCCAACAAGACTTGGATGTCCTGGTTTCGGACTACAGCCAAATCGGGTCATTCAGCAGCAGTTCTGGAAACTAACACTAAGTTGCTCACTAGGTGGTATTTAACCCCTGCTAAACTAAAACACATGTTCCAGAATGCAAATGGTAGATGCTGGAGGGGATGTGGTCTGGAAGGCACTATGCTCCATGTCTGGTGGAGTTGTGAAAGCCTGCGCCCATTCTGGGTAGAAGTTCATAGACAAGCATGTTTGGCAATTGGCACACAATTATGTCTCACCCCAGAAAGGATTTTGTTTAATGCAAACTTGGATATCCCTTGTAAAATTAGAAGACACTTATATCAAATCATGATCAATGCAGCGAAAAAACTCATCCCCAAAAATTGGAAAACCCCTCACATCCCATCTTTAGCAGAGTGGAAAGCAATGGTAAAGAACACACTTACTCTAGAAAAGCTACACTACTTTAGGATAGGGAACATACACCTCTATCATGATATGATCTTTCTTTGGGAGCAGTATCTAAATGCCAATTGATTTAATAACAATAAAAATGATAGAGGTAACTATATGCATAGGCTAAGAATGATATCTCTTCTTGTGGGTGTTTATTCTGTTGCCCCTTTCCCGCATTTGTGTATATATTTTCATTAAAGGTCTGTTTATGGTAGAAATAATACGTTGACAACAAAGGACATTCTATGTAAGCCCCTATCTGGAATCCCCCTTGCCAAGTTGAGTCTCATTGCAAGTTTGTCATGGACAGTTCGAAGAAACAATTTGCACATAGAAAAAACTGTTGCTCATAGCAGCGCCTGTGAGCTCTACCTGTCTTATTGTATAATTTTTCTTTCTTTTTTGTTCGTTTTGTTAATTGTTGTTATTCTTTTTGTAAAAACTCAATAAATATGAATATAAAAAAAAAAAAAAAATTATGTTTTTTTTCACAGGTAAGTTTGTATTTATTTTATCTAGGTAGACTAGTTAGTAAATAGTTATTAAGTACACTAAAACCTAACATTACAAAAAACACTAAAATTACAAAAAATAAAAAAACCTACCATTACAAAAAATAAACGAATTATGCAAAATAATAAAAATTATTCCTATTCTAATACCCATTTTAAAAAAACAGGGGGCGTGTCCGGGCTTAGGCTGAAGATGGCCGCACAACTGAGAGCTCTGGCAGAGTGAATTACATTCCGCCATGTAATTGATATATTTTGAGCCCATCCAGCACAGAATTCTGAATCAAGTGAAAGGGAATAGTTTGCTGGTTAAGGCATTACTTTTGCTGTACAACCTCAGGGTCTCTCAGACCGGATTGCTGTGGACTAATTTTGGCGGCCTCTACGGAGGTAATTTCTCAGCACACCCCCCCCCCCCCGTGGAACCGGGTACACGGAGATACTTTCCAAATCTCCTTCCATACCACCCACAATGTTGAAAATGGGAGACCTACTTGAGGCCATACAAGGCTGGATGACGGATTTCGACAACATGATGCAGGCTAGATGTGATGATCTCTTATCCCACATGGCGCGTACCCGTATCAAGATGGAGGCAGCCGGGAGCGAAAGAGAGGCGAGCATAGAGCACTCTCAGGGGAGCACCAGGGCAAGAAAGGATATACCTCTACATGTTGCTATGGACATAGATGCCTGTGTGCCGCCGGAACCCTGGGTGGGCTTCTTACCTGCTTCGGTTCCTGTCCGGGGAGTTGCGGCCGCCTCCCTGGGGGGGGGATCGAGGCGGGGTGCGAGCTGAGCAGATCAAAGAGGGAGACTTACATACCCTGCCTGTAAGATCGGCATCGGGACATATTTATTTACCTGACACAGGAGCCTTATTGCCGACAGACGAGGAAGATTGGTTCCTATATGCATTGCCGGTCGGGTTGCTGCCGTTTAAAGGAGATGTCTTCTGGAAGGCCGCACAAGGTCACGAGGTGCCTGGGAACTGTGCCTCCCGGGCCGGCATTGAATAAATGTCTGTGGCTCCTGCCGGTGTAATGGGACAGCTGGCTAACTTAGGCTCCTTATCTGAACTCAAATAAGGAGAGATTTCCTACTGAAAGGATGCTCTATTCTGTCAGATGTGACTGAGGTATAAATTGGGCGCCCATATGTGTATTTAGCCTTTGCACTGGACTTACATTTGTGCATGGTTTCCTTTGAAGGGAATCAGCGCTATTCTAAAAGCTAAAGCATGTAGGTCTTGTTAACATAAGTAAAGTAATAATGGTACTCCTTATATTTTATGTATGCATTTTCCCATTTTATTCTGTTATCCATAATGCAACTTTGACTCCCTAGCTAGGATGCACTGTATTATGAGACGCTGAGGAAGAGTATAGACTGATCTATGTTCTACTGTACTGAGGGTTTATACTAAATGTTCCACATACATAACCGTCATTGCAAAGTAGACTAGGTACTGAAATGGGAATTATTGTTTTGTTGAGCTTGTATATACTGTTCCCCCTATCAATTATGAATGAGTGGTTGATAGCCAATGTTGTGTTCCTAATTAGTACAATCTCTGCTTCTTAGATCATGCAGGGTAAAATACAATACACTTCACTTTATGTGCAGTCTTTTATGAGCATACTGTGCTCCCAGCTTAAAGTTAATATAGCTTAATTTTATTCAGTAATAGAATGAATGTGATTTCGGAAGTGTGCTCTTCATTACATGCATAGCATGTCAATATATAGATTTCCATCCATACATATTTACCCCAGCGTGGCATATTTATTAAACTCTAAATACTCTGCAGTGACAACCTGTAATTTAGCCCCTTCTAAATGTTACCCCCACAGATTTTAGAGAGTGGTATATGGGCTTGAGAGCCCCTTCTGGATGGGCTCATGGGACTAGTGTATATAAATACCTTTATACAGTCAGAAGGGTCTAGAGGACAATTGCTATTTGTATGTGCTGTCTCACTGAATTGATCTGAGGGGGGATAAGAGCGAGATGATGTTGTGATGGGGTCATAGTTTTTTTTAAGATGAATGGTTATATCTATTCTGGACAAGTGCAGATATGCTCATTTCTATTCAGAGAATTTCCATTGAAACTAGGCTGCATAGTTGCTAGCATATGTCAAGTTAATCCCTATATCGTTTCTCTTTTTCTCTTTTTTCTTATATACAATGTTATAGATAATATGGACAATTGTAGGCCTAATCATCCCTATTTGGACATTTATTTTTTACTGATGTCAGGCCCAAAGACTGGTGCATATAGTTTGTAAGTTGACTGTCCACTTGAAAATGTATAAAAGTAAAATGAGGTAATATACATGGCCAGATAGTTCCCCTCATAAGTTGAAACCAGAGTCTGGTAGGTATATATAAGACATGCCTCTTGTGTGACACACTTAAGTATTATTGTTTGCCAAATAGGCATGCTGCCATGCTATTTTTCACTGTATGTTTATGTTTGAACTTTTTACCTCAATAAAAATTATTAAAAAAAAAAAAAAAAAAAACACCCCAAAATAAAAGAAACCTAATCTAGAATAAACTACCAATTGCCCTTAAAAAGGCCTTTTGTAGGGCATTGCCCTAAAGATATCAGCTCTTTCTCTGAAAAAAATACAAAGAACCACTAACATTACAAACCCTCACCCCCCAAACCCACAAAATAAAAAAAACTGTCTAAAAAAACCTAATCTACCCATTGCCCTAAAAAGGGCATTTGTATGTGCGTTGCCCTGAAAAGGGCATACAGCTCTTTTGATGCCCTTAAAAGGGCATTCAGCTCTTTTAAGAGTGCCCACCCTAATCTAAAAAACAACCCACCCCAAAAATCCTTAAAAAAACCTAACACTAACCCTTCTTTAGGTACTCACAGTTGTTAAAGTCCCACTGGAACGATCTTCAAAGCGGCTCCATCTTTATCCCGGCGGCTCCATCTTCATCCAGGTGACTCCATCTTCATCCATCATGGGACCGGCATCTTCTTCATCCCTGCAGAGGCGGAGTGACGATGCGCAGAGGCGGAGGTCCAGGCGAAGGTCCAAGGTGGAGGTCCATCGATCCGACGTGGAGGTCCTCTTCATGTGATCGTACGCCAATAGAATGAGTTGCTTAAATCTTATTGAATTCAAACCACCAATAGGATTTTAGCAGCCCTAATTCCTATTGGCTGATTCAAATTTTTCAACGAATAGGAATGCAATGGTACCCCCAGTATAAAAGGGGTACCTTGCATTTCAATCCTTAGTGTGCGGCAGACAATTGCATGAAGAGGACCTCCACGTTGGATCAATGGACCTCCACCTGGACCTCCACCTTGGACCTTCGCCTGGACATCCGCCTCCGTGCATCGCCGCTCCGCCTCGGCAGGGATGAAGAAGATGCCGGTCCCGCGATGGATGAAGACCTCTCGCCGCCTGGATGAAGACCTCTCGCTGCTTGGACGAAGACCTCTCGTGAGTTTTTTTAAACTTTTTTGGGTGGGTTTTTTTATTTTAGGTTTTGGGATTTCTTAAAAAAGCTACTTACCCTTTTCAGGGCAATGCAAAAGAGCTAAATGCCCTTTTAAGGGCAATGCCCATACAAATGCTCTTTTCAGGGCATTTAGTAGTTTAGGTGTTTGTTAAAATTAGTTTTTTTATTTTGGGGGGTTGGTTGGGTGATGGGTTTTACTGTTGGTGGGTCTGTGTTTTTTATTACAGATAAAAGAGCTGTTTAACTTAGGGCAATGCCCTACAAAGGGCCATTTTAAAGGCTATTGGTAGTTTATTGTAGGCTAAGGTTTTTTTATTTTGGGTGAGCTTTTTATTTTCATAGGTCTATTAGATTAGGTGTAATTCTTTTTTATTTTTGATAATTTCTTTTGTTATTTTTCGTAATTTAGTATTTTTTATTTTTTGTAATTAGATACTTTTTAATTTATTTTTTTAATGTGTATTTTAGTTTTCTTTAATTGGCAGTTAGTTTAATTTTAGTTTTATAGTTATATTAGTTTAATTGTTAGTTTAAACTTAGTTTTTTTAATTTGGAGGTAAGTTTTAATATAATTTAAGATAGGGAAATTGTAATTTTAATATAAAGTTAGGGGGGCATTAGGATTAGGGGTTACTAGTTTAAATTAGTTTATTGCGATGTGGGGGCTCTCAGTCTAGGGGTTAATAGTTTAATTTAGTATATTTTGTTGTGGGGGCTTGCAGTTTAGGGGCTAGTAGGGTTATTATAGTGGCGGTGGTGTCAGGGAGCGGCGGAAAAGGGGTTAATAGATTTATTATAGTGTGGGCGATGTTGGGGTGTGGGGGAATATTGGTTAATAACTTTAGTATAGTGGCGGCGATGTCGGGGAGTGGCAGAATAGGGGTTAACAAATTTTATTAGTGGCGGCAATGTTTGGAGCTGCAAATTAGGGGTTAATAACTTTAATATACTGTTTGCGATGCGGGAGGGCCTCGGTTTAGGGGTTAATAGGTAGTTTATGGGTGTTTAGTGTACTTTGTGACAGTTTAGTTATGAGTTTTATGTAACAGTTTTGTAGCGTAAAACTCATAACTACTGGTCTCAGATTGCGAAACGGATTGTGTCGATATAGGCTGGAACGCAAAGCTTTTTAGCCTCACCGCAAAACTTGTAATGGCTGCGCTATGGAAGTCCCATGAAAAACCGTCATTTTTACGTGTCCGGGACTGACGTTGCGTTACAGGCTAAACGGCTTGCGCTACAGCTATAACAACAAGACTTGTAATGGCTGCGGTGCTTTTTTAATGCTGAAATTACGATTTTTTCAGCTTTATGACACAAACGCAAAACTTGTAATCTAAGTGTGTATTATTTATGGATTATTTAGAATATTTTACAGTATGTGTAATTTTTTATAGTTTTTTCTTCAATATTTTACATGTGATATTTCAATAACACCATTTAAGAATACTAAGTTTCCATGTGCACTAACCCTACCGAGTTAAGATCGTATTCATGAAACACAATGCATGTTACACATATTTTACATTACTATGGTCTTTGCATAGAAAATAATGTACTTTTTATTATTAAATATATATATATATATATATATATATATATATATATATATATATATATACTACTGTTCATGTTAAATACAAATGTATACCTATATATCTATAGGAATAGATATATATAAATATGCATTTACAAAAAAGTACATTATCTTGTAAGTGAAGACCATTGAAATGATAAATGTGTACAGTAAAAATACAGTAAAACACACAAATACATAGATACACATATATATATATATATATATATATATATATATATATATATACTGTATATATATACACACACACACACACACACACTATTGTGCAAAAGTCTTAGGCCACCATTAGATGTGTTGTTTTAGCAATGGCATAATGACCATACAGGTATACCCCGCTTTACGTCGATTCGCTTTACGTCGATTCGCTAATACGTCGCCGCCGCAAACCCGGAAGTAGTTTCTCAGCGCGGCACAGCGCAGGACTTAGACATCGCAAGTAAGGAGAAAAATTGCATGCGGTTTTACAGAGTACGTTGGAAAGACTTTAGGGTTGCTAAAACTGTGCAGTACAGTATTGTACTGTACCAGATAATTTGGTAAGTCCAGTATACCGGTCTTCATAAGCATTACAGTCTTTTTTGTCCATTAAAGGTACAGTACTGTACAGGATTATTTGTTAAATCCATACAGTAATTGTACCGTACACACAAGTCTAGTTCTTCATAAGCAGTATTTTTTGGCCAATAAAGGTACAGTACAAGTACCAGTATATGCAGTGTTACTGTATGTACTGTACTGTATACAGTATTATTGTCATAATACCTTTGTGCTTACCTTGAATAGTACAGGTAAGCATTTCATATGCCTCCATCTCATATACAGTACCATACCATAAAACATAACCTACTTTAGTACTGTACAGTATTGTTTGGCATGGTTTGAGATCTCCACATAAAATAAGGATCTGGCATACAGTACAGGTACAGTAGAGTACTGTACATTAGGTTATAGTTTAAGCTGCTAGTGGTTTGGATAGAAGATCAAACCAGCCACAATGTTCCTTTAAGCCAAGCCATTATTCAAAGCAAGGCACTATCCTTGTTTAATGCAATGAAGACTGAAAGAGGTTAGAGTGCTAAAGATGAAAATTTTGAAGCTAGCAGAGGTTGGTTTAACAGGTTTAAGGAAAGAAGTCATCTGCACAACATTAAAGTGCAAGGGGAAGCAGCTAGTGCAGATGTTGACTCTGCAGAGGCTTTTCCAGAAGAGCTGGCTAAAATTATAGAAGATGGTGGTTACACCACACAGCAAATATTTAATGTTGATTAAACCGGCCTTTTCTGGAAAAAAATGCCATCTAGGACATTCATTGCAAAAGAAGGAAAAGTTAATGCCAGGATTCAAAGCTGCAAAGGATCGACTAACACTGCTTTTAGGTGCTAATGCAGCTGGTGATTTGAAGCTGAAGCCTATGATGATCTACCATTCTGAGAATCCCAGGGCTCTGAAAAACTATGCTAAATCTAGCCTGCCTGTTTACTACAAATCAAACACTAAAGCCTGGATGACTGCAAGTCTATTTACAACATGGTTTACAGATTATTTTAAACCCACAGTTGAAGCCTACTGCAAGGAAAAAAAAATTCCTTTTAAAATTTTAATGCTTACTGACAATGCACCTTCTCACCCACGAGCATTAATGAAAATGTACAACGAGATTCAAGTTGTTTTCTTGCCTGCAAACACCACATCTATTCTTCAGCCTATGGATCAGGGAGTGATTGCAACCTTCAAATTATATTATTTGAAGAAGACATTTACTGCTGCTATAACTGCCTTAGATAGCGATGCATCTGATGGTGCTACACAGAGCAAATTAAAAGCCTTCTGGAAAGGATTTACAATTCTAGATGCTATTAAAGCAATTAGAGATTCCTGGAAAGAAGTTTCAGAATCAGCATTGAGACGTGTGTGGAAAAAGCTAATCCCCACCTTTATGGATGATTTTCCCGGCCTTGAGACTTCGGTAGAGGAAGTCAATGCTAGCGTTGTGGACATGGCTAGACAACTGGAACTAGAAGTGGAGCCTGAAGATGTTACAGAATTACTTGCATCTCATGACCAGCCATTGACAGATGAAGATTTGATTATGATTGAAGAGCAAAGAAGACTGTTTCTTGAAACTGATGGTTCTACTGATGAAGACCCAGTTTGCATTAGGGAAATGCCAACAAAAGAATTAGAGGAATATGTCAGTTTAATTGAAAAGGGTTTGGCAGGTTTGGAGCATATTGATGGCAATTTTGAAAGAAGTTCTTCAGTTAATAAAATTGTGTCAAATGGAATTGCATGTTATAAAGAAATACTTCGAGAAAGGAAGCATCAGTCCATGAAGCAAACTTCTTTGCTATCATATTTTAATAAAGTCCCACAGCCATCATCATCACCTTCAACATCAAGACCTGATGAATCTTTGTCAAGTTCTCCACCTTCAAAACTGATTTGCATTGAAGACTCAGATGATGAATCATAAGCAAAGGTAAGCAATAAAGCACATACCATTGTATTGTACTACATGTTGTACTGTACAGTACCTGTATACAGTATATGTATCCTTTTCTACTGTCTGCATAACTGAATACAGTAGTGTACTGTCTTGTGCTAGTGTTAAACTAAACTTAGCACAATTGCACACCTATATATGTTATTTCAAACATGTTTTTAAGCTTGTAAACACACTGGCAAGTGAAAAACAAGTAAAAAATGCCTTGACTCACTTTAAGTGGGTTTTCACTTTACAGCGGGGCTACGGTCCCTAACCCGCTGTATGAGCGGGGTATACCTGTATATATTTATTTATTTATTAGTCTCTTTATTAGAATACAACCAGAAAAAAACCCAAGATATTTGTATGCAATATTTAAAAAAAAAAAAAATCTGAAAAAAACAGCTTCTATAGGCTAAAGTGGCAAGTATTTAGTGTGACCTCTCCTTACACTTGAGCAACAGCAGGAACTTGACTCTCGTAAACCTAAATGGAATGGAGCCCTAATTAATGTCATTGCTAACACCTGTATTTGTCCTACTATTACATGTCAAAATGACTACTGTGAAAAATGTCTATTACACCAGGTTTGTGCAAAACATACTTGAACATTACATACACATGTGGTATGAGTTTAATTCATTTGGAAGCTTGCTAATAAGATCAATCACACGATTCCATTCAAAATGCCAAAGGTCACAGAATTTGAAAGGCATACAATCATACTTTTGCATCAGCAAGGCCACTCTCAAAGGGAAATCGAAAATCAAACTGGATACTCAAGAGGTGGTATTTAAGCTGTTATAAAGAAATCTGAAGAATCAGGAGAGGTCAAGGACAAAAAAGCACTGGAAGGCCAATAAAACTTTCAAAATCTGATGAGATTTTTCTCAGAGAACAGCCTGGCTCATCATCTGGCTGCTTCATTGGGATTCCATGTTGACCCTTCTACAGTCCAAATAAGCTTGATCAGTAATGGTAGCAGCCAAGAAACCACTTTTTCGGAAGGGGAACAGGGTGAAAAGGCTAAAGCTCACAAAGATTAGAATGAAGATCAGTGGAAAAGAGTATTATGGATTGAAAAATCCAAGTTTGAAATTTTTAGGTACAATTGTCGACAATATGTGAGAAGAAGAGTTGGAGAGGGATGGAAGAATGAGTGCTTGCAGTCTTTAGTGAAACATGGTGAAGGGTCTGTCCTGGTTTGGGGCTGCATTTCTGCCAGTGGTGTTGGCAATATTGTCTGAATTGATGGGACCATGAGTGCTGAAAAGTACAGACAGGTTTTAATTCTTCATGCCATTCCTTCTAGAAAGCTCCTAATTGGGAATGGTTTTATTTTTAAGCCTGATAACAATCCCACACACACTGCTAATACAGAGAAATCATATTTGGAGTGAAAAATAGCTGATAAAACTCTGACAGTCATGGACTGACCTCCCCAGAGTCCACACCTGAATATTATAGAGGCAGAATGGGATCACCTGGACAGAGAAATTAATAAAAGACAACCTAAATCTAAAGAAGAACTGTGGGAAGGGTGATGTCACGTTGTGGGCGGAGACCAACCTTCTGAACTGCAAACCGTAATCATAGACATTGTTTACAATATATAGTCTGTGCAATATACAGATGTTCTAGCTGTGTTCTCTGTATATATTGCTGAGGTGAGCATTACCAAAATATTTTTTGTTTTTGTTCTCTGTAAACCCTTGTGATTTTAAGACGTTTTAATAATTTTGTTTTAACATTCACCTGAGCTCACTTCTATCTGCTCCTGCTGGAGTCTCCCATTGCTTTTATATCTAGAGCTTGATGTAAAGCTCTGTAGTATGTGAGTATACAATTTACTTGTGAATTAACCCTGTAGTCTTGCAGGACTTCACCATTGGCAGCATTGATCTTGGAGTTTGCCCGCAACATTGAGAAGTAATCCCTGGGATCACTTATGCACATTTGGAGTTGGGATTTAGTCTCCAATAGACTTTTTTGAAAATAGGAGGGTAACCAAACAGGACCTGAGAAAAAGCTAAACAAAATATATCCCCAGCAAGAGGAGAACTCACAGCCAGTGTAAGATGTGTAAAATCCCCTGTAAGATGTGACAGTTCTACCAGGAGTGCTGATTCAAGCAGGTCAAGCACAACAAGGTGGTAGAAAAAAAGATAAATATCATTGTGATGAGCAGGGTTAACCAACCCTGCACCAGTCACTTGTTTGGCACAGAAAGGGTTAACATACCCTTTCCACTTTAACCAATCTGTCACAGTCTAGCCACCGCAGGCAAGCATGTGACTTAATTCAGTGGGTGCAAGGGTTAACAACACTTTCTAGTCTGTCCCAAAC
The DNA here is from genome assembly GCF_027579735.1 of Bombina bombina. Lineage (NCBI taxonomy): Eukaryota > Metazoa > Chordata > Amphibia > Anura > Bombinatoridae > Bombina > Bombina bombina. The sequence continues at coordinate 560,472,669 of NC_069504.1, forward strand.
TCCCTTTTAATGCCACTCACACTAAACTATCTCTAAGCTGCCACCACTTAAGATTATATGGGAAAACTTAAGGAACCCAGACTAACAAATTAAATCCCAGAATACAATTTAGCAAAAAATAATCTAAAATCACAGTAATAATACTACCAGTCTCTTTCAGTAACATGGTTCAAATATTAGACAAAGGCAAAAGCTTAATAAAGGAATGATTTATTATGCAAACAAATATGCACAGTTCATTATTAATAAAAATATGTTAACAAATAGAATTAAACACAAGCAAACAGTTTTTAAAATAAAAAGGAGAAAAAACACAAAACTTATACTTTCCTGCCAGGGAGATTGGCAGAAAAAGATGGTCACTCACTCGGATACACAGCCTCCCATGTAGAATGAACAACTTGTATTGTTAGACACAAAATTTTATACCTGTTTCTCTGATATCAAATTGCTTGACCCAACCTCTTTCCAGAAGGGCTAGGAAACTCACTCTCTTTTTACGACATGTCATAAAGCTCTGAATCCTTGAAATTATAGAACATCTTCTAACTTCTGTTTTACATATTCAACGCATACACCTATATAAGCAATTTCCCAGTGACATCATGAGAATCAGTTTGGTACCAAATATGACATGGTTGTCATATATTTTCATCATTTAGGGTCATAATATGGTTAAAAGCATGTCTCAAGTTGTACTAGTGTCCTCTTATTGACCTTATCTAGCTCTGGGTAGAGGGCACTGCTTTTTGTCTCTTGTGCTAACATTTTTACTTGCTTGATGCATCAATAGATACACAATAACATTTGGTCAAGTGGAACTTAGAAACTATTTAAGACAGGAAGGCCTGGCTTTTCTAAGGAAAAACACAGCAACAAATTTCTTTGAAAACCCCCCAAATGTTTTTAGCACACCAGCTAAAGAAATTTAACCATTTAGCATCTAAATCCTGAGGTATTCATGACAATCATAAACTACTCCATACCACAGAACAACTAAGTTATCTGCAGTATCACTGAGACATTGGCCAGTATTACTCAATATATAGCATGGCCAATAATCAAGCAATGTGGCACCAAGTATACCGAACCAACCACCTTCAGTATGTCAGGCAGTGCAGAAGGATGAACCCCAGCCAGGTCCATCAGTATCTTAGGCGGCAGAAGCTCTATCAAATAACAAAAGACACTGGATCAAGGAAGAGTAGTCAAAGCCCTAAAAAAAAAACTGTTAAGAAGGGGCTAAAAAGGATTTTTATTCAGTTTTCTTTTTTTGAACAAACAACAATAAAAAAACCAAATATCTTTGGGCCATTATGTGTTCTGGGACCACTAATATGAGTGGCCAACCAATTTACTCTTGTATATTATTGAACCAATAATATTTGAGAGAGTATTATATCATGCCTCCGCTGAACTCTAATCATCTCTTTAACCATACTTAATATTATATTTTATAATATCCATTTTCATGCACATTTACTGAAGAATCCCCATCATTTCTGGGACATCAGTCTTGGTTTCTTCTTACTGCATTTCTATGAAGAAATTGATAGAACTATTATTGGTGTAAATAAAATATGTGTGCACATATATCAAAATATTTATTGCAACATCACATATCTGTTAATGGTGTTCATGTATTAAGGAATTATTTATGTACCATTAACTATTATCTTGCTCTTGGAAGGTTAAGTTTTCAAGACCCTGTGGTCCAACATAAACCCTGTCTTTTTAACCATCTAACATAAGATAAAACAAAGAGGGTATAAAATAAAGAAAATATATTATTGAGCATTCACCAAAAATGAAAACCAAATTAGTGGAATTAGTTAATATAATCATATTGCCCATATATTCATAGATTCATTTTCTACAATCAAGTCAGAAAAAGTACTAATAATACATGCAATCAAGTTTTATAGGGAAATTAAAGTATATAATAATTACCACTGATTGGGAATGTGTATGTGTAACAGTATGACCTACAGATATAATTTCAGGTTCAGCTTTTGCCTTGGAGCTTGATATAACACCCTGCAATCCTATTATTATTATTATACCTTATTTATGAAGCTCCAACATATTCCGCAGCGCTGTCCATGGGTACAATTTGTTTAAATAAAATGATACTAATCTTGAAAGAGACAAGACAAAATCTGACAAGCACATACAAGAGTTGACGGTCCTATTTCTGTGAGAACTTTCTAGAAGGGTAGGAGGGTGAGAAACAGGAGGGGATGCATTCAAATTTGAAAATAGTATATTGGACAATATTTCAATGTTTTTGTTGGTTTTACACATTTTTCTATCATGTTGTATTGTTTTAGCATTTTTTGTTGGTTATTAAACAATAAGTAATGATTTACTGTTGTTCAATTTTACAGTATGAAGTCAAAACTATATTGCTGGTTACTGCCAAACTCTAGAGAGAAAATCAATTTGGCCTTAATTACTTAATTATTCTCAGCATAAGACATAGATAAATAAAAAAACTAGATGAAACATGGCGGCTCCCATTACTTTATAGAAACTAAACCTTTACACATAAACAATATAAGGCTAGATTACAAGTGGAACACTAATTGTTACAAGTGTATGATTTATGCTACTGCAAGTTCACGGTAGTACTTTGCGCTCAAGTTCATTAACCAGAGATCAGATCAATGGTTAATGAAAAAAATGCCCCCCAATTGCCCCAATAAAGTGTAAGGTTACTTAATTGAAATGTTTTTTAAAAAACATGAAGAAAAAGATTAACTAAGCAGAGGAGTCTGACAAATATAAATTCATAAGTTTAGTATATATTTAAAAATATATATGCAAACCTATTGAGGCTAAGGGGTCCATTTATCAAAGGCTTTCGCCAGCCTTTGAGCCCCTACGGCTGCAGGTTCTCACATGTTTGGCGAAATTCAATATCCCCGCTCTTTTCCGACTGGAGATATTGACAGCTCCTGCCCGCGCGTGATTGGCTGTGTGCGGGCAGGGGGCGGGATTGCACGCAAGCGCGAAATAGCACTGAATTCCTCCTGGAGAATTCAGACCGGCAGACGCAAGCTGCGGCAGACAGGGGCGCTTATATATATGCACCCCTGTCCGCCTCGGCTTGATAAATCGCCCCCTAAGTCATGTATTGAAGTCATAAGTCAAACAAAAGTGAGCCCTGGAAGCCCAAAACCAGTTATTTACTACATCTTTTTAGAGTTGTTAGGAAACATAGTTTGAATCATTGATTTTCCTTGAAAAAATAAAAATAAACCCAAAGAAAAAGTTGCTGGATGTTGCATAAAAATAGGTTGGAGATTACAACTACAACCATGTAATTTGGAGGTAAGAAAGCTTTGTAAGTCATAGAAACCAATTATAGATTACACAAGACAAATTATTTAAGTATTTGCGCCTCACAGTTGACATCACTAGTGTAAATCAGCCATAGTAAGTTAGGATCAGTAATGCAAAAAATACTTACTCTAACAATAGTTTGCATTAGAATTTCCTTTTCACAAATATTTTTTTTATAAAGCTAACAAAAAAAAAATGGATTGAAGTATATATGTTTTTAATTTAGCAATATTAAAATAAAGCATTTCCCATGATATTCTTTCTGGAATTTTATTGTTTCTTTGGAGTATGAATATGAACCTTGCAATGACAGCTGATATATGTCAGCTGCCTGTTGCACTTACAGGGGTACAAAAGTGGCAGTGTGGCATGCAGAAATAGTGTGGCCTCGTGGCGAGACCCACGCTTTTACAGCCTTGAAAGCCCCTTGCAAAAGGAGACATACAGGGTACGTGGCTATCTTTAAGGGGTTGAAGTTCAACATTTAGTGTGTCATTTGGATATTAAACGTAACATTTAAGCCACAAAGGTATTACAAAAAAGTTTAAAGCATTTTCAATAAATTTTGAACATTATTGAATAATCTTTTCATTGCCTAATAATTAAGGGCACTGAGGACCTATCTCTACCCATTAGGATTTATTTACCTTTACATAAAAGTATTGGACATTTTCCATTCAGCTCAACAGATCATGGTTTCAAACATTTCATTATTTTGCATACAAATCTGTAAGATTGTCATATAATCTGGTTTAAAATAGCTTGTATAGTTGTATATTAAAATAACTAATTTATTTATACAGCCATTTATACCATAGTTTGTTTTTCTTGGTAGATCATTCTCCGTATTTCAGATGAATAATTCAATTCAGGTTCTTTCTCTGACAAAGTCATTGATTTAAAAAAATAAAAAAAAAATATGTACAGCAACAGGTTTTACCTACTTACGGCTAAACTTCTTTTGAGGATATAAATTCAATTGAAGGATTTACAGTTCAATACTGATGTGATTTTCCAACATGGGCTGTTTTTAATAATAACAGAGCAGTTTATTTGTTCTCTTTCTCAGAACAGCTGACACACAATTTCTTGCTTTCATATCAGCAGTGAGTAATGATATCAGAGATGCTAGTCGCAGGGCATTCTATTGCTGAACAATATATAGAGAGAGATTATAAATGTATCAATCAAATTCCATCCATCAGGGGACTGACATTAACTGCAAAATGTAACTGTTAGACACAAACATTTACCTTATGACTGCTTGAAAACCTCTCTCTGCTTATGAACAAATATTATTGACAGTGTGCATTGTTTTATACTTAGATCAGCGTTATAATAAACAATAAAAACAAGATATGATATCCAATTAGACATGATTTCTGTTCTTCCCAAAGGCTCAGATATCTCTATATGATTATTGCAAGCACTTTTAAACAAAGGAAATATGTTTACATGGGAACAGGCTTTTTTGGTTTCCTTAAATAGTAATAACCTTTAAAGGGCAGATAATTGTAAATAGAGGCTTTTATATCTCTTTATGTTCATATAAAGTTTCTGTTTAAAATGCTTATCATTGTGGGTTGTACAAACAAACAAGAAATTTTGTCTGACTTGTTCTGACCATTACCACAAAACCTGTAATTTTTTTTATTTATTTTTTGACACATTTTATTGAAAGCACTCTGTGCAAAACATCTTAGAAAGGACAGCAACAATGAAAAATATAATGAATATACACACTGAGGCCTACTTATCAAGCCGTCAACTTACTTGCACTTGACGGCAGCAATACGCTCGCCTGACAACGCCTAACTTCGTTGCCACGGACCTGAATACGCTCTCCATATTTAACAAAAAAGCTGTCAAAAAGCCGCGCACCAAGTACGATGCGATGAGCAGTCATCGATCTCGCTGCTCTTCGGCTTTTTCCCAGCTTTATTTGTATACTGTCACAAAGCACCCACACTATACTAAACTGTTTAACCCCTATCCCGCCGCTCTCCGACCCCACCGCAACTAAATAAAGTTATTAACCCCTATTCCTCCTCTCCCGGAGCCCACCGCCACCTACATTATGTTAATACCCCCTAATCTGCTGCCCCCTACACCGCCGCCACCTACATTATACTTATTAAGCCCTAATCTGCCACCCCCTATACCGCCGCCACCTACATTATACTTATTAACCCCTAATCTGCCACCCCTATACTGCCACCACCTACATTATACTTATTAACCCCTAATCTGCCACCCCCTATACCGCCACCACCTACATTATGTTATTAACCCCTAATCTGCTGCCCCCTACACCGCCGCCACTCTAATAAAGTTATTAACCCCTATTCCTCCGCTCCCGGAGCCCACCGCAACTAAATAAAGTTATTAACCCCTAAACCAATCAGAGGCTGCATCTGCAAGGCATAGCAGCCTATCACCCTGGTTAGAACGACTCTTGTTAGCTGCACTGTGCAATGCTGTGTAGGGAATAACTACTGAGCAAGATGGCATCTTAGGAAAATCTATATAAGGTCACTTTTTATGTTAAAAAAATATAACATACAACATATTTATTATTATTTCTACTTAACAATCGGCTAGATTACGAGTTTTGCATTAGCCTTAAAAAGCAGTGTTGACAGGTCCCAACGCTGCTTTTTTCCTAACGCTGGTATTACGAGTCTGGCAGGTACAGGTGTACCGCTCACTTTTTTTCCGCGACTCGAACATACCGCAAATCCACTTACGTCAATTGCGTATCCCATATTTTCAATGGTATTTTCCTAACGCCGGTATTATGAGTCTTGGAAAAAGTGAGCGGTACACCTTCTCCTGGGAAGACTCCTACCGCATTTAAAAGTCAGTAGTTAAGAGTTTTATGGGCTAACGCCGTAACATAAAACTCTTAACTAAAGTGCTAAAAAGTATACTAACACCCATAAACTACCTATTAACCCCTAAACTGAGGCCCCCCACACTGCAAACACTAAAATACATTTTTTAACCCGTAATCTGCCGAACCGGACATCGCAGCCACTATAATAAATATATTAACCCCTAAACCGACACGCTCCTGCCTCGCAAACACTAGTTAAATTTTATTAACCCCTAATCTGCCGTCCCTAACATCGCCGACACCTACCTACATTTATTAACCCCTAATCTGCCGCCCGCCACTATATTAAATGTATTACCCCTAAACCTAAGTCTAACCTTAACCCTAACACCCCCTAACTTAAATATAATTTAAATAAATCAAAATAAAATTAAAATTACTACAATTAACTAAATAATTCCTATTTAAAACTAAATACTTACCTATAAAATAAACCCTAAAATATCTACAATATAACTAATAGTTACATTGTAGCTATCTTGGGATTTATTTTTATTTTACAGGCAAGTTTGTATTTATTTTAACTAGGTACAATAGTTATTAAATAGTTATTAACTATTTAATAACTACCTAGTTAAAATAAAGACAAATTTACCTGTAAAATAAAACCTATGTTACAATTACACCTAACACTACACTATAATTAAATTAATTCCTTAAACTAACTACAGTTAAATACATTTAAATACAATTACAGCTAATTACACCTAATCTGATCCCCCTAATAAAATAAAAAAGCCCCCCCAAATAATAAAAATCCCTACCCTACACTAAATTACAAATAGCCCTTAAAGGGTTTTTTGCAGGGCATTGCCCCAAAGTAATCAGCTCTCTTACCTGTAAAAAAAATTACAATACCCCCCCAACATTACAACCCACCACCCACACACCCAACCCTACTCTAAAACCTACCCAATCCCCCCTTAATAAAACCTAACACTAACCCCTTGAAGATCACCCTACCTTGAGACGTCTTCACCCAACCGGGCCGAAGTCCTCCACGAAGCCGGCAGAAGTGGTCCTCCAGACGTGCAGAAGTCTTCATCGAAGCCAGGCAGAAGAGGTCCTCCATACGGGCAGAAGTCTTCATCCAGGCGGCATCTTCTATCTTCATCCATCCGGCGCGGAGCGGGTCCATCTTCAAGACATCCGACGCTGAGCATCCTCTTTATCCGACGGCTACTGGAACAATGACGGGTCCTTTAAATGACGTCATCCAAGATGGCGTCCCTTGAATTCCAATTGGCTGATAGAATTCTATCAGCCAATCGGAATTAAGGTAGAAAAAATCCTATTGGCTGATGCAATCAGCCAATAGGATTGAAGTTTAATCCTATTGGCTGATTGGAACAGCCAATAGGATTGAGCTCACATTTTATTGGCTGATTGGAACAGCCAATAGAATGCAAGCTCAATCCTATTGGCTGATTGCATCAGCCAATAGGATTTTTTCTACCTTAATTCCGATTGGCTGATAGAATTCTATCAGCCAATCGGAATTCAAGGGATGCCATCTTGGATTACGTAATTTAAAGGACCCGTCATTGTTCCAGTAGCCGTCGGATGAAGAGGATGCTCCGCGTCAGATGTCTTGAAGATGGACCCGCTCCGTTCCGGATGGATGAAGATAGAAGATGCCATCTGGATGAAGACTTCTGCCCGTCTGGAGGACCTCTTCTTCCCGGCTTGGATGAAGACTTCTGCCCATCTGGAGGACCACTTCTGCCCGGTTGGGTGAAGACATCTCAAGGTAGGGTGATCTTCAAGGGGTTAGTGTTATGTTTTATTAAGGGGGGATTGGGTGGATTTTTGAGTAGGGTTGGGTGTGTGGGTGGTGGGTTTTAATGTTGGGGGGGTATTGTATTTTTTTGTACAGGTAAAAGAGCTGATTACTTTGGGGCAATGCCCCGCAAAAAGCCCTTTTAAGGGCTATTTGTAATTTAGTATAGGGTAGGGATTTTTATTATTTTGGGGGCTTTTTTATTTTATTAGGTTGATTAGATTAGGTGTAATTTAAAAAACTTGTAATTATTTTATTACTTTCTGTAATTTAGTGGTTTTTTTGTACTTTATTTAATTTTATTTAATTGTAATTAATTTAATTTAATGTAGGGAATTAATTTAATTATAGTGTAGTGTTAGGTGTAATTGTAACTTAGGTTAGGATTTATTTTACAGGTATATTTGTCTTTATTTTAAATAGGAAGTTATTAAGTAGTTAATAATTATTTAATAACTATTGTACCTAGTTAAAATAAATACAAAGTTGCCTGTAAAATAAAAATAAACCCTAAGCTAGCGGCAATGTAACTATTAGTTATATTGTAGCTAGCTTATGGTTTATTTTACAGGTAAGTATTTAGTTTTAAATAGGAATTATTTAGTTAGGGGTTAATAACTTTATTAAAGTGGCGGCGCCGTTGTGGGCGGCAGATTAGGGGTTAATAAATAAAATGTAGGTTGCGGCGATGTTGGGGGCAGCTGATTAGAGGTTCATAAGTATAATGTAGGTGGCGGCGGTGTCCGGAGCGGCAGATTAGGGGTTAATAATATAATGTAGGTGTCAGCGATAGCGGGGGCTGCAGATTAGGGGTTAATAAGTGTAAGATTAGGGGTGTTTAGACTCAGGGTTCATGTTAGGGTGTTAGGTGTAGACATAACTTTTATTTCCCCATAGGAATCAATGGGGCTGCGCTAGGAGCTGAACGCTGCTTTTTTGCAGGTGTTAGGTTTTTTTTCAGCCGGCTCTGCCCCATTGATTTCTATGGGGAAATCGTGCATGAGCACGTTTTACCTGCTCACCGCTACCGTAAGTAGCGCTGGTATATTTTGCTCTCCACTCACTTTGGCTAACACCGGGTTTTAAAAAAAACGTAATACCAGCATTACTGTAGGTGAGCATAAACTGCTCGTTAGCCACGCACAGCTTTACCGACAAAACTCGTAATCTAGGTGAATAATTTTTAGAATCAGAATAATCTATACATAATTTACATACATACTGAAAATACAATCTGGAAATGAACCGACAATAATCAGGTATATATTGACCTCCATTTATTGCAAACCTACCTACTGCAAGTTAAGAAGTAGCGGTTATATCTCAGAGGTGGTGGAGATGTCACCCCAAACTCATTAGTTAGGGTTATTGATAGGGATTGCTCTTGGTGATTGCTGTTTACCTGTGCAATGATAATGCTGTAAGGGCGGGCGGACAATTAACATCTTAATTACATCTATAGAACTTACCCCTAACAAAAACTTTAAGATTGACTTTTGGAACCTTTTGAAATGGTACCTCATTAGCCCTCCTTAAAATGTACCTCACCAGAGAGTAAGTCTGGGTGATCACAAGTGATACAAATATATGAGCCATTTTGTTGGGTATCATCAATTGCTCCATCATGGTGAGACTCATTTTAGGATGGGCTGGGAGATGTTACTGCCCTCTTGTGTAAACAACTATTCCACAAAAAAAATTGATTTGGGTAGCTGATTCTGATTTTCGATGGAGAATAAGCAAGAGATCATGATTGATAAATCAGCACAAACAGTCATGACCTCTTGCTCCAAGGTGATATTTATGATCTCCAACTCTACAAAAAAACAGAAAAACTACAATTAGCATGGGAAAGGTAACAGTTTGTGTCTATATATTAGAAGTCAGAAAATAAAATCTGTCTCTCCTATCTACCATTCAGCAGCTCAAATGAAAATAAGAATATTTCATAATACAAAAATAACTGGTAACTTGTATTAATCAAATAGCATTTTTTAACAATATTATTGTTTGTGTAATTTACCCGAGAAGATAAATTGAGTAACTAGCATTAAAACGAAATTTGTAAAAATATAAAAAAATATAGGTATTAATATCCTGTATGATTCCGTGAATACATTAAATGTAAATTTAATAACTATTTATTTTATTAAATTAAATTATTATGAGTTTTACTCCAAATTGTAAATGTTACTCCAAAATGGTGTCTAATATATATGAAGAAAGGGAGAAAAAGAGAGAGACGCCTGTGTGTACCAGTAATGGAACAAATATAACAAGAAAGAAACCCTGATCCAGGGTACTCGCATATCTTAGGAGCACTCAGACAGTACTATTAGGCACAGGCTGGGTATTTGCAGCACCCCAGATAACAGATCTCCCAGGTACAGGAACACTGGAACACCAGGAACTCAGCAGGGCTGGATTGTGCACAGCTTGGTACTCCCAGTGGGAGTGATTGGTATAAGGTAGAAAGGCAGTACACAGTTCAAAATAAAAACAGATTTATTTAAAATATCAATAAGTAAAAATAGGAACCATAATAATACCTGTTATCAGTGCCGCAAGTCGATTAAGTTTGAGGTTGTGCGCTATACAAGCATAGGCGTCACTACAGGGGAGCAGGGGGGGCAAGTGCCTCTCCTAGTTTATCCTTTACCCCCCCATGTGCCCCCCCACTGAGTCATTACATTTTCACCTTGTTTACCTACTTGCTCATTGTTTGCTGACTGAGAGGAAGAAGCTGTGACAGCAGTGTGGAGGTGGGATTGAATGAGCTGCCCGATGAGCTGAGAGGACAGAAGTGGTGTTATGAGCAAGAAGGGAGGAAATAGATGGTTAGGAAGGCGCACAATGACAGGTGGAAGTAGAAGGTACGGGGCACCAGACAGCACAAGAAGAAAAAGGGGCAGCTAAAGGGGAACCACCTTCTCCTGGTTTGAAACATATATATTATCGCTCTTTCCAGCTTTCAGAGGTGACCATTTCTTAACAGGCTTAGTGACTGTCTGACTGTGCCATTTGTAAAACTAGAAACAATCAGTTGTGCTAACATAGCACTGACCGGGATTTCCACTCCATTCTGTCCCCTCCCCTTCTCTTTTCCCTCACGCGGTGCTGAAAATATTTACTGTGCAGTGAGGAAGCACACTGCACACACACACACACACATGGCTAAGGCAGGAGGTCAGAGATAAGCTGAGCCAGATAGGGTAAGAAAGGGGTCAAAGGGCATCTGTGTTTTAAAGGTGCAGATTGTCATCTGATATTATGGGTTACTGGCTTTTATGTCTGCTTCATGCATCATTAAACAAGTAGGCTCCCTGATTTAACCTCCCCCATCTCTGACCTGCTACTGAGCCTCTCCTCTGCTAGATAGAGTGGCCAGAAGCTTTTTAACATTTTTTCTTTCACTCATTTTACTTTTACAGCATTTCTTTAACTCCTTCCTAATACACTCTCTTTCTGTAACACACAAACACACACCACATCTCACACAAAAAACCCAGACAGACACACTATAAATATGATATGCAATATTTTTTAGCAAACAAAAAAAGAAAAAACACTTTGTATGTATTAATGTGTATGTATTTTGTTTTTTAAATTTCTATTAGATTTTCATCTTACAAATCAATGAAATAAACAGTAAGTAAAACAAAAACATAACAGAGATACAACAATAAAATAACAATTTGTTGCCTCCTAACTTCAGATTTGATAATCATATTATAAAACTGTCACTGCACAACTGCTTCCTATCTTTCTAGGAAGTTTAACTCGTATTGGAACACATTCTTCTAACCTTATGTTATGAGATCTTTCCATCTAATTCATTGTCCAAGATATCTTATCAACCTCACTACCCGTTAGAGCACCAATACACACTTATTCTTATTTAGATTATGCCATTATCACCCCCATATATTCTTCCCATAGGAATTTTATAGAATAATAGTCTTCAAGATGATTGGTTTGCTGGTAGTGGTATTTTTCTAGGGATAGTAATCTTGATACCTGTTCCCTCCACTCTTGAACCTTAGGGACTCTGGAACTTTTCCATACCCTTGGTATTAGCTGTTTAGCACTACTTAACGTAATATATAGCAGCGTTGATCTCAGTTTACACTTTATTTTAGGAGTTCTATTAAATAAAAATACAAATGGGTCATTTTCTAAATGGATTGCTAACAACTTATCTATTTCTATCCGTATGTCATTCCAATGTTGTCCTAACAAAGGACAATTCCACCATATATGTGAGAGCATTCCTTCTGACCACATCCTCTCCCACAAAACTTGCTAGTGTTTGGGAAAATATTAGATAATCTTTTTGGGGTCAGGTACCATCTGGTAAGTAATTTCATATTGGTCTCTGTGATATTCATAGAAGAAGGGGCTTTCCCCATTTGGTGGAAGGTTAACTGCCACTCTTTTGGTGTCAAGGTCTTCTGTAGTTCATTCTCCCACACCTTGGTATAAAATGGCAATTGTTGCGAATGCATTGCTAATAGCAGTTTATATGACTGTGATAGCCCTTTTTTCGAGGTGCCTGCAGAGTAGCACATGGATTCAAAAGGAGTAAGTGGTCTGACAATATCTGATTTATTCTTGTTGTGATTTATATAGTGTGTAAGTTGAAAATATTCATGCCAGTTTTGACAATTATATATATGTTTGTCTGCTATTTCCGTCGTTGTCAACAATTTACGATTATCTAGGACTGAGTATATCGGTACCCCACAGTATATGTCCATGCCCTCCGCCCCAACTGTGTTGTATCCCACTGGGGAGTCAGTATTTGCTAGTAAAGGAGTTAAGGGAGATGGAACAGAAGAGATATCTTTTTTGTTTTTTAATATGAGGTCCCATACTTCTAGTGTCTCTGATACCTCTATTAGTACACCCCAATTCTCGTGTGCCCTTTGGAATGCACACTCGGTATGCAATAAGCTTACATCTATTCACAACCTATTTATTTCACGTTCACTTAACCTGTTAGCCCTCACTGAAACTTGGCTTTCCCTCCTAAAAGACAGAACAAATACAGGAGAACAACGATTAATAAACCTGACTATTTTAGTGGCCCGTGGCTTGATTTTTAAGAAATGGAAATCGCCTGACCCCCCTAAACTGGCCGAATTTTCTAATGTTATGAAACAACAAATGGCTAGTGAACTTCAGGATATAAAACCAAACTCAGAAAAACAATTTAGATGGTACTTTTCTAAATGGAAAGCAGTTATTTTGTCCTGGCCACAAGCAGCACAATTACTTTTTATTGCGCCTATAAAAAATACTTTACCTTTCATTACCTTAATTGTAGAAGAGTTTTTACCCCCATACTAGCTATAAACAGAGACCGGAATTAATAAATAATTATATCAATATTGGTGTCCAGGATAGAAATAGCATAATATAATCATAAGCGAGATAAAAAAATGGCATACAGTGGGAGAATGAAAATTGAAATACGGGGGAATGGGGGGGGGGGGGCGGAGCACAAGACCGCGCAGGTTTTTTTAAAGCAGGTAGAATCCTAAGATTTCCCTAAGCATAGCAAGACTCACTTAAATAGGAAGAAAATTCAATAGGAAATTAATTCTGTTAGATAAGCAATAGAATGGGTGTACTTGGACAAAGGTCTAAGCTCAGGGTTCAAAGATCTCATGGGCACAGAACCAGACTGTCCAATTTTTGTGCTTATATATATTAAATTTACATTACCCTTCAGAAGACTAAATGGAATAATGATGAGTAAGGTGTAAAGCTAGGAAAGGTGAAAGATGTATGGTAATTTTCAAGGCTATATTGTATTATTTTATGTTGAGTGTTTAACGGGTCATTCCTATTTTCTGTATGTATTGAACCTATTTCTTTGAAACTCAAATAAAAAGATTTGAAACATAAAAAAATAAAAAAAATAAAAAAAAATAAAGGAAACTTGGCTTTCCTCTTCTAACACAACTGCTGTAGCCTCTCTGTCCTATGGCGGACTGCACTTCAGTCACACTCCCAGGCCTGGAGACAAACAAGGAGGAGGAGTAGGAATTCTCCTGTCTCCACACAGTACCTTTCACTGCATTCCTTCACCCCCCTCTCTTTCCTTCTCATCTTTTGAAGTTCACGCTATCCGCCTCTTCTCCCCTATAGCTCTTTGTGTTGCAGTTATCTATCGGCCCCCTGGCCCAGCATCATAATTTCTGGACCACTTTGAAGCCTGGCTTCCACATTTTCTATCTTCTAATGTCCCTTCTCTCATTTTAGGGGACTTCAACATACCCCTTGATAAGCCTAACACGCCTGCTGCCTCTAAACTTCTATCCCTTACCACCTCTCTAGGCCTGTCCCAGTGGACAACATCTCCAACACACTGTGAAGGCAACTCCATAGACCTGGTCTTCACAAATCTCTGTGCTGTTTCCAATTCCCTTAACTTCCCCTTTCCTCTATCTGACCACCATCTATTAACTTTCTCTCTCACTCTACCTGCTACATCTTTGCAAGCCCCCAAAAAACTGCTACCTCACAGGAATTTAAATGACTTGGATCTCACAGACTTTTCCACTCAACTGAGTCCTCTGCTCTCTGACATTTCATCCCTCTCTTGTCCAAACCTCGTGACTCTACAGTATAATTCGGCACTAAAATCAACACTTGACAAAACTGCACCCTCCACTCTTCGACGTACATCAATCACTCGACGGCAACCGTGGCACACTAAATAGACCAGATATCTTCAGCGATGCTCACGGGCCGCTGAACGGCAGTGGAGAAAATCACGCACCTTTGCTGATTTCCAACATTATAAATTCACCCTTAAGTCCTACAACTCTGTGCTCAGCCTGGCAAAACAAGTCTATTTCTCCTCCCTTGTGTCATCTCACGCATCCAACCCCAGAAAACTGTTCTCAACCTTTAACTCCCTTCTACGTCCGCCTCCCCCCCGCCCACTACCAACCTCACTGCTCAAATTATTGCTGATCACTTCAAAAATAAATTGACACCATTAGAAAAGAGATCTGCACCTCGCACCACGCAAACCCAGCGATCCTACCCACCCCTTCTATTAAAATAAATCTATGCTATTTTTCTTCTGTAACAGATGAAGAAGTCTCTGCACTCCTATCCTCAGCTCATCTCACAACCTGCCAACTTGACCATATTCCTTCACGACTTATTCCCTCTATCTCTGCTTCACTAACCCCTACCCTAACTCATCTCTTTAACCAATCTCTCACTGCTGGCACATTTCCTGACACTTTCAAGCATGCGTCAATCATACCAATCCTAAAAAAGCCCTCGCTTGACCCCCCCACGCCTTCTAACTATCGACCATTCTCCTTACTTCCCTTTGCTTCAAAATTATTGGAACGACTAGTCTATAATCGGCTAACTGAATTTCTCACAACTAACTCCTTACTTGATCCACTACAATCTGGTTTCCGCCCTAAGCACTCAACAGAAAATGCTCTGGCTAAAGTAACAAATGACCTGTTATCAGCTAAAGCAAAAGGCCATTACTCCTTACTAATTCTTCTTGACCTGTCCGCAGCTTTTGATACAGTTGACCATCCTCTCCTCCTAAAAATACTACAATTATTTGGCATCCGAGACACAGCCCTCTCCTGGTTTGCATCATATCTTTCAAACCGCTCGTTTTCAGTTTCCTTTAACAACATATCTTGTGATCCTATTCCTCTCTCAGTTGGAGTACTGCAAGGCTCTGTCTTGGGTCCCTTGCTTTTCTCTCTTTATACATCCTGCCTTGGAAAACTTATAGCCTCCTTTGGATTCCAGTACCACCTATATGCTGATGATACCCAAATCTATCTTTCCTCTCCTGATATCTCTCCCTCTTTACTCAACCAGATTTCTGACTGCCTCTCTGCAATTTTCTCTTGGATGTCTTCACACTACCTCCAACTCAATCTGTCCAAAACTGAGCTGCTTCTTATCCCCCCTCTTCGAGACATCCAACACCTGACATTTCTCTGATGGTTGGAGACTCTATTCTCAACACCTCACCCCAGGTCCGTTGCCTTGGGGTCACACTAGACTCAGAACTCACATTCAACCCACATATACAAACGCTTACCAAATCCTGCCGTTCACACCTACGCAACATTTCCAGAATTCGTCCCTTCCTTACTCAAAAAACTACAAAAATACTTATTCATTCCCTCATCTTGTCACGCATTGATTATTGCAATCTACTCTTGTAGATGAACTGCCTGACTCACTGCTGCAAATACAACCGATGTAACAAGCTACCCCAACCTTATGTCTCTCAACCCTAAACCTATAGACTGTGAGCTCTCCGGAGCAGGGCCCTCTTCCTCCTGTGCTAGATTTGTTTAGTCTTGTTATGTTTTGTATTGTATCACAAATCTTTGTCATTGTATACCCCTATCATTGTACCCAGCGCTACAGAATTTGGCGGCGCTATACAAATAAATGATAATGATAATAATAATACTAAACTTGGGGGTGAGGTGATGAGTTTCCTTTGTTTTCTATGTAGCCAACATTGGCTACCTAAGCTTTTTGTATCTGACAGCTCATGTTCTAACTTTACCCATTCCTTGTCATTGGTATGTTTGCACCAACCTATAATTCTATTTAATAAAGATGCTTGTTTATAGTATAATACTTTAGGTACACTTAAACCACCATTGTGTCTATCTCTATACATGATCTTCTTTGAGACCCTTGGCATTTTGTTCGGCCATATAAATGAGTTTATATTATCTTGGAGTTTATTTAAGTAGGCTCTTGAAAGCGGGATGGGTACCGTCTGGAATATAATACTCGTGGTAACAATGACATTTTAAAAGCATGGCCACGGCCTAGAGAGATATTTGTTTCTCCACTTGTTTATTTCTGCTTATAGCTCTTTCAATAGTTTCATGTAATTTAATATAAAAAGTTTGTCTTGTGTCTTTGCTATCTGTATTCCTAGATATGTGATAAGAGGTTTTTTGTATGGAGAATTTATATTGGCTGCTAATTTCCTGTAGTTGTTCTTCAGGCATCGCCACACCTATGACCTCAGATTTGGTTGTGTTGATCTTAAAGTAAGAGTGGAAGCTATATAAATCGAATTCTGTCTGTAATGCCTTTAGGGATGTAAGAGGCTGTGTTAGTGTCAATAGGATATCATCCACATAGAGCGATAATTTATAGCGTGTGTTATGAATCTTAATACCTTCAATATCAGTATTGTGATGTATTTTGGAAGCCAGCACCTCCATAGCTAAAACAAATAATAATGGAGAAAGGGGGCAGCCCTGTCTAGTCCCATTTCTAATGTAGACAGGGTGTGACAAGGAGTCATTAAGTTTAACCCTAGCTGAGGGACAGGTATATAGTGCAAAAATCTTATCTATTATTTGAGGTCCAAAGCCAAATTTAGAAAGGGTTTGACGCAAGAAAGACCAACTGAGCCTATCAAAGGCCTTTTCAGCATCAATTCCTAAGAATATTGTGGGAATTCGATTTGTATGGGCATGTTCCATAAGAACTAAGGCTTTCACCGTATTGTCCCGTGCTTCCCTACGTGGCACAAAACTAACTTGGTTAAGGTGAATCAGTTCAGGCAGAAATTTATTAATTCTTGTTGCTAGCACTTTCGCATAGATTTTCACATCCACGTTCAATAAGGATATGGGCCTAAAATTTGAGGGTAAATCTGCAAGTTTACCGGGTTTTGGAAGCATTAAGATATGTGCCTCCAGCATACTAGACGGAAATGTAATAGTAGTATTGCACTGAGTAACCGTCTTGGCCTGGACACTTTCCCGAGTTTAAATTTGTGATGGCTGCAACTATTTCCCCAGATGATATTTGCTTTTCCAATTCTTTGACTTGTTCTGTAGATAGATGGGGTAATTGACACTCCGTTAAATATGATGCTATATCTGGTATTGTAGCTGCGTGGGTATCTGTGTTCTCTATATTGAATAATATGTTTCAAATTGGGACAAAATGTCAGGTGTGGTCTTTACTTTACTTTTAGCAGGTGTGGTGAGCTCATGTATATATGTTTTAAACTTTTTACGTTTTAGCGCTCTCGCTAACAGTTTCCCACTCCTATTACATTCATAATAGAAACGCTGTTTGAGTTTTATCGCCGTTAGATTATATTCTTTAGCCAGGAGATCCCGGAGGGATTGTCTCGATTTTTGTAACTCTAAGTATATTTTATCATTTTGTGGATCTTGTTTATGTGCATATTCTATTTGGGATAAGGTGTTTGAGAGGTCTTCATAGTGTTGCCTAGCACTTTTCTTCATGTGTGATTTGAACTTAATAAAATCACCTCTCATAAAGCATTTGTGTGTTTCCCAGACCATAAATGGGTCACTATCAACTTGCGCATTAATTGTGAAGTATTCATTCAGGGATTTATCCAATTTCTCTGCGGATATGGTGTTGTTTAATATTGAGTCATCTAGTTTCCAGGTAAAGGGGCGTATAGGTGTGTTAGGCCAGTGAAATTGTGTTACCACTGCAGAATGGTCTGACCATGTGGTGTGTGAAATCTTTGAGGACTGTATGGTTGTTAGACCACTCTGATTGGTCATAATATAGTCTATGCGACTATAGGAATGGTGTGGCGATGAGAAGAATATGAAGTCTTTTCTAGAGGGATTCACAAACCTCCAAACATCATATAAATTATAATCTCTCATTAATTTTCCCAAATATTTAGTCACATGTTATAAAGATCTATGTGTGGCATTAGAACTATCCATACACGGGTCTAATGTAATATTTAGGGCTCCTCCCAAGAAGATCACTTCTTTTGAAAATATAAGATCTTATTTTAAAGGTTTTTTTAAACATTGAAGATGCCTCACATTGGGTGCATAAATATTAATCAAAGTTACTGGGCTCCCATAAAGCAGTCCAAACACCCCTAGGAATCAACCCTCTGTATCTGAGGTGGACTGTACGAGCTTGAAAGGGATATCTTTATGGATTAAAATGCTAACCCCACTTTTTGTTAGAGTCTGCTGAACTATGAAAGTGTTGGGTATATCTTGTTCCAAAGTATCTAGGCACATTCCCTTTTCTGAAATGGGTCTCTTGAGGGAATATTATATCTCCTTTACTCTTATACAGATCGATCAATGCCATCGAACTCTTCTGCGGGGAATTTAATCCCTTTGCATTTTGAGATATTATATTAATTATTTTACCCATCTTGGTCTTCCCAATATATGATCTTTAGTAGGACAGAATAGCTATATACCTGTAATAGTTCACATAACATTCAAGTATTACTTTTCAGTTGTTGGTCATAGAAATCACAATAAGAATAATCTAATAGGTGTGTTTCCAATATCAAGTAGTATAGAGTAAAACTTAATTCTATACAGCTTGATTGGAGGAAGATAATAT
The DNA here is from genome assembly GCF_027579735.1 of Bombina bombina. Taxonomy (NCBI): domain Eukaryota; kingdom Metazoa; phylum Chordata; class Amphibia; order Anura; family Bombinatoridae; genus Bombina; species Bombina bombina. Next base: position 560,492,096 of record NC_069504.1, read on the forward strand.
AGTTTTATGTAAACTCATTAGCACAACTTGTTGTTAATGGGGTTTACACGTTAACAAGAAAATTCAGTAAAGAATGAGACATGACTCTGAGATAGCTAGATTGTAAAAATATTATTAGGTTGCGCAACAGAAGTACAAATATAGATCAAAAATAATAAGCTCAATATATATATAGATCAATATATAGATCAAAAATAATAATAAGCGAAGATTAAGGATATCTAAGGCAAGTTATTGTGTAGGTAAGTATATACGGCAGTCTGAGCTTGTACCTTGAAACTGAGCAGCTGAGAGATCTCCGGTAGTGAGCGAGAGCCTGGCGAACACGGAAGTGGGTGGTGGCAGCTGTTGGTGACGTCACCGCAAAACAGCTGAGAGTCAGAGCGGAGCGGCGTCTTCATTACTGTCAGGAACAGCAGGTAGATGGTCCGGAGAGCAGCAAGTGGGATGAGGGATACCTTTAGCCAGGTTGGAAGTCCAGGGTCAGATAGGCACTGCGTAGAGACTTACAGGAAACAGCAGGTATATGGGAAAGGCTAGTATGCGTAGAATTACCTTCAATACCAAGCAAGGAAGGAAGTAAGGGCGTGCCTTATAAAGGAAAAGGAAAGTGAAAAGGAGGCTATGAGAAACAGCCCTTAAAGGAACAGAGTATGTTACAATAACCCACAAGAAGCACTTTATGTCAGATCTATAGTGTTGTACAACTGTGGCAATATAAAACCGAAGTCAAGATTACAAACAAATAATAAAACAAAAATAAAAGTAACAATAACTTTTTCCTATTTTAAACAGGAACTAGCAAATACCGCTAGAAGATATTTTGAAGTGCATATAGTATTGCATGCACATATAGTTTTAGATCATATATTCAACTGTTATTAAACCTTGAGGTGTAAACCAACTTTTAGCTTATATCTTTTAGAACATATAGCATCACATAATACTTTTATCAAAACTTTTAACATAACCTTGGGCTGATCTTGTCTCTCTTTTTTTTACCTATTATAAGGCTCTATAGATAACTATAGTCATAGTGATATTTGGGTCATTTTTTTAAAGTCTGCCCATGAACCAATACATAGTCTTTTGATAGCTTGCATAAACTTAGAGTCTTTTAAAAATTATTTTAAACTTGAATAATACTTTTTACCCCTCTCGAAGCAAGGTCCAGTTCTTTCATCCTTTGGCCTCTATTTATCAAGGTCTGTTGGACCTGATCCGACAGTGCGGATCAGGTCCGCCAGACCTCGCTGAATACGGCGAGCAATACGCTCGCCGTATTCAGCATTGCACCAGCAGCTCACAAGAGCTGCTGGTGCAACGACGCCCCCTGCAGACTCGCTGCCAATGGGCCACCAGCAGGGGGATGTCAATCAACCCGATTGTACTCGATCGGATTGATTTCCGGCGATGTCTGTCCGCCTGCTCAGAGCAGGCGGACAGGTTATGGAGCAGCGGTCTTTGTGACCGCTGCTTCATAACTGCTGTTTCTGGCGAGCCTACAGGCTCACCAGAAACACGGGGCATCAAGCTCCAATCGAAGCTTGATAAATATGCCCCATTGTCTGTTGCAATGTTCCGTGGAAGCTGAGCCACTTTCTTTGCTTGTGGTGGTAAAGTTTTTGTGGAGGGAGTTTTCCCAACGGTAGATGACTCAGTCTGCCCTTTGCTAGTGTCATTTTTCCGTTTTTTCCGTTGTGGTAGGGGTCGTGGATCTTCTATAACCATACCAGGTGGAGGTTCAATATCAAGGGCTGAGCAGAATTCCGGGATCTCCGATATCTTGGTGCAGGATAGCTTCCTGTTTCCATGGAGAACATATAAATGAAAAGGAAATCCCCACCTGTATAGTATTTTTTTGCTCCTTAGGAGGGTCGTCAGTAGGGCAAGTTCTCTCCGTCTCTGAAGTGTCCGTTGAGATAGGTCAGTATAAAACTGGAGGACATTACCCCTAAACTTGACCGGCTGGTTTCTGCGGGACAAGTTCAAGAGTTCCTCCTTTTCCCTAAATTGTTTAAATTTTATTATAATGTCCCTAGGCGGGGCCTCATCTGGCTGTCTGGGCCTTAAGGCCCTATGAGCTCTGTCCCAGATTATTTCCATGGAAGACGATTCTCCTTTAAGATGGGCAAATAATGCTGGTAAATAAGTTGGTAAATCCTTTGGTAGGACTGATTCCGGTATTCCTCTTATGCGCAGGTTTTTCCTGCGGCCTCTATTTTCAAGATCTTCTATCTTGTCATGGAAGGTTTATATCAGATCTGCCTGCGTTGTTGAGGCTTCTTGTATTTGGTTCACTTCCTCTTGTATATTATCTGCATATTCCTCCAAAGTTTCTACACGGAATCCTATTGTATGCATTTCCTGCTTTAGATCTGCCACCTCCTCTCTCATGCATGTCCTCACTATTTCTGCAGTGTCTTGCTTTGAGGCCAGTGAAGATAGTAGAGATGTGGGAATTTGTGAAAGTGTGCCTGCTTCTTTGCTAGGCCTGATAGGTGATTGTGAAATTGGCAATATTGATCCCATCAGTTCTTGTTCCATGGTGTGTAAATGTTGACTTGCAGAGTTGAAAAAGGAATCAACCGTAGTGTCTTTCATGTAAGATGATTTAGCAGGCTTCAAAGATTTTAATGGTTTCTTAGCCGCCATTTTGGGTCTTTACCGCTATATGTAAGTCAACCTGGCTTATTTCTTCTGATCTGCAGAGTGTTTTGTCACACCGTCTATCTAATTGTACTGTCAGGTCTACCCCAATGTTATCTTTAGGGTTAAGCTCTTGAGATTTGCGTCTTAAAAATGATTGTTTCGTGCCCAGATCTAGGCCAAACGTAAAGGTTTGTCTTTACTTTCCCCCAATATACTGCAGCTTTCTTCAAAAGCGAGTTGTCCTCCTCTTCAACTTATCTTAAATACCGGTGCTCTGTGTGGTATCTATTTACACTGTATATACTGTCTCTGCGGGTGACCGTGATAATGCTGCTGCGATATTAATTATCCGGTCAGACAGCCAGGTCTCATTGGATCATACCGGAGTTCTTTCACTCCTCAAAGTCTCCCGGTAGGTACTTAGACACTAAAATCAGGCCTCCGTTAGGTAAGTGCTGTGTATTTATGTACTCAGTTACTGCTCATTACCAGGTTATGCTGTGTGTCACTCTCCTGCCTCGCAATGGCGTCCTGCTCGGTCACAGATCCTCTTTCTGTTTTTCCCCAGCTCTCAGCGTGTATGGTTGCTACAGGACAAATCTCTGTGCGCTCTAATTGTCACATACCGTCCCAATGTATGATAGGTTTGCGGCTATATGCTTTATATTATTGATTTGAACATGTTGGCTTACGGAGCTGTGGAGTTATGCTGCCATCTTAGCAGCGGCCGGCTCCGCCCCCCGTATATTTTATTTTATATATACTGTATGTATGTATATATATATATAGAGAGAGAGAAAATAACTCATTGTGTAAACCATTTACAAAGCTAAACAAGTCAGAAGACTTGCTTTAAACCTAGAAACTCTCTGACTACACTGTTTCCAATGCAGCAAAGGTATCTGGGTAAGATATGCAAATGAGGTTCACAATGACTCACCTTTTTACTTTTAGCCTGCTTTTTAAGACAGGCTTCCCTTTATGCCATAGCACTGTCTTAAAAAGCAGGCTAAAAGTCAAAAGGTGAGTCATTGTGAACCTCATTTGCATATCTTACCCAAATTCCTTTGCTGCATTGGAAACAGTGTAGTCAGAGAATTTCTAGGTTTAAAGCAAGTCTTCTGACTTGTTTAGATTTGTAAATGGTTTACACAATGAGTTATTTTCTCTATATTTTGTATTTAGTGGAGGATTTTAAACTCACTTTTCGCCTCCCCATAATTTTAATTGTTGTTTTATATATATATAACACAAAATATACATACACATTAACACATACAAAGTGTTGTTTTTTTTTGTTTGCTAACAAATGATTGCATATGATTCTACAGCAGCCTGGACTACATTTCCTATTACTGAATATTCTATTAAAAAAGATAAAATAAAAAAAAAAGAGAATATAAATTCAAAATGCTTCCATGTATCACCCACCTGCTGCTCTTCCCTACAGTGTATAAAATTAGCATGTTTGGGATTCTAAAAGTGTGTGGAAAAAAACTTGCTTAAAGGGACAATAAAGTAAAAATTACACATTCATTATTTAAACAGAGCATGCAGTTTTAAACAACTTTCCAGTTTAATTCTATAATCTAATTTGCTTCTTTTCCTTGGTATCCTTTGTTGAAAAGCAGACATAGGCAGGCTCAGGAGTAGTAAAGCACTACTGGTTGCTAGTTGCTTATTGGTGGCTACACATATATTCCTCTTGTCATTAGTTCATCCAATGTGTTCAGCTAGCTCACAGTAGTGCATTGTCACTCATTTAATAAAATATACCAAGAGAATAAAGCAAATTTGATAATAGAAGTACATTGGAAAGCTGTTTAAAAATATATGCTCTATCTGACTCATTAAAGAAAAATATTGTGTCCCTTAAAAAGGATACTTACATGGTTCATACAAAAGAGTGGTTCAGAAACCTGTGTCTGGCTACCATGTTTTTTTTCTCTTTCATTTTTAAATAAAGCTTTGCCAGATGATGGCCATGATAAATGAATCTTACATGGCACAGTGCAGAGGTTTGGTAGGTACCATAATAAATATATATGATTTAGTGGTGAAAATGATTAGTGCCCCCCAGGTTTGACTGTGGTATCTTATGTGCCCCCCCTATATATTGTTCCTAGAGTTGCCACTGTATACAAGTATCCAATTATTATAAGGAAGGGAATGCTAGCGACCCTCCTTAGCAAATTACAAGGTGTTTCACAGCGCTTCAAAACGCTGTTTCATATATATGTAGCTAAACCTCAAGATGTCTACTATTAAGCCATGCAGGAAATTGTCAAATTGTATTAGTTTATACTTGCAGGTAAACAAATTCATAAATCTGGTCAATCAAAAAGTTATATACAACAATACCTCTTATGTAACTCAACACAGAAAGAACAGGAGTCAGCTACAGAAAATAGAAGTATACCCTATGTAATGTTAAATTTTATATATATATATATATATATATATATATATATATATATATATATATATATATATATATATATATACATACTGTATATATATATATATATATATATATATATACATATATATTAATACAATTACTTTAAATGGCTATTATAGTGATAAAATTACATTGTATCAATCTTGAAAGTTAGTATTATCTTGTAATTTTAGTTTATTTGAGATGTATAATTTTGGATATTTGCCTGGCCTTGGCAAACCAGATCAACTGACCAAGTATGCTAGATTAAAACTCAACATATCTGAAATACTGCTTTAAACGTATATTTTTGTAGTCTATAGAGAGCATAGACATTTGTATTTGGTTATCGAAGCTTGTTAGTTTAAAACAAGGACTGTATAAAGTCTGAGAATTATCCGAGCTAAATTTGGAAAATTTAAATTGTAATGTTTTTTCATATTTTAAATATAAAACAATTTGCTTAAAGAGCTAAACTGAGGTTGATCACAATGTTTTAGAAAAGTTTATCTAATGACTTTTGTACAAAATGTACTATTAAAGTCTACACAGATTTTTTGTAAATAAATAATTTGATAAGCTTTTCTAAAGAATTTTGGTCAACCCAATTGTGTCAAGGTTCCATAGCTGTTGTAAAGTGGTGGTGAGAGTACCTTCATTAAATCCTATGGAGATGTTTTATGTTACCACCAGTTTAAGCAGTTTACAACAGCAATGGAAATTAGGTATTTTCCTCTTATGAAAAAAATATAAAACTGAACAAAGTAGTACCAAGAGTATGAATATCACAGGGGCTACAACATACTGCTGCTGAACTTCACATGTTCAAGTTCCCCTCAGAGCAATCTGTATTTTTTATTTATATTTTAGTTATATAACAATTAATTTGATGTTACAAAGCAATTTATAGCTCATGTATAGTCATGTCACAGGGTGTGCACTTTTGCCCAGGAAACCCTATTGTAAAAAAGGACACTAAAGTCAAAATTATAACTTCATGATTTAGATCGAGCATGCAATTAAAAAAACTTTCCACTATACTTTCTTTATCAAAATGTGCACATTCTTTTTATATGCACACTGTCTGAGGCTCCCGCTCCTTCTGAGCATGTGCAAAGTATACAGAATATAGAATCCTCAGCATTACTGTTTTATAAAAGCATATCTTCTTTTATTTCAATGTGTAAATCCCACAAACAACTGCAACTTTTCGGCCATCTTGACCTTAATCATGCATACATCACACCCATAATTATTTTATATTAAAAATCATTACCAAAAATCAACAGGTGACTCATAGGCATCCATCAACACCTTGCTTCTCCCTATCGCCATCTAGTGGCCTCTTCATCTTATTAAACATGCAACATTTCTTATATATGAATTGTTTTTTTCAGAGGTAAGACCTACTGTTTAAATCACAATATACAATGCTGTTATATCCAAAACCAGATTAATCATACATGTGTCAGTACAAAACAATAAATCAAGTAACATTGCTCATATTAAATCACAAAAACACAGAAAGCTATATTTCCCTGTTTAACCCCTTAAGGTGGATATTATCCAAATTATACATCCAGTAAACTTCCTTTTTTTAACAAAAGCTCCCTGTCACCACCACCTCTCAGTTTACCCACACTACCCACACACTATGCCGCCTCAATTGACTTACACTATGGTCTGCTTTGATAAAGTGTCTAGAGACTGGAACCTGTTATTCTTTGCATCTAACATTGGATTTATGCTGATTAATGCTTTCTCATGCTTTTCTAGTCATCTCCCTTATGTAAATAAGAGAACATGGATAATTAATAAGCAGTTTCACAGGTATAATAACCTTTCATTTTAAATTGATGAACACTGTTGATTGTGAGTGACTCTGATAACAGGCTCCTGATGGGGCTTTTTCTTGCCATTTCCATGCTATAGATATTTATAGCAAGCAAAATGATAAATTCACGCAGTATAGAGCTAAATAAGATATAACAACATAATATGAGGTCTGCCCTCCCATTTAAACTTGCTATAAATCTGGAATTCTCCTATATATTTTTTTTTGAAAATCAGTTGTACAACAGTTGTTCAACTCGAATTTGCCTCAATGTCATTCAAGTCAACCTCACTATAGAGAATCCAATACAACTTGGATTTATTTAATGTAATTGAAGAGTGGGGATGTTAGTTTTCCAGTACTTTGCTATATAAACGTTACCAGCCTTACAAACAGTAGCTATAAATTTATTAACAAATGTTGGCTCACAAGGCTGATCTAGAAGATCTTGTTGAAGAAAATCCTGTAAGTTTTAGGCAAATCCGTGTAGTATTTTCTTAGTTATTTGCAATATATTTAAAAAGTGGATTTAAAAAAAATAAGTGTATAGAATTGTTTAGATCACTGATTTTCAAACCCGTCCTCAGGCCTTCCTAACAGGCCACATTTTGCGGATATATGAATTGGAGCACATGTGAAATAATCAGCTGATTAGTAAACCTGGCCTGTTGGGGAGGCCTGAGGACAGGTTTGAAAACCAGTGGTTTAGATAGATATAGTGAAAATCACTAAACCGATTGACTTCAAATTTGTCAGTGAGATAGAGCTAATTGGCTATATAATGATCAGGTTGGGGATAGGCACAGACAAAGGCTAGGGCGGACATTTTCCAAAGTACAGACCTTAGTAAAGGACACCAAGGTACATTTGAAATTAAAAACCTTATTTTCGAGTGCTTTGTTTTATTATACTGATGCAGATACCACTGATCCTATAACCAACCCTCCTCTGGCTATACCCATGAGCCAGTGTCACTACTGTGTCCTTGTATAGCGCTGGGTGTTATTATACTGATACAGATACCACTGATCCTATAACCAGCCCTCCTATGGCTATACCCATGAGCCAGTGTCACTACTGTGTCATTATATAGTGCTTGGTGTTATTATACTGATGCAGATACCACTGATCCTATAACCAGCCCTCCTCTGGCTATACCCATGAGCCAGTGTAACTACTGTGTCATTATATTGTGCTTGGTATTATTATACTGATGCAGATACCACTGATTCTATAACCAGCCCTCCTCTGGCTATACCCATGTGCCAGTGTCCCTACTGTGTCATTATATAGTGCTGGGTGTTATTATACTGATGCAGATACCACTCCTATAACCAGCCCTTGTCTGGCTATACGCATGTGCCAGTGTCACTACTGTGTCTTTGTATAGAGCTGGGTGTTATTATACAGATGCAGATACACATCCAGTATTTCACTCAGGCTTTATTTATTCCATAACTTATCACCCAATATCACTAGCAGTCTCTTGACAAGCCACTAACTTTATTAACACTACATATTTTTTTTTATTCCTATTATTTAATGAAAAAGAAAAGATATACTAAGGTTGTAGCGGACACTGCAAGGGCTAGTCACGGACACCAGTGTCCATGTACGGACACCTTGCCTATCCCTGGTTATATTTATGTAGAGTTTAAAAATGTTGGTTTTAAAATGTTATTTTTCAATACATGATAAGCATGTACAATACATTTTCTAGACAAATTTCATTTTTGGATAAAGAAATTTATATGTTTATATATAATATATAATTTTTCAAAGATTTTACAAATCTCAAATAACAGTGAAAATGTGTCTGTGAATTTTATGTTTAATTTTTGTTTTATTTCATGTTTGCATTTTAGTAATGACTTAATTTATAGCATTACAATTAGATGTTTGCCTTCAGATATGAATATGTTTCTTATTATTCATATATAACATACATACTGTATATATAAGCAATATAATAAAATACTGCTTATGGTTTCCAAAAATAGCAAAGCTGTATTCGATACTGGAAACAGTAACTGAGCATTTGGGGGAATCTAATTATAAATCACTTTCTAAACAATCAGAAAAATGTGGGTGGTCAGTTTTGACAATGATCAATACCCCATCCTAATTGTTTGTTTGATAACCTCTTAGGATTGTTCTAAAAATTAGATTAACTGAAAGTAACCCTGTACTTGACACAATCAACAACAAGAAAGAGGACCATGAGGGATCTTGTTGTGTCTGGTTGTTAGAGGTTGACAACAACATTGGAACTGGGATTAAGGTAGAAACTGTTGGTGTTTTGAAAGTTTTTTTTTTTTAAATGAACATTAAACTTTCTAATATATATAAATAAAATATATATATATATTATAGATATAGATATACTGTAGATATATATATATATATATACTGTGTATATATATATATATATAGAGAGAGAGAGAGAGAATACAACAACTGTGTGTGTGTGTGTGTGTGTATATATATATATATATATATATATATATATATATATATATATATATATATATACTGTATATATATTACCTTTTTATAGGATCTTTTGTAAGATAGAAAATATACAGACCACACACATTGGATTTATTGGGGCTGATTTACTAAAGTGTGGACGGACATAATACGATGTAGCGTATCATGTCCACCGCACATCGATAAATGCTGCCCCCTGCAGATTTGTGGCCGCTAGAAGGGGGTGTCAATCAGCCCGATTGTATAGGATCGGGCAGATTGAAGACCGCAGCCTCAGAGGCAGCGGACAAGTTATGGAGCAGCGGCTCGCCCGGAAACAGGGGCATCAAGCTCCATTCGGAGCTTGATAATTCTGCCCCATTGTTATGACTTTTTGGGGACAATATACAAACAAGGGGAAAATAAGGCTGTTTTTTTTCTTATTTGAAGCAAACAGGAAGTGCATGTCTGTGTACAACTGAAGTCTAACAGGAAGTGCATGTCTTTGTACAACTGAAGTCTAACAGGAAGTGCATGTCTGTGTACAACTGAAGTCTAACAGGAAGTGCATGTCTGTGTACAACTGAAGTCTAACAGGAAATGCATGTCTGTGTACAACTGAAGTCTAGATAATTGTTTTCACTGGCTTATAAGCAGAATTGTCACTGCTCTTTTGGTGGTCATGCCTCCCTAACATAGAAACAAAAATGTACAGTACAGGAACATCTGTTCTACAAAAAAAGTAAAAAACACTGTAATACATTTAAAAGCCCCCCTTTTATATGCAAGAAAGAAAGTCTTTAATGCTCACAATCTTGATTTCAGAGGTTTTTCTAGCTAAGAGTTACCTTGTACACAACGTTCTTCTAAATTTTGTGTAAAGATGCAGAGGCGCAGAGGATACGTGATTGTGTACTCTGTCAGGTGCATGTCTCTTTGCTGCAGTCATGCAGTGTGTCCTGGAAATAGCTCACCGTCACCAAATAATACCCATCAGAGGCCCAGATTACAAGTGGAGCGCTATTGCTAGTGCGAGGAGTGTTTTTTTTTATTTGTTTTTTTTTGGGGGGGTTAATGTTAATCACTTTAAGGCAATGCCCTACAAAAGGCCCTTTTAAGGTCTATTTGTAGTTTAGGGGTAATAGTGTAGTGGGGACTTTGCAGTGAACTATCTGGAAGTCTAGGGGGTTATTAGGGTAAGGGCTTATGGCGATCGGTTTTGCACAGTAGGGTGTTTTTCCATTGACTTCTATGGGGGAATAGTGTAAGTTCAGCTTTTTGTGCTCATCAGGTTAGCGCTGGAAGGAGTTTATTATTTCATGATTCAGGTACAGCATACAAATTTAAACAACTTTCCATTTTACATCTATTATCAAGTTTGTTCCATTGTATCCTTTGCTGAAATAGCAGCAATACACTACTGGGGGCTAGCTAAACACAATTGGGGAACTAATGACAAGAGGCATATATATGCAGCTAGCTCCCAGTAATGCATTGCTGCTCCGGAGCCTACCTAGGTATGTCAAGAGAACTAAGCAAATTAATAGAAGTAAATTGGAAAGTTGTTTAAAAATTGCAGGCTCTGTAATAATAATGAAAGTTTAATTTTAAAGTTACTGTTCCTTTGACCTAGATTGCAGTAAAACGTTGCTTTACATACTGGTGCTCTATATAGCCATCTGATACTGAAACTGTACCACAAAGTCGTGCTACTGGTCAAGCACCAGTAATGTTCTTCATGCAGATTGTAGCTAAAACATCCTGAACAAATAGCCTTTACAAGATGAAATTGCTGTATTGATAATACCTCCGCATTCCCTCCTAATCGAACATCAACATGGTTGATACCAACATGGTAATTACCTTTGTTGCCAAAGGGCTGCTTATTGTATGTTTTATTATAGTGAATATATTAAATTGTATTAGATATTTTGCAGGAATGTGTCTGATAGACAGCTGGCTTGAACTATACCCATTCCTGAGAGTTTCCTGTTATTAAGAATTCATTTCCCAGACTGAAACAAAGCAAAACCGTAAATGTAAGCATCTGTTTCCAGCACTATTATTAGTTTTACAAACCACCAATCCTGTGTCCTGATAGGTAAAAAACTTCAGTTAGATAACCAAACAGGAGCCAACCAGAATGGACTGCAAGATTATGAATAGTTGGATTTTCTTTATATATAACAAACTACTAATTTCCCCAATAAGCTATTAATTATCGTGTGCCCCATTTAACAAGCAGTGGGCAGATAAGGTTCTCAGTTACAGAACCTGCCAATCTGCATTCGGGCCTTGGGAGGTAGCATTTGCATCTGCATTTGACATTGCACAAGCAAATTCTTGTGTAGCCCCATCCACTGCAAGAGGGACTTTTAATAATCCTGGATGAATTCCACAATCACAGTAGTCTTAAATCTGCTGCTTCTTAATGGAATAGTCTACTCCAGATTATTGTTATTTTTAAAAAGATAGACAACTCCTTTACAACCCATTCTCCAGCTTTGCACAACCAACATTGTTATATCAATATACTTTATAACCTTTAACCCTCAACATTTCTGCTTGTCTCTAAGCCACTACAGACTGCCTCTTATCTCAGAGCATTTTTATAGCTTTTCACTGCAAGACACTGCTAGTTCATGTGTGCCATATTGATAAAATTGTGCTCACTTCTATGGAGTTATTAATGAGGCAGCACTATAATACACATATAGACATGTATAAGTGCATTGAAGCCCTTTGCAGTTATGTAGATGAAAACATGTAAAATCATATTTTTGAAATATTCATATTTCATAAAGGTTCATAAAGGTTTTACCTATGTAGTTACTGTAAATATTTTACATTACAATGTTCTGCACATAGGGGAATATGTTCTAAGTATTTTTTTTTTTAATGGGTAATAATATTTTATTGAGGTCATTAGGAATTACAACAATAAGCAAATAGTGTACATGGATAATAAAACAAAAACAACTCTCACTTTATGTTATGACATCGTAGTGAAGTACTACTTTTTGTTCTCAAAACAAACTGTTATTAAACATGAAAGCTATAAATAAGACAGCAAAAAGTACACAAGATATAGTAGATTGAGACCTCCTTTTTAAGTGTTTATAATTCCTCTCTTTTCGTAGAGGGTCACTCTTGGACCCAAACAACTATGGATTATAGCTAGAGGAAATCAAGTGATATAAACGGTCACTCTTGGACATAGAAACAGAAAAGTTGATAGTATAGTAACATAAGATAATGTATAATAACATAGAATGATAACTAAAATATTAATACTGCAAATGTAACTAGTAACTTTCTTGGGCCATAGTACATATATAAAGAGAGATCTATAGCTGATATTGGTTAAGTGTTTCAAAACCGTGGCCGGACTGTTAACCAACGTACATTTGACCAACGGATAATATTCTGACAGACACGTGGCTGTCAGATTACAGTCTGGCCACGAGATAGATAGATAGAGAGATTCGATAGATAGATAGATTAGATAGATAAATAGATTCGATAGATAGATAAATTCGATAGATAAATTCGATAGATAGATAAATAGATAGATTCGATATATAGATAGATAGTGTATTTCCCAGACAGAGAACTACAAGACATGCGGGCTGGGACCCATGGTTAGGTTTTCAGAGGCGGTTGCGGCACCCGAGGCTCTGATTAGAATAGAGCACTCTGGAGCATATCTGCCCTTGGCCAAACTCGGAACATGCTTCGGCATTCTGTCCGTCTGCAAAATGTCCATCGGCATTCTGTCAGAGCACCTTCAAAACATACTGAGAATTACAACAGTACATGCAATAGCTATACCAAAAAGTAATGAGAAAGCTATATATTTAGTGTAGTCACTAGCCACAAGAATAGCATATGAACAAAATAAGTAACTAAATATCTGGAGGAGATTATGATAAAACAAAGTGAACTAGCTCATTGTAAAATAAATATGACAAGGAATGCTATGAATATGTGTAATCTGTTTGCTATGAGTCATATGTAGTAGGGAAGGACTCTATAAAGGCTTTTATCAGATAGTTACCAGACCACTCTTGAGCCATGAAATATCATAACAACATGCTAATTAAAGAACAGTATACCAGATTTGTTAACAGTATATAAGGTAATGTAGTAAGCATCAGAGCTTACTCTACTTATTTGTGCATAAATAGGTTAACACAATAGAAATGAAACACATCAGATGTAGTTAACTATGGGGGATCGTAATAAAATATCTATTGCTCAACCGGGTGTTCAGATGGAGCGTGTGGAAGTAAACCAGAAGGCCTAAAACATTACCATTATAGGGCACAGTGTCATCTAAAGCTTATCGGCTGGCATGAAAATTTAAGTATTATGGAGGGTGGATAAACTCCTACTTGATGAAACACAGTGGGAGCAGAACTAGATAGGTTTTAAATATTATGCTTAATAGGCCAACACGAAGTTATATATGGATATTTTTTTTTTTTTTTCCAAACAGGCTTTATTAATGAAAATAAAGAGCAATACAATTTTGTTTATGCAATGAAAGGTTTGACAATATAAGAAGGATCACAATATAAAAATATATTACATCTTCAGTGAATCAGGTACCCAGTCTCTTGGGAAAGAACAAGTATTCATCCTCTCATTGTCCATAAAGATTTGTCTCTTTAGATGCTTGCAATTTTCCTTTAAGCCCTTTTTTTTTTTTTTTTTTTTTTTATTTTAATATTGTTATTGAGGTTCAATTCAGGGTAAACAGATTGCATGTAGCACGAGAACAGAACAAAATATTTTGTCTCATTATAGAACCAGTGCAAACAAACAAAATAATTTATAAACATAACATATTCATATATCATGTACCAATCATATTATATTATATGACTCTTGCCCTCTAAACAGAGTACTCTCTATGTGACATCCGAGGTCACACTTGGGCCTCGTATAAATATAAACTAAAGAAAGAGTACTAGGTAACATTGTACAATAGGAGACCACTCTTGGATCTCAAATAAGGAACCTCAGGGTGTTTTTGTGGCATACAATCTAGTAGATATAGTTTAGCCAACTAACAAAAATTGAGGGAAGGGGAATAGCGTTTTAAAAGGAAAACACACAATTTTAAGCGGTATAGGGAAAAATTCAAGTGAATCTGCGTTCAGTTGTTTATGAAATAAACAAAAATGTAGGGGGGGGGGCTGAGCTAATTTTTAGAAGAGCAACAAATATAAGAAGGGGTAAAGCTAATGAAGTCAAATAAGGGTCAGTAGGCTAGGATTTTCTCTAATCTCCAGACACATAAGTAATTTAGCTTAATGCTACAACTTTTTTTTTAAGTATGTACATACATATGACTTTATAAAGATGTTCTATATCACTGTGAAAGAGCAGGAAAAGAGCATAATATGAACTGAATGTCTATTACAATATTCAAATTAGGCTGCCAACAGACACACTGAATTATATCTTGCATGCTTGAACTATGGTTTGCTTTACCTACTATTCAGCAAATAGGCTTCCACCTTTAACACAAATATAGATTTCAGTGAATAATATCACATTAATTCAATGGCAACTTTAGCAGTATAAATTAGGCTGTGTTGACCTCTAGAAGTTCTTTTATGTATATTCTTTTCATATAGCTATACAGGAGGAGAGGAGGAAAGGGATAGCATACCATGGGAGCATAATAAACAAAAAATAATATACAGGTACAATTTATAGTTAAGCATATGTTAATTTGCAATCTCACAGGTCTCAAAAAAGCTTCCTAGAACAGGCATAGGTAATAAATATAGTACGGCTGACTCAATAGACTGCCCAATATATCTCCTAGATTCACAAAGCAAGGAGGGTCAAAGTACAAAATGAAAATCTCAAGCGTTATTATAAAGCTTAGCCATTTGACCATCTAAACTAGTGGCGGGCACATAAAAAAAGAGAGAGAAAAGTATCTTAAACTGACCACGAGCAGGTATCAAGTGAGTAAACCCCCTAGTGCAGATACATAAAACCTTTTGTAATATATTTAGGGGACAATATATCTGAAATTTAACCCAAAGTACCTGTGTAGACCTCAGTGAATTCTGGTTATATTAGGTACTTATCAATAACATGTCGGTTAATAGAAAGCCAAGAATGAGTACCGTAAAATAAAAAAAATAAAAAACTATAACAGTAAAACCATAATAAAGTTAGGTGAAACTATATCTATGGTCAGCAAGATATATCATAACAGAGGCTGTCATATAATCTTATACTAATTGTGCTACAATTAAAGTTCAATCTAAGCAGTCCATGTCAAAGTACAAATTGCTGCAGATTACAGCATAAGGAGAGTCCCGTGAAGATGTAAAGCCCCGTGGCAGCTCGCTAGAGCAGTGTAGGAACCTCACCCTATTCCAGATCTCCAAAATCGCATATAATCAGCCTTCGCTCCACACTCCAAGGTAAGTCTCATGATGTCATTTAGGAGAGCTACTTTGCACAGCACGCCATATAACTGAAGCAATTCGGTGACTTTTGCTAAAACTGTGGGTTTGCCTGCCGAAGTATTTACCGTCCACAAGGATTTTAGATCAAGTGGATTCCATCTCCTCTCTAAAATAGCATCGCTTCCCTTGTCGCATGTTATAGCCGGTGACACTGTTATACATGTATCGATCCCATAAGACTCTGGCTTCTCTGATAGGCCTAAATCCCCATTCTCCTGCTCCAGCGAGTAGCCAGCGAAAGGCCCTATTTGCTGCTCTCGTAGAGAAGCGGCTAGATTGTCCTCAGACACTTGTGGAGGGATCGTTTGCCACTTAACAGCCGCAAAATCTTCGGCGGGTGCAATAGATGCCTCTTTCAATGTCTGCTCTATGACAGCTTGGAACGCATCTAAGAGACTGCCCAGTCTGTATTTAATCCACGTTGAACTCGCTGTAGAAATCATCATCAGTATTCCCTCTGGTAGTTTTGAAAGCACCCAGGGATTCAATAAACGGTCTCCAGCACAAATGGCTGGCTATACTGAATAAATCAGAATAAATGGGGGGGTAGAGAAAGGTCCAGGCCGTAGCTAGGCCTCTGCTGCGCACCTCCTCTAATAAGGTCTGCCTGTGTACGTTGGCACATTAAGTCTCATACATCTGTTTCACGAGTATTTCTATTCATATAACCCTTAAGTAGAAATAAGATTTGCTGAGCTAAGGAGGGATAAACAGCAGATTTATCAGCTCCGATTTTCCACCGTACTTAAAAGGCTACCATCTTGGTCGCTGGTCGGACACGCCCCCGTTATATATGGATATTTTACCAAAGTGATGTTGGTTATAGGAGATTCAAATCAAGAAAGGAAGTAACATATGGCAATACTATATCAATATACTAAGTTTAAGATATAGGTCCCTATTTATCAAGGGCTGGTGGACCTGATCCGACAGTCCGCCAGACCCCACGAGCAATACGCTTGACGTATTCAGCATTGCACCAGCAGCTCACAAGAGCTGCTGGTGCAACGCCGCCCCCTGCAGACTCACGGGCAATCGGCTGCCAGCAGGGGGGTGTCAATCAACCTGATCGTACTCTCGATCGGGTTGATTTCCGGCGATGTCTGTTCGCCTGCTCAGAGCAGGCGCACAGGGTTATGGAGCAGCGGTCTTTGTGACCGCTGCTTCATAACTGCTGTTTCTGGCGAGTCTGCAGGCTTGCCAGAAACACAGGGCATCAAGCTGCATTCGGAGCTTAATACATATGCCCCATAGGCTAATAAAACTCCAAGAAATAAATAGTGTGTATATATAGGGCTAGGGAGGGTTGTTATTGTGGCTCCCTGGGAAATAATAAACATAATAGGTTTATTTTTTTTTTTATTTTTTTTTGAAAATGATTTTTATTGAGGCATTGAAAATTAACAACACAAAGAATATATCCAGGCACAGAACAGTAGATACAGAAAAAAAAACTCATACATTTCACATATGAAGAGTAGACAAGAATTAATTAAGACATTGGTGTGCTAGAATAGTATTTGTTATCACAGTGTCCCATCCACAGTAGTGCCATACATGTATGGAAGTTGGGATCAGTGGCATGAGATAAATAGCTAGGTCAAAAACAGAAGAATAAGGGTGAACATAAGTTATAGTACTACCATTGTGATCTCTAATATGAAATGTAAAACTGTAAATAAAAAAGATGTGTGACTGGAACATATATAGATGCCTCATTTTTTTTTTTTTTTTTTTTGTAACTGAAAACTAATGGTCCCCACTCTGCAATAAAGGCATTCTAGAAATTAAATAAAAGTAAGAGGTAGGGAGTTGGCTGTTGTCAGGCCTCCCATAGGCCTGTATATAAGGGGGGGGGGGAAACAGCGGACCAAAGCCGCTTATAATAAAGGGGAGATGGGAGGGCGGAGCCAATCAATACGTTATAAAGGTGTAGGCTAGAGGGCTATTTAATTATATGAGGTGGGGGACTCAAAGGTTAATAACATTCAGTAGATCAATAGTGAACATATCTCAACTAAATATATCTCACCGTTTAGCTAGACAAAGGATATGGACAACTATTTATAGGAAATAAACATTAACCTTGTACAATAAATATTAATCTTTTAGATTAGAAGCCTTTAACCAGGAGCATAGGGGGTAGATTTCAACCAAATATTAACATCCTTGAATAGAACAAAATTGACACGTAAATAATATAAATGAAAATGTGCACAGCTGCTAACCTCTAAGCAATTCAAATCTTCATAGTTGTACAAGTTTGAAATAATGCAATAGATACTTGTTGCTGAGCCGTGTAGTGAGTAGCATGTAATACAAAACATTTATAAGCTATCTAAGGCCTCTCAACCTGCTAAGAATCAAAGTATGACATTGAACTGGATTGGAGATATAATCATAGCAATACATATCCTGCATCTTCACCAACAAGAGAGTACAGGTGGTTGTAAGCAGATAGTGTCTTAGTTACACTTAGCACTTAGGCACTGTGATGTTAGGCAATAACATTTTTTTTCTCCTTTTCTTTTTCTGTCCTTTTCTGTTAACCAAGTAAAAAAAAACAAAAAACAAAACAAAACCGTAGAAACATGTAACATTATGGGTGTAAAACTCTGCAGTATATTGGGGACTAAAGTCTCTTGTTTACTGTAATGTGTGCAATAGCTTCATCCAATGCCCACCGGCTTGCAAGAGCCGTAGTTCACATACCCCGAGTGTCTCTGGCAAAACCATGCTAGCCAACTGATCATAAGGGAGTGTCTATCCATGGCCTTCCCATACCTTGCAGCTGGGGAAGCCTCGCAGGTCACAAACGGAGCATCAGTGAACAGCCCCTTTCCAACCCAAGAGTTGTCGGTAAAGAGGCCAAGTTCCAGTGACAAAGCTCTCACAGGATATGACCCTGGATTTGCTGGTAAGTCTATGGGGTAACCGTCAGTGGGAGCTGCTATTAGGGCTAGTGGAGGCCCTTCCTCCCGTTGCTGAGGAGTATTTTCCGTTTGGATGGCAGTAGACTGTATGAGGCTCAATTGTGTGCTTAGCCGCATTGACTCCGCCATATGGGGCTCAGCACTTCCTTGAACTCCACTGTGCGCATCCTCTGAGCACTGAGATGCATCGCAACTCACATGTGGTGCGTCCCGTATGAGTCCTCTAGGAGTATTCATAACCACACTTGTAGTCGGCTCATCCTGGTTTCCGTCCATAGTTGCCCTGAGCACCGCTATCAGGTCTACGTGATGGGCATCCAAAGTGAGGATCAAGTCACGCAACATCGCTATAGCTTGCTTCTCCATAGCGTGATATTTAGCTGAGTCTCCTCTTCAAATAACAAAGTGTGGTTGATTTTTAAAATGGCGTTTCACCTCATATAGTCAGCGCAGCAGACCAGACAGATTCTTGTGCCGATATGATAGCTAACACTGTGTTTTCCAAGCCCTTTAAACGTTCATCTTACTCTTCAAGGCTCCATAAAGATTAAAGCTTAATATATGGCTCCTTAATGTGCTCAATATAAAAAGATATTTAAACATATATTAAGAGCTCTAGAGAGATGTGTCTCTCTGCCTCGGCAGTTGGCTCCGCCCCCCATAATAGGTTTATTTTAATCAAATAAGCCATGTCATCTCGGCCGCTGACAACATGGCAATGAAACTAGGCTCTAGATACCTTCTCAAAAGCTACTTCCTAGGGAGAGGAAGAGTAGAAAACAACGGTCTCCCTGTTTAAAACAAAGCTTCTGTGCAGTCAGAATATATATAAACTTAAAACAGTGACCTTAAAACAGAGAGTCACTCAGAACACTCTCAAAAATAATGTATGAAAACTCTGTTAGTGAGCATGAACACAGTTAAGCAAATCTACTATCATTTGAAATAAAACAAGCATAAACTTCTATAGATCCAAAGGCAACAGATACCTCTGTCACATAAACCTTTTGGATTAAATACACCATTTTAGCCATAAAGAAATTGAGTCTCCTATATGTCCATGACCACGTAGGTACTGCCAGAGAGGGATGTCCTGTATGGGTGACTAGCCAGCCAGCCATCATCAAAAAGAGTTCCCGTGTTTATCCCATTCCAATTCTCACAAACATTAAAGCAGCATGATTAAAGCCCACATCAGGGAGAAAGGATTTCCGGTTCTTGATCGGTGATGTCCCCCAGTCTGAAAAAGCATAGGTATTGGAGGAGTATAACAGTACCTTGAAGCGCATATAAAGAAATTTGGAACCATGAGAGCTTGTCTCGCCCCTAAGGTGTTGTTTGGGTTTGACAGAGACCTCCCTCATTAACGCATGTGTTTTGTCTCTGACATCCCTGTTCACTAAGGTGCAATTCCCAATGAACCTGGTGTTTGGATAGCTTACATGGCTGGAATAATATTATGTACACTGATTAGGAGCCGAGGCATCAGCAGTGCAGGTTAATAAGTCTCTCTCTTCAGCCTGTGTCCTAAGATGGTGTTGAGACTGTTCTGAAAAATCTGCTCTTAAAGAAAGTGCTTTATAGGGAACATCATAGGTTGGCTAAACTTGAGCTATAGTGGTATCAGTGGATTTGTATTGTATGGCTCCCCAGTGATTTTGGTAGTTGCAGCCATGTCAGGGCTATCTTTAGCCATCAGACCTGAAAAAGTTTAATCTATCAGTAGTATAAGGCTCTGAAAGTGGTCCTTAAGAAGTCAGAGTATATTAGACTCCCAATTGTCTAATGTTGTAACATCCCCCATAGTGTTAGTATAGGATAAGCACTGCTGAAGTTCGTATACTTATATAAGTGGCATTGTTATATATGGGTTGTCCTGGTATTGTATGAAGCTCTAGAAGAAATAGCAGGATTCATACTTCAATGCAGTATTTCTAATTAGATCTGAGGGCGTACAGAGCTGTGGTATACAGTGCCTCAGTGAGTGTAGTTGAGTCTATCAGTTCCAAGCAAGGAGTAATAAAAAGTAAGCTTATGTCAGTATTGCTGGCATGTATCTGTTACTATCTTCTCCACAGCAGGGATCTTACCTCATGAGCCTGATATAGCGAAGTTGGCTCTCTTGTAGGCCTCAGGCTGTAACCCAGAGGTATGTCAGTGCTTGATCTGTGGAACAGATGCTGTGTAGGAGAGTGAGGATGGTATTACTGCTATCAAGTATTCAGCCAGGGCAGTGAGTGTGTAAGCGATGGACCCAATCAGGTGCTGCGTCACAATTTTATGACTTGCTTCTTCACCTTGGGCCTCTAATAAACGTTGGGCCGTTAGAGTCTGCTAGGCCGCTAGACGGAGTGGTTAACTGCAGTGGATGCCTCTACTGATGGACTCTCCACTGAAGAAGCGGATGTGTGTGTGGAGGCTGTTGCCAGCGGAGATATAGCTGGGTGCCTGCAGCTTGTTTCAGGATCTCATGCACTGTTTTTGGGGTGCGCCACTCCAGGATCTCTAGCGCAGCCTGGCCTGGGTTGATGTAATCGGCATGTGAGAAGAGCAGTCCTCCAATTCCCACTTGAGCTAGATGGTGTGATGATGGTGTGTGGAAAGTCGGGTCCGTAAAACCTGGCTTCGGTACCACCCAGGGCGGTCTGTTTGGCAGGATCGGTTCTCCGCATTTGTTGCACCATGCACAAGGAGAGATGACGCTTCTGTATAGTAGCCCCTCGTGTTATCTCATGCTGGGAGTTAAAGTTGGGTAAGGATGGGAAGGGTAAGTGTCCCTACTGCTAGGCTTTTGTACATGGGGTATCGGAGCTAATCTCTTAGGCGGCCATTCTCCTGCTTGGCCAGGCCACCATTCTAAGTATTTTTAAATAGCTATTCCTACTTTCCAGCCACAACTTTTCCATACCGCAGATCCCCTTAAGTCAATTGCGTATCCTATATTTTCAATGGGATCTTTCTAACGCCGGTATTTAGAGTCTTGGCTGAAGTGAGCGTTAGAACTCTAATGACAAAACTCCAGCCGCAGAAAAAAGTCAGGAGTTAAGAGCTTTATGGGCTAACGCCGGTTCATAAAGCTCTTAACTACTGTGCTCTAAAGTACACTAACACCCATAAACTACCTATGTACCCCTAAACCGAGGTCCCCCCACATTGCCGCCACTCTAATAAAATTTTTTAACCCCTAATCTGCCGACCGCACACCACCGCAACCTACATTATCCCTATGTACCCCTAATCTGCTGCCCCTAACATCGCCAACACCTACATAATATTTATTAACCCCTAATCTACCCCCCCAACGTCGCCGCTACCTTACCTACACTTATTAACCCCTAATCTGCCGACCGGACCTCGCCGCTACTCTAATAAATGTATCAACCCCTAAAGCTAAGTCTAACCCTAACACTAACACCCCCCTAAATTAAATATAATTTAAATCTAGCGAAATAAAATAAATCTTATTAAATAAATTAATCCTATTTAAAGCTAAATACTTACCTGTGAAATAAACCATAATATAGCTACACTATAACAAATAATTATATTGTAGCTATTTTAGCATTTATATTTATTTTACAGGCAACTTTGTATTTTTTTTTATCTAGGTACAATAGCTATTAAATAGTTAATAACTATTTAATAGCTACCGAGTTAAAATAATTAAAAAATTACCTGTAAAATAAATCCTAACCTAAGTTACAATTAAACTTAACACTACACTATCAATAAATTAATTAACTAAACTATCTACAATTATATACAATTAAATCAACTAAAGTAAATTACAAAAAAACCCCACTAAATTACAAAAAATAAAAAAAGATTACAAGAATTTTAAACTAATTACACCTACTCTAAGCCCCCTAAAAAAATAACAAAGCCCCCCAAAATAAAAAAATGCCCTACCCTATTCTAAAATAAAAAGATAACAGCTCTTTTACCTTACCAGCCCTTAAAAGGGCCTTTTGCGGGGCATGCCCCAAAGAAAACAGCTCTTTTGCATTTAAAAAACATACACTACCCCCCCCCCAACATTACAACCCACCACCCACCTACCCCTAATCTAACCCAAACACCCCTTAAAAAACCTAACACTAAGCCCCTGAAGATCTCCCTACCTTATCTTCACCACGCCGGGTATCAACGATCCGTCCAGAAGTGGGTCCGAAGTCTTCATCCTATCCGGCAAGAAGAGGTCCATAAGAGGGTCCGAAGTCTTCATCCCATCCGGCAAGAAGAGGACATCCGGACCGGTAGACATGTTCATCCAGGCGGCTTCTTCTATCTTCATCCATCCGGTGCGGAGCGGGACCATCTTGAAGCAGCCGACGCGGATCCATCCTCTTCTTCCGGCGACTCCCGATGAATGAAGGTTCCTTTAAGTGACGTCATCCAAGATGGCGCCCAATCGGAATTACGGTAGGAAAAATCTGATTGGCTGATTGAATCAGCCAATCAGATTCAAGTACAATCCGATTGGCTGATCCAATCAGCCAATCAGATTGAGCTCGCATTCTATTGGCTGATCGGAACAGCCAATAGAATGCAAGCTCAATCTGATTGGCCGATCCAATCAGCCAATCGGATTGAACTTGAATCTGATTGGCTGATTCAATCAGCCAATCAGATTTTTCCTACCTTAATTCCGATTGGCTGATAGAATCCTATCAGCCAATCGGAATTCAAGGGATGCCATCTTGGATGACGTCACTTAAAGGAACCTTCATTCGTCGGGAGTCGCCGGAAGAAGAGGATGGATCCGTGTCGGCTGCTTCAAGATGGTCCCGCTCCGCGCCGGATGGATGAAGATAGAAGACGCCGCCTGAATGAACATGTCTACCGGTCCGGATGTCCTCTTCTTGCCGGATAGGATGAAGACTTTGGACCCTCTTCTGGACCTCTTCTTGCCGGATAGGATGTAGACTTCGGACCCTCTTCTGGACGGATCGGTGATACCCGGCGTGGTGAAGATAAGGTAGGGAGATCTTCAGGGGCTTAGTGTTAGGTTTTTAAAGGGGTGTTTGGGTTAGATTAGGGGTATGTGGGTGGTGGGTTGTAATGTTGGGGGGTATTGTATGTTTTTTTAAATGCAAAAGAGCTGCTTTCTTTGGGGCATGCCCCGCAAAAGGCCCTTTTAAGGGCTGGTAAGGTAAAAGAGCTGTTATCTTTTTATTTTAGAATAGGGTAGGGCATTTTTTTATTTTGGGGGGCTTTGTTATTTTTTAGGGGGCTTAGAGTAGGTGTAATTAGTTTAAAATTCTTGTAATCTTTTTTTATTTTTTGTAATTTAGTGTTTGTTTTTTTTGTAATTTAGTTTAGTTGATTTAATTGTAGATAATTGTAGATAGTTTAGTTAATTCATTTATTGATAGTGTAGTGTTAGGTTTAATTGTTACTTAGGTTAGGATTTATTTTACAGGTAATTTTGTAATTATTTTAACTAGGTAGCTATTAAATAGTTATTAACTATTTAATAGCTATTATACCTAGTTAAAATAAATACAATGCTGCCTGTAAAATAAATATAAATGCTAAATAGCTACAATATAATTATTTGTTATATTGTAGCTATATTAGGGTTTATTTTACAGGTAAGTATTTAGCTTTAAATAGGATTAATTTATTTAATAAGATTTATTTTATTTCGTTAGATTTAAATTAAATTTAACTTAGGGGGGTGTTAGTGTTAGGGTTAGTCTTAGCTTTAGGGGTTAATACATTTATTATAGTAGTGGCGAGGTCCGGTCGGCAGATTAGGGGTTAATACTTGAAGTTAGGTGTCGGCGATGTTAGGGAGGGCAGATTAGGGGTTAATACTATTTATTATAGGGTTTTTGAGTCGGGAGTGAGGCGGTTTAGGGGTTAATACATTTATTATAGTGGCGGCGAGGTCCGGACGGCAGATTAGGGGTTAATAAGTGTAGTTAGGTAGCGGCGACATTGGGGGGGGGGCAGATTAGGGGTTAATAAATATAATATAGGGGTCAGCGATGTTAGGGGCAGCAGATTAGGGGTACATAGCTATAATCTAGGTTGCGGCGGTGTACGGAGCGGCAGATTAGGGGTTAATAATAATATGCAGGGGTCAGCGATAGCGGGGGCGGCAGATTAGGGGTTAATAAGTGTAAGGTTAGGAGTGTTTAGACTCGGGGTACATGTTAGGGTGTTAGGTGCAGACTTAGGAAGTGTTTCCCCATTGGAAACAATGGGGCTGCGTTAGGAGCTGAACGCTGCTTTTTTACAGGTGTTAGGTTTTTTTTCAGCTCAAACTGCCCCATTGTTTCCTATGGGGATATAGTGCACGAGCACGTTATTGAAGCTGGCCGCGTCTGTAAGCAACGCTGGTATTTAGAGTTGCAGTGGCGGTAAATTATGCTCTACACTCCCTTTTTGGAGCCTAACGCAGCCCTTCAGAGAACTCTAAATACCAGCGTTGTTTAAAAGGTGCGGGGGGGAAAAAACACTCGTAGCTAACGCACCCCTTCTAACGCAAAACTCTAAATCTAGGTGAAACAGAGGTGCAAGAGCTGAACGTCACCTCTCTTATATGTGTTAGTAGATATTCTAGATAGCCTAGATATTATTTTTTTTTCCTGATTTGGTATGTTTAATACTCTGTACTGTATTTTAAATGTATTGCGGAATTGTTACATTCTCTCTTTTACTCTTTATATTAAGCATTGCTTTTCACTGTATTTAAGCTTGCTGTGTTTAGAATTAACAAATACATTTAAAAAAATGAGATCATGACCAAAACGTTTAAGTCTTAAATTTTATTGCATTTTATACTCCAAACTGATAATCTCATAAAGTTAATATTCTATGAAGATAAATTTACTTGTCATTAAATTATGATTAGTATGTAGCAGTTGTTTTTAAATTAATTAAATGTATTTTAAACCTTTTTAATCAAATTATTATTGATGAGAACTTTATCTGGAAATATTGCTGGTTGTGTTTTCTAACACCTGCAGCAGTAAGTGCTGCTTTATTTTTGTATAACACACTAAGGTGTGCGTCTTTCTTGTTTCATTTCTCTATGACATTAATCAAGATGCAAAAATAGAGCTGATATTAAAATATATAGTGACAGCAATTTTTTTAATAGCTGCTCCATTTTTGCCTCAGTATCACTATCCCCTTCTCTATTTTTGGTGACAGTAAATGCTGTTTGTGCGTCACTAAATAATAGCTGTTCCTTACAGCTGGAACTTCAGGCCCCTGTTTTATTAGCACTTGCACGTATATTATATGGGTAGCTATGTTATTTCTATACATTGGGGGATGTTCTGTTCTACCCCCCTAAAAACCATGCTACCTATGCAATTTACTACCTCATCATCATATTAACCCTTACCTCTCTTGCATCCACCTATAGCACCATGACCTCTCAATAAACAACCCAAAGCTCCTGGGCTTCCATATTAAATCTAATTGCAACCACCATTGCTATTGATACATTTATTAACTGAACAGCTCCATATTGGTACATCTATTTGCAACTACCTTACTTCATTAAGTTAGTACATGGATCTACTAGCTCAGTAGACTTACTTGTGACCTCCCTAGTGCTATACCCTGTATAGCCCAGATCGACTCATAACTATTGACCTCTTATTACTCAGAACACTCAAGCTCCTCCCCCAAAGACCCCCACAATATGGAAGTAACAGCCAGCAGGGCTCAATATACAGGTATAGGCCAGCATGAAGCAATATGCATTTAAATAAGAAGGACAGCTTGACAGGTCAGGCAAGGGCAGCCATAAAGTAGCAGAGAGAACATATACGCTTATAAGAGGTGTTTGCACTGTTCTTAAATGGCATTAGTTGTGGTCCAAATTAATATTATAATGCTGGGTAAACCATTAAAGTCCTGGGCCTCCATTACATATAGAGCGTCACCCGCAAAAGCCGGCAACGCCGTTTTTTGCGCTGTTTTGATATCACATATACAGCGTAGCATACAAGTTATGCCCGTATATTTCACCTGTCGCTCGCAATTTTTACTCCCTTAGGCTAACATGGGACCGCGTCGTAAATCGGTATCCAATATCCAGCGCAAGGCCTTACGTGACGAAAATGGAGAAATCTTACTCCATTTTTACCTCGCCATAAAAGGCAGCAGTAGCAGGCCTTGCGCTGAGTATGGGAGCACCGTAACTCCATAAAATGTCTGCAAAAATAAACTAACACCTAACGCATGCGCAATGTCTATCTACCTGTTAACCGCAATCCCCCATCAGCCAATAGAATGCAAGCTCAATCCTATTGGCTGATTGCATCAGCCAATAGGATTTTTCCTACCTTAATTCCCATTGGCTGAAAGAATTCTATCAGCCAATCGGAATTGAAGGGACACCATCTTGGATGATGTCATTTAAAGGAACCTTCATTCGTCGGTTAGTCGTCGGATGTCTTCAAGATGGAGCCGCTCCTCGTCGAATGGAAGAAGATAAAAGATGCCGCTTGGATGAAGACTTCTGCCCGGCTGGAGGACCTCTTCTGCCCGGATCGGATGAAGACTTCTACCTGGCTGGAGAACCTCTTCTGCCCGGATCGAATGAAGACTTCTGCCCGGCTGTGTGAAGACGGCTCAAGGTAGGGTGGTCTTCAAGGGGTTAGTGTTAGGTTTTTTAAGGGGGGATTGGGTGGGTTTTAGAGTAAGGTTGGGTGTGTGGGTATTAATGTTGGGGGGGTTGTATTTCTTTTTTTACAGGTAAAAGAGCTGATAACTTTGGGGCAATGCCCCGCAAAAAGCCCTTTTAAGGGCTATTTGTAATTTAGTATAGGGTAGGGAATTTTATTATTTTGGGGGCCTTTTTTATTTTATTAGGGGGCTTAGATTAGGTGTAATTACTTTAAACTTCCTGTAATTTTTTTATTTTCTGTAATTTAGTGTTTGGTTTTTTTGTACTATAGTTTATTTTATTGTATTTACTTTTAGGTAATTGTAGTTAATTAATTTAATTAATTTAATGATAGTGTAGTGTTAGGTGTAATTGTAACTTAGGTTAGGATTTGTAAATTTGTAGTTATTTTAACTAGGTAGCTATTAAATAGTTATTAACTATTTAATAGCTATTGTACCTAGTTAAAATAAATACAAAGTTGCCTGTAAAATAAAAATAAATCCTAAAATAGCTACAACGTAATTATTAATTATATTGTAGCTATCTTAGGGTTTATTTTATAGGTAAGTATTTAGTTTTAAATAGGAATAATTTAGTTAATAATAGTAATATTATTTAGATTTATTTAAATAATATTTAAGTTGGGGGGGTGTTAGGGTTAGGGTTAGACTTAGGTTTAGGGGTTAATAACTTTATTAAAGTGGCGGCGACGTTGGCGGCGCAGATTAGGGGTTAATACATTTAATAGGCTATGTGGACTATGGCCGTTTATGGGTTAATACTTGAATAGGTTAATTGTGTTGTGGGCTATGGCGGTTTAGGGGTTAATAATTTAGTTATTACTTGGGGTGTGTGCTATGGTGGTTTAGGGGTTAATAATTTAGTTATTACTTGCGGTGTGGGCTATGGCGGT
Source organism: Bombina bombina (assembly GCF_027579735.1). Classification (NCBI taxonomy): domain Eukaryota; kingdom Metazoa; phylum Chordata; class Amphibia; order Anura; family Bombinatoridae; genus Bombina; species Bombina bombina. The sequence continues at coordinate 560,520,469 of NC_069504.1, forward strand.
TTAGGGGTTAATAATTTAGTTTTTATTTGCGGTGTGGGCTATGGCCGTGTAGGGGTTAATAATTAGGCTTATTGCGTTGTGGGGGGTTGTCGGTCTAGGGGTTAATACATTTATTATTAGTAGTGAGAGGGGGGATTGTGGATATAAGGGTTTTTACGTGTCGGCTTATTTTTGGGAGGCAGGTTAGACTTTTACGGGAGATTTGTTATTTTCTTTACTTTTATTAGGCGCCGGCAGTTTCTAAAGTGCCGTAAGTCACTAGCGACTCCAGAAATTTGTAGTTACGCTCATTTCTGGACATCGCTAGTTTATCCAACTTAAGGCACTTTATGAACTGCCGGCGCCGTATATGTAATACCCCGATGTGCGAGGTGAAATTACAGGCAGCGCAGGTTCCCATGCTTGCGCCGAAACCTGCGTCGTATATGTGTTTGCACCCCTTGTGTCTCTCTGTGCCTTAGGAGGAGCATGCACCAACCCTAAGTGCAACAGCCTTATAACATATATTTTGCTATAAATAATATTTTTCATTCCTTTCCCATGAAAGAATTATTTATTTTTGTTGTCATGGTAATATTACCAGCCACAATTTTGTTAGTGATTTTAGCTCCCTCTATATGTGTTACCACCCATCAACCAAGCTGTAACTAGAAATATCTGGTTTTACTGTAATACAGATGGTAAAAGAGACTTAAGAAATGTGAGTTGCTATTTTTGTTAACATTGGCTCCTTTTAACAACAAGGCTTATAATCTAGATCTATATCAGTTATACCACAAAAGAATAGAATAGATTTAAAATATGTATCTTTCAAAAGAAAAGGAATTTTATATTCTTTACCAATCACAGTATAAAACAATCATTAACAGTAATCGACCTAATGCTGGGACAGAGGTCGCTTGATCCTACTTACTGGAATACGAGGAACTGCTGTGCGATTGTCAGGGTTTTTTCCCTGTTGTGTTTGCCATGTGCTGCTGGCAGCCATTTTACTCACCTCTCTTCCTGACTATGGTGCATTGTGGGGGATGCTGCTCATTTCCTGCACTTCCTTTTATGGCCAGACTGGTGTGCATCATCAATGTGAGACAGGATACAGTCTCAGAATTGTGATGTCATCACTTATTATTTAAAGGGCCTCTGTTCAGTATGCTTTTCCTTTGCGTTGTCTCAGACCTGTTTGTGAGAGTTCCTGTGTATTACCTGGCTGTCTGACATCCTTCCTGGTTCCTGATCCCTGGCTTGTTCCTGACTCTGCTGTTTTCCTTGGTCCTGATTCCGGCTCATCTGACTATTCGCTTTGGCTCCTGATGCGGCTCATCTGACTACAAGCTCTGGTTTTGACTCCTGGCTTGTTATTTGACTTGTGGACTTTTTATTTTTACTATTAATAAAGGTGTGATTATTTTTGCACTTCTCGTCTCAGTCTGATTCCTGGCACCCAGCCATTACGCAAAGGCCATGAATCCTGATGGTGCTAATAATCCACCTTTACCTGCCATCATTTCCAGGATGGATGAACAGAATCACCGCTTGGATCAATTTGCACTAGCCCTGCTGACTCGCACTGCGCATTTGAACCAAAGTGTCCCGCAAGTTATGGCTGCTCCTGTTTCCGCTGATGCACCTATGCCTACCAGGAGCATGTACGGTTCTGCACCTCTACTTCAGCGATATGGAGGCGATCCTATTCAGTGCAGAGAGTTTTTGAACCAGGTGGGCATTTACTTTGAGATGTTACCTCAAGCGTTTCCCTCTGACAGAGCTAAAGTGGGATTTCTCATCTCATTACTCTCTGACACAGCTCTTGCCTGGGCTAATCCCTTGTGGGAGACTAATAAACCTGTGATTTCAAATTACCCTGAATTTGTGGCCTCCTTTCTAAAGGGTATTTGATGTTCCGGCTCGCTCCTCCTCTGCTGCTAAACGACTCATGTCCATTCAGCAAGGTACAAGATCTGTTGCTCAGTATGCTATTGAGTTCCGTACGCTTGCTGCAGAGATAGGTTGGAACAATGAAGCCCTTGTTGCTGCCTTATTTCATGGGCTCTCTAATGCGAATAAAGTCGAAGTTGGTGCCAGAGATTTACCCGAGGATCTCGAGGCATTGGTGTATTTTTTTGATCCTAATTGACATCAGACTCAGAGAGAGGCCCTCTTTCAAGGAGCGTTTGCGGAAACCTCCTGTTCCGTTGTCTCCTATGTGTTCATTCCCACCCATGCCTCCCTCTCCTCCCATGCTTCCTGGTCCTGAGTCACCAGGTACTGCTGAGCCAATGCAGCTGGGATTCACGCATCTCTCCGCGGTGGAGAGGGCCTTTAGGAGGAGGGAGGGGCTCTGCCTCTATTGTGGTTTACAGAGCCACCTTTTGAAGTCTTATCCTACACGGCCGGGAAACACTCACACCTAAGGTCCTGTCGGGGGAAGACATTGGGTGGTTTATCCTCATTCCCAGAACCGCTTAAGGAGAATCCTTTGGTCACGGTTGTCCTTTCCTGGGTGGACTCCTCCATAGTCACCCAGGCTCTTGTTGACTCCGGTGCTGCGGTCTATTTTATTGACAGTGCATTTGTATCAAAGCACTCCATTCCTGTTTTGCCTCGGTCCGTTCCGCTTGCTATTGAGGCCATTGATGGCAGGCCGTTTCAGTCCGCACTCATTACTCACAAAACTACTCCGTGGTCCATGGCTGTTGGGGCTCTCCATTTTGAAACCCTCCAGTTCCAGGTGATAAACTCTCCGCATTTTCCGGTTGTTCTGGGTTATCCCTGGCTCCAAAAGCACAATCCCAGTCTCGAGTGGTGCAGGTCCGAAATTTTGTCGTGGTCCCCGCAATGTATTTCCACTTGTCTACGGAAACCAGTTAAAGTCTTGTGCACTTCTTCGGTATCTCAATTGCCAGAGGAGTACCGAGAGTTCCTAGATGTGTTTGACAATGTGCGTGCTGGTACGTTGCCTCCTCACCAGTCTTACGATTGTGCGATAGACCTGCATCCCGGAGCCATTCCTCCTCAGGGCTGGGTGTACCCTCTGTCTGTTGCAGAGAATTGTGCTATGGAGGAGTATGTTGCCGATGCTCTGTCGCGGGGGATCATCCGCAAATCCTGCTCTCCTGCAGGGGGTGGCGAGTTAAGACCATGTATCGATTATAGGGGTCTTAATCGTCTTACCATTAAGAATGCTTACCCGATTCCGCTTATTACAGAACTCTGTGACCGCCTCAAGGAAGTACAATCTCGTTAGGATTAAGGAGGGCCACGAATGGAAAACAGCATTTAACACCAGGAGCGGGCATTATGAGTATCTTGTAATGCCCTTTGACCTATGTAATGCTCCTGCTGTTTTTCAGGAATTTATTAATGATGCCCTGCGAGATATGTTGCAACAGTGTGTTGTGGTTTACTTAGACGACATCCTCATACACTCACCCACACTTGAGGCTCATCGTTTTGATGTTACACGGTTTCTTCAGAGACTACGTGAGAACGGCCTGTTTTGTAAACTCGAGAAATGTGAGTTCCATCAGACTCAAGTAACCTTCCTAGGTTATGTTATCTCCGTTGCAGGGTTCTCCATGGATCCTGACAAGTTATCTGCAGTTCTGCAGTGGCCTCGCCCAGTTGGTCTTCGGTCTATTCAATGTTTTTTGGGGTTCGCCAATTACTATAGAAAGTTTATTAAAAACTTTTCTTCCTTGGTCAAGCCTATCACAGACATGACCCGTAAAGAGAATGATACACTCCATTGGTCACCTACTGCCATTAAGTCCTTTGATAGTCTTAAGACTGCCTTTGCTGCTGCTTCAGTTCTGGCTCATCATAATCCTGTCCTGCCTTTCATTCTTGAGGTCGATGCGTCTGAGACTGGAGTAGGTGCCCTCTTGTCTCAACGTCCTACGCCTGACGGTTCCTTGCATCTGTGTGGTTTCTTCTCTAAGAAATTGTCTCCAGCGGAGTGCAATTATGAAATTGGCGACAGGGAATTACTGGCCATAATTTTGGCACTTAAGGAATGGAGGCATCTTCTCGAGGGTACTAGCCAGTGCTCATTCTTACTTACCACAAGAATTTAACTTATCAATCTGAAGCAAAATGTTTGTCGCCCTGACTGGCCAGATGGGCGATATTTTTATCTTGGTTTAATTATGTGGTCTTCTACCTGCCTGGTAGTAAGAATGTTAAGGCTGATGCCCTCTCTCGACAATTTTTGCCTCTGTCCAAGGAGGAGTCTGTACCTACTCCTGTTATACCTCCTGACCATATTTTGGCTACCATACGTACTAATTTGACTTCTCCCTTGGGGGAGGAGATCCTGGCTGCACAAACCAATGCACCTCCTGAGAAACCTAGTTGTAAGTGTTTTGTTCCTGAGAATCTTCTAACTAAATTTTTGCACACTTACCACTATCCTAAAGCCGCAGGTCACCAAGGCAAGAACCAAATGATTTAGTCTGTCACTCGACAATTCTTGTGGCCAGGTCTTCGTTCTGATATTGCTGCGTATGTTGCCTCCTGCTCAGTTTATGCACAGAATAAGACTCCTCAACGTCTTCCTATGGGTCTTCTTCAACCTATTGCTAATGGTGAGCGTCCTTGGATACATGTTTCCATGGACTTCATTGTCAAGCTCCCTGTTTCCAATGGCAATACTGTTATCCTTATGGTAGTTGACTGTTTTTGTAAAATGTCACATTGCATTCCCTTGATGAAGCTGCCTACCGCTCAGGAACTTGCTTCGATTTTTGCCCGGGAGGTCTTCCGTTTACATGGGTTACCCAAGGAGATAGTGTCGGACCGGGGTAGCCAGTTTGTCTCCAGGTTTTGGCGTCCCTTTTGTGCTCAAATGGGGATCCAGCTTTCCTTCTCCTCTGCATATCACCCTCAATCCAATGGGGCTGCGGAACGGTCTAATCAAGCTCTGGAACAGTTCCTCCGTTGCTATGTCTCAGATCACCACAGTAATTGGTCTGAACTGTTACCTTGGGCAGAGTTTGCTCGTAATAGTGCTATTAATGCTTCCTCCAAGTTATCCCCGTTCATGGCGAATTATGGGTTTCAACCATCCTTGTTGCCCGATTCATTCATGTCTCAGGGTATTCTGGCTTTGGAGGAGCATCTCTGGCAACTCCGTTCCATGTGGGTGCAAATTCAGGATTGCCTTCATCGTTCCATGCAGCGCAAGTTGCAGGCTGATCGTAGGCATCTGCCCGCACCTTCCTACCAGGTTGGTGAGAGAGTTTGGCCACGAATGGAAAACAGCATTTAACACCAGGAGCTGGCATTATGAGTATCTTGTAATGCCCTTTGACCTATGTAATGCTCCTGCTGTTTTTCAGGAATTTATTAATGATGTCCTACGAGATATGTTGCAACAGTGTGTTGTGGTGTACTTAGACGACATCCTCATACACTCACCCACACTTGAGGCTTATCGTTTTGATGTTACACGGGTTCTTCAGAGACTACGTGAGAACGGCCTGTTTTGTAAACTCGAGATGTATGTTATCTCCGTTGCAGGGTTCTCCATGGATCCTGACAAGTTATCTGCACTTCTGCAGTGGCCTCGCCCAGTTGGTCTTCGGTCTATTCAACGTTTTTTGGGGTTCGCCAATTACTATAGAAAGTTTATTAAAAACTTTTCTTCCTTGGTCAAACCTATCACAGACATGACCCGTAAAGAGAATGATCCACTCCATTGGTCACCTACTGCCATTAAGGCCTTTGATAGTCTTAAGAATGCCTTTGCTGCTGCTCCAGTTCTGGCTCATCCTAACCCTGTCCTGCCTTTCGTTTTTGAGGTTGATGCGTCTGAGACTGGAGTAGGTGCCCTCTTGTCTCAACGTCCTACGCCTGACAGTTCCTTGCATCTGTGTGGTTTCTTCTCTAAGAAATTGTCTCCAGCGGAGTGCAATTATGAAATTGGTGACAGGGAATTACTGGCCATAATTTTGGCACTTAAGGAATGGAGGCATCTTCTCGAGGGTACTATTCAACTTATCTATCTGAAGCAAAACGTTTGTTGCCCCGACAGGCCAGATGGGCGCTATTTTTGTCTTGGTTTAATTATGTGGTCTTCTACTTGCCTGGTAGTAAGAATGTTAGGGCTGATGCCCTCTCTCGACAATTTTCCCCTCTGTCCAAGGAGGAGTCTGTACCTACTCCTGTTATACCTCCTGACCATATTTTGGCTACCATACATACTAATTTGACTTCTCCCTTGGGGGAGGAGATCCTGGCTGCACAAACCAATGCACCTCCTGAGAAACCTAGTGGTAAGTGTTTTGTTCCTGAGAATCTTCGATCTAAACTTTTGCACACTTACCACTATCCTAAAGCTGCAGGCCACCCAGGCAAGAACCAAATGATTTGGTCTGTCACTCGACAATTCTGGTGGCCAGGTCTTCATTCTGATATTGCTGCGTATGTTGCCTCCTGCTCAGTTTGTGCACAGAATAAGACTCCTCGACGTCTTCCTGTGGGTCTTCTTCAACCTATTGCTAATGGTGAGCGTCCTTGGATACATGTTTCCATGGACTTCATTGTTGAGCTCCCTGTTTCCAATGGCAATACTGTTATCCTTATGGTGGTTGATCGTTTTTCTAAAATGTCACATTGCATTCCCTTGATGAAGCTGCCTACCGCTCTGGAGTTTGCTTCAATTTTTGCCCAGGAGGTCTTCCGTTTACATGGGTTACCCAAGGAGATAGTGTCGGACCGGGGTAGCCAGTTTGTCTCCAGATTTTGGTATTCCTTTTGTGCTCAAATGGGGATCCAGCTTTCCTTCTCCTCTGCATATCACCCTCAATCCAATGGGGCTGCGGAACGGTCTAATCAAGCTCTGGAACAGTTCCTCCATTGGTATGTCTCAGATCACCACAATAATTGGTCTGAACTGTTACCTTGGACAGAGTTTGCTCATAATAGTGCTATGAATGCTTCCTCCAAGTTATCCCCGTTCATGGTGAATTATGGGTTTCAACCATCCTTGTTGCCCGATTCATTCATGTCTCAGGGTATTCCTGCTTTGGAGGAGCATCTCCGGCAACTCCGTTCCATGTGGGTGCAGATTCAGGATTGCCTTCATTGTTCTATGCCTTTTGTCCTCCCGTGGGGGAGGGGTCGTTGAGGGGAGGGTACTGTCAGGGTTTTTCCCTGTTGTGTTTGCCATGTGCTGCTGGCAGCCATTTTACTTACCTCTCTTCCTGACTATGGTGCATTGTGGGAGATGCTGCTCATTTCCTGCACTTCCTTTTATGGCAAGACTGGTGGGCATCATCCATGTGAGACAGGATGCAGTCTCAGAATTGTGATGTCATCACTTATTATTTAAAGGGCCTCTGTTCCGTATGCTTTGCCTTTGCGTTGTCTCAGACCTGTTTGTGAGAGTTCCTGTGTATTACCCGGCTGCATGACGTCCTTCCTGGTTCCTGATCCCTGGCTTGTTCCTGACTCTGCTGTTTTCCTTGTTCCTGATTCCGGCTTGTCTGACTATTTGCTTTGGCTCCTGACTCGGCTCATCTGACTACCAGCTCTGGTTTTGACTCCTGGCTTGTTATTTGACTTGTGGACTTTTTATTATTTTTTGCTATTAATAAAGGTGTGATTATTTTTGCACTTCTCGTCTCAGTCTGATTCCTGGCACCCTGACAGCGATGAGACTTGCTCACCTGCAAAGCTACTGCACCTGAGGTTTTCTCCTGAGGCGCGAAAGCCGCCATCTTGCGCCACACATCAGATTCAGCTAAGTGCCGTAACTATCCTAATTCTTCTAGCCAGATTACAGCAGCTGGGACAACTAATAGCCATCAGACTCTTTTGACCAACCTTTTGTATCTTGCCGGGCTGACCTGTACAGGAGAAACACAGGAGCAAATCCCCCTAGTTTCACATGTGATACCTAGTGTAGCTGCAGTTTTAGGGGGATATTTATCAAGCCGTCAACCGCAAATACGCTGGAATTCCGAAGCATAATTGTTGCCAGCTTGTTTTGAGCTAGTTATGAAAGCCTACAGACCGGTAAAAGTTGAAATTTGTGACGTAACATACGATCCGCCGGTCTGAATCCGACGCAGATTGATGCTTACATCGTTACAGATGTTCTGAATACACATTCGGCTCTATCTGACACTTTTTGCCAGTTATCAGCTTTCTAACAGGTACGCTCGCTATTCCGGCCCAGCGTACCTGGTTTTCAATCCGCCATCCTGGAGGCCGCGGATGCCATAGGAATCAATGGGAGTCTGAAAGCAACAAAAGCTTATGTTTGATGCTGCCAGATATCCTATTGATTTCTATGGTTGAAAACAAGTAACGTTAATACCTAACACCCTAATATAAGCCCCGCGTCTAAACACCCCTAATCGGCCGCCCTGACTCCGCAGCAACCTAAATAAAAGTATTAAACCCTATCCCGTCGCTCCCTGACCCCGCCGCAACTAAATAAAGTTATTAACCCCTATCCCGTCGCTCCCCGACACAGCCACTACTAAATAAACGTATTAACCCCTAAACCTCTGGCCTTCCACATCACTACCACTAACTAAACCTATTAACCTCTAAACCGCCAGACCCCATGTCGCCATAAACTAAATTAAGCTATTAACCCCTAAACCTAACAAGCCGCTAACTTTAAATTAAAATTACTACATCCCTATCTTCAAATAAATTTAAACTTACCTGTAAAATTAAAATAAACTATTTTAAACTATTAATTAACTTACCCTAACTATTATACTACGCTTAAATTAAACTACCAATTAAATTAACTAAATTACATATTAAAAAATCCCTTACCCTACTCAAATTATTTAAATCTACTATTTAATAAGGTTTATTTAGCTTTATTAAAAATTACTAAATTACGGGGGGGGGGGCGTGTCTAACCACCGACCAAGATGGCTGCTGTTTAAGATAAGTCTGAATATAGGAGCTGAATATTCTGCTGATTATCTCTCCCATACCTTACATATCCTGTTCTCTTCAGAATAACTGCGACTAGCATTCCCTATGGAACAGATTAATGTGACTTTTACACATTCATAGACATAAGCAGACCGGAACAGAGAAGGTGCGCAGCAGAGGCCTAGCAGCGGCCTGTGCCTCTCTCTCCCCCCCAATTTTCTGACTAGTCAGTTTAATCAGCCAAATGTGCTGACCCATGAACTCCTTTATTGCGATATCTAACACCATCGGGTGTACAACTTAACTGTATAGCATACAATTATAGCAGATATGCAGTAACTGCCTTTTTACTCAAAGAGGAAGCAACACTTAACTTCTATACAGGGAGACCTATCTAGCGTAACTTAAGCTAAGCAGTGTAAATGGAGGCCGTAGACAGATGGGAGACGGAGATGAGCCAGCGCATCCGCAATCACTTTTTGCAGTTAGAGACGGAGCTCTGTGCAATCATCAGCACACAGTGGCATCCCAACGGAATCAGACCGATACCTGCTGTATCCTCCCCATACGATACCTGCACCCACAGAAATGAAGAAAACCGTGTTGCAATCCACTTGCCAACAGAACCTGTCCTCCCGGTCTCTAATGGATCCTCATTTTTTGATGCTCCCCTTTTGGAGGCTCCTGAGTTCGAGCAGGATCTACACTATGAAACGCAGTCTCTCTCAGACTGTGTAGGCACTACTGGTGGTTCAGGGGAAAACGAGGCAGGCGATATTTGTCCGGTGAGTGAAGCGTCAGTAGATCCACAGAGAGGCCCCTCTCATATCGTATTGATGGACCATTACCTGTACAATGGGGAGAATATCCTGTGCCGCTCTGTGGCCTCTGCGTTGACTGGGGCTTGGAGCGCTATGGGAGGAAAGACGCCACTATACTGTAGAATGCTGGTTCAGCTAGGCAGCAAGCGGTCACTGAACTGGGGCGTTTGGCACTGGCTACCACTTCAGAAACGACCCGCTGTACCAGTCAACCTCCATAGCAGCTGTCGTCAAGGTGTGGGCTGAGGAGAGCGACAGGAGACCCAGGGCTACTAAAACAAGATGTAAATTGCTGAGCCCTAGTCGTTAAACCTGATCCCTGGGGAGGGCATTACAGCAGCTTAGGTGGACAGACAACTACATCCTAAGCATATCTGTTGTTAAATTCTTGGCTATCCTTATGAGGACATTACGTCTGAGATACTACTGATGGCCAAAGACTATTCTACCCTCATACTCACTGAAATATAGTTATATACAGAACATTTTGTTTACAGCAGTTTACATAAGCTAAGTAATATGTTCAGGTTCCTTAATGTTTATGTCTATGCATAATATTTCTGTTTACTGTTCTTAACTGTGTGGTCATTTCCCCCTGGTACAGTACCCTGGCTTAAATATCCATAGAGTAACCTGATAGAGCTAGTTACCGATGTATAGGGCCCAAGGATGGGATGCTGTTTTACACCATCAAATGACTATGCATTTACAGGTCCTTAATACATACCCATCAAGATATATCCCTAAGCCCACAGTGATCTCATTGAATATTGGAGATAACAATTCATTCTATCAAGGGTAACAACTACGGTCTGCCCTATCAATACATCAATACACCTACTAGTATTAATCAGCTGCTGTACATATTCAAGGATGCCATAATACCATCTTGCAATACTGAAGCGGTAATGGTTGTGATTTCTTATCTGTAGTATGCACATCTATAAAGACCACTGCTTAACCTAGGTCCCCTGGACATTAAAATTGAGGCTTTCCAGAGATAGAAGCAGGAGTAGTTGTTGGTGTCAGTTTATACCAGATACACTTATATTATTATGGTACCATGGATATATTCCAATTACATTGTTATATATTTGCTTGTCAGATTAAGTTTATATATATGACATATGCCCTATAAATTCAGATAACAGAGTCATCATTTATGATCCATGAGTGGGCAATATTTGTTAGATATTTATGAAAAATATAAACTCAGAGGTTTTTTCTTAGGGACTCAAGAGTAGTCTCCTAGTGAACATGATAATCCTTTGAATTTTTGTGTAAATAGTAGTACTAAGAGGCCAATAAGAGGCCTCACGTGACTAGTAGAGGGTTTATATTGTTAGCAAGGCATACGTTATACTACATTTTCCAATATTGTCAGTTACACACAACCTGTTTATTTTGTATAGATGTATTCATAATATGTCTGAAAGTAATTTTGTTGTCTAATTTTTGCTGACATTCCTGATGTTTATGTCTTGATTTTTACCTCAATAAAAAGTATATTTAAAAAAAAAAAAAAAAAAATTACTAAATTACAAAAAAAAAATAAACGCTAAGTTACAAAAAATAAAAAACACTAAATTACGGGGAAAAATAACACATTATCAAAATAAAATACCCCCCCCCAAAAAAAACCTAGCCTACAATAAACTACCAATTGCCCTTAAAAGGGCCTTTTGTGGGGCACTGCCCCAAAGAAATCAGCTCTATTACCTGTTAAAAAATACAAACATCCCCCAACAGTAAAACCCACCACCCAACCAACCAACCCCCCAAATAAAAACCCTATCTAAATTAACCTAAGCTCCCCATTGCCCTGAAAAGGGCATTTGTATGGGCATTGCCCTTAAAAGGGCATTTAGCTCTTTAACTGCCCAGACCCTACTCTAAAAATAAAACCCACCAAAAAAACCCTTAAATAAACCTAACACTAACCCCTGATGATCCACTTATAGTTCTTGAAGTCCTGCTTGAAGGATCCATCCAGCCGGCAAGAAATCTTCATCCGAGCGGGAAGAAGTCTTCACCGGGCGGCCTCTTCCAGCTTCATCCAGACGGCGAAGTCTTCATCCAGGCGGCATCTTCTATCTTCATCCATCCGGCGCAGAGTGGGTTCATCCTGAAGACATCCGGCACGGAGCTCCTCTTCCATACGGTCGTCGCCGTAAACTGGAACTTGAATGCAAGTGACATCATTCAATATGGCGTCCCTTGCATTCCTATTGGCTGAAAGGTTCCAATCAGCCAATAGGATTAGAGCTGCTAAAATCCTATTGGCTGTTCCAAAAATAGTTGGGTGAGAGTTTCCAGTGGGAGGAGCTGTGCAGTGTGAACACACTGTGTCGGCGTTGGGAGCCGAAGTTCGGACAGCTCTATACTATTCTCTCCTATTGCCTTATCTCCCGCTGTCGGTGCGGCTAGCATCCTAGGGAGTCGGGCAAGTTCTATTCAAGCCCAGGCAGGAAACCGACAAAAGACTCACTATCGGCTTTTATGTCAGAGCCGCAACTTCGTTCCACTGTCGAGGTTTGGTAACCTGAGTACCGGGACCAGTGATTCCTACTTGTTTTGTTCACCGTCGCCTGCACAACATGTCTCTACGATAGCGAGACAGCCTATTCCATTAAAGGCATACATAAGCAGAAATACAGCATCTTGTAAGTACGGTGGTGGATAGCGACAGAGCATTACCTGCATTGGACAAACCCTGAGGACCAGCCGTGCCCGTTGTGGGGTAGCGATACCTCCTAGGGCACCTCTAGGACGGTAACTTCTCTGAGATCATTGGAAGTAACAAAAGTAAAGGCACCTGCAGCTTGCTGTTCTGGGACGTAGCAGCTGAAGATTCCTGGCCAATCTGAAAACGGCTCATTGTGCGAGCCCCCCCACCCACCCAATAGGAAACGAAGGTGTGTCAGGAAGCAGACGACACCCACCATTTTCATACGGAGCTCACACAGATCTGCTAAGTAACCCAGATACTGTCCAGCTTAAGGAGGGGAGCAGTTTGCGGACTGAAAACCATCAGGAGAGCCCAAGAGTAACTCTCTTAGGACTGAGCTAACGGACTGGGCGACTGTTACAAACTGCTATTTGTAACTGGTCCTTTAAATGGAAAATTGCCCTGCTTCCCTGGATTTTGGAGAAGCCTATTTGCCAGCCTCCTTCCTCATGACTATGGCCCCTGGAAGATTGTGCCCCTGAAAACATATTAACTTTTATTTGGTGTGTATGGCCCTTTAAGAACCGTCTGGGGACATATTGTGACTTTGGTGAACAATGCCCCTTTAACACTATGTCCCCAGACCTGTAAAATAGCTTGTCCCTGGCTTTCTCCCACTTGGTTCAGTGAATGGGACTTGATGAGCCAGGTGCCACACAGGCAGAGTGTTCCACAGAGGGGGAGCACTGTTACAGAGGCATTGGTTTTCATTGTGTGCCATTAAGTGCTATGTGACAGACCCTTCGGTCAGAACTAAAGAGATAACTTTGTTCAGCTTCAAGAAGCATTCTAAATACAAGTTTGCTGGGATCAGCTCTAATTAAGTTTAGTGAAAAACATTCCCATTGTCTAATCAGACTGCTAGTAGTGATAAGGTGGACTGCATTGTTTTCTTGTGTGTAATGTTATCTGCTGTTGTGGCCTGTAAAAGGGCGTTGTCTCGCTATCTAAATGCATCAAATGTGTGATTGGGGATTTTATGCCTGCCCCTGAGAGTGTCTTTTTTGCATGTAACCTCAATAAAAACCAGGCTGTGTGTTCCAGCACATCAGACCTATTCTGACCCTCTAACTTGCAGCTTTGACTCATGTTTGTAGGGCACAGCTGTTATCACTACAGGGATTGCTATGCTCTATATACTCCCTTAGCTACTGAGCTCCTGTAAGAGCTCTTGTTCCTGATCCTGCTTCGCTCTAAAGAAAGAAGAGGTTCACCTACTGGAGCCTGGTCGTATGTCCAGGGCGCAGAGCATACGGCGAGATACCAGCCCAGCAGCGGTGGTTCGTAGAGTCTGCATTACGTATGGTGGCTACGCAGTAGTTATAGTGTCTACGGTGCTGATGATCCCTTGGGGAGCGCTAGGAGCATCCTTTTCTACGGTCCAACTTCCAGCCAGCCTGGAGGCAACTGTAACATTTGGCGGCAGCGGTGGGATGGCGCCTAGCGCAAGGAGCAGCACCCCAACAGCACTGGTATCGTAGGAGAGTTATTGAGGGCAACGCTAGCCACTGCGCAGCGTCCCTACCTACAGCAGCATGGAGCTGACAAGATACTGGTCAGAACCATGTGAAGAGCACCTCAACCGGATCCGTCGCTATGAGGTCGGGGATTTCGTTCCAGAGGTAAAGAGGCGGCTAGTCCGATATGGTCCAGACCCTGCGCAGGAGGTTGTCAGTCGCATCATCCGGGAATTGGATATGGAGAACGAAGCGGCACGAGCCTTTGAGCGCCAACTGTGGAGTTTGAGGGTATGGACACCTGGTCTCTCTCCCCAGCTGCAGCATGTTCCACAGGGAGAGGAGAGCAGCGACCTCCCTCCCCAGCGGCAGTATACCGCGCAGAGGGAAGAGACAACCGGTCTCCTTCCCCAACCCCAACCAGAGATACTAGAGGCAGCAGGCCTCATAGACTGGTCCTGGGAGGACCCCCAGCAGGCAGGTGGAGATGGGACCGCAGTCTCTCTACCGGCCCTACAGGGATGCTGGGCAGGCGGCCCAGATCCCCAGCGACAGACCCAGCTACAGGGAGGGGAGAGCATCGACCTCCCTCCCCAGCCGGAGTGTGCCTTCCAGGGAGAGGAGACAACCGGTCTCTCTCCCCAGCCGCAGCATGTTCCACAGGAAGCGGAGAGCATCGACCTCCCTTCCCAACGGCCGCCGGAGTATCAGGAGGAGGAGGTAAGCCAATCTCCCCCTCCCCAGCTAACTCCTAACTTGGGCCCAGGGTTAACAGTGGAGATGTTAACCCCCACTGACCCCCACGTTCCCTTTGCCACCGGGCAGGACTATGCCCCAATTCCCCCAGCAGAAGAGCTGGCATCAGGACAGAGCGCTGCTGGCCTCTGCCCTACAGACCCCCTTGTTACAGGACTGGCCTGCAAACCCCTCACCCCAGCAGAAGTGCTGGCACCAGGGCAGAGTGCCGCTGGCCTCTGCCCCCCAAGTACCACCAGCTATTTGCCCAGCTGCGCCAGGAAGGCAGAGGATGCTACACTTTCATCCTACAACCTGGAACCTACAGGCCAGTACTACTTATTGTGGGGGGGCTACTTTGCTGCTAATGTTTATTTGTGGGTGGGTTGCAAGACTAACTTAGGCACTGACCGACAGAAGGTCAGGTGCCTGGTTAGTCTCCCTCCAAAAGGGGAGATATGTTACAAACTGCTATTTGTAACTGGCCCTTTAAATGGAAAATTGCCCTGCTTCCCTGGATTTTGGAGAAGCCTATTTGCCAGCCTCCTTCCTCATGACTATGGCCCCTGGAAGATTGTGCCCCTGAGAACATATTAACTTTTGTTGGGTGTGTGTGGCCCTTTGAGAACCGTCTGGGGACATATTGTGACTTTGGTGAACAATGCCCCTTTAAGACTATGTCCCCAAACCTGTAAAATGATTTG
This sequence comes from Bombina bombina, assembly GCF_027579735.1. Classification (NCBI taxonomy): domain Eukaryota; kingdom Metazoa; phylum Chordata; class Amphibia; order Anura; family Bombinatoridae; genus Bombina; species Bombina bombina. Next base: position 560,535,815 of record NC_069504.1, read on the forward strand.
TTCCTGGCTTTCTCCCACTTGGTTCAGTGGATAGGGCTTGCTGAACCAAGTGCCACACAGGCAGAGTGTTCCACAGAGGGGGAGCACTATTGCAAAGGCATTGGTTTTCATTGTGTGCCATTAAGAGTTAATTTTGTTCAATTCTAAATACAAGTTTGCTGGGATCAGCTCTAATTAAGTTTAGTGATAAACTTTCCCATTGTCTAATCAGATTGCTAGTGATAAGGTGGACTGCATTGTTTTCTTGTGTTTAAAACTTGTTATCTGCTAAAGAAATGTAATTCTACTATGGCCTGTCAAAGGGCATTGCCTCTCTATCTAAATGTATCAAATGTGTGATTGGGGATTTTATGCCTCCCCCTGAGAGTGTCCTGTTTGCATGTAACCTCAATAAAAACCAGGCTGTGTGTTCCAGCACATCAGACCTATTCTGACCCTCTAACTTGCAGCTTTGACTCATGTTTGTAGGGGACAGCTGTAATCACTACAGGGATTGCTATGCTCTATATACTCCCTTAGCTACTGAGCTCCTGTAAGAGCTCTTGTTCCTGATCCTGCTTCGCTCTAAAGAAGGAAGAGGTTCACCTACTGGAGATTGGTCGTAGGTCCAGGGCGCAGAGCAGACGGCGAGATACCAGCCCAGCAGCGGTGGTTCGTAGAGTCTGCATTACATATGGTGGCTACGCAGTAGTTATAGTGTCTACGGTGCTGATGATCCTTTGGGGAGCGCTAGGAGCATCCTTTTCTACGGTTCAACTTCCAGCCAGCCTGGAGGCAACCGTAACATTTGGCGGCAGCGGTGGGATGGCGCCTAGCGCAAGGAGCAGCACCCCAACAGCACTGGTATCGTAGGAGAGTTATTGAGAGCAACGCTAGCCACTGCGAAGCGTCCCTACCTACAGCAGCATGGAGCTGACAAGATACTGGTCAGAACCATGTGAAGAGCACCTCAACCGGATCCGTCGCTATGGGGGAACGGATTTCGTTCCAGAGGTAAAGAGGCGGCTAGTCCGATATGGTCCAGACCCTGCGCAGGAGGTAGTCAGTCGCATCATCCGGGAATTGGATATGGAGAACGAAGCGGCACGAGCTTTTGAGCGCCAACTGTGGAGTTTGAGGGTATGGACACCTGGTCTCTCTCCCCAGCCGCAGCATGTTCCACAGGAAGCGGAGAGCATCGACCTCCCTTCCCAACAGCCGCCGGAGTATCAGGAGGAGGAGGTAAGCCAATCTCCCCCTCCCCAGCTAACTCCTAACTTGGGCCCAGGGTTATCAGTGGAGATGTTAACCTCCACTGACCCCCACGTTCCCTTTGCCACCGGGCAGGACTATGCCCCAATTCCCCCAGCAGAAGAGCTGGCATCAGGACAGAGCGCTGCTGGCCTCTGCCCTACAGACCCCCTTGTTACAGGACTGGCCTGCAAACCCCTCACCCCAGCAGAAGCACTGGCACCAGGGCAGAGTGCCACTGGCCTCTGCCCCCCAAGTACCACCAGCTATTTGCCCAGCTGCGCCAGGAAGGCAGAGGATGCTACACTTTCATCCTACAACCTGGAACCTACAGGCCAGTACTACTTATTGTGGGGGGGCTACTTTGCTGCTAATGTTTATTTGTGGGTGGGTTGCGAGACTAACTTAGGCACTGACCGACAGAAGGTCAGGTGCCTGGTTAGTCTCCCTCCAAAAGGGGAGATATGTTACAAACTGCTATTTGTAACTGGCCCTTTAAATGGAAAATTGCCCTGCTTCCCTGGATTTTGGAGAAGCCTATTTGTCAGCCTCCTTCCTCATGACTATGGCCCCTGGAAGATTGTGCCCCTGAGAACATATTAACTTTTGTTGGGTGTGTGTGGCCCTTTGAAAACCGTCTGGGGACATATTGTGACTTTGGTGAACAATGCCCTTTCAAGACTATGTCCCCAGACCTGTAAAATGACTTGTCCCTGGCTTTCTCCCACTTGGTTCAGTGGATAGGGCTTGCTGAACCAAGTGCCACACAGGCAGAGTGTTCCACAGAGGGGGAGCACTATTGCAAAGGCATTGGTTTTCATTGTGTGCCATTAAGAGTTAATTTTGTTCAATTCTAAATACAAGTTTGCTGGGATCAGCTCTAATTAAGTTTAGTGATAAACTTTCCCATTGTCTAATCAGACTGCTAGTGATAAGGTGGACTGCATTGTTTTCTTGTGTTTAAAACTTGTTATCTGCTGAAGAAATGTAATTCTACTATGGCCTGTCAAAGGGCGTTGCCTCTCTATCTAAATGTATCAAATGTGTGATTGGGGATTTTATGCCTCCCCCTGAGAGTGTCCTGTTTGCATGTAACCTCAATAAAAACCAGGCTGTGTGTTCCAGCACATCAGACCTATTCTGACCCTCTAACTTGCAGCTTTGACTCATGTTTGTAGGGGACAGCTGTAATCACTACAGGGATTGCTATGCTCTATATACTCCCTTAGCTACTGAGCTCCTGTAAGAACTCTTGTTCCTGATCCTGCTTCGCTCTAAAGAAGGAAGAGGTTCACCTACTGGAGACTTGTCGTAGGTCCAGGGCGCAGAGCAGACTGCGAGATACCAGCCCAGCAGTGGTGGTTCGTGGAGTCTGCATTACATATGGTGGCTACGCAGTAGTTATAATGTCTACGGTGCTGATGATCCTTTGGGGAGCGCTAGGAGCATCCTTTTCTACGGTCCAACTTCCAGCCAGCCTGGAGGCAACCGTAACATTTGGCGGCAGCGGTGGGATGGCGTCCTAGCGCAAGGAGCAGCACCCCAACAGCACTGGTATCGTAGGAGAGTTATTGAGGGCAACGCTAGCCACTGCGCAGCGTCCCTACCTACAGCAGCATGGAGCTGACAAGATACTGGTCAGAACCATGTGAAGAGCACCTCAACCGGATCCGTCGCTATGAGGGCGCGGATTTCGTTCCAGAGGTAAAGAGGCGGCTAGTCCGATATGGTCCAGACCCTGCGCAGGAGGTAGTCAGTCGCATCATCCGGGAATTGGATACGGAGAACGAAGCGGCACGAGCTTTTGAGTGCCAACTGTGGAGTTTGAGGGTATGGACACCTGGTCTGTCTCCCCAGCCGCAGCATGTTCCACAGGGAGAGGAGAGCAGCGACCTCCCTCCCCAGCGGCAGTATACCGTGCAGAGGGAAGAGACAAACGGTCTCCTTCCCCAACCCCAACCAGAGATACCAGAGGCAGCAGGCCTCATAGACTGGTTCTGGGAGGACCCCCAGCAGGCAGGTGGAGATGGGACCGCAGTCTCTCTACCGGCCCTACAGGGATGCTGGGCAGGCGGCCCAGATCCCCAGCGACAGACCCAGCTACAGGGAGGGGAGAGCATCGACCTCCCTCCCCAGCCGGAGTGTGCCTTCCAGGGAGAGGAGACAACCGGTCTCTCTCCCCAGCCGCAGCATGTTCCACAGGAAGCGGAGAGCATCGACCTCCCTTCCCAACGGCCGCCGGAGTATCAGGAGGAGGAGGTAAGCCAATCTCCCCCTCCCCAGCTAACTCCTAACTTGGGCCCAGGGTTAACAGTGGAGATGTTAACCCCCACTGACCCCCAGTTCCCTTTGCCACCGGGCAGGACTATGCCCCAATTCCCCCAGCAGAAGAGCTGGCATCAGGACAGAGCGCTGCTGGCCTCTGCCCTACAGACCCCCTTGTTACAGGACTGGCCTGCAAACCCCTCACCCCAGCAGAAGCGCTGGCACCAGGGCAGAGTGCCGCTGGCCTCTGCCCCCCAAGTACCACCAGCTATTTGCCCAGCTGCGCCAGGAAGGCAGAGGATGCTACACTTTCATCCTACAACCTGGAACCTACAGGCCAGTACTACTTATTGTGGGGGGGATACTTTGCTGCTAATGTTTATTTGTGGGTGGGTTGCGAGACTAACTTAGGCACTGACCGACAGAAGGTCAGGTGCCTGGTTAGTCTCCCTCCAAAAGGGGAGATATGTTACAAACTGCTATTTGTAACTGGCCCTTTAAATGGAAGATTGCCCTGCTTCCCTGGATTTTGGAGAAGCCTATTTGCCAGCCTCCTTCCTCATGACTATGGCCCCTGGAAGATTGTGCCCCTGAGAACATATTAACTTTTGTTGGGTGTGTGTGGCCCTTTGAGAACCGTCTGGGGACATATTGTGACTTTGGTGAACAATGCCCCTTTAAGACTATGTCCCCAGACCTGTAAAATGACTTGTCCCTGGCTTTCTCCCACTTGGTTCAGTGGATAGGGCTTGCTGAACCAAGTGCCACACAGGCAGAGTGTTCCACAGAGGGGGAGCACTATTGCAAAGGCATTGGTTTTCATTGTGTGCCATTAAGAGTTAATTTTGTTCAATTCTAAATACAAGTTTGCTGGGATCAGCTCTAATTAAGTTTAGTGATAAACTTTCCCATTGTCTAATCAGACTGCTAGTGATAAGGTGGACTGCATTGTTTTCTTGTGTTTAAAACTTGTTATCTGCTGAAGAAATGTAATTCTACTATGGCCTGTCAAAGGGCGTTGCCTCTCTATCTAAATGTATCAAATGTGTGATTGGGGATTTTATGCCTCCCCCTGAGAGTGTCCTGTTTGCATGTAACCTCAATAAAAACCAGGCTGTGTGTTCCAGCACATCAGACCTATTCTGACCCTCTAACTTGCAGCTTTGACTCATGTTTGTAGGGGACAGCTGTAATCACTACAGGGATTGCTATGCTCTTCATACTCCCTTAGCTACTGAGCTCCTGTAAGAGCTCTTGTTCCTGATCCTGCTTCGCTCTAAAGAAGGAAGAGGTTCACCTACTGGAGCCTGGTCGTAGGTCCAGGGCGCAGAGCAGATGGCGAGATACCAGCCCAGCAGCGGTGGTTCATAGAGTCTGCATTACGTATGGTGGCTACGCAGTAGTTATAGTGTCTACGGTGCTGATGATCCTGTGGTCAGCGCTAGGAGCATCCTTTTCTACGGTCCAACTTCCAGCCAGCCTGGAGGCATCCGTAACAAGGTATAACTTTGACCAACTTTATACTGTTATACTTTACAGCCTGTTTTACTTCTCATTAAATATATTTGGGGAAATCTCCCTTTATTATATGTTCCATTTTTCTGGGTATCTATCTAACTGGTATTAGGCTCTGGAAAAGTTTATCTGTCTTAGAGATTGCAGGCCTTATTCATCACTGTTGGATTTTTTTTTCTCTTTCTCACTGGGTTTTTTTTTATAATTAATAAGGGTAGGGTGTAATAAAGAAAAGTAAAACAGAAAAAAAACACAAAAGAGACACATAAGAAAAGGACAAGATATAAGGCACACATACAAATAAGGAAAGAAGAGGAGGATACAATATACATATATACATAGTCTTAATTTTTTTTTTTTCACGTATTCAAGCTGTATTTTTTGCACGTCCACTTGCCAGGCTTCTGCCTGGCATCATATGTGGGGTAAGGGAAGGTTTTCTTTTTCTTCCACTCACGTTTTGAATGGAAAAATTTATCACGCAGGGGAAATCTAATTTTCCTAAAATGCCTGTGAAAACGAAAGACAAGAAAAATAAAACAATTGATACCAGTTTAGATAGTACAATGGAACCTAGCAGGTCCCCATTTGATTCACAAGCTCTTATAGCTAAAATATCAGAAGTGTTTTCACCACAATTTGAAGCTATCAAAAAAGAGCTGGGCTCAATTGCTACCGAAATAGGCTCACTGTCTTTTGAAGTAAGACAGTTTTCAGCGCGATTAATAGAAGCAGAGGCCAGGATCTCTGATATAGAAGATCAGATGCATATTCAGGCTGATACTCTACGAAAACAAGAATCCAAAATCAAAAATATGCAGCTACGCCTGGAGGATCTTGAGGATCGCTCCAGGTGTAATAATATTAGAACAGTCAGAATTTGAGGATTTAATAAAATTTACGTCCACTACATTACCCCTTTCTCTTGGCATGCCATCCCACTTGTTACCACTCACGACTGAGTGTGCACATAGATTGGGCCCCAAGAAGTCTTCTTTAGATGGAGCCACAAAGAGTAGAGTCTGTATATTCAAACTTCTTACATTTCAAGATAAAGTCGATTTATTGAAACTGTTTAAAAAATCTGATCCCCCAGTATTCAGAGACAGCAGGATACTATTGTTTCAGGATTTCTCTTTTGAGACCTCATCTAAAAGAAGACTGATGGCCCCCCATTGTACACAATTAATAAATAAAGGGTTAAAGGCTCGTATGGTGTATCCCGCCAGAATTATAGTTGAGGATCACTCTGGTACTAGGCATGTATTTGATGAAGTTTCAGAAGTTAAAAAATATATTGAGAGCAGTTAATCGCAGAAATTCTATTAGCTAGAGACTATGATATTATTGGCAATGCTGAAAACTATACTTTCAATGCTAGACATGGGTAGCAAAGATGTTATTTTGTTTAATTGTTTTTTATGGCTGAGTTGTGTGTATATATTTTATTTTTATTTTTTTTCTTCTCTCTCTCTCCTCTCCGCCGCCGCCGCTTCCCTCTTCACCCGTGCCGCGCCCTCAGTTCGCCCCGAATGGACTGCCCCTTACAAATTGGCTAATTAACCTGAATATAGATGGTGGAAGGAATTAAAGTTTTATCCTGGAATATAGGAGGAATATCTTCCCCAATTAAACGCAAATTGGTTATTAAGACCCTAGCAAGGTATAATCCAGATGTTGTTCTCCTTCAGGAGACACATCTTAATGAGCATGAAGCGGCTAAACTGAAGATAAAATGGGTAGGGGAAGTATTCTCTATGACTGGTCCATCTAGAAAATGTGGGGTTGCTATTCTCTTCCATAAAGAGTTGGAATACAAGATAGATAAGGTAGAAATAGATCCAGCTGCAAGATATATTCTTATTCATGTGTTTATAAAGAACATTAAATTTATATTTTGTAACATATATGCTCCAAATAAGTTCTCCAGAGAATTTTGGGAGAAAATAAAAATCAAATTATTTCCTTTTATCACTGAAAATTTAATTTTAGGGGGTGATTTCAATGCCACCTTATGTCCTGTGCTAGACAGACTGTCTAATAAAAATAGATCCGTATATGCAAAAAATGCAAAATATTTATTACAATTTTGCGCTAGGTTAAAATTAGTAGATATATGGCGTTTAAAAAATCCAGATAAACAATCATTTTCTTGTGAGTCTAAAGAACATGGCACTTTTTCGAGAATTGACCTATTTTTAATTACGGAGAATCTATCTATTCAGGAATTAGAGACAGGAATTGGAGATATTATCATCTCAGATCATGCAATTATTTCTCTGGCACTTCTTACTGAGCTAAAAAAAGGATTCAAACGCCCAGTTTCTATTTTCCTCGATATCTGTACACTATCCTAAATTTGTTAATTTTTTGAGATTGCGGTGGCAGCGATACTACTCCGATAATATAAGTTATTCTAATAAACCGGAAATTTTCTGGGAAGCTTTTAAAGCAGTATTGCGGGCAGAAATACAAACATATCTCAGTATAGCGAAGAAAAAGAGTAAAGCATGGGAAATTCAAATTATGAATAAAGTCAGGAATTCATATAGAAAATATTGTTTAAACCGTACTTCGGCAAACTGGAAAAGATACCAAGATAATAGGAAGGAAAGAGATTTGTTTTTAAAACAAAAACTTTTAGAAGAAGAAGCAAAAATTAACCTCCAATTTAAAGGAACGCATGGTTCCTCCGCTAAATATTTGGCTAGACTCATTAAGGTTAGAAAAAAGAAAAATCTTATTTCTGCGATTCAAACTGATAAGGGAAGATATACGGAGACTAATGGGATCATGGAGGCATTTTTTGCTTATTATCAACAATTATACTCTGGAGTTGAGATAGATAATGTCAATCAAGATATCTTTTGGTCCATGATAAAAACGCCTCAATTAAGTAGCGAGGACTTAATATTGATTAATGCCCCAATATCTATGGATGAAATAAAAAAAGCCATAGACCATTTGAAGATGAATAAGGCTCCTGGACCAGATGGGTTCCCTGCAGAGTTTTATAAATGTCTTGGTGAGGTCTTTCTGCCCACTTTAGAAAAATTATTTAATTATTATTATAGTTTGAATAATATGATTTCTAGTTATTTCTCTGCGGCCAATATCTCTCTCATCTTAAAGAAAGGTAAAAATCCCGAAAATCTGGCCTCTTATAGGCCGATCTCGGTTCTGAATACAGATTATAAGATTTTAATGGCCATTATTGCTTCAAGATTATCTTCTTGTTTACATAAAATCATTCATCCAGACTAGACTGGATTTATGGTAGCTAGAAATCCAGTAAAAAATATCAGCAAATTGATAAATTTTTTGGATTATGCTTGGAATGTGGATAAGGAGAAGAAGAAGCCATTATGGCAAGAGACTGCTATACTCTCTTTGGACGCGGTCAAAGCTTTTGACTCGATTGTATGGGAATATCTTTTTAGGGCGATGGAGAAGTTTGGCTTAAAAGGGGAATTCGTAAAGTTTATTTTTAGATTATATCATAATCCAATTTCCTTTCTGCTTAGTAATGGGTCCTTATCTCCTAAAATAATATTACAGAGAGGCACCAGGCAAGGTTGCCCTTTATCCCCTTTACTCTTTAACATAGCGCTGGAACCTCTCGCGATTCGATTTAGGGATGTACTGATAGGAGTCCCATTTGGTACACATCGTCTTAAAATGCTGCTCTATGCAGATGACGTTGGTTTTTCTTACCAATATCCAGCAGTCTATCCCTATGATCCTACATGTGTTAGAAGTTTTCAGCTCCTTTTCAGGTTATAAGATAAACTTAGAAAAGAGCGAACTAATGTGTATAAATAGCCCTCAGTTAGCCTTGATATTCCATTCAAACTGGTTAATTATAATATCTAGGCTTAATTTTGCATAAAAATCCTAAATTTTGGTATAAAGCCAATTTTGAGCCTCTTTTTCAAAAAATCGGATTTGATTTGCATCTTTGGGCCGCTTTCCCATTGTCTATCACAGCTAGAGTTAATCTGATAAAATCAATAATTTTTCCGCGTTTATTATACCCTCTTCAGAATCTGCCTTTATTCGTATTAAATAAAGATTTAAAGCTTTTTAATGCTCAAGTTTCTAAATTTATTTGGAATAATAAAAGGCCCCGAATCGCGCTGGCTAGACTAATGCAAAATTGCGGATCGGCGGGTTTGGCGCTTCCTAATCTCAAATTGTATAACTTGGCTGCGATGGTTAAAACGGCAATAGATTGGCATGCTGGTACTAATCTAGTTTCATCAGCATTTGCGTTAAAGGCTATATTACATACCGCAGTCCAGAAACTGCCTCAGAATGTCAGCTGTCTCATTACTATTAGAAACATAGTCATGGCCTGGCAAAAGTTTTGTGCAATACTAGATATAGATTACTCGTTCTCTGAATGGCATCCTATTGTAAATAATCCAAATTTCTTGCCAGGTCTCTATCAAAAAGTTTTTAAAGTCTGGTCCGATAAAGGACTACATTACGTAAAACAGTTATTTGATGAGAATGATCAATTATTAGGAGCGGATACTATTTTTAATAAATATGATCTAGTTAGATCCAATCTATTTGCTTATTTTCAAATTCGCCACTTTGTTTTATCACAAAGTTGGCTTCCTTCTTCATTCTCTGATTGGACGGATATTAAGCTTCTTATACAAAAATTTGTGGCAGGAAACTCCTCGATATCCTTGATGTATGATATCATGTTGACCAAACAGAGTCTCCTATTTAGGGATAATATTTGTAAATCCTGGCTGCCGTTAATTCCCTTGGTAAACCCTGATAAGATCACTCAGAGTTTTGACTCTCTACGTAAGTGTAAAGTCCCGATATCTTGGAACGAATCTCACATGAAATTGATTAATAATTTTTATCTTTCACCGTGGAAAATCTCTAGATTTTACCCGTCCTTGGTTAGTTTATGTCCTCGCTGTTCACATGACAGAGCTGATGTGCTTAATATGTTTTGGACATGCCCTAGGGTAAGACAATTGTGGTTAAAGATTATATTCTGGTTTAATAAATTATATAAAATATCAATTGCTTTATCTGCGGAGGATGTCATTTTTCTATGTCCTCCACAAGAGGTTCTTAATGTGAATACTATAAATAGCCTAAATACTATCATTCTTACTGTTACATACTGTATACTTAAAAATTGGAAAGCTAGGCAGATACCGGGACTAGCTATGGTCTTCAGATCTCTATAAGATCAAATTGCTTTCGAATCATTTCATCTTCATGAAGCATCAGAGAAAAGGATCAAGAAGTCTTTCTGGAAATGGACGCCAGTTATTCTGTCTTATCCATATTCCTTGCAAAAGAGGATTCTTTCTCCTTTTCTTTCCTCAGTGACCTTTGCGGAATTAACGCTACTTAATATTTTTCCACATACATGGATTGATGGTACTATGAGGGAATCCTAGCCGGCGGCGTTCTGGGGGGGGCGGGGTGGGAGTGAGGTGGTGGCGGGGGTGGGGATCGAGAGAGAAATACTTAGGTTTATGTAGTTTTTTTCCTTTTTTTTTTTTTTTTGGTGTTTGCTTTGTTTGTTGTTGTTGTCGATTGTTCTGTTTGTTTGTTTCTTTCTTCATCTACCTCCTGTTTTCCATTAGTTCCTATTTATGTTATTATGGAGGTGAGAATGAAGGAAAAGAGAAAGAGGGATGGTGAGGGAAGGAACCCGGCAAGGAAAATTTAGGAAAGTGCATTAATGAAATGAGATTATGGTTCATGATTTTAGGTATATATGGTAGGAACACAAAACCACATTATGTTGTGTTAGCTACTCGATAAGAAATACTTAGGTCTAAAGAGGTTTGGAATGTGCAGCTAACAATATCTAGTTTGTTGTATATTTTTGTTATAACCTATGTGTGTTTTTTTTTTCCTGTTGTGTTTTTTTTAAGGCTACCATATTCATGTGTAATGACAATTTCTCATTTGTATGCTGAAAAAGAGAGGTTCAAAGTTTTCCTTCTCTATGTAACAAAAATAGAAAATATGAGGTTTATTTATAATATTCTTTGCATAACTGTGATGTAACAGATCTGTTTATTTTGTGACAACTTGATTGCTATATTTTTTTCACGTTTGACATTTATATTTAACCTCAATAAAAAAAAAAAAAAAAGGATTTGAGCAGCTCTCTGCTTTTATAAATATCCTCCTTGGAATTGGTTTTCCTGCTCAGAACTCACCATCTCTGCTATAAGGTGATACAGGTACAATCATTGCTTACATCTCTGCAGCTGGACTTTCACTTTATGCCCCACACCTTCCCCACCTTTTAGATATAATTGCATATAGACTACATATTATATTATCTGCTGTAATAATCTAAACAAAATAGAGTGGTTAAGAGTCAATTTGGAACTTCTTCATGTGTTAAAGATCGCTCTAGGTGTTTAGCATCCTCATTGAGATTGTAAGTTCAGCAGTTGAAATACCCACATCACCAGAGCTTTGAATACCAACTACCCCACTGCTTAGTGGGGAAATCAGCAGGTTATTTACACTGCGCTTGAGAGATCACAGGCATGTTCTATATATATATATATATATATATATATATATATATATATATATAAACTTTCAAATAATCCACTTTGGAGACACGCCTCATTAGTTTACTACACACCCTACACTCCTCTCTGGACAGTTACAGTAACGCTCTTGTTCAGGAAATAAGACCCGCCTTTGGTACTGCTCAAAAAAACCTAAAGGAGACTATTGAGGGACCTGAGGAGAACAATTGGATAACTTCAGAAACTATGGTTCAACTGTCTGAAATGGTTAGGCAGTTGGAGGGAAAAATCAACAAAGTTAACTATGAGGTGGCGGATCCCTATCCTGGATCTCTTATTGATTACCCTTACCAGACAGCAGAGGTGATATGTTCAGAGCGGTCCCAACAGTTGCTTGACCTTAACCCTGTAACCAGCAATATAAAACTACCGATTGGCATACTCAAAGACTCCGGAGCTTATACTAGGCATATCTACTGCATGGAGAGTCTTTCTAAGTGCCTACTGTTTTGTTTACACAAGATTGACTCCACACAGGATGATAAACCTAGCTAGGAAAGGGTTGGTGTAGGATAAAGATCTGATTCCTTAACTAGTTGGACTATTCTTAGTTTATGGCAGTTTGGCATAGTATGTTTAAAATTGAATCTTACTTTGTTTCCTTATGCACACATCTTATGTTGAATGTTGTAAGTTTGAAAACTGTTTATGTTACCTATGCTTTATTTGAAATATATGGTAAATACTAACCTCCCATACTGTCAGGGTGCCAGGAATCAGACTGAGACGAGAAGTGCAAAAATAATCACACCTTTATTCATAGCAAAAAATAATAAAAAGTCCACAAGTCAAAAAACAAGCCAGGAGTCAAAACCAGAGCTGGTAGTCAGATGAGTCGAGTCAGGAGCCAAAGCGAATAGTCAGACGAGCCGGAATCAGGAACAAGGAAAACAGCAGAGTCAGGAACAAGCTAGGGATCAGGAACCAGGAAGGACGTCAGGCAGCCAGGTAATACATTGGAAACCTCACAAACAGGCCTGAAACAACGCAAAGGCAAAGCATACTGAACAGAAGCCCTTTAAATAATAAGTGATGACATCACAATTCTGAGACTGCATCCTGTCTCACATGGATGATGCACACCAGTCTGGCCATAAAAGGAAGTGTAGGAAATGAGCAGCATCCCCCACAATGCACCATAGTCAGGAAGAGAGGTGAGTAAAATGGCTGCCAGCAGCACATGGCAAACAACAGGGAAAAAACCCTGACAGTACCCTCCCCTCAACGACCCCTCCCCCATGGGAGGACAAAAGGCTTATTGGGGAAACGGGCATGGAAGGCACGGAGGAGGGCGGGAGCATGAACATCAGAGGAGGGATCCCAAGAACGCTCCTCCAGATCGTAGCCCCTCCAGTGAACCAGATACTGTACACGGCCCCTGGACATACGAGAGTCAATAATGCTGCTGACCTCATACTCCTCATGGTTGTCAACAAAGATAGGATGGGGACGAGGCAACACAGTGGTAAACCGATTACAAAACAATGGTTTCAAGAGGGAGACATGAAAAACATTGGAGATGCGCATAGCAGGAGGAAGGTCAAGAGCGTAGGCCACAGGATTAACCCGTCGGAGTATTCGAAAAGGACCAACATAACGGGGAGCCAATTTATTGGAAGGCACACGAATGTTCAAGTTGCGGAAGGACAGTCAAACTCTCTCACCAACCTGGTAGGAAGGTGCGGACAGACACCTACGATCAGCCTAGAACTTTTAGCGCTGCATAAAACGATGAAGGCAATCCTGAATCTGCACCCACGTGGAACAGAGTTGCCGGAGATGCGCCTCCAAAGCCGGAATACCCTGAGACATGAATGAATCGGGCAACAAGGATGGTTGAAACCCATAATTCGCCATGAACTGGGATAACTTGGAGGAAGCATTAATAGCACTATTACGAGCAAACTCTGTCCAAGGTAACAGTTCAGACCAATTATTGTGGTGATCTGAGACATAGCAAAGGAGGAACTGTTCCAGAGCTTGATTAGACCGTTCCGCAGCCCCATTGGATTGAGGGTGATATGCAGAGGAGAAGGAAAGCTGGATCCCCATTTGAGCACAAAAGGAATGCCAAAATCTGGAGACAAACTGGCTACCCCGGTCCGACACTATCTCCTTGGGTAACCCATGTAAACGGAAGACCTCCCGGGCAAAAATCGAATCAAGCTCTTGAGTGGTAGGCAGCTTCATCAAGGGAATGCAATGTGACATTTTAGAAAAACGGTCAACCACCATAAGGATAACAGTATTGCCATTGGAAACAGGGAGCTCGACAATGAAGTCCATGGAAACATGTGTCCAAGGACGCTCACCATTAGAAATAGGTTGAAGAAGACCCACAGGAAGACATTGAGGAGTCTTATTCTTTGCACAAACTGAGCAGGAGGCAACATACGCAGCAATATCAGAACGAAGACCTGGCCACCAGAATTGTCGAGTGACAGACCAAATCATTTGGTTCTTGCCTGGGTGACCTGCAGCTTTAGGATAGTGGTAAGTGTGCAAAAGTTTAGATCAAAGATTCTCAGGAACAAAACACTTACCACTAGGTTTCTCAGGAGGTGCCTTGGTTTGTGCAGCCAGGATCTCCTCCCCCAAGGGAGAAGTCAAATTAGTATGTATGGTAGCCAAAATATGGTCAGGAGGTATAACAGGAGTAGGTACAGACTCCTCCTTGGACAGAGGCAAAAATTGTCGAGAGAGGGCATCAGCCCTAACATTGTTACTACCAGGCAGGTAGGAGACCACATAATTAAACCAAGACAAAAATAGCACCCATCTGGCCTGTCGGGGCGACAAACATTTTGCTTCAGATAGATAAGTAAAATTCTTGTGGTCAGTAAGAATGAGCACTGGCACGCTAGTACCCTCGAGAAGATGCCTCCATTCCTTGAGTGCCAAAATTATGTCCAGTAATTCCCTGTCGCCAATTTCATAATTGCACTCCGCTGGATACAATGTCTTACGGCTAGATTTAGAGTTCTGCGGCCAAAGGGGTGCGTTAGCTACGCATGCTTTTTTTCCCCCCGCACCTTTTAAATACCGCTGGTATTTAGAGTTCACAGAATGGCTGCGTTAGGCTCCAAAAAAGGGAGCGTAGAGCATATTTAACGCCACTGCAACTCTCAATACCAGCGGTGCTTACGGGCGCGGCCAGCTTCAAAAACGTGCTCGTGCACGATTCCCACATAGAAAACAATGGGGCCGTTTGAGCTGAAAAAAACCTAACACCTGCAAAAATGCAACGTTCAGCTCCTAACGCAGCTACATTGTTTTCTATGGGGAAACACTTCCTAAGTCTGCACCTAACACTCTAACATGTACCCCGAGTCTAAATACCCCTAACCTTACACTTATTAACCCCTAATCTGCCGACCCCACTATCGCTGACACCTGCATATTTTTTTTAACCCCTAATCTGCCGCTCCGTACACCGCCGCTACCTACATTATACCTATGCACCCCTAATCTGCTGCCCCTAACACCGCCGACCCCTATATTATATTTATTAACCCCTAATCTGCCCCCCACAACGTCGCCTCCACCTACCTACAATAATTAACCCCTAATCTGCCGACCGAACTGCACCGCTACTATAATAAATTTATTAACCCCTAATCCGCCTCACTCCCGCCTCAATAACCCTATAATAAATAGTATTAACCCCTAATCTTCCCTCCCTAACATCGCCGACACCTAACTTCAAACATTAACCCCTAATCTGCCGACCGAACTGCACCGCTATTATAATAAATGTATTAACCCCTAATCCGCCTCACTCCCGCCTCAATAACCCTATAATAAATAGTATTAACCCCTAATCTTCCCTTCCTAACATCGCCGACACCTAACTTCAAACATTAACCCCTAATCTGCCGACCGGATCGCACCGCTACTATAATAAATGTATTAACCCCTAAAGCTAATTCTAACCCTAACACTAACACCCCCCCTAAATTAAATATAATTTAAATCTAACGAAATAAATTAACTCTTATTAAATAAATTAATCCTATTTAAAGCTAAATACTTACCTGTAAAATAAACCCTAATATAGCTACAATATAAATTATAATTATATTGTAGCTATTTTAGGATTTATATTTATTTTACAGGCAAATTTGTAATTATTTTAACCAGGTACAATAGCTATTAAATAGTTAATAACTATTTAATAGTTACCTAGTTAAAATAATTACAAAATTACCTGTAAAATAAATCCTAACCTAAGTTACAATTAAACCTAACACTACACTATCAATAAATTAATTAAATACAATACCTACAAATAAATACATTTAAATAAACTAACTAAAGTACAAAAAATAAAAAAGAACTAAGTTACAAAAAATAAAAAAATATTTACAAACATTAGAAAAATATTACAACAATTTTAAACTAATTGCACCTACTCTAAGCCCCCTAATAAAATAATAAAGCCCCCCAAAATAAAAAAATGCCCTACCCTATTCTAAATTTAAAAAGTTCAAAGCTCTTTTACCTTACCAGCCCTTAAAAGGGCCCTTTGCGGGGCATGCCCCAAAGAATTCAGCTCTTTTGCCTGTAAAAGAAAAATACAACCCCCCCCAACATTAAAACCCACCACCCACATACCCCTAGTCTAACCCAAAGCCCCCTTAAATAAACCTAACACTACCCCCCTGAAGATCATCCTACCTTGTCTTCACCACACCGGGTATCACACCGATCCGTCCTGGCTCCGAAGTCTTCATCCAAGCCCAAGCAGGGGCTGGCGATCCATAATCCAGCTGAAGTCTTCTATCAAGCGTCGGCTGAAGAGGTCCAGAAGAGGCTCCAAAGTCTTCATCCTATCAGGGAAGAAGAGGAGATCCGGACTGGCAACCATCTTGATCCAAGCGGCATCTTCTATCTTCATCCGATGACGAACGGCTCTATCCTGAAGACCTCCAGCGCGGATCTATCCTCTTCTTCCAACGTCCAACTGAAGAATGAAGGTTCCTTTAAGGGACGTCATCCAAGATGCGTCCCTTGAATTCCGATTGGCTGATAGGATTCTATCAGCCAATCGGAATTAAGGTAGGAAAATTCTGTTCCGATCAGCCAATAGAATGCGAGCTCAATCTGATTGGCTGATCCAATCAGCCAATCGGATTGAACTTGAATCTGATTGGCTGATTCCATCAGCCAATCAGAATTTTCCTACCTTAATTCCGATTGGCTGATAGAATCCTATCAGCCAATCGGAATTCGAGGGACGCCATCTTGGATGATGTCCCTTAAAGGAACCTTCATTCTTCAGTTGGACGTCGGAAGAAGAGGATAGATCCGCGCTGGAGGTCTTCAGGATGGAGCCGTTCGTCATCGGATGAAGATAGAAGATGCCACTTGGATCAAGATGGTTGCCGGTCCGGATCTCCTCTTCTTCCCGGATAGGATGAAGACTTTGGAGCCTCTTCTGGACCTCTTCAGCCGACGCTTGATAGAAGACTTCAGCAGGATTATGGATCGCCAGCCCCTGCTTGGGCTTGGATGAAGACTTCGGAGCCAGGACGGATCGGTGTGATACCCGGTGTGGTGAAGACAAGGTAGGATGATCTTCAGGGGGGTAGTGTTAGGTTTATTTAAGGGGGGTTTGGGTTAGATTAGGGGTATGTGGGTGGTGGGTTTTAATGTTGGGGGGGTTGTATTTTTCTTTTACAGGCAAAAGAGCTGAATTCTTTGGGGCATGCCCCACAAAGGGCCCTTTTAAGGGCTGGTAAGGTAAAAGAGCTTTGAACTTTTTTAATTTAGAATAGGGTAGGGAATTTTTTTTATTTTGGGGGGCTTTGTTATTTTATTAGGGGGCTTAGAGTAGGTGTAATTAGTTTAAAATTGTTGTAATATTTTTCTAATGTTTGTAAATATTTTTTTATTTTTTGTAACTTAGTTCTTTTATATTTTTTGTACTTTAGTTAGTTTATTTAAATGTATTTATTTGTAGGTATTGTATTTAATTAATTTATTGATAGTGTAGTGTTAGGTTTAATTGTAGGTAATTGTAGGTATTTAATTTAATTTATTTATTGATAGTGTAGTGTTAGGTTTAATTGTAACTTAGGATAGGATTTATTTTACAGGTAATTTTGTAATTATTTTAACTAGGTAACTATTAAATAGTTATTAACTATTTAATAGCTATTGTACCTGGTTGAAATAATTACAAAGTTGCCTGTAAAATAAATATTAATCCTAAAATAGCAGCAATATAATTATAATTTATATTGTAGCTATATTAGGGTTTATTTTACAGGTAAGTATTTAGCATTAAATAGGATTAATTTATTTAATAATAGTTAATTTATTTTGTTAGATTTCAATTATATTTAAGTTAGGGGGTGTTAGGGTTAGGGTTAGAATTAGCTTTAAGGGTTAAAAAATTTATTAGAATAGCGCTGAGCTCCGGTCGGCAGATTAGGGGTTAATGCTTGAAGTTAGGTGTCGGCGATGTTAGGGAGGGCAGATTAGGGGTTAATACTATTTATTATAGGGTTATTGAGGCGGGAGTGAGGCGGATTAGGGGTTAATAACTTTATTATAGTAGCAGTGCGGTCCGCTCGGCAGATTAGGGGTTAATAAGTGTAGGTAGGTGGCGTCGACGTTGGCGGGGGGCAGATTAGGGGTTAATCAATATAATATAGGTGTCGGCGGTATTATGGGCAGCAGATTAGGGGTACATAGGGATAATTTAGCTGGTGGCGGTGTACGGAGTGGCAGATTAGGGGTAAAAAAATTTAATAGAGTGGCGGCGATGTGGGGGGACCTCGGTTTAGGGGTACATAGGTAGTTTATGGGTGTTAGTGTACTTTAGAGCACAGTAGTTAAGAGCTTTATAAACCGGCGTTAGCCCAGAAAGCTCTTAACTCCTGTTTTTTTTCTGCGGCTGAAGTTTTGTCGTTAGATTTCTAACGCTCACTTCAGCCACGACTCTAAATACCGGCGTTAGAAAGATCCCATTGAAAAGATAGGATACGCAAATGGTGCAGGGGGATCTGCGGTATGGAAAAGTCGCGGCTGGAAAGTGAGCGTTAGACCCTTTCCTGACTGACTCCAAATACCAGAGGGCGGTAAAAACCAGCGTTAGGAGCCTCTAACGCTGGTTTTCACGGCTACCGCCCAACTGTAAATCTAGCCGTTAGAGAAGAAACCACATGGATTCAAGGAATCGTCAGGCGTAGGACGTTGAGACAAGAGGGCACCTACTCCAGTCTCAGATGCATTGACCTCAAGAATGAAAGGCAGGACAGGGTTAGGATGAGCCAGAACTGGAGCGGCAGCAAAGGCAGTCTTAAGACTATCAAAGGCCTTAATGGCAATAGGTGACCAATGGAGTGGATCATTCTCTTTACGGGTCATGTCTGTGATAGGTTTGACCAAGGAAGAAAAGTTTTTAATAAACTTTCTATAGTAATTGGCGAACCCCAAAAAACGTTGAATAGACCGAAGACCAACTGGGCAAGGCCACTGCAGAACTGCAGATAACTTGTCAGGATCCATGGAGAACCCTGCAACGGAGATAACATAACCTAGGAAGGTTACTTGAGTCTGATGGAACTCACATTTCTCGAGTTTACAAAACAGGCCATTCTCACGTAGTCTTTGAAGAACCTGTGTAACATCAGAATGATGAGCCTCAAGTGTGGGTGAGTGTATGAGGATGTCGTCTAAGTACACCACAACACACTGTTGCAACATATCTCGTAGGACATCATTAATAAATTCCTGAAAAACAGCAGAAGCATTACATAGGCCAAAGGGCATTACAAGATACTCATAATGCCCGCTCCTGGTGTTAAATGCTGTTTTCCATTCGTGACCCTCCTTAATCCTAATTTGTACGCTCCTCTCAAATCAAGTTTAGTAAAGACCGTAGCTCCCTTGAGGCGGTCAAAGAGTTCTGTAATGAGCGGAATAGGGTAAGCATTCTTAATAGTAAGACGATTAAGACCTTTATATTCGATACATGGTCTTAACTCGCCACCCTTTTTCTTCACAAAGAAGAAGCCAGCCCCTGCAGGAGAGCAGGATTTGTGGATGATTCCCCATGACAGAGCATCGGCAACATACTCCTCCATAGCACAATTCTCTGCAACAGACAGAGGGTACACCCAGCCCCGAGGAGGAATGGCTCCAGGTTGCAGGTCTATGGCACAATCGTAAGACCGGTGAGGAGGCAACGTACCGGCACGCACCTTTTCAAACACGTCTAGGAACTCTCGGTACTCCTCTGGCAATTGAGATACCGAAGAAGTGCACAAGACTTTAACTGGTTTCCGAAGACAAGTGGAAATACATTGCGGGGACCATGACAAAATTTCTGACCTGCGCCAGTCGAGACTAGGATTGTGCTTTTGGAGCCAGGGATAACCCAGAACAACCGGAAAATGCGGAGAGTTTATCACCTGGAACTGGAGGGTTTCAAAATGGAGAGCCCCAACAGCCATGGACAACGGAGCAGTTTCATGAGTAACAGGTGTGGGCTGAAGGGGCCTGCCATCAATGGCCTCAATAGCAAGTGGAATGGACCGAGGCAAAACAGGAATGGAGTGCTTTGATACAAAAGCACTGTCAATGAAATAGCCCACAGCACCGGAGTCAACAAGAGCCTGAGTGACTATGGAGGAGTCCACCTAGGAAAGGACAACCATGACAAAAGGTTTCTCCTTAAGCGGTTCTGGGGACGAGGATAAACCACCTAAGATCTGCCCCCGACAGGACCTTAGGTGTGAGCGTTTCCCGGCCGTGTAGGACAAGACTTCAAAAGGTGGCCCTGTAACCCACAATAGAAGCAGAGCCCTTCCCTCTGCCTAAAAGCCCTCTCCGCCACGGAGAGACGCGTGAATCCCAACTGCATTGGCTCAGCAGTACCTGGTGACTCGGGACCAGGAGGCATGGGAGGAGAGGGAGGCATGTGTGGGAACGAACACGTAGGAGACAATGGAACAGGAGGCTTCAGCAAGCGCTCCTTGAAAGAGGGCCTCTCTCTGAGTCTGATGTCAATTAGGTTATAAAAAAAGACACCAATGCCTCGAGATCCTCTGGTAAATCTCTGGCAGCAACTTCATCTTTAATCGCATCAGAGAGCCCATGAAAGAAGGCAGCAACAAGGGCTTCATTGTTCCAATCTATCTCTGCAGCAAGCGTACGGAACTCAATAGCATACTGAGCAACAGATCTTGTACCTTGCTGAATGGACATGAGTCATTTAGCAGCAGAGGAGGAGCGAGCTGGAACATCAAATACCCTTCAAAAGGAGGCCACAAATTCAGGGTAATTTGAAATCACAGGTTTATTAGTCTCCCACAAGGGATTAGCCCAGGCAAGAGCTGTGTCAGAGAGTAATGAGATGAGAAATCCCACCTTAGCTCTGTCAGAGGGAAACGCATGAGGTAACATCTCAGATTAAATGCCCACCTAGTTCAAAAACCCTCTGCACAGAATAGGATCACCTCCATATCGCTGAGGTATATGTGCAGAACCGGACATGCTCCTGGTAGGCATAGGTGCAGCAGCGGAAACAGGAGCAGCCATAACTTGCGGGACACTTTGGTCCAAATGCGCAGTGCGAGTCAGCAGGGTTTGCAGGGCTAGTGCAAATTGATCCAAGCGGTGATCCTGTACATCCATCCTGGAAATGATGGCAGGTAAAGGGGGATTATTAGCACCATCAGGATTAATGGCCTTTGCGTAATGTCAGGGTGCCAGGAATCAGACTGAGACGAGAAGTGCAAAAATAATCACACCTTTATTCATAGCAAAAAATAATAAAAAGTCCACAAGTCAAATAACAAGCCAAGAGTCAAAACCAGAGCTGGTAGTCAGACGAGCCGACTCAGGAGCCAAAGCGAATAGTCAGACGAGACGGAATCAGGGACAAGGAAAACAGCAGAGTCAGGAACAAGCCAGGGATCAGGAACCAGGAAGGACGTCAGGCAGCCAGGTAATACACAGGAACTCTCACAAACAGGTCTGAAACAACGCAAAGGCAAAGCATACTGAACAGAGGCCCTTTAAAGGGACATTAAACCCAAATTTTTTCTTTCATGATCCAGGTAGAAAATACAATTTTAAACAACATTCCAATTTACTTCTATTATCTAATTTGTTTCACTCTTTAGATATCCTTTGTGGAAGAAATAGCAATGCACATGGGTGAGCCAATCACGAGGCATCTATGTGCAGTCACCAATCAGCAGCTACTGAGTCTATCTAGATATGCTTTTCAAAAAAGTATATCAAGAGAATGAAGTAAATTAGATAATAGAAGTAAATTGGAATGTTGTTTAAAATTATATTTTCTATCTGAATCATGAAAGAAAAAAGTTGGGTTTAATGTCCCTTTAAATAATAAGTGATGACATCACAATTCTGAGACTGCATCCTGTCTCACATGGATGATGCACACCAGTCTGGCCATAAAAGGAAGTGTAGGAAATGAGCAGCATCCCCCACAATGCACCATAGTCAGGAAGAGAGGTGAGTAAAATGGCTGCCAGCAGCACATGGCAAACAACAGGGCAAAAACCCTGACACATACCTCCTATGCTCGCCTATAATTAGTATTTACTGTATTAGAACTGACTGAATATTATTTACGTAGCTCAGTAAGGCTATTTTGTTCTGCAGTACCTTGCTCTCTGCCCACCTATATAGCTTAAGATGTAGGTTGTGTTCGGATACTGTCGCACACATTCTTTGTAAGGATATCTAGAAGGAGGCTTCTCAATATATTTAAGATTACTAGAGAACCTTGTCCCTTACTTTTCATCAGCCGGCGAGGGGCTTTTCAGTAGCAACCTGAACGTAAGAATAATAACTTTCAATAATCTAAGAGCATATCCATTCAACAATTTTATTATCAATTGCAATCTCATTGCTACTTGTTCAAAGAGCTCCAAATCATTTAACCATATAAGTCCTCCATGTACGCTCACCCATCCTAATAATACACATCTTTACTACATCTGAATTTTCTTTTAGCAAAAGTTTCCTTTTTATTTAATAGCTTAGGAGTTTAGAGGTTTATTGCATTACAGCCATAGTTTGGTTATATTTAGGGTTGAACATAATGAAAAATACATATGTCAGGGCTGTTTAAAGAAATGTTTTGAATAATGTTCCATTATAAGAACCCTGACATATGTATTTTTCATATGTGTCCCTTTTTAAAGCTGCAATATGGTTACCCTAGTTATATTACTTAGTTTACTAAGTGTTATCTACATGCCCCCATATTTTACATTTGTGCTTAACACTAGCTTTTTTGAGCAAGCACTCAATTGATAGCTCATATTACATCTTATAAATAAATGTAATCTTATATTTAGCTTGGCTCTTGAGTGGCTTTGAAACATAAAATACCCCTCTATTATGCATTTAGAATATATATAGGCACAAGAGTGGTTGTTTTAGCAATTGGTGGTCAAAATGGAGGTTTCATGTGTATTTGCCTAACTCTTTCTTTTGGATTTCTATGGCCTAGATTTAGAGTTGGGCGGTAGCCATCAAAACCAGCGTTAGAGGCTCCTAACGCTGGTTTTTACCGCCCGCTGGTATTTGGAGTCAGTCAGGAAAGGGTCTAACGCTCACTTTGCAGCCGCAACTTTTCCATACCGCAGATCGCCCTACGCCATTTGCGTATTCTATCTTTTCAATGGGAGCTTTCTAACGTCGGTATTTAGAGTCGTGGCTGAAGTGAGCGTTAGAAATCTAACGACAAAACTCCAGCCGCAGAAAAAAGTCAGTAGTTAAGAGCTTTCTGGGCTAACACCGGTTTATAAAGCTCTTAACTACTGTGCTCTAAAGTACACTAACACCCATAAACTACCTATGTACCCCTAAACCGAGGTCCCCCCACATCGCCGCCACTCTATTAAATTTTTTTAACCCCTAATCTGCTCTCCGTACACCGCCGCCAGCTAAGTTATCCCTATGTACCCCTAATCTGCTGCCCCTAACATCGCCGACCACTATGTTATATTTATTAACCCCTAATCTGCCGTCCCCGCTATCGCTGACCCCTGCATATTATTATTAACCCCTAATCTGCCGCTCCGTACACCGCCGCCAGCTACGTTATCCCTATGTACCCCTAATCTGCTGCCCCTAACATCGCCAACCACTATGTTATATTTATTAACCCCTAATCTGCCGACCGGATCTCACCGCTACTATAATAAATGTATTAACCCCTAAAGCTAAGTCTAACTCTAACCCTAACACCCCCCTAACTTAAATATAATTTAAATCTAACGAAATAAATTAACTATTATTAAATAAATTATTCCTATTTAAAGCTAATACTTACCTGTTAAAATAAACCCTAATATAGCTGCAATATAAATTATAATTATATTGTAGCTATTTTAGGATTAATATTTATTTTACAGGCAACTTTGTAATTATATTAACCAGGTACAATAGCTATTAAATAGTTAATAACTATTTAATAGTTACCTAGTTAAAATAATTACAAAATTACCTGTAAAATAAATCCTAACCTAAGTTACAATTAAACCTAACACTACACTATCAATAAATTAATTAAACACAATACCTACAATTATCTAAAATTAAACCTAACACTACACTATCAATAAATTAATTAAATACAATACCTACAAATAAATACAATGAAATAAACTAACTAAAGTACAAAAAATAAAAAAGAACTAAATTACAAAAAATAAAAAAATATTTACAAACATTAGAAAAATATTACAACAATTTTAAACTAATTACACCTACTCTAAGCCCCCTAATAAAATAACAAAGCCCCCCAAAATAAAAAAAAATTAAAAAAGTTCAAAGCTCTTTTACCTTACCCAGCCCTGAAAAGGGCCCTTTGCGGGGCATGCCCCAAAGAATTCAGCTCTTTTGCCTGTAAAAAAAACATACATACCCCCCCCAACATTACACACCCACCACCCACAATACCCCTAATCTAACCCAAACCCCCCTTAAATAAGCCTAACACTAAGCCCCTGAAGATCTTCCCTACCTTATCTTCACCACGCAGGGTTCACCAATCGATCCAGAAGAGCTCCTCCGATGTCTTGATCCAAGCCCAAGCGGGGGGCTGAAGATGTCCATGATCCGACTGAAGTCTTCATCCAAGCGGGAGCTGAAGAGGTCCATGATCCGGCTGAAGTCTTCTATCAAGCGGCATCTTCAATCTTTTTTCTTCCGGATCCATGTTCATCCCGCCGACGCGGAACATCCATCCTCACCGGATCAGCCAATCGGATTGAACTTGATTCTTATTGGCTAATTCCATCAGCCAATCAGAATTTCCTACCCTTAATTCCAATTGGCTGATAGAATTGTATGGTTTTTTTTTACAGTCAAAAGAGCTGAATTCCTTTGGGGCATGCCCCGCAAAGGGCCCTTTTCAGGGCTGGTAAGGTAAAAGAGCTTTGAACTTTTTTAATTTAGAATAGGGTAGGGCATTTTTTTTCATTTTGGGGGGCTTTGTTATTTTATTAGGGGGCTTAGAGTAGGTGTAATTAGTTTAAAATTGTTGTAATATTTTTCTAATGTTTGTAAATATTTTTTTATTTTTTGTAACTTAGTTCTTTTTTATTTTTGTACTTTAGTTAGTTTATTTCATTGTATTTATTTGTAGGTATTGTATTTAATTAATTTATTGATAGTGTAGTGTTAGGTTTAATTGTAGATAATTGTAGGTAGTTTATTTAATTTATTTATTGATAGTGTAGTGTTAGGTTTAATTGTAACTTAGGTTAGGATTTATTTTACAGGTAATTTTGTAATTATTTTAACTAGGTAGCTATTAAATAGTTATTAACTATTTAATAGCTATTGTACCTGGTTAAAAATAAATACAAAGTTGCCTGTAAAATAAATATAAACCCTAAAATAGCTACAATATAATTATAATTTATATTGTAGCTATATTAGGGTTTATTTTACAGGTAAGTACTTAGCTTTAAATAGGAATAATTTATTTAATAATAGTTAATTTATTTCGTTAGATTTAAATTATATTTAAGTTAGGGGGGTGTTAGGGTTAGAGTTAGACTTAGTTTTAGGGGTTAATACATTTATTATAGTAGCGGTGAGATCCGGTCCGCAGATTAGGGGTAATTATTGTAGGTAGGTGGAGGCGACGTTGTGGGGGGCAGATTAGGGGTTAATAAATATAACATAGTGGTCGGCGATGTAGGGGGGGCAGCAGATTAGGGGTACATAGGGATAACGTAGCTGGCGGCGGTGTACGGAGCGGCAGATTAGGGGTTAATAATAATATGCAGGGGTCAGTGATAGCGGGGGCAGCAGATTAGGGGTTAATAAGTGTAAGGTTAGGGGTGTTTAGACTCGGGGTTCATGTTAGGGTGTTAGGTGCAGACTTAGGAAGTGTTTCCCCATAGGAAACAATGTAGCTGCGTTAGGAGCTGAACGCTGCTTTTTTGCAGGTGTTAGGTTTTTTTTCAGCTCAAACTGCCCTATTGTTTCCTATGGGGAAATCGTGCACAAACACGTTTTTAAAGCTGGCCGCGTCCGTAAGCAACGCTGGTATCTAGAGTTGTAGTGGCGGTAAATATGCTCTACGCTCCCTTTTTGGAGCCTAACACAGCCCTTCTGTGAACTCTAAATACCAGCGGTATTTAAAAGGTGCGGGAGAAAAAAAGCCAGCGTAGCTAACGCACCCCTTTGGCCACAGAACTCTAAATCTAGCCATTTGTAATTAAGAAATAATGTTTTTATCCTGTTCTGAAGTGTGTTTTTGTCTTTGAAAGACTTGTAATCACACTAGGCAAATGTTGTTTGTAATATTTTTTATTGCTAAAAAAACCTCAGTAAAAGATAATATAATAATAAGTTGATCTGCAGTATAACAAACTAATCATGATCAATAAATAAAGCACATATTTGTAATGAAAATAAAATCTTCAATTGAACAAATTATTCTGTCCTCTCATAGACCTAGATTTGGAGTTTGGCGTTAGCCGTGAAAACCAGCGTTAGAGGCTCCTAACGCTGGTTTTAGGCTACCGCCGGTATTTGGAGTCACTCAAAATAGGGTCTAACGCTCACTTTTTCAGCCGCGACTTTTCCATACCGCAGATCCCCTTACGTCAATTGCGTATCCTATCTTTTCAATGGGATCTTTCTAACTCCGGTATTTAGAGTCGTTTCTGAAGTGAGCGTTAGACATCTAACGACAAAACTCCAGCCGCAGGAAAAAAGTCAGTAGTTAAGAGCTTTCTGGGCTAACGCCGGTTTATAAAGCTCTTAACTACTGTACTCTAAAGTACACTAACACGCATAAACTACCTATGTACCCCTAAACCGAGGTCCCCCCACATCGCCGACACTCGAATAATTTTTTTTAACCCTAATCTGCCGACCGCCACCTACGTTATACTTATGTACCCCTAATCTGCTGCCCCTAACACCGCCGACCCCTGTATTATATTTATTAACCCCTAATCTGCCCCCCACAACGTCGCCGCCAGCTACCTACAATAATTAACCCCTAATCTGCCGACCGCAAAGCGCCGCCACCTACATTATAGCTATGTACCTCTAATCTGCTGCCCCTAACACCGCCGACCCCTATATTATATTTATTAACCCCTAATCTGCCCCCCTCAACGTCGCCTCCACCTGCCTACACTTATAAACCCCTAATCTGCCGAGCGGACCGCACCACTACTTAATAAAGTTATTAACCCCTAATCCGCCTCACTAACCCTATAATAAATAGTATTAACCCCTAATCTGCCCTTCCTAACATCGCCGACACCTAACTTCAATTATTAACCCCTAATCTGCCGACCGGAGCTCACCGCTATTCTAATAAATGTATTAACCCCTAAAGCTAAGTCTAACCCTAACACTAACACCCCCCTAACTTAAATATAATTTAAATCTAACGAAATTAATTAACTCTTATTAAATAAATTATTCCTATTTAAAGCTAAATACTTACCTGTAAAATAAACCCTAATATAGCTACAATATAAATTATAATTATATTGTAGCTATTTTAGGATTAATATTTATTTTACAGGCAACTTTGTAATTATTTTAACCAGGTACAATAGCTATTAAATAGTTAAGAACTATTTAATAGCTAAAATAGTTAAAATAATTACAAATTTACCTGTAAAATAAATCCTAACCTAAGTTACAATTAAACCTAACAGTACACTATCAATAAATTAATTAAATAAACTACCTACAATTACCTACAATTAACCTAACACTACACTATCAATAAATTAATTAAATACAATTCCTACAAATAAATACAATTAAATAAACTAGCTAAAGTACAAAAAATAAAAAAGAACTAAGTTACAAAAAATAAAAAAATATTTACAAACATAAGAAAAATATTACAACAATTTTAAACTAATTACACCGACTCTAAGCCCCCTAATAAAATAACAAAGACCCCCAAAATAACAAAATGCCCTACCCTATTCTAAATTACTACATTTCAAAGCTCTTTTACCTTACCAGCCCTGAACAGGGCCCTTTGCGGGGCATGCCCCAAGAAATTTAGCTCTTTTGCCTGTAAAAAAAAACCATACAATACCCCCCCCAACATTACAACCCACCACCCACATACCCCTAATCTAACCCAAACCCCCCTTAAATAAACCTAACACTAACCCCTGAAGATCTTCCTACCTTGTCTTCACCCTACCAGGTTCACTGATCCGTCCTGAAGAGCTCCTCCGATGTCCTAATCCAAGCCCCAAGCGGGGGGGCTGAAGAGGTCCATGATCCGGCTGAAGTCTTCATTCCAAGCGGGAGCTGAAGAGGTCCATGATCCGGATGAAGTCTTCGAACAACGGCATCTTCAATCTTCTTTCTTCCGGATCCATCTTGCAGACCTCCGACGCGGAACATCCTCTTCTCCCGACGCCTACTAGCCGAATGACGGTTCCTTTAAGGGACGTCATCCAAGATGGCGTCCCTCGAATTCCAATTGGCTGATAGGATTCTATCAGCCAATCGGAATTAAGGTAGGAATATTCTGATTGGCTGATGGAATCAGCCAATCAGAATCAAGATCAATCCGATTGGCTGATCCAATCAGCCAATCAGATTGAGTTCGCATTCTATTGGCTGATCGGAACAGCCAATAGAATGCAAGCTCAATCTGATTGGCTGATCGAATCAGCCAATCGGATTGAAATTGATTCTGATTGGCTAATTCCATCAGCCAATCAGAATATTCCTACCTTAATTCCGATTGGCTGATAGAATCCTATCAGCCAATCGGAATTCGAGGGACGCCATCTTGGATGACGTCCCTTAAAGGAACCGTCATTCGGCTAGTAGGCGTCGGGAGAAGAGGATGTTCCGCGTCGGAGGTCTGCAAGATGGATCCGGAGAAAGAAGATTGAAGATGCCGTTGTTCGAAGACTTCATCCGGATCATGGACCTCTTCAGCTCCCGCTTGGATGAAGACTTCAGCCGGATCATGGACCTCTTCAGCCCCCACTTGGGCTTGGATTAGGACATCGGAGGAGCTCTTCAGGACGGATCGGTGAACCTGGTAGGGTGAAGACAAGGTAGGAAGATCTTCAGGGGCTTAGTGTTAGGTTTATTTAAGGGGGGTTTGGGTTAGAGTAGGGGTATGTGGGTGGTGGGTTGTAATGTTGGGGGGGGTATTGTATGTTTTTTTTTACTGGCAAAAGAGCTGAATTTCTTGGGGCATGCCCCGCAAAGGGCCCTGTTCAGGGCTGGTAAGGTAAAAGAGCTTTGAAATGTAGTAATTTAGAATAGGGTAGGGCATTTTGTTATTTTGGGGGTCTTTGTTATTTTATTAGGGGGCTTAGAGTAGGTGTAATTAGTTTAAAATTGTTGTAATATTTTCTTATGTTTGTAAATATTTTTTTATTTTTTTGTAACTTAGTTCTTTTTTATTTTTTGTACTTTAGCTAGTTTATTTAATTGTATTTATTTGTAGGAATTGTATTTAATTAATTTATTGATAGTGTAGTGTTAGGTTTAATTGTAACTTAGGTTAGGATTTATTTTACAGGTAAATTTGTAATTATTTTAACTATTTTAGCTATTAAATAGTTCTTAACTATTTAATAGCTATTGTACCTGGTTAAAATAAATACAAAGTTACCTGTAAAATAAATATAAATCATAAATAGCTATAATCTAATTATAATTTATATTGTAGCTATATTAGGATTTATTTTACAGGTAAGTATTTATCTTTAAATAGGAATAATTTATTTAATAAGAGTTAATTAATTTCGTTAGATGTAAATTATATTTAATTTAGGGGGGTGTTAGGGTTAGGATTTAGACTTAGCTTTAGGGGTTAATACATTTATTAGAATAGCGGTGAGCTCCGGTCGGCAGATTAGGGGTTAATAATTGAAGTTAGGTGTCGGCGATGTTAGGGAGGGCAGATTAGGGGTTAATACTATTTATTATAGGGTTAGTGAGGCGGATTTAGGGTTAATAACTTTATTATAGTAGCACTCAGGGTCCGCTCGGTAGATTAGGGGTTAATAAGTGTAGTTAGGTGGAGGCGACGTTGTGGGCGGCAGGATTAGGGGTTAATAAATATAATATAGGGGTCGGCGATGTTAGGGCAGCAGATTAGGGGTACATAGGGATAATGTAAGTAGCGGCGGATTACGGAGCGGCAGATTAGGGGTTAATAATAATATGCAGGGGTCAGCGATAGCGGGGGGCAGCAGATTAGGGGTTAATAAGTGTAAGGTTAGGGGTGTTTAGACTCGGGGTACATGTTAGGGTGTTAGGTGCAGACGTAGGAAGTGTTTCCCCATAGCAAACAATGGGGCTGCGTTAAGAGCTGAACGCGGCTTTTTTGCAGGTGTTAGGTTTTTTTTTAGCTCAAACAGCCCCATTGTTTCCTATGGGAGAATCGTGCACGAGCACGTTTTTGAGGCTGGCCGCTTGCGTAAGCAACTCTGGTATCGAGAGTTGAAGCTGCGTTAAAAATGCTCTACGCTCCTTTTTTGGAGCCTAACGCAGCCTTTATGTGGACTCTCAATACCAGAGTTATTTTTATGGTGCGGCCAGAAAAAAGCCGGCGTTAGTTTTTCGGGTCGTTACCGACAAAACTCCAAATCTAGCCGATAGCATATTAGATGTTACAAATAAGGGTTCGTTTCCATTGAGCCGCAAATGGTTTTGTATAAGGTCGCAAAACTAAAACAAATGGTGTCGGAAGCCATAATGATTGTGCAATTTCCATCATTACCAGCAGCCAGGCTCTGTCTGCTGAAAAAAATGTACGTATCCTATAGAAAATAATAAGAGTCAAAAAGCGCTAAATTACACCAGAGTTTCACTGAGCGTGGACAGTTAAAAACTCTAACAGAAGCTGTCGATAAAGGCACCTGAAGAGAACATGCTTCACTAGGTGTAAAAGAGGAAAAATAAGCTTTGTGAGGTTCCCATTGAGATATTAAAGTTTTCAAACAATGCAAGTGTTTCACTTTATATATTGTTATATATGTAATATTTATTACTGGCCCATGTTTGGGGCTATTTGCAGTTACATATTAAAATATAATCTAGCACATATCTTCTAAATTCCAAATAGGCCTATGCCTAGGGCAGCACTAAATATTTCATATACAGTATCAATAAATATATTTGTTTAAGTGAATTAAATGTATTTTAGTTTTTTTGACCTACATATTTGAAGTTAGCAATTGAAAAAAGCCCAGCATGTGCCTGATATAAAAGGTGGAACATACCTGAGAAAATTATATCATCAACCATATATTCATGTTAAAGAATGTTTCACTGTCAGTTTTTGGAAAATAGTTATATATATATATATATATATATATATATATATATATATATATATATATATATATATATATACATATATACAGATTTATATAGGAATATCTATTTATAAATACTTAGAACATATTCCCTTATATGAATAACATTGAAATGTGAAATATTTACAGTAAATACACAGTTAAACACTTGCATAAATACAATGTTACATGTTTTCAGCTACTTGACTGCAAAGGACCCCAATTCCCTTATATTTCTCTATATATGTATACAAATGTATTTATGTGTTTATATGTGTATATATGTCTGTAAATACATATATACACATATACATACATATGTACACAATATAAACACACACATATATATTTAGTCATGTATATTTATGTACCTCTATGTTAAAGGCCTTTGCAGTCATTTTTTTTTCCAACACCTGAGACCTCATACATTTGAGCCCTTATAACTTTTTATTGCAATTTTTAAAAAAAATTTTTTTATTATGATTGTAACTTTACTGTTAAATATAATTTTGATGTGCTTTGTGCAACTTTTTAGTCAAGGGCAACAGTTAACCTGAACTTTGAAGTCGTTCTATCCTGACACAAGTTAAATTAAACTTGTAATAAGCGCGCTACTTTAAGATGCAGGCAAAGAGCTGCGATAAACCCAATATCGTTCGCGAAACTGTTAGTGCACCAATCATAATCCTAATCCTAATTTGTGAAGACCGCTCCACTTGCAGTCTATGTCACATACAACACAAATCTCCTTATTTTTCAGTAAAAAAGTGAGTTTTGGGACAGTACCCACCAGAAGTCTCTACATATTTCTCTTGGAACTATATTAACAGTATAAATACCTGTCTCTTCCTCTTTGAGAAGTAAATACAACTGATTCAAAGGGACTTGTCATTTCTTTCAGACATGTCACTGAGAGTTATCTAATCTCTCCTTTACACCTGGAACGTGATTTACCCTTCTCTCCATTTCTCGCTCAGCTTGTCTGAGTGGGTTATACCTCATTTTCCTTTTCCCTTCCATCGCCCAGAAGTAGCAATAGCCTTGAGGAAGGTTACCTAATAATACAATCATCTGCATGTCTAACTATTTACATTGTATTGTACTGCAACTGCAGAGACGTCATATGTAGGGTGACCATATTGCCGCTTTAAAAAGGTACACACATGAAAAATACATATGTCAGGGCAGTTTTCAGGGCTGTTTAAAGTAATGTTTTGTATAAGAACCCTGACATATGTATTTTTCATATGTGTCCCTTCTTAAAGCGGCAATATGGTCACCCTAGTCATATGCTATCTCATATGTTTGGACTCATTACGATATAATTGAGACTCAAATAAGGGCAAAAGAGAGAGATCATGTCTTCACACTGTCTCACTTCTGTTATATAAGTAATTAATATACGGCTAGATTTAGAGTTTGGCGTTAGCCGTCAAAACCAGCGTTAGAGGCTCCTAACGCTGGTTTTGGGCTACCGCTGGTATTTAGAGTCTTGTAGGTAAGGGGTCTAACGCTCACATTTGCAGCCGCAACTTTTCAATTCCGCAGACCCCCTACGCCATTTTCGTATCCTATCTTTTCAATGGGATCTTTCTAACGCTGGTATTTAGAGTCTTGGCTGAAGTGAGCGTTAGAAATCCAACGACAAAACTCCAGCCGCAGAAAAAAGTCAGGAGTTAAGAGCTTTATGGGCTAACGCCGGTTCATAAAGCTCTTAACTACTGTGCTCTAAAGTACACTAACACCCATAAACTACCTATGTACCCCTAAATCGAGGTCCCCCCACATCGCCGCCACTCTAATAAATTTTTTTAACCCCTAATCTGCCGACTGCACATCGCCGCCACCTACGTTATCCCTATGTACCCCTAATCTGCTGCCCCTAACACCGCTGACCCCTATATTATATTTATTAACCCCTAATCTGCCGCCACCAACGTCGCTGCTACCTTAACTACAATTATTAACCCCTAATCTGCGGACCTCACCGCTACTATAATAAAGTTATTAAACCCTTATCCGCCTCACTCCCGCCTCAATAACCCTATAATAAATAGTATTAACCCCTAATCTGCCCTCCCTAACATCGCCGACACCTAACTTCAAGTATTAACCCCTAATCTGCCGACCGGACCTCACCGCTACTATAATAAATGTATTAACCCCTAAAGCTAAGTCTAACCCATACACTAACACCCCCCTAAATTAAATATAATTTAAATCTAACGAAATAAATTAACTTTGAATTAATTGAATCAGCCAATCAGATTGAGCTCGCATTCTATTGGCTGTTCCGATCAGCCAATAGAATGCAAGCTCAATCTGATTGGCTGATTGGATTAGCCAATTGGATTGAACTTGAATCTGATTGGCTGAGTCCATCAGCCAATCAGATTTTTCCTACCTTAATTCCGATTGGCTGATAGAATCCTATCAGCCAATCGGAATTCGAGGGACGCCATCTTGGATGACGTCATTTAAAGGAACCTTCATTCGGACTTAGGATGTCGGAAGAAGAGGATGGATCCGCGCCGGAGGTCTTCAAGATGGAGCCGCTCGTCATCGGATGAAGATAGAAGATGCCGCTTGGATGAAGATGGTTGCCGGTCCGGATCTCCTCTTCTGCCCGGATAGGATGAAGACTTTGGGAGCCTCTTCTGGACTTCTTCTTGCTGCTTGATAGAAGACCTCAGCCTGATGATGGATCTCCAGCCCCCGCTTGGGCTTGGATGAAGATTTCGGAGCCTGGACGGATCGCTGATACCCGGTGTGGTGAAGATAAGGTAGGAAGATCTTCAGGGGCTTAGTGTTATGTTTATTTAAGGGGGGTTTGGGTTAGATTAGGGGTATGTGGGTGGTGGGTTGTAATGTTGGGGGGTGTTGTGTTAATTTTTACAGGCAAAAGAGCTGAATTCTTTGGGGCATGCCCCGCAAAAGGCCCTTTTAAGGGCTGGTAAGGTAAAAGAGCTTTTCTATTTGTATTTTAGAATAGGGTAGGGCATTTTTTTATTTTGGGGGGGCTTTGTTATTTATTAGGGGGCTTAGAGTAGGTGTAATTAGCTTAAAATTGTTGTAATATTTTTATTATGTTTTTTATTATGTTTGTAATTAATTTTTTTATTTTTTGTAACTTAGCTTTTTTTATTTTTTGTCCTTTAGTTAGTTTATTTAATTGTATTTATTTGTAGGTATTTCATGTAATTAATTTATTGATAGTGTAGTGTTAGATTTAATTGTAGGTATTTTATTTAATTAATTTATTGATAGTGTAGTTAGGTTAGGATTTATTTTACAGGTAATTTTGTAATTATTTTAACTAGGTAGCTATTAAATAGTTATTAACTATTTAATACCTATTGTACCTGGTTAAAATAAATACAAAGTTGCCTGTAAAATAAATATTATTCCTAAAATAGCTACAATATAATTATAATTTATATTGTAGCTATATTAGGGTTTATTTTACAGGTAAGTATTTAGCTTTAAATAGGAATAATTTATTTAATAAGAGTTAATTTATTTCGTTAGATTTAAATTATATTTAATTTAGGGGGGGTGTTAGTGTTAGGGTTAGACTTAGCTTTAGGGGTTAATACATTTATTATAGTAGAGATGAGGTCCGGTCGGCAGATTAGGGGTTAATACTTGAAGTTAGGTGTCTGTGATGTTAGGGAGGGCAGATTAGGGGTTAATACTATTTATTATAGGGTTAGTGAGGCGGATTAGGGGTTAATACATTTATTATAGTAGCGGTGAGGTCCGGTCGGCAGATTAGGGGTTAATTATTGTAGGTAGCTGGCGGCGACGTTGTGGGGGGCAGATTAGGGGTTAATAAATATAATATAGGGGTCGGCGGTGTTAGGGGCAGCAGATTAGGGGTACATAGGTATAATGTAGGTTGCGGCGGTGTACGGAGTGGCAGATTAGGGGTTAAAAAAATATGCAGGGGTCAGCGATAGCGGGGGCGGCAGATTAGGGGTTAATAAGTGTAAGGCTAGGGGTGTGTAGACTCGGGGTACATGTTAGAGTGTTAGGTGCAGACTTAGAAACTGTTTCCCCATAGGAAACAATGGGGCTGCGTTAAGAGCTGAACGCTGCTTTTTTGCAGGTGTTAGGTTGTTTTTCAGCTCAAACTGCCCCATTGTTTCCTATGGGGGAATCGTGCACGAGCACGTTTTTGAAGCTGGCCGCGTCCGTAAGAACCACTGGTATTGAGAGTTGCAATGGCGGTAAATATGCTATACGCTCTCTTTTTGGAGCCTAACGCAGCCCTTCTGTGAACTCTAAATACCAGCGGTATTTAAAAGGTGCGGGGGGAAAAAAAGCCAGCGTTAACTACGCGGGTCGTTACCGACAAAACTCTAAATCTAGCTGATAGTAATTAGCCAAACTTAACAGTGGAAGCTTCCCAATTAGTTCTTATGGTCTGCCTTTGTCTATTACTGCTATAAGATTGAAGGTTACCCTACTTGGCAGTGTCAATCTCCCCGCCACAACTCATGAAGTCCACTAAGGGTGGAAGGATACAACATCGGACATACTTGATCTACAAATACAAGGAGATTTTTCATCCTCTTACGACAGAATGCCTCATTGTTCAAGGAAAAAAAATTAAGCCCTCCTCTATGGTTAAGAGGACTGTCAAAGATCTTTTTTTTTTTCTAAATGCATTTTTATTCAGGAAATTAGATTTAAGTTTGGTTACAGAGAACTCAGTCACAGAAACTCAATTGCATAGTCATAGTAATTACAAGAAAATATATCTGGAAGGGGTACAAGATCTGTCTTAAAGGTCCATACAGTGAAGACAATCCTTCTTGTTTAGATGAGATATATGTTAAATGCTGAAAGCAGACTTAGACACAATATATTTCTATTTCTGGACATAATAAATAAAACCTCATTTTCTATAAACAGTAAATCTCAATATGGTGTAGGTGCGTAGATTTGGGGAACTCAATAGTGGGACATGAAGTATATAGATGGTTCTAGATTTTAAGGTAGTCAGTCCCACATAGTGAGTAAGAGGTAAAGGATTAATTAAGGTATGAGCGAACCTATATGTATGAGAGAGTAGTAGTAATCAGCAGACAAAAGCCGCTTTTAGCTGAGGGGGGGGGGGGCAGAGCCTTTTAGACTGCTAGAGAATTGTGGTGAGAGAAGGGCATGT
Source organism: Bombina bombina (assembly GCF_027579735.1). Lineage (NCBI taxonomy): Eukaryota > Metazoa > Chordata > Amphibia > Anura > Bombinatoridae > Bombina > Bombina bombina. The sequence continues at coordinate 560,572,417 of NC_069504.1, forward strand.
GGCAAGGTGTCAGACTCTCTCACAGTATTGCTTCAGACTGTACCTTGTTCCGGCTCCCTATTTAAGGCCCCACCTCCTTCTACACCTTGCTGGATTATTTTGTATAAGCTCTTCATGAGATATACTGCCTCTGTTCAGCCTTCTTGCTTGTACTTACTTTCAACTGTGTTTAGCAACTTGCTGCAGCTTGCCATATTCAGCTACGATACTGAGAGCACTGCAGTCTGTTCTCTCCTATGACGTCATCAGCTACAGCCGGAACGCTCACTCTCCTTCACCTGCATGTGCAAAGCCTGCTTCAACTGTCTGTGTCTCCTGCACCTCTGAACCCACTCTGCTAAGCTCACATATGACCGGAACCCTTGCTGCCAGGTTGTATAATCAAAAGACTTGTTGTATACTGCTTTAACCTGCTTTAACTCTGGATCCTTGCATAAGACTTGTTACATTCTGCTTTATTCCTGCTACACTCCGGATTCCTGCATACCTCTGTTTGTTGCCTGTTTAACCTGTGCCTTTCCCCGGTTACCTCATTTCAATGTGAGATTGAGTTGACTTAGGTATTGTGTGCTAGTGATATATTTACATTTATTTGTGTTCATATCCATATCACTACCTGTTGCTACCGCACACTTTAACCTATACTTGGTTTAGTTATACTCTATGCTATTTCTACAACTGCATGTATTCAGCTGAGTGTCATGCTAGTGAGCAAAAAGGCTATACTAAGACATTAGGGAAAACTGATACTATAGTAAATAGTTGTTTCCCATGCTGTCACATTAGCCATATTTGCACCATACTAAGTTTAGAACCTTTCTAGTCTAATCATCAGCACTTTGGTGATTATAACATAATAATCCAGCCCTGAATATATATCAGTGTGATGTTCTATACACATTATGGATTCAACTGATGTAGTGAATCAGGTTGTGGTTTTGAACCAACGTGTGGATGCCCTGACACAATTAATAAGAGAGTTACAGGCAGACAACCAATCAGTTAAGGATTACCTTAGAGACTCCCATAGCCCTACTCCTATATCTACAGATACACCCCCAGAGCCGCAGGTCTCTCTCCCAAAAATATTTCATGGTAATAGGTCCCTATTCAGGGAATTCAAAAACGCTTGTTTGTTGCTATTTTAACTCAGACCCGCACATATTCTAATGATAGGATTAAGGTATTGACTCTTAGATCGTATTTAAGGGGAGAACCTCGTGCCTGGGCTGACTCTTATTATGATTCTCAGGATCCTATATTAAATTCATTTGATAACTTCATTACTGCCATGTCTGCCATCTATGATGACCCATTCAGACAAAACACCGCTGAGAATTCCATAAGGTCCCTCAAACAGGGTAGACAAGAAGTGGAGTATTACATATCACAATTTAAGATTCACATAAAGGATTCACAATGGAATGAAGTTTCTTTGAAGAATCAGTTTCGGCTTGGGCTGAGTGATGGAATCAAGGATGAGCTCTCCCGTGTAAGTATTCCCCACACCTTGGAGCAGCTATTCTCTCTCGCAACTGCCATAGACAGGCATCTCCGTGAACGCCGAATGGAAAGAACTACAGCCACTACTCCTTTTTTTAAAAAAATTTTTATTGAGGTTTTTGCATAACAAACATAAAACACAATACACCTTTTTGTCAAAAGAACGAGATACAGACAAAATTGACCAAAACATTTCGGCAGCTATATAATACATTGGTGAAAGGCTAATGAAACTGACCAGTTGGGAACATAGTTTTAGGCCCCATGGACCAAAAGTATAGAAATTAAAAGATATCTGATGGTCAGATGTCCAGCTCTTTAGGAGCTTCGAAAGGAGCGTGAATGCGTATGTAGAGAAGGGGGAGGGGGAAATTCAGCGGGTAAGCACTGATATATATATATGAGGGAAAGGGTGGAGCCATATATATATGAAAGTGTTTTAGGGAACTTGGTGGGGACTCTTAGTCTTGCCAGTGAAGTAAAATAGATGAGCTATGAAGCTGAGTTATCTATCTATTTGTTATGGGCCATGCATAAGCATATTGGGGGTATACAAAAGGATATTTTAATATTAAGCATGAAAGTTAAACGATCTATTGGGAATCAGACAATATATATTGTACTAGCTCCTTAACGTAGATCAGAAAGAGAGCTATGTCAAGATGAGTTGTTTATAATTAGAGGGGGATAAAGTGGGGAGTAGGCCGTAGGATTATGATAGTATGTGTTAGGATTGGATATCAATATTATATAGTAACTAAAATCATATCAGCAACTAAACTAATAGTAGGTTGAATGCAGACAAATCATATGTTAGCTAGAACCCACAGGAAGTCTGGATGACGAGACTCTAGAATTATGCTCTTCTCTGAATGTCTTTTTCAAGCATTACTAATCTCACCACTAAATAAATCTCTACTACCAATAACATGTGGCATATGCATAGAGATTGGAAGCCTCTGCTTAACTGATATAAACATTCTGCAAGCAAATATCCCGTTATGTACAGGGAGTGCAGAATTATTAGGCAAGTTGTATTTTTGAGGATTAATTGAGTATTAATTTTATTATTGAACAACAACCATGTTCTCATGTTCTCAATGAACCCAAAAAACTCATTAATATCAAAGCTGAATAGTTTTGGAAGTCGTTTTTAGTTTGTTTTTAGTTATAGCTATTTTAGGGTGATATCTGTGTGTGCAGGTGACTATTACTGTGCATAATTATTAGGCAACTTAACAAAAAACTAATATATACCCATTTCAATTATTTATTTTTACCAGTGAAACCAATATAACATCTCAACATTCACAAATATACATTTCTGACATTCAAAAACAAAACAAAAACAAATAAATGACCAATATAGCCACCTTTCTTTGCAAGGACACTCAAAAGCCTACCATCCATGGATTCTGTCAGTGTTTTCATCTGTTCACCATCAACATTGCGTGCAGCAGCAACCACAGCCTCCCAGACACTGTTCAGAGAGGTGTACTGTTTTCCCTCCTTGTAAATCTCACATTTGATGATGGACCACAGGTTCTCAATGGGGTTCAGATCAGGTGAACAAGGAGGCCATGTCATTAGATTTTCTTCTTTTATCCCCTTTCTTGCCAGCCACGCTGTGGAGTACTTGGACGCGTGTGATGGAGCATTGTCCTGCATGAAAATCATGTTTTTCTTGAAGGATGCAGACTTCTTCCTGTACCACTGCTTGAAGAAGGTGTCTTCCAGAAACTGGCAGTAGGACTGGGAGTTGAGCTTGACTCCATCCTCAACCCGAAAAGGCCCCACAAGCTCATCTTTGATGATACCAGCCCAAACCAGTACTCCACCTCCACCTTGCTGGCGTCTGAGTCGGACTGGAACTCTCTGCCCTTTACCAATCCAGCCACGGGCCCATCCCCATATTTCTTGGCCCAGTCTTGACGTTTAAGCTTGTGTGTCTTGTTCAGTGGTGGTCGTCTTTCAGCCTTTCTTACCTTGGCCATGTCTCTGAGTATTGCACACCTTGTGCTTTTGGGCACTCCAGTGATGTTGCAGCTCTGAAATATGGCCAAACTGGTGGCAAGTGGCATCTTGGCAGCTGCACGCTTGACTTTTCTCAGTTCATGGGCAGTTATTTTGCGCCTTGGTTTTTCCACACGCTTCTTGCGACCCTGTTGACTATTTTGAATGAAACGCTTGATTGTTCGATGATCACGCTTCAGAAGCTTTGCAATTTTAAGAGTGTTGCATCCCTCTGCAAGATATCTCACTATTTTTGACTTTTCTGAGCCTGTCAAGTCCTTCTTTTGACCTATTTTGCCAAAGGAAAGGAAGTTGCCTAATAATTATGCACACCTGATATAGGGTGTTGATGTCATTAGACCACACCCCTTCTCATTACAGAGATGCACATCACCTAATATTCTTAATTGGTAGTAGGCTTTTGAGCCTATACAGCTTGGAATAAGACAACATGCATAAAGAGGATGATGTGGTCAAAATACTCATTTGCCTAATAATTCTGCACTCCCTGTATTTAACAACATGTAACCCATAGCTAAAATCAGGCATAGTACATAGAATAAGTGTATTAGTTAGGTCCATAGAGTAAATAAGCATATTACAGGATTAACCCACTTGAAATGAGTAGCATAAGGAATAAACTAATACTATACATGGGAGAGTAAGTAACAGTTAAAATATAGCAATAGAGGCTAAGACCATGTCTAACATATGTAACCTAGAGAGCTACTGAGCCTGACAGTGATAGGGCAATGCCATATTTCCTGAGTTTTAGTCAATGCTTAAATATCTCTGTACTATTAACATTACTATGATCCCTACTAAACTGTGGGATGTTAAAGTGTGAAACTAAAAGTATTCAATAAATGCATAAAAGAGTTACTAGCATGATAGTCAGCTTCAACTAAACCACACATGAGCAACTTCTAACATGTAAGTAACTAGAAGACTACATCTCCGCAAAGTGAGGTATAATACATATCTCCTGTATCTGCATTATTCAGAACTTGGTAACTTTAAATACAATCTGTAGGTACAGTGGTTGTCATAGGGCATTGCAGATATATATAAGTAATAATATAAACATTCCCACAAATGGTAAGGAGCCCCCTTACACACAAAACAATATATAACGTGTAATTTCACTAATAAGTAACCGTGGTTTTAAAGTAGCCGCAGATCATACCAAGTAAGCACGTATCATATATTCTTGCATCAGATCTAAATTATCAGACAGTATATACATATTTTCCTGCATCTGATCTAAAAGCTAACATCCACGCTTGTCATTTAGAAGAGTTATATAAATGCAATCCCCATATTTATGTTATTTATGTTAGTATGTGCGGTCCATAGTAAGGATAACGCTATTCAAACCCAGTTCCAAAAGCAATGATCACACAACCAAGGTGGTAAAAAAAAGAAAAATTGGAGTTTAGAATGGATGAGGTGATGGTGTGACTTCATCGGTTAAATCATCCATTATCTTTCAGGCGCTATTAAGCATCAACCCACACCAAGTCTGAGCTGGGACAGCGTGAGGCCAGCTCTATGATCCGATCTATGAGATGAAACAGCGTATCTGCCACGGGACTCCTAACTTAGCACTCTGGGGTCATTTTCCATTAGCTGAATGTTACCCCACTCAACTCCACCTCGGAAAGTACTGGGTCTGGCAATATCAGAATGTGAGCTCGACATGAGTGTCAAAGCAAAAGAATGTTGCCGAGGAAGCTCTCTTACATAAATCTGGACTGCCTGGTAGAAAGATAGCCGGCCAGTGCAGAAGTGCGGGAACGCCCCTGGAGTTCCCAGAGAGAGCCCTGTAGAAGGATCCGTGTCTCTGGTTGTCATCAGCTCACTGTACAGGCTCTCTGGGCCTAACGGATGTTCAGGTGCGTCTGCCCACGTGAGTGATTGCTTTCTCTGAGTGTTACAGATGGTTGTGTCATTCGGACCTCCATGTTTTAGATGTAGAGAATCAGCCACTAGTGGCCTCACCACGGAAGTCTCGCCTTTATTTAGAGCAGGCAGAGCAGGGTCTCCCACACTGGGAGGAAACTGCAGATGTCCATATTGCCAGTCGAGTTCAGGAGCAGGCGCCATTTTCGTTTCCATAAGTGACTGCGTGTGAGGATATGCTTTTGTGGCATATAATAGTTGCTGAAAATTGCTATCCATTTTCAGTGCAAGAGCACTCAAGAGCGCATGAATTTCATTGTACTCCGTTACCTCCATACTGTATAATAGTTTTGCCCCCTCTTATTAGTAGTACAAGGGCTCCGCTTCACCCGGCATACACAGGGGAATACACTGTTATTAGAGAGTCTCTGTTAAGTCTGTCCAGTAGATCAACAACTCGGTAACATAGATACCATCCACCTAAATCAGATTAGTGCATAAGAATTCTTATTGTGCCAAAAATATAAGCTTTTTTGAGTTCAAAAATCAGGATTTCTAGCACGGTGCGTCTTGCTGCTTCGGTTGCTGGCTCCGCCCCCCCCAGCCACTACTTCTTAGAAGACATCTCCTCCTAGTGCATCCAACACTAAAGATGTGGAGACCCCAATGGACATTGGATTCCTCAGAGGACCCCTAACCTCTCAGGAGAAGATGAGGAGACGTGCACAAAACCTGTGTTTATATTGTGCCTCTAAGGAGCATGATGTTAAGTCCTGCCCTATTTTGAAGAAGACTAAATCTTGTAAGAACTCACGCTTCTCATTAGCTCTCTACTCTGTTACAAAGGATAACCAATATATAACTCTTCCCATTTCATTACAGTGGGACCAATGCATACTTAACACAGAGGCCATACTCGATACTGGAGCGTGTGGTAATTTCATCGACATTGAGTTTGTCATAATAAGAATAAAATACCTTACCTTGCATAATCTACTCCTGTCTCTGTTAATTTTATTGATGGTACCTCACCCTCCACTGGTCCCATTACCCTAAAGACCATTCCCTTACTCATGTGTAACCAATCTGGACATAGGGAGGTTGTAAGTTTTGACATACTAACATCTCCTACCTTTCCTATCATACTAGGTATTTCTTGGCTGAAAACTCACCAACCTACCTTTAACTGGCATGTCAGAACTGTAACTTTACATTATCAATACTGCAAAACAACTTGTTGCCCTCTAAACAATTTATTAGTAGTATCTAACTCTTCACTACCTTCTTATTATTCTGATTTCACTGAAGTCTTTAGTAAAGTTGAAGCAGACACTCTTCCTCCCCATAGGCCATGCGATTGTCCTATTTATTTGCTTCCTGGTGCCTCTGTCCCATATGGCCACATATATCCCCTCTCTAACCCTGAATTAGAGCATCTTAAGACATACATTCAGGATAACCTAAACAAAGGTTTTATTAGGTCATCAACTTCCCCATCGGAGGCTGGCATGTTTTTTGTTAAGAACAAAGATGATTCTCTCAGGCCTATAATAGACTATAGGGAGTTGAATAAAAGAACCCGAAAAAATCGCTACCCTCTCCCCTTAATATCCGAATTGATCGAGAGATTACAAGGCGCAGTGGTCTTTACTAAATTGGACCTAAGGGGTGCCTATAATCTCATTAGAATTCGTGCCGGTGACGAATGGCTGACAGCTTTCTGTACTTGCTATGGACTCTTTGAATATACTGTTATGCCATTCGGGCTTTGTAATGCTCCGGCCACATTTCAATGTTTCATTAATGATATTTTCAGGGATATTCTTGACGTTTTCATTGTGGTTTACGTAGACGATATTTTAATTTTCTCCACCGCTTTAGAACAACATATTACACATGTTAGAACTGTGTTGTCATGCTTACGTACCCACAAACTTTATGCTAAGCTAGAATAATGTACCTTCAGTGTTTCAGAGGTCTCTTTCTTGGGTTACTGCATCTCTAATAAAGGTATTGAGATGGATAACACTAAGATTTCAGCTGTTACGGACTGGCCTGTACCTAAGTCCAGAAAAGATGTCCAGAGGTTTCTATCGAAAATTCATACTTAACTTCGCGAAAATTACAAAACCACTGACTGACTTGACAAAACTTGACAGACCTTTTCACTGGAACCTTCCAGCACAATTGGCTTTTGAGCAACTCAAGTCCAGTTTTACCACCGCCCCAGTATTAAGGTTTCCTGACACTAATAAGCAATTTATATTAGAAGTTGATGCTTCGGATTTTGCCATCGGGGCGGTGCTCTCACAAAAAGTCTCATTGAAGGACACCATGCATCCCATTGCTTTCTTCTCAAGACTCATGACAACAGCAGAAAGAAATTATCCAGTAGGAGAGAAAGAGCTGTTGGCAATAAAATGCTCTTTCGAGCAATGGCGACATCTCCTTGAAGCAGCTAAACAACCCATCATAGTTTTAACTGACCAAAAGAATTTGCAATATTTACGTTCAAATAGAACTTTGTCAGCACGCCAGCTTTGCTGGAGTTTGTATTTCAGATGTTTTTACTTCATTGTTACCTACCGTCCTGGAAACAGGAATGGTAAGGCAGATGCTCTCTCAAGACGAGATCCGAAACCTACCATGCTATCTGATACTTCCACGGTTATCCCAAAATCGAATATCCTTGGAGTGCTACTCAGAACTGATTCTGAGATAAGGTCCCATCAAGAACTTGATGATTCCAAACCCTTACATGTCCTCCAAAGAAACCAGGAAGGCCTATTCCATTATCAAAACAAGCTCTATATACCTGTTGCCTTAAGACCTGAAGTATTGGCTTCCTTACATGATTCCCCTCTGACTGGACATATGGGGATCCAGAAGACTACGGACTTAATCCAATGCCACTATTGGTGGCCTTCTATGTCCCAACAGGTAAAAATTAATGTAGCTCAGTGTCCGGTCTGTTCCATGTCAAAACATACACACCATAGACCAGTTGGTCTTCTGCAACCGTATCCTGTCCCCAAAAAACCTTGGACAGATGTCAGTATGGACTTTTTTGTGGACCTACCAAAGTCCTCTACTTACACCACTATATTTTTGTTGTAGTGGACATGTTCAGTAAGATGGCTCATTTTATCCCCATCGCTTTAATTTCCTCTACTAAAACTACAGCAGACTTATTCATCAGAGAAATTGTTCGGTTACATGGTCTACCAAAGTCAGTACTGAGTGATAGAGGTTCGCAATTCACCTCTCGGTTTTGGAGACAGCTTTGTAAGTCTCTTCGTATCTCCCAGAAACTTTCCACGTCCTATCACCCTCAGTCTAACGGCCAAACCGAGAGGACGAATCAATGGATTGAGCAATACCTCAGATGCTATTGCTCACATGAACAACAAGCTTGGGCAACCTACCTTCCGTTGGCTGAATTCGCATACAACAACGCAAAGAATGCCTGCACCTCACGCAGTCCTTTCTTCACTAATTATGGATTACATCCCAGAATGGACCTGTACCCACGCATTGACACTTCCTATCCACAGGTGAATGACACGGTCAATGAGATTGCACAGGTTTTTAGTGTTATCGAACATAACATCAAACTAGCTCAATCCTCACATAAAAGGTTTTACGATCTCAGACACAGACCTCAACCCTTGTACCAAGTCGGCCAACTGGTTTGGTTATCTACTAAGATAACCAAAACCAAACCTATTCCCCCCCAATCCTGTTCCATGCTTCCTGTATCGTCCAATACTGAGTATGAGGTCCATAGCATCTTGAAATCAAGGAGACATAATGGTCGTTTTGAGTATTTGGTACATTGGTCTGGCTATGATCATTCTGACGATTCGATTGGAAACCGGCGTCCAACTTACAAGCTCCTCATTTGGTCTCTCTGTTTCATAGGCACAACCCGGACAGGCCATCTCCTTAGAACCTCCTTGACATTCCCTTTTTGGGGGGACTATGTCAGACTCTCTCACAGTATTGCTTGAGACTGTACCTTTAAGACCTTGTTCCGGCTCCCTACTTAAGGCCCACCTCCTTCTACACCTTGCTGGATTATTTTGTATAAGCTCTTCATGAGATATACTGCCTCTGTTCAGCCTTCTTGCTTGTGCTTACTTTCAACTGTGTTTAGCAACTTGCTGCAGCTTGCCATTTTCAGCTACGATACTGAGAGCACTGCAGTCTGTTCTCTCCTGTGATGTCATCAGCTACAGCCAGAATGCTCACTCTCCTTCACCTGCATGTGCAAAGCCTGCTTCAACTGTCTGTGTCTCCTGAACCTCTGAAACCACTCTGCTAAGCTCACATATGACCAGAACCCTTGCTGCCAGGTGGTATAATCAAAAGACTTGTTGTATACTGCTTTAACCTGCTTTAACTCTGGATCCTTGCATAAGACTTGTTGTAACATTCTGCTTTATTCCTGCTACACTCCGGATTCCTGCATACCTCTGTTTGTTGCCTGTTTAACCTGTGCCTTTCCCCGGTTACCTCATTTCAATGTGAGATTGAGTTGACTTAGGTACTGTGTGCTAGTGATATATTTACATTTATTTTTGTTCATATGTATTGTCGCCTGCAGTTTCATCACACTCTGTTCTCCCTGCAGCTATATCACTACCTATTGCTACTGCACACTTTAACCTATAATTGGTTTAGTTATACTCTATGCCATTTCTACAACTGCATGTATTCAGCTGAGTATCATGCTAGTGAGCAAAAGGCTATACTAAGACATTAGGGAAAACTGATACTATGGTACATAGTTGTTTTCCCTGCTGTCACATTAACCATATTTGCACCATACTAAGGTGAGAACCTTTCTAGTCTAATCATCAGCACTTTGGTGATTATAACACAAGGTTAAAGGGGTAAGAGTTTCTGAGGAGAGTTAAATAACTATTAGTTCCTCCAAAATTACATTGTGTTTCTCATGGATCCAGGAGAAAATATAGTATTAATATAAGGGAGGAGAGCTAGTGAAATGAACTTTAGGATAGATTATTATCATGCAACTATTATCATAACTACCAATGAGTCAAAGATGACTAGCTCCTGAAACTGATAGCAGTTACTATGGGGTCACTTGTAAGAGAAACCACTTGGGAATTATGCTCATTGACTTTAAACAGGTTACAAAGACTACTAACCTTATATAATATTAGTACTTGGGGGAGACCAAAGACATTATATGAAAAGGAAACAGTTTAACTATGAAAGAACATGGTTTGCAGTACAATAGTGCTCACATAGGGCAGCAGGAATGTCTTCATGCCTAGTTGAGATAAACAGATTTGGTAACAGAGGCCCTGTTTTTTGAGCCTGGGAATACTTCTAAAAGTCATTACCGAGGATACCAGTCACAGAGGGATGTAGGTTCCAAATAAAACACAGAAACATATTACACAAAAAACAAACCACAAAATTGACACATGCCAAGGGTATGGTTTTATGGGCCTGGTATAACTTCAGACATATCTTTAAAATGGTAATAGTTAGCCACAAAGTGAGTATGTATAACAAATACATTAGCATCCTATATACCTATAGGTATTAAGCCTTTTTGGAATTGACTTGTCTTATCCCACACACTCGGCCGCTGTCTGCAGGACAAGGACTGTTACTTTAGGCTTATATAAGGGCAAAAGTGGGCTTTAAGGTCTCAGTTTGGGATATTATGAGTTGGGGCTATAAGGGGCTATCGGTTAAGTAGAGGGAGTATATGATCCCAGATATTGGTTGCAAAGTATGCCATGTGTGTATACTTTAACATGCCTTGTTGGTGTGTATATAGGTCTGTATGATGTGAGTCAATTACATTGCATTCAGAAGTTTGACATAGGATAAAAAGAACAGTACTATAATGAGGAGGTGTCAAGTTTATTCTTTTGGGATCCAGCCAGGGTCTTCATATAACCAGCCATCCTCGCTTGAGCTATCACAAAATGATAGAAACTTGTGCAGATTAGTCAATAAAAAGTGTACTAAACAAATGTGCCCTGTTAACATGGAACTAGTAATCAACTGACAAACAATATGACTTATAAGACAATTTTAGTTATCGCATTGTTAGGGACATTTGGTACTCTATCATCCAATTCCATCCTTTGGTCTTAGTAGAGTATTGGGGTCACCAGAAGGAACGTTCTGCTTAGTTAGAATCGTAGCCCCCAGCAAAAGATCAGATAGTGTTCTTCTGCTAGTCATAGCAGCAGCCAAGAGGACCAACCTCAGCGATCCTTGCCCGTGGCTTTCGACGGGTGCACAAATTTGTAGGAAGTCAGAGTATAGCTGGAGGGGATGCTTGCAGGCATCGGTGAAATTCTTGCTCAACTCACTTACTTTAGCCAGGAATTCTGTACTGTTAGTGTCTGCTGGCAGGGGATCAAAATTTACATCTCGAGAGCAGACTTCATGTAGTAAGGTTGGTTCTCCATGTCTCCGGTCCCCTTGTATCTCCCAAACATTGTTCTGAGATGCGACTACCTCATATGGCTCTTGGGGATCTCCAGATCTTAGGAGTATGTCTGAAGCTGCTATTTGTTCACCGACCCTCTGGAGTGAGACCTGCTTATAAACACGTTCTCTGCCAGAAAAGGACCCATCTGTTGCGAGAGCAGATCGAAGCTTGCTAAAGTGCGCATCTAGCGATTCTTCAAGTTGTTTCAGGAGGTGAATTATCTCAGTCGCCATCTTTATTAAGGCCTCCTATAGCTGCAATACTGTATATGTTGTGGTTCCCTGTTTCTAAGAGCCTGTATAACCCAGACTCGTCTGCACAATTCCCTGAGCTTTAGAGTAGGACATTAAGATATCACGAAAACAGACAAACATAGCTCTACTGGGCTACTTATTCAACCTAAGGGGTAATGCGTAGATATAATGATGCGGCCGCCTGCTGTTTCAAACAATCAGCAGAGGTGTATGTCTTAAGTGGCTGTGTCTCTTTGAGCCTGTGAACTCTGTTTTCTGGTAAGCAGCGTGAATACTCCTACTGCAGCCGGCCTGCTAATTTGCAAGTCCCTCCCATGATGCCAGGTGCTGTGGTATCTGCACCTGTCTACACGACGCCGGCATCCGCAGCAAAGCCCTGGAATGGATCACCTCCTTCCTCACAGGCAGGACCCAGAAAGACTCCCGCCTTTCTCCTCCAAACCCACACCGGTCAACTGCAGTCTACTGCAAGGCTCTTCACTGAGCCCCACCCTCTTTAACTTCTTGAGGTCTTCCGACGCCACAACCTCAACATTGTCTCCTATGCCAACGACACCCAGTTAATCATCTCACTCACCCGAGATCCCACCACTGCCAAAAAGAACATCCACAAAGGCCTGACAGCAGTCGCCGCCTGGATGAAGGACAACCGGCTCAAACTGAACACAGACAAAACTGTCCTCAGACCTAATAAATCCGCATGGGATGACTCCTGGTGGCCCACAGCCCTCGGTCACCCTCCAACCCCAAACGACCACGCACAAAATCTAGGCTTCATCCTGGACTCCTCACTCTCCATGGACCAACAAATCAATGCAATCACCTCAACATGCTTCCACATTCTCCACCTGCTACAAAAAATCTTCAAGTGGATCCCTACCGAAACCAAGAAAACAGTCACCCACGCCCTCATCAGCAGCTGGTTAGAATACGGCAACGCACACTACACCGGCTGCACCATAAAACTCCAAAAGAGACTTGAACGTATCCAGAACGCCTCAGCCATACTCATCCTTGACATCCCTCTCCAATGCCACATCACCGAACACCTAAGGAACCTTCACTGACTCCCCATCAACAAGAGAATTACCTTCAAGCTCCTTACCCATGCTTTCAAGGCCCTACACAACATCGGACCCGAATACATCAACCACCACATAAATTTCTACACCCCCGCCAGACAACTCTGATTGGCCGACCAAGCAATCACAGTCATCCCCTGCATCAGCAAATCCACAGTGGGCGGAAGATCCTTCTCCCACATGGCAGCAAAGACATGGAACACCCTCCCGCTGCACCTCAGACAATCCACCTCCCTTACAAAATTTAGAAAGGACCTCAAAACCTGGCTCTTTGACTGAACGCCCATCCCTTCCCCCCTTCTCCTATCCTCTTTCCCTTAGCACCTTGAGACCCTCACAGGTGATTAGTTTGCGCTCTATAAGTACCCGATAGATAGATATTAAGTGTTGCTGCACGGTGCCGCCAGATTAACTGCTGACCTGTTTGGGTGTCACTCGATTTCGTTCCTCTTAAGGAATAGAGTCAATGTAGTTCTAAGCTGATCGCCGAGTCCTTCACTCTCCACTGCTTCACAGCTTACTCAGAGCGCCACATGATTTTGAAGATGGCCGCTCTCCGTCCGTGATGAGCAGTATGAAGCAACAAAAAGGCTCTGATCTGTTAGTCCCGTAATTCCTCGTCACCAGACCTTGCTGACTTGTTGCTTATTGTGATAGACACAATCAGTTGAAGACTTGGGCATTCTGAAACGGTTGCACAGGAATAAAAGTTCAAGATCTGTGAGAGCTGTCTTGATGTGCGATCGTTCCGACCCTCAGCTAGCTTCGCCCCCTCGATAGATTATTTTTCACATAAGAACAGAGAAGTTTTCCTAGAATTTGATGACAGACATAGCGATACAGAGTCTCAAGGCACAGATTCCAGTATATCACCCTTGCAACATTATATCACCAGAGACACACTTAAAGTAATGATTATGGCTCAGACTGAATATTTAATTCAAGTCATTCAGAAAAACTCAGCTGAGTTGCGTAAAGATATAGTGGCAATGCAAACAAGATGATAAAGTCATAGATCACAATAACTTATCATATTCATAAAATTTAGTGGGACAAACTAGTCAGTTAAAACTTAAGCTTGCTGACCTAGAAGATAGGTCCTACAGAAATAACATTTGCTTTAGAGCAATACAAGAGTCTTTGAGTGTTAATGATCTAAACATTTTTTTACTGCAGTTGTTTCAAGAGCTGCTTGGTGATGTGGATGAAAGTGAATGGCTAATTGAGCGAGAGCACAGAAATTTGCAACCTAGGAACCTAGAAAGTGATAAGCCAAGAGATGTGATAGTTTGTTTTCAAAGCTTTACCTTTAAAAGCAAACTCCTCCTAGATCTTTCTGTCCATAGTTTAATGTTGAGAAAATCTTGTTCACCAATCACGGCAGCTTTAAGAGCAGCTAATCTTAATACAGATAGGGTTACCAGAGATAATCAGACTTGCACAATTTCTTCTATCCCTCAAGAAGTATCCCTACTAAAATCATGGGGTTTATCAACACCGGATATATCACCACAAGGCTCTACTGTTCTTCAGTCGAGAGAAACAGCTCCAGAATGGCAGCCTTTGGTGAGGAAGCACTGGGAGAGATATGATTGGGTGATTTTTTCTGTATAACCTGACTCTTCTTCTTTCATCCTGTTTGGAAAATGTTACTCCAAGTTTATGCCCAAATCTAAGCTCTCATATTTAAGTACTAATTGTACTCAATGTATTTTTTGAGGTAACCTAAAGGTATCATTATTATTGTTAAGCTTGATCACTTATTTTGTTATCACATGTACTGAAATTTATATTTTTTTATATTGTCTTGTATTTGAAGTGCGTTTTTTTATAAGATATGTTGCATAATCGTATAGACCTATCTAGAACTGACTGGCATTTCTTTGGTAACTAAAATCTCATACTGCATCTAGATGAGCACCCTAAGATTGTTAATTTGCTTTAGTTATTCTTCTATCTATTTCAATAATGACCTTCATTATTGGTTAGAATTTTAACTTTCACTATTCTGGCTGACACTATTTACAATCACCTAGATTACAAGTTTTGCGCTAAACAGGGTGCGAAAATAACGCCCAAAAATTGCGTTATTACACTCTTCATAGCGCTGCCATTACAAGTTACTGAAAAAATACCTTGTGCTGTGCATTATGGTGCGTTAAGCTCCATACCACACAAAAACCAAGGGCTGAGTTTACATGCTCGTGCAGGCTTTCCTTCATAGTCATCAATGGGGGGAGAGTGTTAGAAAAAAAAACTAACATCTGCGATCGCGGAATGGAGATAGCCGTAACGCAACCCCATTGATGTCCATGGGGAAAAGAAAGTTAAGTTTAAACCTAACACCCTAACATAAATAATAAAAAGTTATAATAAAACTTTTAAATAAATAATAAAAGTTATTAACCCCTAATCCGCCGCTCCCCGACATTGCCGACACTAATAATACCGCTGTACACTGAAGTTGAATGCAAGATACTCGTTTCAAAATGGTACCTTGCATTCCTATTGCCTGATTTGATTCTTAAAATTCAAATCAGCCAATAGGATGAGAGCTTCTGAAATCCTATTGGCTGTTCAAAACAGCCAATAGGATGAGAGCTACTGAAGAATCAAATCAGCCAATAGGAATGCAAAATACGCCATTTTGAAACGGGTACCTTGCATTTAACTTCAGTGTATGGCGGTGATCGCATGAAGAGGACACTTCGCGCAGGATGTCATCGCCCTCCAGGATAGCTCTGCGCCATCGGGATGAAGATAGAAGACGTCCCCAGGATGGATGAAGGTGTCGCCGCCTGGATGAAGATGAATGTCCGGACTTCAGAAACCTAGATCTTATGGGGTTAGTGTTAGTTTTTTTAATTTTTTTTAGTTTTTTTTAGAGTTAGTTTTTTTTATTTTGGGGGGTTGGTTGGCTGGGGGGTTTACTTTTAGGGGGGACATAGTAATGTTTTAAGGTAAAAGAGCTGTTTAACTTAGGGCAATGCCCTACAAAAGGCCCTTTTAAGGGCTATTGGTAGTTTATTGTAGGTTAGGGAGTGTTTTTATTTTGGGGGGGGCTTTTTTATTTTTATAGGGCTATTATATTTGGTGTAATTGTTTTTATTTTTGATAATTTTGTTTATTATTTTTTGTAATTTAGTGTTTATTATTTTTTTGTAATGTTAGATTTTTAATTTTTTTCGTAGTATTAGTTTTTTTTTAATTTAGGTTTTTAACTGGTATTTTTTTATTTTATTTGAATAGTTATGTTAGGTTAATTTATAGTTTAATGTTAGTTTTTTTAATTTTACAGGTAAGTTTTTATTTTTTTAATATAGTTATATTGTAATTTTAATTTAAAGTTATGGGTGTGTTAGGTTTAGGGGTTAATAGTTTGATTTTGTGTTTTGCGATGTTGGGGGCCGGCGGTTTAGGGGTTAATAGGTTTAGTAGTTACGATGTGGGGGCTGGAGGTTTAGTGGTTAATACTTTATTATTAATTAATGAAATGTGTGCACTCTATCTTGATCACAAACAAAAACAATTTTGGTGCTAGCAGTCATAATATAATATTCAATAAATAAATAAAAGAGTAGTCACAGCAAAAATTAAATGCTGTGAAAAAGAATGACAAGGCAGCACTCAAATTGTATAAATAACAAGTGGTTTATTTGCTAAACCTACACATGTCAAAAACAAAAATTCCCAAAACCCTTAATTACAATAAAAGGAGTGACTATGGAAACCAGGCCTGGTAAGTACTTTTATCTGACACACTACCGTAAAACTACGGTTATTGCAAGTAATAGTTCGAAGTATATAACAATTCATTAACTATGCGCTGTTACAAACAAACAAACATGTGAAAGATAAATTGTTGCAACATTATTTCAAAGAGACACAGATTAACAATTGTCCGTTTTAACAGAGCACTTAGTGTGAATCACACGCTCTGTAAATGAAATATGTTACAAAGAAGCAGTTCCAGCGTTACTGATTGGAAAACCAACTTGAATTAGAATTATTGAGCAAGCAGTCTCACCACATTCGCGGTACAAAGTTCCAGTATATGCTCCAACACTAGCTTGTATAATTACCACTTGATCACTCCAAACTTTGCATATGTCTCATGCCGGATCCTGGTAATTCTCCAAACAAAGCGGTTTGTGTTAAGGCTCCATTACGGTTAATGCCTCCTTGTGTTTACAGAACCGGAACTTCTATTCAAGACTGCTGTGTGCTTGTCAGTTGTTAAAACCACATCATAGTAACTCGGTACGCTTTAGACCAGCTGCCAGGGACTTAGCACTCCACTTCAAACAGTTGCCGCTTCACAAAACGTCAGGCATGACGTGTTTCGCCCCTCCCCTTAGTGGGCTGACTTTAGGGCTTCATCGGATGCTTATCTGTGGTGATAACACCCCTTTTATAGCTCAATAGCTAATTTAAATATTTAATTGATGACAGTTTTAGCACCATATTGCAACCTCATATTCAAAGATAAACAAAAACTTTTAATTGCACATACATCATATTTATCAAATAATTACATGTTATGCAACATATATTTGGGATTTTCTTTTTCATTCCGGGATGGCAGAATCAAAACTACACAATTTATCTACCATTGCAATTTTCACATCTCAAAACTTTTTCTTATCTGTTAGGCCAGACTAATGGCTATTATATACGCAACTGGGTTAATGTAAGTATAGAGATGCCAAAGGTTCTTTAATATTTGTCCCCTACTAAGGAAAAAATTCTACAGAAAGCATGAGAAATCTATTTTTTCATTAAGGCCATTTGGAGCCAGTGTATTTAATCGATAAATCCATCGGGATTCATTCCTTAATAGCATATTGTCAACATCACCACCTCGGTGGTGCTGTTTTATATGCTGAATGCCAGTTACTTTCATAATAGTAAAATCAGAGTTGTGATATAATTCAAAGTGTCTGGCCACTGGACTATCCTGCTCTTTATTCCTAATGTCATCTCTATGCTCTCTGACTCGATCTTTCAGATCACGCTTAGTTTTCCCTATGTAAAATAGGGGACATGAGCAGTGTAAGAGGTAAATGACACCTGTAGTGTTGCAGGTTATCCATTGTTTTATATTATATTGTCTACCTGTTAAAGTTTCAAATTTACATGTTTTTTGTATAAACCTGCAATACACGCAGTGCCCACAAGGGCTACAGCCTTGCCATTTACCTCTTGCACTTAACCAATTGGTTATCGGTTCTCTTATGTATTCATTTCTAACAAGCTTATTCTTAAGACTATCAGCTCTGCGTGCTGTCAACAAAGGGAAGTCTCCAACATAATCTCTCAGTTCAGTATCAATAGTCAACATATGCCAATATTTTTTCATTATGTCTCTAAGTTTGCCCCAGTGTGCGTTGAACTTAGTTATGAGGCGTACCTTATCACCATTCCTTTTAACTGCATTATGTTTATAGAGCAGATCATTTCTTATGCTGTTCCTAGCCCTCATCCAGGCCCTTTTAACCTGTCTCTTAGAATATCCTCTTTCAAGGAACCTAGATGACATCTCTTTGGCCTGTGATTCAAACTCCTCTAAGTTGGAACAATTCCTTCTCAACCGAAGGAATTGGCCAACTGGAATGCCAGTTTTTAGGCATTCAGGATGGTGACTAGTAGCATGTAAAAGGCTGTTGGTGGCCGTGGATTTATGATGGACCCTAGTGGTTAGGTGTCTACCTTCTTTCCTAATTGATAGATCTAAAAAAGTTGCTTCATCTTTACTCATTTCACATGTAAGAAAGATATTGTACCCATTGTCAGTGTTCAAAATACTCAAGAAATTTTCTAACAACTCTTTACTGCTCCTCCATAGGAGTAGAATATCATCCACATAGGGGAGCCAGAGTGCCACATGTGCCTCCGCTAGGGATTCAAAACACGAAAACACCTCTCGTGCCTCCCATAAGCCAAGATGTAAACAGGCATATGTGGGGGCACATGTGGCACCCATGGCCGTGCCTTGGAGCTGTCTATAATATCTTCCATCAAATTGGAATATATTATTGTTTAATATGAGTTGTAACAAAGAAATTACAAAATCAGTATGCTTTTGAAAATCATGCCCTATTTGTTCAAGAAAATATCTGGTTGCTCTGATTCCCACATTATGGGGGATCGAGGAGTATAACGACTCGACATCAAGGGTCACTAGCCATATATCTTCATCAACGTCAATGCCATCTAATTTCCTAAGGACATCCGAAGTATCCTGGACATAGGAGGGCAATTAACTCAGGAAGGGTCTCATAAAGTAGTCTATATATCTACTCGCTCCTTCCATTGGCCCCCCTATGCCCAAGATAATTGGTCGTCCCGGCGGTTTACTCATGCTTTTGTACAGCTTAGGGATGCAGTAAAAGGTTGGCACAATTGGAAACTTTTTGAACATGAATGCATGTTCTTTGGTTGTTATTAGCCCCTCTCTCAAAGCATCATTGAGAATAAACAAAAGCTCATTACAAGATGTGTCAAATGCAATTCTGTTTGTCGGTTCATACTGTGTATTATTAGATAATTGCCTCTGGATTTCTGTCACATAGTCATGATCATTCATGACCACCAAATTACCACCCTTATCGGATGATTTAAAAATGAGTCCCTTACTATTGAGTAATTCTTTGAGAGACCTTCTCTCATCTGTACTCAAATTATCCTGAACAACTTCACATCCTTGTAGATCCCCAATCTCTCTTTCAACGCATCTTACAAAGTTTTGAATCTCTGGAGCTGTTGAGAGTGGGGGCATGTACTTTGAAGTCGGTCTAAAATTGGATTTTTTAGGGTGTTGAGTAGTATCAACTTCCTCATTTTGCTCCTCTAAGAGTGACAGTAAGTCATCCAGGGCAGGTTTGTCACTTCTGTCTAAAGGCACATCCGGACCCATTTTTCTATTCATCACTTTTTTAAGTACCAACTTCCTGGCAAATAAGTTAAGATCTTTTATGAATTCAAATTTATCCAGATGTGCCGATGGACAGAACGACAAACCTTTACTTAGCAGTGACATTTGTGTGAGGGAAAGGGGAACGGAAGATAGGTTCACAACCCTGAGGGTATCAACACCCCCAGAGACATGTGAGCCAAGAATAGAGGTTATACCCTCTGATTCCTGGTTAACATCCGTGTACCTCTGTTGTTCCTGTATCTCCCACCACCTCTTCTCCTGTTTGAAGAGCGTCCACCTCCCTCTCTTTCTCCTGCCCCCCCCTCCTTGTTTTCCACCTAAAGGGGGCAGTTCTTGCTCATTATCTGAGTTGTCAGTCCCTGAGTCATATGAAAATCTGCTGTTATTACTATTTCTGTAGATATAGATCTTGTTTTTCCTTTCATCATCCTGATCTCTCATTAATTTTTTCCTCTTTCTGAATTTCACTTCATTTTGTAATTTATCTAGATTCCTTTGAATCTCTTTATTTAGTTTTTCGAAAGCTGGATCTACAGAGAAAATATTTACAGCTATGTATGCCTTTTCAACTTCTATCTTACTTTCTTCTAACTTAATTTTATCCTCTGATATCATTAATTCCATCAGTTAAATTGTACATTTAGTTAGAATTGCATTCCATTTTGCAACAAATTCATTATCAGCATTTGGTCCTCTTAAACTAATGCCAGGGTCCAGTTTAATCCTTAGACCTTTTGGTATTAGTTTTTCTCTAACATAGTTCTCAAGGCTAGCAATCTCCCATTTAAGTTTCAATTCTTTAATAGCTTTAGCTTTATATAGTTTAAATGCTGTAAACACATCCTCACTTTTTTCATCAATATTTTGCTCATCAATGATAATTGTGGCTCTAAAAGCTTCACTCACATCACTTTGCCATCTTTCATCAGTAATTTTAAATGCCATTATGCCACCCCGGAATGAAAAACAACAGCGTTCTTGACAATATGGAGGATACCAAATAATGAATAAACTCCACTCGGTTTGTAATCAAAGATAGGTGCTCAACTGAAACAGCATAAAATCAGCTTCATATGTCCAAATTACTAATTAATGAAATGTGTGCACTCTATCTTGATCACAAACAAAAACAATTTTGGTGCAAGCAGTCATAATATAATATTCAATAAATAAATAAAAGAGTAGTCACAGCAAAAATTAAATGCTGTGAAAAAGAATGACAAGGCAGCACTCAAATTGCATAAATAACAAGTGGTTTATTTGCTAAACCTACACATGTCAAAAACAAAAATTCCCAAAACCCTTAATTACAATAAAAGGAGTGACTATGGAAACCAGGCCTGGTAAGTACTTTTATCTGACACACTACCGTAAAACTACGGTTATTGCAAGTAATAGTTCGAAGTATATAACAATTCATTAACTATGCGCTGTTACAAACAAACAAACATGTGAAAGATAAATTGTTGCAAAATTATTTCAAAGAGACACAGATTAACAATTGTCCGTTTTAACAGAGCACTTAGTGTGAATCACACGCTCTGTAAATGAAATATGTTACAAAGAAGCAGTTCCAGCGTTACTGATTGGAAAACCAACTTGAATTAGAATTATTGAGCAAGCAGTCTCACCACATTCGCGGTACAAAGTTCCAGTATATGCTCCAACACTAGCTTGTATAATTACCACTTGATCACTCCAAACTTTGCATATGTCTCATGCCGGATCCTGGTAATTCTCCAAACAAAGCGGTTTGTGTTAAGGCTCCATTACGGTTAATGCCTCCTTGTGTTTACAGAACCGGAACTTCTATTCAAGACTGCTGTGTGCTTGTCAGTTGCTCTACCAATGATAAACTATATCCAACACGCTCCATTTTGCCTCTTTTTTTTATTTCACTCTCTTATACCTGACTCTTTTGTTCCTTAGACACATGAATCTTAAGTGTAACATTTTCATGTCTACATTAACTTCTTATCAGAGCCATCTAAAATAAAAGCAAGTTCCTTTGGGAATAATTGTTTTTGTTACCTGCATCTGGAGAACCAGATATAAGGTGCAATCTGCAGAGGGCTTTTTATGAGGCAAATATGTCAACACAGAGTGACAGAAAACAGTGTCCCTATCAAGACACAAACCTTAGCTCAATTAGAGTTGAGCAACTAGGATATCTTAAGTTTCATGTTTTAATTACTTTTATGTTACAGGATGGCCAAACATGACAGACATC
Organism: Bombina bombina; assembly: GCF_027579735.1. Taxonomy (NCBI): domain Eukaryota; kingdom Metazoa; phylum Chordata; class Amphibia; order Anura; family Bombinatoridae; genus Bombina; species Bombina bombina. The sequence goes on from NC_069504.1 coordinate 560,594,822, forward strand.
ATGTTTGGTATTAAAATAATCCTCATGATGTTACAATGGGATTAATTATAAGGGAATATGAACTAGATATACATAACTAAAATTATAAGCTATCCTATAACTTCAGCCAGGGTTTTTAATGTGGTTTATGGCATTCCATAAAAAAGAAGTGTCTACCTTCCTTCCTCAATCTGGAATTAGTCTGGTCGGAAAAATGTTTTTAGTTTTGATTTCAGCAAAATAATATTGTCATTCTACATGGCAAGCTGTTGGACAACAGCGTGTCTGACAATTTCCATTTCATTTCCCTGAAGCAGACACTATTTTGGTACAGTTATAGGTTCTGTTATATTTTCTCCTTTTATTTTTTAAAAAATGTTTTGCTTAGTGTAATTGTGTTTATTAACTCTTTTTTATAAAAATGTACTTTGAGGACTTCCGGTGGGCGGGCTCCGGGATAGGCAGCAAAGCAGTAGAGCTCCGCATCAACTTGCCTCCATTTGCCATATAATCTGCTTTTTTTCAAATTCTTTGGCGAGCAAATTACCCCTCACCTACCTAACTGCCTACCCGGAACCCCACGAGAAATTCCTTGGCAGGTCTCGCTGCCCGGAGCGGTGGGGTGACTAGAAGGTAACCTGCTACCGCACTTTCTCATAGGAGCGATCCCGGCTCCCCCACCGAAGACTCCCATCTTAACAAGAAGACCCTTGCACTAAGTGGCTTTACCTGATTACGCCCGCAGAGGCCATCCCGACCTACACCACTTGCTGCGGAGGACTTTCTGGGAGTGTGGCACTGCTGCGGAGTCCCGCGCCACTACCTTGGCTGACGCCATATTGGGCCCACGTGGCTCACCTTCTTCCAAAGCCGGAGCAGCGAGTTGCAGCCGGGAAGGCTGTATATTGCAGGGACAGGCTATTGCGACCCTCGACACCGGATACCCATGACCCCGGATACAAGCTCTTGATCAGTGGGGCCTAAAACTGCAGATTCCTCATCGCGGCCTGCCAGTGTATGCTTGAAGGAGCAGGGAGCCGGCCCGCTAACCTAAGAAAAGACCTTGGACGCCAGGAGAAATTGGTTCAGGGCTCCTTCCATCCAGCGCTGAAATCAGTGGCCGCACCAGGGAGACAAACCCACGCTTAAAGGACATTGTTGCGGCCCAGGGTAAGAGAACTGCATTTGCACTCCCATATAAACATACTCTGCTCTCCCATATAACTGACCACCGGCCTTAACTACATTCACAGCGCATACCAAAAACAATAGCCTGGGCCTGCTTGTCACTGTCACGCCTCCCTTACAGCAAACGGACTTGGTCTCTCTTGGCTACTCACAGAAATGACCACTTCAGTATCTGCTTAACCCTTTGTGGGGAACAAAAAGGGGAAAAACAAAAAAACCTTGTTGGCCACCACTGCTGACTCTATATCCGACCTCACCAGGCTATCTTACAACAGGCCCTGGTGGACCGGACAAACACAGATTTCATAGTTCCCCCCAACGCTTGTCCATGTCACAGGGAAAGAGGAACGATCCTTGTGCCTCTCAAGACCCCTGGAGTGGGAAACCGCATCACAACACATCTGCACCCCTTGATGCTTGGAGACACTATCCTTGAGCTACGGGGCCTAAACATTCCTGCTACTATTTTATTTGAAGCTGCCTTGTGCTGCATGGTGCATGCTTGCTGTTTATGTTTGCTTCTAATCTTCTCTTTTGCACTATGAAACAGTGTAGCCCCTAGCCTATACTGAGATCCCATTTCTCTGCAAGGAGGCCACAGGCTGGAGTAGCTGTGCAGGACTCTCACATCCCCACTTTTGGCAGGTCTTGACATTGTTTATTCTGTTGCACACCATTTTGTTTTCTGATGATTGATGTTCTTTGTACTGTAACTGTCTTACCATTTCTAGGTGTGTAGATATCTTTGTGCATTGCATTTGACATTTCATTCTGTTACAACAACGTAGTGCCTGCTTTCCAACACACCATACTCCCCCTTAAAGATCCCTGAGTTTATGGATAAATTTTTAACCAACAACCCAATGGCGAGTCGTAGCAAGGCCAATGACCGCCGCCATAGAGCTGCTAATGACCAACACTCACAGAGCCACAGTTCTGAAAACCCGATAGAGGGGGACCAGATTGAAACCCATCCCATTGTTAAACAAATTACCTTACTATTCATGCCTAAAATCGACAACCTGCAGAGGGGTGTAGACACCCTGGCGGGAGAGGTCAAACAGTTCTCCACTAGGCTAGGTGAGGCGGAGGGCAGGATATCAGATCTGGAAGACTCTAATCTCAATACATCGAGTAGAATAACACACTTAGAGAAACAAAACACATCTCTCCAGATGAAAATAGACGATCTAGAAAATAGATCGAGGCGCAATAATTTGCGTCTCCTTGGCCTCCCCGAATCTGTTAAACAACAGGAGTTAATTCACTTTATAGAAAACACCCTACCCGCACTACTGAACATACATCCCAAAGACCTTGCTGGAGGGGTGGAGAGAGCACACAGGGTTGGACCGGACAGACCGGGCCAGAACCTGGACCAACCCCGCTCCATAATGATTAAATTCTTGCATTTTCAAACCAAAGTGGCCATCTTGAGAGCCTACAGAAAAGTAGGCGAGCTGATGTTTGAGAACTCAAGACTACTTTTATTTCAAGACTTCTCTGCGGACCTCATGAAACGCCGCAGAGAATTCTCACCCCTTTGCTCACAACTTCATAAGGAGGGTAAGCAGGCCTTCCTTCTATACCCCGCTAGGCTCAAACTAATCACCCCTAGGGGCTCTAGATTCTTCGACACTCCGGCTGCTGCCCGGGATTTCTTAGATAACTACGAGCCCCCAGTGTACAGTCCCGCACGCAGCCCCCAGAGACAACTGAGAGGGGAGGAGGGCTGATTGGGGAAACCAGGTTTGTCTAACAAATGCTTAATTATATTCGATTGTACCAATCCTCAATTGCAAATATGGTTAATTGGATATGGTTAATGTCTCTATCTCAACTAATCGCACTACTACTTAGACCCCCCTTGAAAGGGGGACGAGAGTCTGGCCTGCTCCCAGACCAGGGGTTCATGATCAGGGCAGCCCTGGCGGATTGCCCCGGTTGTGACCCCACGAGATTTGGTTATAAAGGTTTTGAGTTTTTAGTTGGGGCAGTTCTTTTTTGGCTGCTTCTTATTGTTGGCACACAAGACGAAGGAAAAGATATCTGTCAAATCATGTTACTTTCAGCTGTTCTTATTATAAATACTGTATTAGATTTGGTTCTGATGACAAATTTGAATTTCATTACAGCGCCAAGTTTTGCAATGTTTGTTCAGTGGGGCCTGGCTGGATACCGGCAAGGAAAAGGGCTGAACCGGGAGCCTCTATCCCCGCCGCAAAGGTTTGTTTTTGTTTTTTTGGTTTTTTTTTTTCTCTTCTTCTTCCCCTTCTCTCTATTCTTCTCTCTCTCCCCCTCCCTTTCGCCACCCACCCCCCCCTCTTTTCACGACCCCGCAACCATTTGCCTCTTCCTCTTCCTGCCCACCCCCCCTACATGTGCTTGCGTTACAACTTACTCCACACCACCCCTTAGTCATGAGCAGACCCATAGCATTCATATCCTCCCCAATAAATAAGATTTAACTTATATTCCTGGAATGTTGGGGGCATCCATTCCCCCATTAAGAGGAAATCGATTCTAACCCACCTACGGAAAAAAAGTGCAGAAATTGTATTCTTGCAGGAGACCCACCTCTCAGATTTAGAACATGGCAAACTACAGACGGGTTGGGTGGGGCGAGTTGAGTTTGTTTCCTATAAGTCAGCGAGTAGGGGATTGTCTATACTTTTCGGTAAACAACTGGAATATGAGATTTTAGATGTGCTAAAGGACCCAGAAAGTAGATACCTAGTAGTGCAGATTAGAATTCTAAAGAACACCTACACCTTGTGTAACATCTATGCCCCGAATCAAAAAGACAAAAAATTTTGGGACTCCGTTATTACCTTACTCACACCTTACCTGGATACTCACATCATCCTGGGTGGGGATTTCAACCTAGCCCCCAATCCCCATTGCGATAGACTAAGAGACCCTAATAGGTGCGCACCGAAAAGCTTGCCTAAAGTGTCAGACAAATTCGAGAGAGAAATCTTCGAGAATCTGGGAAACGCCCTGAATGTCTCTGACATCTGGCGTCAACTTAACCCCGATGGCAGGGATTATACCTGTGTCTCCAGGGCAACACCCTCTATGTCACGCATTGATCTATTTATGATCTCCAACTCGATGATTCCCCAGGTCATAGATACAAAGATAGGTGAAATTATCGTCTCTGATCACGCCCCCATAGCACTCTTTCTAGATACCACCCCCAGGGTACCCAACAGGCGTACCTTGCGCTTCCCAAAATATCTGGTAACTTCCCAAGAATTCCAGTCCTATCTGGTACACTGCTGGGATGATTATAAGGCAAACAACATCCAACATTCAAACACGCCGGAACTCTTCTGGCACACGGCTAAAGCTGTTCTCTCGGGCAACATCATTGCGTTCCTGGCCTGTAGAAAAAAGCAATGCATGGAGAAAATCTCAGGACTGAGAGATAAACTGGCGGAGGCTTACCGTGCATATTGCACTAACCCCTCTCAAACCACCTATCGCGCCTACACCGGCGTCAAACTGGAATATGACTCACTCCTTGCGCACCAGGCCTCTCAGACACTTATGCGAACCCGGGGTAGATATTATCGGTACGGAGACAAATCGGGGAAACTCTTGGCCACTTTAGTGAAACATAGTACCTCCTCCAAGCACATAGCGGCGATCAAGGCCGGGGGCAGAGTCCTAAGGGACCCAGAGGCCATTGCAGAAGCCTTTGCTTCCTACTACTCCTCTCTCTATGCAAGCGAACGCCCCTCGGGGAACGAGGTGAGGGATCGTTTTTGGGAGGAGATCAACCTCCCAAAGCTCTCGGAGGAACAAACAGATACACTGAATGCTCCCATAACAAAAGAGGAAGTAGAAAAAACTATTATGAGCCTGTCACTGGGTAAGGCGCCTGGCCCTGACGGCTTGCCGATTGAACTCTACCGTCTACTCAAAACACAAGTGGCCCCCACTCTCGTGGACTTGTTCACAGCCTACTCTGAAGGGGAAAAAACCCCCTCTCCGGAATTCCTATCGGCCTCTATCACGTTAATCCATAAAACGGGAAAAGACTCTCTGCTTCCTGAGTCGTATAGGCCGATTTCTTTATTGAACTCGGACTACAAGATTCTCACCAAATTGTTCGCGGAGAGGCTGAAGTTTATTCTGCCCAATATCATTCATGAAGACCAGACGGGCTTCATGTACGCACGCTCATCGACGGTTAATGTGCGAAGGGTCCTTCAGATTGTCCAACACTTCTGGACAGGTAACCGCGCGCATAAGGAAGACAGACCGGAGGCCTTTCTGCTGTCCCTGGACGCGGAAAAGGCCTTTGACCGTGTGGAATGGGACCATCTATTCCACACCATGGCTCAAGCCAACTTCACTGGTCCCTTCCTTACCCTTGTCAAAAATCTCTACCAGTCACCAAAGGCAAACGTGCTAGTGAATAATATATTCTCTCCCAGCCTTCTTCTACAAAGGGGTACTAGACAGGGGTGCCCTCTGTCGCCCCTCCTTTTCAACATGGCCCTGGAACCGTTGGCCATCAAACTCCGTCAAACCTTTCCGGGTATTGATGTCGCGGGTGCCCCACAGCACTTGGCTCTATATGCAGATGATATGCTCTTATTTGTACAGGACCCCCAAATACACCTACCTAATATTCTGCAAACCCTCTCCGAATTCGGCCTCTTCTCCGGCTATAAAGTCAACGTGCAGAAATCGGAGATCCTCTGGTTGAACCGCACTAGGGGCTCAAATATGCAATACCCCTTCTCGGTAGCCACACAAGATATCACATATCTGGGCATTAGGATCTCGGCCAACCCCAATAAATTATATGTTAATAATCTGGCCCCGGTCTGCGCGAAACTCAGGGCCCAGATGAACAGTTGGAGATCTCTCCCACTTTCGTTATCGGGAAGGGTGGCCCTACTTAAGATGGTGGTACTCCCTAGATTACTCTACCCGTTGCTCATGCTCCCCTTACTTGTGAGCAAATCTGATCTAAAACTCTTAAACGTAGCAGCGAGAGCCTTTATCTGGCAGGGGAAAAAGTCGAGGATCTCAAGAGATAAGCTTAGCCTACCCTTTAGCCATGGAGGTCTTGCGCTTCCAGATTTCCGGCTTTACAACTGGGCCGCACTGATCAGGTTGGTAATAGACTGGCAGGTCTGTTCGGGTCACTTTTGCCGTACAAACTTAGAACAGGCGGTGTTGGGTGATGTCTCTTTAGCTTATCTCCCACATGTCTCGGACACTAAATCCCTAAGACTCCTGGGTCTCAACATGCTATACAAAGACCCCTTAAAAGCCTGGCTATTATCTCACAAATACCTGGGTAAAACCTGTCATGCCTCTCCCTACTTGCCAATTAGAAGAAACCCCGATTTCACGGCAGGCTCTGAGACCCTGCCTTTTCGTATATGGGAGACACGGGGGCTATCCTCCCTTAAACACCTGTTGGACCCCCTATCAAAAACAATTAAAACTTTCGGCACCCTGCAGAGAGATTATCTCATACCAAGGGCCCATTTTTATGCCTACTTACAGGTCCGACACTATATGGGGACACTGATCAGAGACGATACAGACTTTTGGGAGGGCTCTGCCTTCCGCCTCACTCAGACATTATACACCATGGGCAGGTTCTCGCTTTCGGAAATATATCAGACACTCCTACAACACCTTTTCACTTCTCACCAATCCTCGATACAGTTGGGCTGGATTAGAGAGGGTTTGAGAGAGGTCTCCTGGGAGGAGGTAAGGAACAGCCTGGACAAAACCAGGAAAGCTACTTTGTCAGCCTCATACAGAGAATCCCAAATACGTTTTCTCCACAGGGCCTACCTCACTCCAAGGACACTGGCAAAATGGGCTCCATCCTTCCCTAACACGTGCACTAAATGCAATTTAGCTAACCCCGGGCTCCTCCACTACATATGGGAATGCCCCCCAATCAGGCAATATTGGGGAAAGATACAATTCTGGCTCCGAAGGCAGCTGCAGATACAGATTGACTTACTCCCTGAAACTATAATTTTCCTGTTGTGGGATGAGAGGCTACGACAACAAAACTCAGTGTTGTGCCTAATTATCTTAGTGGCCAGGAAACACATACTACAACATTGGATAGCAGACAGAGGCCCTTCCTTCAGGGGTTTCAAAAACCTGCTGAAATCACAAATTTTCATAGAACAGATGGACGTGAGATTTGACGTCCAGAATAGATTGGGCCATTTCCTACGTAAATGGCGCAGACTTATACTCACTTTTGAACTAGAGGTCCAGAGGCTTATCCTTAGACCTTTTAGGGACTCGGTTGCCTTCCTGGAAGACACACTTAGAGGAGACTGGGACCACCTACTTAACTAAAAAACCTTTAAGAGATCTTGGACCAATCTCCATGCCTTACCTATACTCCCGCCCTTCTCTCCTTCCTCTACCATCACCACTACAATACTCCCCCTTCCTTCAACCCCCCCCCCTTTTTTTTTTTTTTTTTTTTTTTCCAGCCAGGCCTCAGTACCCCAATGGCCTTGTCCCACAAGGTCCATGACAACCACCTCTAATAGAGGTTGTACTTTTTGTATTTGCTAGATAGTAATATATTGTTTAGTTAGGTTTGTAGTTATGTTTGTTATGCAGAAAAAGGAAAAACAAGTGGAGTTTGGACTAGGACTAATGCAACACTGCTCTGATCTCTACCTGATATAAATTGAGACCCAGTTTTCAACTGTTATTCTCCTTCAGTAGATAACATGCTAAAATTGAAATTGTTGCCCTAACTGAGATCTTTGTACTGTACAATCACTCTCTGTTGTAATGTATCAAATTCATGTTCTTCTGATTGTTATATGTGTGCATTTTGTCCTACCGAATAAAAATGATATTGTAAAAAAAAAAAAATGTACTTTGACTCTTTTTTTTCATAATAAATGTTCCTTTATTAAGTTTTTGCAGTTTTTGCCTTTGTCTAATATTTGAGCCACATTACCGAAGAGACTGGTGATAACAGTACTGTGTTTTTGATTGATTTTTGCCAAATTGTGTTTTGGGATTTTTAATTTGTTAGTCTGTGTTTTTCATTAGGAATTCCCATATAATAATCCTAAAGTGGTGGCAGCAGTGATAGTTAAAGCGGAGTTTGGGCATTTTTCTGGGTCTAGTACAGATGAGAGAGTGCTTTTTTACCTACCCCTGCACCAATTCACCTAAGTCACTGGCTTGCCAGAAGTGGCTAGACTGCGACAAACTGGTTAAAGTGGAAATGGTCTGATAACTCAGGGCCGAAACTACAGGAAGTGCAGAGGTGCAATTGCGACCGGGCCACCAAGGGTGGGGGCCCAGCTTAAAAAAAAAAAAAAAATTTCTAAAAAACGTTGGCCTGCCACTGCCTACACTGATATCATGTGAGTGTGACATGATGCTTCACTAGTGTCTCTGACTACAGGGGTTAGTGTTTCTGTTTTACCCATCGGTGTTTATGTATGTATGTATGTATGTGACTGTGTGCATATTTATGCATGTATGTGTGTGTGTGTGTGTGTGTGTTTGTGGAACCAGCAAATTACAGACCTTGTTACTACAGCATGGGGGGAGGGGGTAAACAGTGTCACTATACAGTACAACTATATGCAGTATGGGGGGGGGGGGCTGGACTATGTCACATACTACTGTGGTCACTATATACAGTACTGGTGGGTTAAACAGTGTCACTATATACAGTAATAGGGGGTCAGACCATCTCACAGACTGTGGGCACAGTGTACCTCCTTTTGCAGACATGTAATCTGATTCACATTTTGTTTCTGTGTTAAATGTAAAAAAAAAAAAAAGTATCAAATCCACTTTTTTTGGGGGTGGGGGGGGCCCTTCTTAGATTCTTGCACCTGGGCCCTGAGGTTTCTAGTTATGTCTCTGTGATAACTCTTTCTGTGACACACTGGTGACTATTGCAGGGTTGGTTAACCCAGTACGTCACAACATCCTAGGGAGCTATAACTGCAAGGGTGAAACAAGGGTTATCACAAAGAAAATAAAGCTGTCACAATCCTAGCATTTCACCTAACTGCTGGTGGGGGTGTAATACCAGAGGAGACGTTTTGCATATTTGGTGGTTATGCCCATATTTAACTCCACTATGGCAAGTTTGCTCACTAAACTTCATATACAGATTCCATGTAGCCCTGTGACAGCGCTCCTACATTGCAGGACTTGTGTGTTACAGAAACCTCAGGAGTACCAGATCTTGGCAACAAATACTTCCATCTAGTTGGTACCAATTTAAAGAGATTCAAATATAAATAAGCTCCATTTTTTATTATTTTATGTACCTACATGACTGTTTATTTAGACTTAATTTATCCAATTTTTAAAAGTCTCAAAAGAATCATTTAGGTAATATTTATACATGTCTATATTTGTATATATGCTTATTTTTCATACCAGAAGAAGTATATATTTCACTTGAAGTTCATGAGTGATTACACTTGGTATTAAGGGAAAAACAATTGAGGTTTTATGTTAGACTGATTGTTATGTTATACAGGTCTTATATAATTATTATTTTATGGCACACATACTATGTAAAGAACATGGGATATGGACGACTCTTGTGCCTTGAAGTTTTTTTTACAGGCTCATATACTTAAAATGCACCTTCCTTTAAAACTGGCAAATTGTGCTCATATTTGAATTGACTTCATGTTACGTACCTCAATAAAAAAAACAATTACAAAAAAAGTCTTCTTGTTCAATATACAAATATCACTATGAAGCACTATAAGGCAAACAGAATGACAAGTTGCCACTGCGACAATCAGTTAAATCTAATACTGGAAAAATATGAGGAGAAGATAAGGCAAAGTATATTTAAAAAAAGATATTAAACAAGATACAAGATACTTCCATCTGTAGCCCCCTACAGATGGAAGTAAGATACTAGTGTACAGCAGTCTTCAAACTTACGGGTAGATTACGAGTCTTGCGTTATGAGCTGTGCGGTGCTACCGTGCAGTTTTTTCTCACCGCTCACTTACATACAGCGCTGGTATTATGGGTTTTTACAAACCCGGCGTTAACAGGCAAGAAGTGAGCGTAGAGCAAAATTGTGCTCCATACCGCACTCCAATACCAGCGCTGCTTAAGTGAGCGGTGAGCTGGTTGTACATGCTCGTGCACGATTTCCCCATAGACATCAATGGGGAGAGCCGGCCGAGAAAAAGGGGCCTATCTATCAAGCTCCAGATGGAGCTTGATGCCCCATGTTTATGAAGCAGCTGCTCCATAACCGCTGCTCCATAACGCATGCTCTGAGCAGGCGGACAGACATCGCCGGAATTCAACCCGATCGAGTACGATCAGGTTGATTGACACCCCCCTGCTGGAGGCCGATTGGCCGCGAGTCTGCAGGGGGCGGCATTGCAATGCTGAATACGGAGAGCGTATTGCTCTCCGTATTCAGCAAGGTCTGGCGGACCTGATCCACACTATCGGATCAGGTCCGCCAGACCTTGTTAAATAGAGGCCAAAGTCTAACACCTGCCAAAAAAGCAGCGTAAAACTCAGTAACGCAGCCCCATTGATTCCTATGGGGAAACACATTTTATGTTTACACCTAACACCCTAACATGAACCTGAGTCTAAACACCCCTAATCTTACACTTATTAACCCATAATCTGCCACCCCCGACATCGCCGACACCTACATTATACTTATGAACCCCTAATCTGCTGCCCCCAACATCGCCGACACCTACATTATACAGATACTCGTCGACTTACGACCGCGTTACGTTCTGACCTTCCGGTCGTAAGACGATTTGGACGTCGGTCAAAATATATGGCATGTAAATAATATGGTCTATTGTTTGGTGTGTTGGGCTGACATTTCATGATTAATAATAACAATAACACCAGAGTTGTTTTAAATTCCTTTACTAATACAGTATCATCACAGTATGAATAATAAAATAACATTTACTGTACTGTACCTGTACTGTGCAAATAATAACATAACATTTACTGTGCAAATACTATTACTGACATTTACTGTACTGTACCTATACTGTACTGTAATAAAATAACATTTTTTTTGTACTCTACCTGTAGTACTATGCAAATAATAACATAACATTTACTGTACCTGGACAGTAGTTTGCAGGAACTTTAACACTTATTTTACTTTAAACTTTTAAGAAAAAAAAAGTAACTGAACTTAAATTTTTCTTTTACTGTACTTTTACAGTTATGTCATCAGAGTTATCATCTTGGTGAGTTGAGGCTGGAGGGGTTTCAGATGCAGTGTTCTTTTCAAAAAACATGCTGAGCTTTGTTTGAAGTGTTTGTTTCTTTTTCTCCTCATAGATTTCACGATAGCCACGCACAGTTTCCTGAATTTGACGGTCAACCTTGTTAAATCTTTCAACATTCTGGTCCATGTTTTCAAAACAGGAGACAGCTTTATTTAGCAATGTAAAGCCTTCAGCCAACCCCTTTGCAGTGAATTTCTTCTCTGGCTCTTCTTCTTCTTTGTCTTCTTCCTCTCTCCTATTTTCCTCTGCAACTCTCTCTGCTTCCAGTTCTATTAGATCTTCATTTGAAAGTTCTTTTGACTCATAATCTAACAGCTCTTCTACATCTTCCACTTCACATTCCAATTCAAGATTGTTTGCAAGTCTTACAATGTTTTCTCGAATTTCATCGAGCTCTTCCTCTGTTTCAAATCTCTCAAATCTGGTCACATATCGTTTTAGGCACTTCTTCCAAATTCCATTCATGCACTTTTCTGTTACATCCTCCCACGCTGCTGCAATATTTTTTATGCACTGAAGAATGTTATAACTTTTCCAAAAATCACGCAATGTTATGTCATCATCAGCATCTGTAGCAGCTATGGCTTGGGAGAATGTAGATCTGAGGTAGTATGCTTTAAACGTGGCAATTGCCCCTTGGTCCATAGGTTGAATGAGTGGTGTTGTGTTGGGTGGCATATAAACCACTTTTACATCAGGATTAAGGTCACCCAGGTGTGGTGGATGTCCAGGTGCGTTGTCTAAAATCATTAAAATTTTGAACTGGATTACTTTCCCTAAGCAATATTCACGAACTTGGGGAATGAAACAGTTAACAAACCAGTCTGTGAACAATGCCTGAGTCATCCACGATTTAGCATTTGACCGGTAATACACAGGCAGCGTGTGCTTATTAATGTTTTTAAATGCACGTGGGTTTTCTGAGCGATAGATAAGAAATGGCTTAAGCTTAAAACCAACAACGTTTCCTCCAAGTAACAAGCTTACCCGATCCTTGAATGCTTTAAATCCTGGCATGGTTTTTGATTCTTGGTGAATGTATGTGCGCTCAGGCATCCGTTTCCAGAACAGACCCGTTTCATCAACGTTGAATATTTGTTCAGGTAAATACCCTCCCTCTTGGATTAATTCATCCAAAGTGTCAATGAACTTTGCAGCGGCTTCTGAATCTGTACTTGCTGCTTCTCCTGAAACCCGCACATTATGCAGACTAAATCTTCTTCTAAAACGTTTAAACCATCCAGTGCTTGCCTGGAAATTCTCTTTGTAATCCTCACCAGCTTTCTCCTTTAAAGTCTCAAACAAACTTTTAGCCTTCATCTGAATTCTTAGGTGGCGAAGCAAAATCACCGAGAGCATGCTCGCTCTCGGTGATTGACAGCCCCTTCGGTCACGCGATTGAAGGGGCGGGCATTACACACTCCGATGAGTGTGTAATGGTACATACGGGCAAGCGGATCAATAGATCCGCTGCCCGTGTGTAGCGGAAGTGGGCAGACAGCTTCGCGAGTTAAGAAGCTGTCCGCCCGCCTCTTAGTACATGGCGCCCTTTGTATTAGATCTTCTATCCACAACATTAATAATTTCTCCATTTCGTGAATGGGCCCTTGACATTGTTTTGTTATTATTGTTGATTTCATTGGTGCGGAACCTTTTAAAGCTTCACGTATGCGTTCCTTGTCCTTAATGATTGTGGAAACTGTGGAATGTGACAGTTTCATATCACGGGCAATCGCATTCACTTTTTTACCTTCGTCATACTGCTTTATCACTTTCATTTTTAACTCCAAATCAAGAGCTTTCCTCTTCTTTGTAGCTTCTTTGCCACTACACGGTACCGGCCTTTTGGACTGCGACATGGTGAGACCCATACAAAGGCTGCTGCTTACAGTCACTTCTCATCACACACAAGCACCGCCTTTGCGCACACAAGCACTGCCTTGCCTTTATGCACATACGCAAATAAGCATCACCCTCAGTGCAACCGATGGTCGTAAGTACCGCCTTTGCGACCGATGGTCATAAGTACCGCCTTTGCGCACACAAGCACTGCCTTGCCCCTTTACGCACATACGCAAATAAGCATCACCCTCAGTGCGACCGATGGACGTAAGTACCGCCTTTGCGCACACAAGCACTGCCTTGCCCCTTTATGCACATACGCAAATAAGCATCACCCTCAGTGCGACCGATGGACGTAAGTACCACCTTTGCGACCGATGGTCGTAAGTACCGCATTTGCGCACACAAGCACTGCCTTGCCCCTTTACGCACATACGCAAATAAGCATCGCCTCTTCAGTGTGACCGATGGTCGTAAGTACGGATGGTCGTAAGTCGCATAGGTCGTAAGTCGACGAGTATCTGTATTTATTAACCTCTAATCTCCCGCCCCCAATGTCGCCGCAACCTACCTACACTTATTAACCCCTAATTTGCCGCCCCAACGTCGCTGCCACTATATTAAACCCTAAAATGTATTAACCTCTAAATCTAAGTCTAACCCTAACACCCCCTAGCTTAAATATAATTTAAATAAATCTAAATAAAATTCCTATCATTACCTAAATTATTCCTATTTAAAACTAAATACTTACCTATAAAATAAACCCTAAACTAGCTACAATATAACTAATAGTTACATTGTATCTTGCTTAGGGTTTATTTTTATTTTACAGGCAAGTTTGTATTTATTTTAACTAGGTAGAATAGTTACTAAATAGTTATTAACTATTTAATAACTACCTAGTTAAAATAAATACAAATGTACCTGTAAAATAAAACCTAACCTAAGTTACAATAACACCTAACACTACACTACAATTAAATAAATTCCCTACATTAAATAAAATTAAATAAATAAAATAAAATTAGCTAAATTACAAAAAACCCCACTAAATTACAGAAAATAAAAAACAAATTACAGATCTTTAAACTAATTACACCTAATCTAATAGCCCTATCAAAATAAAAAAGCCCCCAAAATAAAAAACCCTAGCCTAAACTAAACTACCAATAGCCCTTAAAAGGGCCTTTTGCGGGGCATTGCCCCAAAGAAATCAGCTCTTTTACCTGAAAAAAAATACAAACAACCCCCCCAACAGTAAAACCCACCACCCACACAACCAACCCCCCAAATAAAAGCCTAACTAAAAAAACCTAAGCTCCCCATTGCCCTGAAAAGGGCATTTGGATGGGCATTGCCCTTAAAAGGGCATTTAGCTCTATTGCTGCCCAAAGCCCTAACCTAAAAAATAAACCCACCCAATACACCCTTAAAAAATCCTAACACTAATTAACCTACTAGCCCTAGAAGTTGTCTCAGCTGGGGTATTGCTTTCTAAGAAAATGGCGGCGGTGGCGGAAGATTGGGAATCAATTGCATGGGACTGTATTGAGGCCTCCTTTCAGCTAATCAAAACGTGCCTGAGGCACACAGTTGTTCAGCCTATTCAAAGCCACATACCCGCCTCTCAGCTTAACCTGGGCAGCGGTACATACAAAATAGACAAAAGCATACAAGACACAGCCGATACCATGCGCAGGGCTGGAGCGGATGCAATATCTTGCACTACGCAGGTGATTCGACTAAATCAGACTCAGAAATGGAAGCTACTAAATAAGCGGAGACCCTGCTTCCCTTCTGGTATTAGGAACCTCGGCTTACCTGACAGCGATTGTGATCCTCCGGTGGCACTCGCACTCAGCCAATGGAACGATACGAGACTATCTTACCCATGCACCCCGAAGGGGGCTCTGAAGGAATCCAAGAGCTACAGAAACAGCGAGATGCCTCGCAGTTTGGCCACACAACCAACTACAGCTAGCGAACTACATGACATGAGAGTAAAAATATGGGACGCATTGCAGCCGTTACCAGTATCCCTGCCGATGCCTTATCTCTTTTTGCCACCATGGATTCCGCTTATGAAAGACGCCACCATTTGCATACCTCAAATGCAGCATGCTACCTACAGCCTTAGAAGTGGAATTGGCTAATCCTGCAAAAGATGACCCCGCTCCCTCGTTTGGTATTATTGGGACTGATAACGTGCATTCTTCTTATCAGACTAAGATTTATTTAGTATAATGTGTGCTGTTTTAATTTGCCTGCTTGTTTTTAATCTCTATCGCATTTAAGCATACACATACTACCTAGCAGTTTATTTATATATCCTTGTCCTTACTGTATGTTATGGATATGCTACACCTCGTTATACTATTTAGTTGAATGCTTTAGAAATACATGGGATAGCAAACCATATGATATGTGTTGGCTCCTTACAGATTTGCCGGAGCACCTATAATATTTAATTATCTTATATCCCACAATTTTTGTTAACAGGATTGGTTATCCCTTGCATTGTTCTAACTATATACGCTGATATACATGTATAAGATGAAAGTGTTTGGGATTTTAGTAATATAACTCTTCACTATTTACTATCTAGCTTTAGAAACTTAAAAAAAAAATTTTTACTTTCCAATTTTATATTTCATTCTGGTTTAACAAGTATTTGAAGCCTAATTTATTTTATATTATATGTCTAACATTGATAAAGCAGTGTGAGCCTCCTCCCTCAGGAGTTTCTATACTCAGTTCCACAGGTTGTTGGACCCTTGCATTGGCTCAAAATCAGGATGTAAGGGGATTGGAGATGCCTGGTTCAATACATTATGGTACTATCTAAATTATCTCTATGGGGATAAAATTTGGATACTGCTATAGTCTTTCTTAAAATTCCAGCTAGCCTCTTCTGACTTATAGCTTAATAAGCATGTCTTTGAAGTAAGAAGGTCTGTATTATACTGTCAAAAGGCTAAAACTAAAGTTTACGCGGTGAGAACAACCAGTACTTTACTGGCAAGATTTATATGTATTCTTGCTGGGTATGGGGCCCATACCCAGGGGATAAGATCTAAGAGAGCTAGGTTATAGAAATACAGATCCTTTTGTTATTATAGAATTGATATGCTTGCACTTAGGCCCTTAACTTAGTCAGTCTTAAAGACAGATACAACATTCTTTAACCCCTATTTAACAATCTACTTATAATCCTACTACTCCATATGATTATTATAAGCTTATGTATATGTGTATGTATATATATGTATGCATATATATATTTATAAAAGGGTACGATGTGTACAGGAGTATTTTGAGCGTGAGTCTTAGCATCTTCTCACCCCTATTTAACAAATGCTCCGTTTAGAAGAAAATTTCGCATTATTGTAAAACCTTGGAGTTTCTATAAGGTATTATAGAGCAGGCTGGTCCTGCGATGTTAACACCAGGCATTAGTTCCTCCCTCACTATATCTCAAAAAGGTTATGAAAATGACACCAAATTTCTAAATTTGGATACTTGGGTCCTACCCTGCTAGTTATGAGCATGTCCATAATTAGGAACTAGCTGGGTTTAGTACAGCAATGGTTTACCGTATCAACAGAGTTCGACACCCAGAGTGTACATGATTCCCATAGGACTTATTCACCCTAAGGAACCTGTGAAACCTACCAAACTTCTCACAATGGGTATTGAAAGTCTATAAGACCTTGTAAATCATTGTTGGTATGTGATTTATCATTACAGGCTCTATTTGGTGGCACTGCCCTTCTTTAAGCTGCTACTTACTATCAGATACTACTTGTCAGAATATTATCTTGACTAACTTAAGTGTTGAGCTCCACATCAATCTCTGTCCCTGTTGTTTATAATTCTATGCTTACAGGCTCCCCATTGTTTCTTTGCACCCATTGTGAAGTTAGTAGAATCTAAACATTTCATCATATAATAATTTCATGTCTGTGGGTGTTATTCTTTATGCATATACCTAGAGTTTGAATGTAGTTTCTAGACTTGACACCTTGCTGCCAGCGGCCGTGGCGGCATGGTGCCTGTACTTTACACACTTATAGCTCAGAAGCATAATAACAGGCATGGTTCTATATTATAATGCAGATCAATGTTTATCAGTAAGATTTTTATTTCTTGCTTTTTGTTAAAAATTTTGTAATGTTTCCAGTCTTATATTCACATTTGTTGTACAGGCATGGTAATCACGGGTGACCTAAAACATGGATTATGTTTGGACATACATACAGGAGTGCTATAACCATACTAACTACCAACTTGTATCGTATGTACAGATCCTAGCTACTCCAGGAGGGCTTGCCTTCTGACGCAGACTGGACCTGCACTAGTATATAGATGCACAATCTTTCCCCCATATATTTTATACTGGAGCTGCATGACCCTAGTTTTCTGTAAATCCCATACCTAGTTAGGTCTTACCCACACAAATGTAATGCTTTGCTCTACTATAGCCTGTTTTTGGCTGCCAACGCATGGTATATGCTTGATATCCCTTACTTCACATATTTCAGCTGTACACAAATAGTAATTTACCTAATCTAATATATTTATATTGTGCAGGTTCACCATACCTGTCTATAGCCGGTACCTAACATTTAAAAATTCAACTTACCACCTCCCCCCCCCCCATAACAATATACCTCCTAATTTGGGAGGTCTAACTACGCGGCTCATCTAACCTATGCCGCAACCTAATTACTGTTTTCTATTAATAATCCCTGTGGTTCTGTATGATGTTGACCTTGGTTATCATATTTAGTGCCGCAGGATTGCTCGAGTTACTAGTATAATTCTACTTATATATTTTATCATACTATTTACATAAGCTTATAAACCCAAATGTGACCATTCAAACTGCTAGTTCTAATCTATGTAAAATAGAGAAAAAGAGGTTCCAGTTTTTTCCATTAGATTTATTTTTGTTGGGAATTTTATCCTTCTGTCTATATGGAAGTCGGCATTTTTTAAATGTAATATGTATGTTTGCTTTCATGATATGTCGTTTATTATAAGTTGTATTGTTTTCGCACAACCTCAATAAAAATTATATAAAAAAAAAAAAAAAAATCCTAACACTAACCCCTGAAGATTCACTTACCGGAAGAAGTCTTCATCCAAGAAGCAAGATGTCCTCAACAAAGCCGGCAGAAGTGGTCCTCCAGACGGGCAGAAGTGGTCCTCCAGACGGGCAGAAGTCTTTATCTAGACGGCATCTTCTATCTTCATCCTTCCGACATGGAGCGGCTCCATCTGCAAGACATCAGGCGCGGAGCAACCTCTTCAATCGACGTCTTCTTCAGAATGAATATCTCTTTAAGTGACGTCATCCAAAATGGCATCCCTTAGAATTAAGGTTGAAAAAATCCTATTGGCTGATGCAAGACTCTTAATAGCAGCAGGCATAAAAAAGCAGCGTTAGGACCTGTTAACGCTGCTTTTTTACCTTAACGCACAATTCGTAATCTAGCCGTTAATTTGTATAACCTCCAACTCACATAGAAATTATCTCCTCTCCAGTCTGGATGAATTTTAGCTATGGCTACATATTTAAAAAAAAATAGTGCTATCATTTTTACACAATGAAACTGTCTTAGACTGCCTCATCCTGATGAATTCTCATCCTCATTCATCTCTCTGTTTCCTCAACATATTGTTTCCTAACCTGGCATTTAATTAAATGAATAATGCCCTCATTGTGCACCATCTCTTAAAGAGGTATTATTTCCCTGTGACATAAGACAAAAACCTAAAACTTGTTGATGCTCTACAATGTCAACAGGTCTTACAGATATCACAGGGGGAAAATGCATTAACCTTAATTCTAAATAATTCCCAGTAACTATTATTTTAATTTGTCATCTGTGGGTGTCAACATAGTTTTCAGATTTTTGGACCCCTTATATACAATTATTTAGAGTTTAATTATGTTAATGTAAATTTGTTTAAATAGATAGCTATTGCAAAGTTTTGTCAACATTGGAGAGGAGGTAATGTCAATAAGAAATTGCTTTTTACTAAATGACTTAAGGACTGTAAGGATTTAATGCAGATGTGAGATACTCCCCCGCGGTAACAACACTCCGGTCCTCGTGAGACACCTGAGTCTGCTCCCCTGACCTCGACAACCCACATGGAGGAATGCCAGGGTTAGGTTCCTGCCACAGCTGCTGATCCTATTTAGGTGCGCACAGCCGTGCGCTTAATAGATTTAAAGGGGCCATGTCCTAATTACTGTACCTCTCACCTGGAGGTCTCAGGTGTGGGAGTTCCTATAAAAGCTCACTCAGCTCATCACTCTGGACGGAGTTATTGCCTTACCTAGCTAGAGACTAAGCATACTTACCTTGTGCCTGCATCAGCTATCATGGTTCCTGAAAGCCAAGCATACTTACCTGATACCTGTTTACGCTCACCTTGTTCTATAGACAAAGCATACCTACCTTGTACCTAAATATGCTCTCCTGGCTCCTAAAAGCCAAGCATACCTATCTGATTACTGACAGCATTCTTCAAATCAGCTGTGCCTACTGTACCTACCTGTTATCCCGTGACAGTCTCATCAACACTACCCGCTGGGTATCCTGTGCCTGCTGAGTATCCTGTGTTTATTATACCAGTGATAGCGTTCTTCAAATCAGCGGTGCCTACTGTATCTACTTGGTATCATGTGGCAGTCTCATCAAAACTACCCGCTGGGTATCCTGTACCTGCTGAGTATCCTGTGTCTATTATACCAGTGATAGCGTTCTTCAAATCAGCTGTGCCTACTGTATCTACTTGGTATCATGTGACAGTCTCATCAACAATACTCGCTGGGCATCCTGTGCCTGCTGAGAGTCCTGTGTCTGTTATACCATTGACAGCTTTCCTCAAACCAGCTGTACCTGCTGTACTTACCTGGTATCCTGTGACAATCTGCCCGCTTGAACAACCAACTGATCTTTTATGGTTCAGTAAAGCTTTTAAAAGACTTTCGTTGTTCAATGTATCTGTTCCTGAGTTCCACACACCCTAACCCCCTCACAGCAGATTTGAAATGTTACACAAATTATGGCCTAGATTCTACCGGTAATCTTTTTGACAAATACCAGGTAAACAGCACAAAACAACTCTGCTTCCAATATGAGAAAAAAAAACACTGCATCAATTAAAAAAAAAAAAGCACCTTAGCTACGATATTTCTGTGCTTCTGGTATTTTTTTTATTTATTTCTTCTATTAAGTAGGCTAACGCATGTAGAGCAAATTAAAGACTGCATAATTTTCAATTACGTTCTTCACAGAAGTAAAAGAGAAGTAAAACTAAAAAAAAGTCACACAAGACTGATAATAAATTCAATTGTAAGAACAGGCGGCTACTAGTTTTGGATGCAGTTTTTTTTTTTTTTTACCAATAATATTAATTCCTGATGCGTGAAAATTATAATTTCATATCTTGTAAAGATTGCCTGGATCAATACAATATTTATCAGGGTTCTTTCTTGTTAAACAGTTTGTTCATTTTGATTGGGCTCATACTTTTATATCATTTTACATTTATAGGAAATGCAATTCTTCAATGATTAGCGAAAGTAAATTATTTTTTATAGGCATTAGTGGTAAACGTGTATGAGAACTAAACACGTTAATCTACTGAAATCTTCAAATATCCTAAAGAGGCTAAACGTTTCATTGTTGATGCTGTAGTTTCCTATTTTTATTTTGTTTTTATGTAATTTTAAATTGTTACTTGAGATCTCATTTTGTCATTTAAACTAATTCAGCTCATTTACACTACTTAGAGGTCTGCATGATATTTTAAACCAGTAGGAGCTTAATTAAACTCCTATGGGCTCTAAAACCTGCACATTATAGCACACAGGACATAGGTAAATGTAGTGTATGAGTCTATTCTTTATACTTTACACTGTATAGGATACGCTGATTTCATATTTATTTGAAAATTTGAATAATTTAGAATTAAATTATATTTAGTTTATATTAATTTAACATTAATTCTAATTTACTCATTATGTTTTTAGTGTTTTGCTTTATTACTGAAATGCCTTCACCGTAAGCTGGTGAAATATAAGAATAATATTTCCAGGAACTGGTATAAAATATTATACTATATACTTTGATAAATAGGAATCCAAAATCCAAACTAATGTTGTAGATAAAAGTGTGGTAACAGTGAAAGCAATTTAGCTTAGTAAAACAAGTCAATCAAATGAATGTAGTGATGCAGGTAACAGGAGGTAAATAAATTACAAGCCTCACAAATAGTATTTATCCAGCATAAATAAAACAGACCATAATGGATAATAACATTTCAAAAAGAGCTATCATCAGAGATTGCATTTTGGAGCTTAACATCTGTTTAAATTCTTTCTCGCAGCATGCTAGAACCACAGGATGTTCCATTTAAAGTCCTCCCACTTTACAATTATGTGTCAGATCTTTGCAGGTGTCTTTATCTATTGCTGCCAGAATTCGGCTTCTTTAAAACAAAGCATTAAGTTAACCTGTTTAGTACCGGATGCTTTCAGGGGTATAGCAAATATACAAAATCAAGGCAAATGAAGCTAAATAATAACTATGTTCCACAAGGTCAGCTGACATAATCTGCATCTTAGCTGTAGCTATGTTGGGTTGGGGTATCTATTATATTTTATAAAGGCAGATAGGAAAACTTGGCAGATAAAGTTTTGCATTCAGTTGCAGCTGTGCTGATACTATTTGTATATTAGATGCTCTTTTATTTTTATTTTACTCTACCACAAGGAAGGTGCTATAGCATAAAGTCATTAATAACAATATATAAATTAGACATACTTCTGGGCTGATATATTACTGTGTATCTTTCCTTCATCTATTTTAATGATGTTATTGTTATTTGCTTTGTATGTCTTTCTCATATTTCTCGTTTGTGTAATACAAGACAAAACCAAATTGGCAATTAACCCATACTGTACACTTAAAATAAGAAAATACCATAAGTTCATACGTTCTTCTTTGAACAGATGTCTAATACTGCTTAATAGACCTGTTGCCAAAAGACACTTCAAGAATAGTACATTGTCTTCCTTTTTTATCCTATTTAATAAAAGGCCAGGTATGTTTGTCTGAAGTTGTCATGCGCAGTAGAGACTGTGTGAGTACAAACATACCTGGCCGTAACGAAGGGTCAGTGAGGATCAGACAGCAGAGAGGGTGGGCGGGAGACTGGGCACGCGGTCGGACAGGAGTGGGCGTGGTAGGGGAGTGGCCGGGAGGGATCGGGGCGGGTGGGACCGCTGCACTGCTGAAAATGGCCCGTGTACACAGGCATTAGGACTAGTTTAATATAAATTCTCAATAAATATTGATATTGTGCTTTATAAAGTCTGAATATAAAGTAAAATGATTTTGTATACTCTTTATATTGGACCCATTAGTTAAAGTAGTGAAAGAGACTAAACCAAAATATAAGATAAAATACCAGTAACTGTATATATAACAAATTATGTTATTCACATCAGCTGTAGATTGGATGCTAACAGGGCAAAGTATAAAGGTGCCATGAAGCAACAGATTGATTAGAGGTTCAACCAGCAGCAAGGTGTAATGAAAAGTACTAAACTTCACACAGTCCTGAATTAAAACTAAATGATATGTTGGTATTTAGGACATAATACTAACTGCAGGTTTCTAACAGCACCATTCAGTAAGCAAACCAGGTAATACATATTCAGAGAGCAAAAGGTAAAATTAAAGTAGTTTCCAATAACCAGAATTGAGTAAACATACAGGGTTAAACACAGGTATTTAGGCAGCAAGAGGTTAAATTGTAGTGTTACAAATAAGGACAGTCGTATAATGAGTCATACAAAGGTATTCACTCAGCAAGAGGTTAAACAAATGTAGAAGTATGCAATACCTGAAGTCCAATAATCCAGCCAGGTCATACAGAAGTATTCAAGCAGTGAGCAAAGGTAAAATAGTTACCATCAGTTAGGCTGGATTAAGCAAGGACCAAACTCAGGGCAAACAGGTATAAGCAGAGTCATGTTCTGATGACAGATAAAGGGGCACAAGGGACCTGGAGGCAGACAACAGGTAGGCATGACAACCAGCCTAGAGTATGGCCTGTCATTTTGTGGGGTATACTTTAGGTTGTGCCAATCTCCCTTCTCTTTATATATATATCCTGGTTTCAAAAAGCTAAAGCGGGACATATATAAGGAAGGCAGAAGTGTAAACAAAATGCTGCGATGCGCTGCTGGGAACCTATATTAGGTCTCTGGGTTCCCAGTCCAAACACAAGAAGTCCTCTCTTCCTGACAACACTAATTCTGAATTCCAATCCACAAACACCCCTCAAAACTCTGCTATAGATCTTGAAGCTGAAAGGCTTGGACCGTGACTGCTTTTCCGACTTATAATTCAGCTCTGCCAAACATAGGAACTATTTTAGCAGGCTCAGAATGTAGCGCTTTTACATTGTCTTCGCCATACCAGCAATGCAGAGGGTCTTGGATCTCCTTCTACACTTATATATTAGTCCCTGGGAGCTCGCTTTTCTAGTAACTAAATATTACAAAAGAAGAAATGTAGTTACCCTCCCAAAAAAACAATGCACTATAAAAATCAAGGGCAAAAATGCCAACATATCACACATTATTACACATTGTCCGTGTGTGACACTAAAATTTGGGCTATGTTAGAATATTGGATGAACAAAAATTTTCATCTCCCTCTTAAGGCCCAGATTACAAGTGGAAAACTATTGATATCGCAGGGTTAGATATCAATCATACGTCGGACAGATAGCGCAGCATGCTAAGGCACTGTGGCTGAGCTCTGTAGCATCCCAAGGGTTGCAGGTTCGATCCCTGGTGAGATCCACTCAGCCTTTCATCCTTCCAAGGTCGATAAAATGAGCAGCGCCTTGAGACCCTTACGGGCGATTAGCTGCGCTTTACAAGTACCAATACATACATACATACATCAATAATGCTGGATAGTGCTAAAATTAGCACAAAATCGATGTTACTGATCCATGGTAAAACAGAATTACCAGAGATGGTTTAGCACAGCCATCTTCCCTTTAGTGCGACCTATATTTTTATTGGCTATTGCAACCACGCTAAACATCGCTGATATTACAAAGTTGAAAGTTATGGGTTGCGCTTGAGCGAAAGCCAAAATAGCACTAAAATATTTTATGTATTTATATACATGTGTAAAAAAGTGCAGAAATACATACATATATACAAACAATATATATATATATATGTGTGTGTATATATGTATATATATATATATATATATTTATTTTATATATATACAGTATATATATATATATATATATATATATATACACACACGCACACTTTTGAGCCTTTGCAAGTCAAATACCTTGAAATATGCAATATCATTTTTAAACAATCTTAATATGTTTTTATGTTTTTTAAAAAGAAATACTTGAAATTCCTATGTTCTTCATTTTTGGAGAAAATGCTATTTTTAAATATATATTTAATTTATTCATATATTTATATATACAAATATATATATATATATATATATATATATATATATATATATATATATATATATATATATATATGGCTAGATTACAAGTGGAGCGCTAATTTTATTTTAACACATAAATATATATATATACTCATATACATATATTGAAATGATAAAGCACAGAGCGCATCCACGACTCAAGGTGAATCAAATACAATTTATTTTGAGCATATAAATCATTGCACTTACAAGAAGTTAAAAGAATAAAGCCTTGATAAAAACAGGTCCGAAAAGTCAGCTCAGGAAAGCAAGTTCCTGCAAGTTTCAGCTGGAAACCGTCCGTCCGCTCCACCTGTAGGTCCCAGACTTGGTACCTTTTCCCCCGTGCTTCTCTTAGTTCCAATGCGGCTGCTTGTAATAGTAACGGATGTCTTGCAATTGTATTTGATTCACCTTGAGTCGTTGATGCGCTCTGTGCTTTATCATTTCAGTATCTCCATGTCTGTGCACCCCTGAGTGCCCTGTAAGAAGTAGCAGCACCACTATCTCAGAATCACAGGAGAAATCACTGAGAGGATATAAGAATACCCTGTGGAGTTAACAAACTATTGGTATTATATGTTTTACCATACTCCTGGAGTCATGAAGTAAGTATCTCTGTCAAGTTTTATATATATTTTAATAAAGTGTGTTATATTTTTAATTATTTATTAATTTTATATACTATTGCACTATTTTTAAAGTGATAGCTGATACCATTTGAATTGTGTTTACAAAGTACCAATCAGGTACATTGTGATACTAGAGGCGCTAACACTCACATCAATAATTTGAGATTATCATTGATTTTGTGTATGAATTTTCTTAATAATAGGTACAGACAGTTAGCGCAGTAATTTGTTTTTGGGTATCATATACATATATATTTACACTTTGCTGCCATCGCTGCGCTACGTACCCCCTTCGCTGTGCTAGGTTCTCATGCCGTGTGTCATGGCATGAGAACGAGGCTCCAATTGGAGCCTATGGAAGCGTGCTTCGCATTGCTTTCAACTTGTAATACCAATCAGTGGAGTGCAAATATCACTTTTACAAAAGTGATATTTAGCGCTCCACTTGTAATCTGGCCCATAATGTTTTAAAGATATATGGTATATGACAAGGTGTTTGATTAGGATGGGCTCAAAACTGAATATATATATATATGTATGTATGTGTGTGGATTTGTATGTGTGTATGTTTCACCTCAGTCGTGCTGTAAGGGGTGCTGGGTGTCCACCGCTGTATTTCTCTTCATGTATGGATGATCTCTACATGTATGGCTTTGTGGCTTCTCTTAGTATAACACATTCAAGCTCCAGGCAATGGAGAGAAATAAGAACACCAAATAGTGTGATACTGTTATTTAATAAATGTTTAAAAAAATACAATTTTGGTTATGCTCACATGTTATGACCTCAAGGCAAATATGAGGTAACAAATATGCACAATGTAAATACACTCACGGTTCCCTCGGTGGCTCCTGCAGTATTGTTGCAGATTCAATTCGGGCAGTACAAATATTCTAACAGTAAGCAGTTCAAAAATATGTTAACCAGTAAGCACGGTATGTGAGAATTTCATAATGGAGGTGGAAGCTGACAAGAATGTTCTTTTAGTGAGTACAAACCCCAGACAAACCCCAGACAGGACTTATATGTTCTTTTATTGGATGAATATATATTTTGTGACTTTCTAATTGCATTTATAATTGTACTGAATACAGATCTGAGGATGTAGAAATTGTAACCCACTGGGGCATATTTATCAAGGTCTGGTGGACCTGATCCGACAGTGCGGATCAGGTCCGACAGACCTCGCTGAATACAGCGAGCAATGCGCTCGCAGTATTCAGCATTGCACCAGCAGTTTACAAGAGCTGCTGGTGCAACGCCGCCCCCTGCAGACTCGCGGCCAATAGGCCACCAGCAGGGGGTGTCAATCAACCCGATCGTATTCGATCGGGTTGATTTCCTGCGATGTGTGTCCGCCTGCTCAGAGCAGGTGGACAGGTTTTGGAGCAACGGTCTTTGTGACCGCTGCTTCATAACTGCTGTTTCTGGCGAGCCTGCAGGCTCGCCAGAAACAAAGGGCATCAAGGTCCATTCGGAGATTGATACATATGCCCCACTGTCTTTACTTGTACAACTAGCTCATACAATAATTAGTTTTTATTATCATCTTCAGTGTAAATCAGCTTCCACCATAGTCTCAGACTAGACTATACTTCATGCGTTATTTACCCCCTGTCTTTTATTTATTTTTATATATATACAGGGAGTGCAGAATTATTAGGCAAGTTGTATTTTTAAGGATTAATTTTATTATTGAACAACAACCATGTTCTCAATGAACCCAAAAAACTCATTAATATCAAAGCTGAATAGTTTTGGAAGTAGTTTTTAGTTTGTTTTTAGTTATAGCTATTTTAGGGGGATATCTGTGTGTGCAGGTGACTATTACTGTGCATAATTATTAGGCAACTTAACAAAAAACAAATATATACCCATTTCAATTATTTATTTTTACCAGTGAAACCAATATAACATCTCAACATTCACAAATATACATTTCTGACATTCAAAAACAAAACAAAAACAAATCAGTGACCAATATAGCCACCTTTCTTTGCAAGGACACTCAAAAGCCTGTCATCCATGGATTCTGTCAATGTTTTGATCTGTTCACCATCAACATTGCGTGCAGCAGCAACCACAGCCTCCCAGACACTGTTCAGAGAGGTGTACGGTTTTCCCTCCTTGTAAATCTCACATTTGATGATGGACCACAGGTTCTCAATGGGGTTCAGATCAGGTGAACAAGGAGGCCATGTCATTAGATTTTCTTCTTTTATACCCTTTCTTGCCAGCCACGCTGTGGAGTACTTGGACGCGTGTGATGGAGCATTGTCCTGCATGAAAATCATGTTTTTCTTGAAGGATGCAGACTTCTTCCTGTACCACTGCTTGAAGAAGGTGTCTTCCAGAAACTGGCAGTAGGACTGGGAGTTGAGCTTGACTCCATCCTCAACCCGAAAAGGCCCCACAAGCTCATCTTTGATGATACCAGCCCAAACCAGTACTCCACCTCCACCTTGCTGGCGTCTGAGTCGGACTGGAGCTCTCTGCCCTTTACCAATCCAGCCACGGGCCCATCCATCTGGCCCATCAAGACTCACTCTCATGTCATCAGTCCATAAAACCTTAGAAAAATCAGTCTTGAGATATTTCTTGGCCCAGTCTTGACGTTTCAGCTTGTGTGTCTTGTTCAGTGGTGGTCGTCTTTCAGCCTCTCTTACCTTGGCCATGTCTCTGAGTATTGCACACCTTGTGCTTTTGGGCACTCCAGTGATGTTGCAGCTCTGAAATATGGCCAAACTGGTGGCAAGTGGCATCTTGGCAGCTGCACGCTTGACTTTTCTCAGTTCATGGGCAGTTATTTTGCGCCTTGGTTTTTCCACACGCTTCTTGCGACCCTGTTGACTATTTTGAATGAAACGCTTGATTGTTCGATGATCACGCTTCAGAAGCTTTGCAATTTTAAGAGTGCTGCATCCCTCTGCAAGATATCTCACTATTTTTGACTTTTCTGAGCCTGTCAAGTCCTTCTTTTGACCCATTTTGCCAAAGGAAAGGAAGTTGCCTAATAATTATGCACACCTGATATAGGGTGTTGATGTCATTAGACCACACCCCTTCTCATTACAGAGATGCACATCACCTAATATGCTTAATTGGTAGTAGGCTTTCGAGCCTATACAGCTTGGAGTAAGACAACATGCATAAAGAGGATGATGTGGTCAAAATACTCATTTGCCTAATAATTCTGCACTCCCTGTATAAATAACATGTACTCTGCGACCCTGCAACCCTGCAAAGGGACAAGGATGTTAGTTTACAACAAAAAAGGAACTATGGACAATTAATTGTTTACTATTTTGTTAGTTGTTTATTGTTCTTAGAAACAAAGGGAATTTATAGATTTTCTCAATACTTTACAGTTTATATATTTGTGTCACATTATGTTCCAGACACGTTTGTCTGTTGTAATAAATGTTTTTTTGGTTGTTTTTTTAAACACAAGGACAAGCTTTTTGCAGAGATGTTTACAGACCTTCATGGTAGCAAAAATATGTATGATTTGATCAGCTGTTCAGAACATGAATTTATTTTAATATTTGTAAGTTATAATGGTTAGAGTCTAAGGGGCATATGTATGAAGGTCTGGCAGACCGGATCCGACACTGCGGATCAGGTCCGCCAGACCTCGCTGAATACGGCGAGCAATACGCTCGCCGTATTCAGCATTGCACCAGCATCTCACAAGAGCTGCTGGTGCAGCGCCGCCCCCTACAGACTCGCGGCCAGCAGGGGGGTGTCAATCAACCCAATCACACTCGATCGGGTTGATTTCCGGCGATGTCTGTCCGTATCTGATTGGGATGATTACTGTCTGCCACCTCAGAGGTGGTGGATGAGTTAAGGAGCAGCTTCTTAACTTAAGTTTCAGGCAGACCTGAAACTTCGGGGGTAGATTGCAGCATCCGCTGCTTGGTAAATCTACCCCCTAATCTGTTGTTTACTATGGGATCATAGATGATTCTTCTTTATGTAGCGATTTGATCCACTGTGGAACTGTGTTCTTCAGATATAAGCACATGATCCTTCTCTGAGTATTTATATCATATCTGCCTTATGCCCTTGGTTGGTATATTTAAGGTGTCTATGCACATGATACCATGGGTCGCAATATTCCAAAGTTAAATGCTTTGCATTGTATGCCATTACCTTTTCAAAAAATACTCAGTTAAGTGTATAGTTAATATAAGCAATCAAGGTACAAGGCTATTCTATTACATTTTCTCCTACAGTGTTGCCAACACCTAATACTAGGCATTTGTACAGTTTTGTTGTAGCATGTTTATCTCTGGGGTTGTTGTGCTCATGCTGAGCTGTGTTCTATGATGCTAAACTACATTTAGATTTTTGCTATATTGTTCAAAAGGTTTGAAAATGGTTTAGTGATGGATTGAAAAACCACCACAGAACTGTCACCATGCAAGGTATAGGGGTGTTTTCAAACTGATGAATGGATTTGAATAGCTTGTAATAAGTGGGTTATGAATATGATAAGGTTGACAAATTGCTTTGAACTTGAAAACCCTGCAAAACACAATGCAAGGAACATTAAATGGGAATTCTGATAGATTGGAATGGGGGCAATGTTGTTAACTGATACCTTTAGTCACTAAAGTTGTATTTATTTATTTTTTAAAGCTGACGAAACAATATCTAAAAAAATCATCAGTAGGCATATCCCATTGTAGAGTGACTTTAAGGATATAATAAAGATGCTTGTCCTAGGACTTACAAGGGAGAGAGCTTCCGACATGTGCAGACACAGTCACTTTATTGTCCTCTTTCTCATTTGTTATGAAATCTCACAACATCTTGGTAAAAACCTGTAAGATTATAGTAAAGGAAAGTGTGATGGTGATGCTTATTGGCTGTTCTTTTTTTTTAATGCAGAAGAAAGTAAAAGGTAGGTGAAGGGTAATTGCTCAAAGAGTAGTTGTTACTCTGGTGAGTTATTTACAAAACCCTAGGTATACATCATAACACTTTTCCTATTTTTATTGAGGTTAAAACATTCATATTTAAAAACAAAAGAAGAATACTGGTCTAAAAATTGTTGAGTTACTAACCAATATGTATACCCCATACAGGGCTTCAGCAAAAACTGCATATCTATATCTTTACAAAGACCTTGTTTTGAGGTGGACAAATATTATACAAATAGAATAATATTGGTATTAAAAAATAAGAAAAAAAGACTTAATAATTAATACATGGGCCTCTAAAGATAACATTTTAAAGACTATAATGCTTTATAAAATGCATTTTAACATACATTTTCTCTCTACTCTAAAAATATTTCCAATGTCACTCCAACAGATTTGAATAGCTCCTTCCTATATATACACACAACTCTACCTCTGCAAATACATTACATGCACATCACTACATACTAATTCACTTTCAAACAATATCAATAGAAAGCTTTCAATTAACAATCCGCAGCATAATTGTGGCGAGCTTGATTTGACCTAGTTATCAAAGCCTACAGACCGGCAAAAGTTGAAATCTGTGACGTAACATATGATCTGCCGGTCTCAATCCGACACAGATTGATGCTTACGTCATTACAGATGTTCCGAATACACATTCGGCACTGTTTGACACTTTTTCAAAGTTATCAAATAGTTAACTGGTACGCTCGTGGCTATTCTGGCCCAGCATACCTGGTTTTCAATCCGCCACCCTGGAGGCCGCGGATGCCACATTAATCAATGGGAGTCTGAAAGCAGCGAAAGCTTATGTTCGATGCTGCCAGATATCCTATTGATGTCTATGCTAGAAAGCAAGTAACGTTTACACCTAACACCCTAAAATAAGCCCCGAGTCTAAACACCACTTATCTGCCGCCCTGACATCAATGCCACCTACATAATGTTATTAACCCCTATCCCGCCACCACTAAATAAAGTTATTAACCCCTATCCCGCCACTCCTGGACCCCGCCGCCACCTAAATAAACGTACTAACCCCTAAACCTCTGGCCTCCCACATCACTACCATTAACTAAACCTATTAACCCCTAAACCGCCAGCCCCCCATATCGCCATAAACTAAATTAAGCTATTAACCCCTAAACCTAACAACCCGCTAACTTTCCATTAAAATTACAACATCCCTATCTTATAATAAATTAAAACTTACCTTTAGAATTCAAATAAACTGTATTAAACTATTAATTAACCTACCCAAACTATTATACTAAAATTACATTAAACTAGCAATTAAATTAACTATATTACATATTAAAAAACCCTAACCCTACTCAAATTATTTAAATCTACTATTAAAAATGTACTAAATTACAAAAAGAAAAACAAACACTAAGTTACAAAAAAACAACAACAACCACAGTATCAAAAATAAAAATGAATTACAACTAATTGAATAGCCCTATCAAAATTAAAAAGCTCCCCCAAAATAAAAAAAAACCCTAGCCTACAATAAACTACCAATGGCCCTTAAAAGGGCCTTTTGCGGGGTATTGCGCCAAAGAAAGCTCTTTTACCTGTAAAACAAAATACAAACACCCCCCAACAGTAAAACCCACCACCCACCCAGCCAACCCCCGCCCAAATAAAAAGCCTATCTGAAAAACCTAAGCTCCACATTGCCCTGAAAAGGGCATTTGTATGGGCATTGCCCTTAAAAGGGCATTTAGCTCTTTTACCTGCCCAGACCCTACTCTAAAAATAAAACCCACCCAAAAAAATCTTAAATAAACCTAACACTAACCCAGACGATCCACTTACAGTTTTTGAAGTTCCGCTTGAAGGATCCATCCAGCCGGCAAGAAGTCTTCATCTGGGCTGCAAGAAGTCTTCATCCGGACGGCCTCTTCTATCTTCATCTATCTTCATCCATCCGGCAAAGTCTTTATCCATGCGGCCTCTTCTATCTTCATCCATCAGGCGCGGAGTGGGTCCATCCTGACATCCTGCACGGAGCTCCTCTTCAATAAGGTTGCCGCCGTAAACTGGAACTTGAATGCAAGTGACGTCATCCAAGATGGCGTCCCTTGCATTCCTATTGGCTGAAAGGTTACAATCAGCCAATAGGATTTGAGCTGCTAAAATCCTATTGGCTCTTCCAATCAGCCAATAAGATTTAAGCAGCTCTCATCCTATTGGCTTTTCCAATCAGCCAATAGGATGAGAGCTCAGATCGTATTCAGGTTTGCGGCCACGATGTTAGGCGATGTTAGGTGAGCGTATTGGTGCCGGTGAATGCAGTATAGTTGAGGCTTTGATAAATATCCCCCATTATTTAAATCTATCTAAAGCATGCTGAGTTCTAAATAAAAAATAGACATCAACCATATCACCAATAAGCTTAACACTCCCCCGTCTTTCTTTAGATGTTACAATGGTTCAATTACAAATGCAAACATAACTGGTAATAAGGGGCATCCTTGTCTCATTTTAGATTAGGGAACTAACAGTATGTGCTGCCCCCTCCTGGCAGGGCTTTTCAGTGATCCTGGGCAAGATTGAAGTTTGCCATGTCTGAGGTGGTAAACAATTAGGAAGCAGACAATGGCTTTTTATCTTGCAGTACAGGCTCACACAAGTTACCATGCACCCCACCAACTCAAATGGTGCTTCTGGAGCGTGAGAAATTGAGCCATAGGTCTTAGCTTTCTGTAGTTGGAACTATTTATGTCAAGATTGCAAGGCCTACCAGTGGTCATCCAAACCAAGTTCTAAATTAAAGGCAGCATGCATCAAGTTTATAATTGGCCATGCTCTATAATGCTCGTTTCAGGCTTCACATCAATGATATAAGCAATAAAATAAAATGTGAAAAAACCCAAGTACTAATAGTGTAAAATAAAATGTGTCAATATAAAAATATTATACAGACCATCAAAGAGACAGGAATCAAATGCAAATAGTCTTAAGAGTCCTCTTGAATAGAGTGCATAGGCAATCTTTAGTCTTTTTCTTACAAATCCTCAGAAGTAATCCTCAAGGAAAGAGAAAAGCAAACATAGCATAGCACAGTATATGTAATAGGTGACAATCCCCCACTCAAGATGATCCTACTCAAATGTGGTAGAGCTATAACTTAGCTCTCAGTGTAAGCGCTTAAACATAAAACACCTCCTGGTTCACAGCAAACAGGTTTTATAAAAAACAAACAAAGACAGAAATCACTAAGGGTAAAAACAGCTTTGCAGGTATGTACACGCCCTATATGTCAGTGTCCTAACATCACAGGATCACATATGAACACAGCAAGCGGCTGCTTATTTTGAACTCGCTGTGTTCATATGCGATCCTGTGATGTTAAGACACTGACACATAGGGGCCGATTTATTAACTGTCGGGTGGACATGATCTGCTGTAGCGGATCATGTCTGCCCGCCATCTCTGTCATTTTACATTGCACAAGCATTTCTAGTTAAATCGGCCACTAGTAAGGGGGTGTCAATCATCCTGATCGTATCCGATCGGGATGATTGCTGTCCGCCTCAGAGGTGGCGGATAAGTTAAGGAGCAGCAGTCTTAAGACCACTGCTTCTTAACTTATATTTCTGGCGAGCCTCAAGGCTTGCGCGGAATAAGCAGCATTGACTGCTTCTTAAATCGGCCTCATGCAAAGCTGTTTTACTGATTTATGTCTTTGCTTTGAATAAAACCTATTTGCTGTGAACCAGGAGGTGTTTTATGTTTAAGCGCTTACACTGAGAGCTAAGATATAGCTCTACCACATTTGAGTAGGATCATCTAGAGTGGGGGATTGTCACCTATTACATATACTGTGCTATGCTATATTTGCTTTTCTCTTTTCTTGAGGATTGCTTCTGCGGATTTGTAAGAAAAATACTAAAGATTGCCTATGCACTCTATTCAAGAGGACTCTTGAGACTTTTTGCATTTGATACCTGACTCTTTGATGATCTGTATCATATTTTTATATTGACACATTTTATTTCACACCAATGATATAAAACATGTTAGTTTAAGCATAAGTTTGGACATCTTGATAAGGGTATTAACTTTTGTGCTTATGAAAAATTGATGTATGGACATTTAGAAAGCTTCTGAAGACCCTACATAATGTTACTTCTTTATGTTCCTTATGCACTGTTCCTGTGCCAATTACTTGCCTACCCTCCTTCTCAATTTGGTTACTGGTACTGATTCCTGGATTATGTTTTGTAACTGGATCCTTGATTGGAATATTGTACTTCTTCCAATTTAGGAATCTGTCTTGGCTTCTGACTACTGTTCCTTGTCTAATTCCTTACATGTTATGTTATACCTATTCCAGCACCTGACATTGGCTTAAATTATACTGACTTTCATGCCCCATGTGCTTCCATTTGAAGAGAGTTTTTTATATACCAGATATTCTCAAACAATGGTTTAAGAAAGCTTAGCATTTTCCTTTAACTTAGATTACATATCACCTCCCAATTAAGTGCCTTACAATTGACTTGTACAGAGGCGTAACTAGAAACCACAGGGCCCAGGTGCAAAAATCAAAGAAGAGACGCCCCCCCCCCCCAAAAAGTGAATTTGATACATATCTTTTTTAAAAAAATATTTAACACAGAAAAAAAAAATGTGAATCTGATTACATGTCTGCAAAAGGGGGTACCCTGTGCCCACAGTCTGTAAGATGGTCTGACCCCCCTATTACTGTATATAGTGACACTGTTTAAGACACCAGTACTGTGAGGTAATGACACAGTCTGTAATCTGCCGGTGAGATGGCTGGCCTGACCCTACCTGCCCCAGTACTTTATATAGTGACCACAGTAGTCTGTGACATAGTCCAGCCCCCCTGTACTGTATATAGTGGTACTGTATAGTGACACTGTTTACCCCCCCCCCCCCCCCCATGCTGTAGTAACAAGGTCTGTAATCTGCTGGTTCCACAAACATACACACACATACACACATGCATAAATACACACACAGTCACATACATACATACACACACATGCATAAATACACACACAGTCAAATACATACATACATGCATAAATACACACACAGTCAAATACATACATATACACATACACACACACATGCATAAATACACACACAGTCACATACATACATACATACACACACACACACACACACATACACAGTCAAATACATACACACATACACACACCTACACATACATGCATAAATACACACACATTCACATACATACATATACACATACACACACACATGCATAAATACACACACAGTCAAATACATACATACACACATACACACACATACATGCAGAAATACACACACAGTCACATACATACATACACACATACACACACATACATGCATAAATACACACACAGTCACATACATACATACACACACATACACACACATGCATAAATACACACACAGTCACATACATACATACACACACACACATACACACACATGCATAAATACACACACAGTCACATACATACACACACACACATGCATAAATACACACACAGTCACATACATACATACACACACACATACACACACACACATACACACATATGCATAAATACACACACAGTCACATACATACATAAACACACATACACACACATGCGTAAATACACACACAGTCACATACATACATACATACACACACACATACACACACACACACACAAACACCAATGGGTAAAACAGAAAACACTAACCCCTGTAGTCAGAGACACTAGTGAAGCATCATGTCACACTCACATGATATCAGTGCAGGTAGCTTCTCTCTGTACGTTACCAAATCTCTCAAACAAAGCAGATTTTCTGCAGTTTTCCTCACACTCATCTGTCTTCTCCTATAAACATAGTACTATCACACATCTCGCTGTTTGCAGTCAACATTCATATATTCAACATCCAACTGAGTTATTGTTTGCCAATTATATTTATGCACTTTTTTTATAAAGCAAAATTATCACTCCTCTTATAGATGCAGATAAATTAATCTACAATAATTCAACAATATAATTTTCAGTCATAACCCAAAATTTCAGTAATATACCAGGCAGTGTTCCCTCTAAGGCCAGTTTTGTGTGTGGCCCAGCAGTGAAACACTTACACCTAGATTTAGAGTTCTGTGTTAGCCTTAAAAAGCAGCGTTAAGGGGTCCTAACGCTGCTTTTTAACGCCCGCTGGTATTACGATTCTGGCAGGTACAGGTGTACCGCTCACTTTTTTTCCGTGACTCTAGGCTACCGCAAATCCCCTTACGTCAATTGCGTATCCTATCTTTTTAATGGGATTTGCCTAACTCCGGTATTACGAGTCTTGGAAGAAGTGAGCGGTAGAGCCTCTACCTCCAAGACTCCTACCACATAAAAAAGTCAGTAGTTAAGAGTTTTATGGGCTAACACCGGAACATAAAGCTCTTAACTACAGTGCTACAAAATACACTAACACCCATAAACTACCTATTAACCCCTAAACCGAGGCCCCCCCACATCACAAACCCTATAATATAATTATTTAACCCCTAATCTGCCGACCGGACACCGCCGCCACCTACATTATAGCTATGAACCCCTAATCTGCTGTTCCTAACATCGCCGACACCTATATTATATTTATTAACCCCTAATCTGTCCCCCCAACATCGCCGCCACCTACCTACACTTATTAACCCCTAATCTGCCGACCGGACATCACCGCCACTATAATAAATGTATTAACCCCTAAACTGCAGCTCTCCCGCCTCACAAACACTATAATGAATTTTATTAACCCCTAATCTGCCCTCCCTAACATCGCCGCCACATACCTACAATTATTAAATGCTAATCTGCCGCCCCCAATGTCGCCGCTAGTATAATAAAGTTATTAACCCCTAAACCTAAGTCTAACCCTAACCCTAACACCCCCCTAACTTAAATATAATTTAAATAAAACAAAATAAAATTACTATAATTAAATAAATTAATCCTATTTAAAACTAAATACTTACCTATAAAATAAACCCTAATATAGCTACATGATCATCCGCCGTCACATTCAACTCTATTTGACCCTCTTTCCAATTTATCAAACATTCAACAGGTACGCTTGCGTGTATTAAGACACAGCGTACCTATCATTCAAACCGCCACTTTTGAGGCCGCAAATCTCATAGAAATCAATGAAGCATATTACATAATAAAGTAATAAGTAAATTAGAAAGTTGATTACAATTGTATACTCTTTCTAAATCACACAAACAACAAAGATGCACGTTCAGTATCTAAATAACAATATTATAATCACATGTAATTTCAAGGGACAGATTAATTTAAAAAGTATTTTTAATGACAGGTAATGCATGTCTGGCAGCAGCACTAGTATATATAGGGATACAAATGAAATAAATACATTACATGCTATAGCTAACTTTCTATTTTTGATCAATCTAATTTCACCATGTTTAACGCATGTAATACAAGTCCCACTCTCCACTTCGCACAAAATTGGACGCAATACTTCGCACAAAATTTGACTCAATAATCAAACTCCTAAACAACCCACAAACTAGTGAAAATTTCAACTACTTTTAAATGCATAATCACATGATTTATGAAATCGGCCAATCTAAATAAATATACATTTTCTACTATCACTAACAAATCAAATTGCTTGATACTTGTGTCATTGATCACTCATCAGAACTTGTAAGTGCCATTTGTTACATTGTGTATTATACTTTGAAAGTATGTATATGTGAAATTAGTATTAAAGTTAAACTGATGATGACATTAGTACACACAGTGTAATATATATGACATTGATTTTAATAATCAAATGATTTTTGATTCAATATAATCTTAAGCTGATAGTTCAAAGAAATAGTCTACCTAACATTAAACTGTCATGAATCAGATACAGCAGAAATTAAAATCACCTCTTTAATGTCATCCTCTTTTCACTGTTATTCCTTGTCTTGAATTTTATTTTCAGTGAGAAATGTCATCTTAAATGCCAGGCCATTTTATAAGACCTGTGTAGGGGTGGTGTTTAAAAATAGACTGCAATCAGGAAGGGTTACACAGGTACAGAAAGAAAACTGTCCCAGCTCTTAAAATATCCATTGATTGCAAATAAATACATATGATACCCTGATTACATGTTCTATTCGCAATTATTCTTGCTCAGAATAATAATACATTTACACTATATACATATAGTGGTATAAATAAACATAGAAATATGCAAGACAACATTGTTTAGAACAAATAAAGGAATTTATGACACGTAAATATGTTTGCAAAATATTTCTGACATAACACAAATATATACAAGTATGTGCAAAGATATATGTACATATTCTAGCATTAAGAATCATTTTAATAAAACAAAAAACATGAGATAAGCATATCATGATTTCTAGAAATACAAATACACATTAATTTATGTGAAAATATTATATATCAGATTTATTGTATCAAAAATAAATAGAAAAATACATTTCTATTATATTTATTGTTTGTTCAGGTATACATCTAGCTATTTCTTGGACATTAACAGATGAAAAATAAAAGATTAGCTTTAGAGAAATGTGCTTGTTCATGGACAGTAATGAAATGGTATAAATGAAGTTGGAAAAAACAGACAAAACTGTCTTCATTTGATGGACATTCAGGGTAGCGTTTGAGAAATAAGAATATCCGCAGCATTGATGACTCTTATTTATCAACAGTCCGATGCTAATTGCGGCTGACTTGACCCGCGTGTTTTTGACATGTTTTTTGGTAAATAAGGCCGTCAAATGTAGATTCGCGACAGCAATGTCTGGCGAACGTATTGACTCCAGCGAATGCACCTAGATTGACGGTTTGATAAATCAGCCCCAATATCTTTAATCTCTCTTACATTTCTCTCAAAAGCACATTCTTCTCTACCTAATTTTGTTTCAGTCTCATCTAATAATTCTCTTTTCAAACTCTACATAAATGTTTTTCTGTACAACTTAATTTACTTCAAATACGGTTTATTTAAAAACTAACAATTTCACTGTTTACTTTAAATGCATTTTAAAACATGAATGCCCATGTTCCAGCAAACAAAAGATGCTGGATTTGCAAATAACTAAAAAATAGAACCTTTCTTTATAAAAATTTGAACACAGTGGGCCAAATTACAAGTGGCGTGCAAACGTTTGTGCCTGAGTGATAAGGGGTTTATTGCAGGGGTTTGTGCTTATTATGCTTACTGCTGGTATTTCAAGTTGGAAGTAAACGCGATCGATTGAGCGAAATCGCAATTTATGCTAGACTGATTACAGTGACTTTAGAGCTCTGGTTATCTGTTTCAAGAGACATAAAAGTTGCACAAAACAAATCAAAAATACATTACAAAGTACAGTTACACTCATAATAACACCATCTAATAAAAATTATTTAAAAAAATATTGCACAAAAAAGTTGTAAAGGATCAAAGATATGAGATCTCAGGTGAAAGAAAAAAAAGGTAGACAAAGGTCTTTAACATTGAGATACATACATATACATAATACATGTCTAAAGATTTATATTTTGTATATAGATATGTCTAGACTTGATGGGCCTTTTTGGTTCTTATCTACCGTCAAATTCTATGTACTATGTTTCTATATATGTGTACATATGTATTTATATATATACATATATGTATTTACAGACATATATACACATATAAACACATAAATACATATGTACATATATCTAGACATATATATAAGTGCATTGGAGCCCTTTGCAGTTAAGTAGATGAAACCATGTTAAAGCATATTTATGCAATATTCATATTTAATAAAGGTTATAACTGTATTTACTCTAAAGATTTCACATTCCAATGTTACAATGTGAACGTGCACGCAATATTCTAACCAGCTTTTTGTGCTTGTCGGGTTAGAGCGAGAGCGAAAACAGTTTACTTTCAACTCGTAATATGAGCGCAACCCAACAAGTGCAAAAAGCCTACTTCTAGCGCAATTAACGCTCAAGCTGAAGCATTAATTTGCTCTCCACTCGTAATCTGGGTTTTAACAGAGAATATAGGCAGATACATTTAATATAAACTTTTTTTATTGTACGGTTACTAGGTTTTTAGCTTGGCTTTACTCCAAACACCCCTCCTCTTTATTTCTCATCTGCCTCAGTTATAACAAAACCTTCCAGCCCAGCATTATTTCCCAGCATCTTTATGCCAAATGAATTTTAGAGAAATATCAGACAAGTTACCCAACACATTGGATTTTATGAGATCAGTTTTATTGCCAGTCCTACAGCTAGTCCCCACAAAGGGAACAAGGGATACATCACTAAAGATCTTGAATCTTTAACTTTATCCACAGTTAAGTTTAGTGTAAGGCTTCAGAGTAGTTTTTTCCCACAGTGTCCATTTCCTGAGAGCTTGATGATCCAAGGATATACAAGTGCACTCTATTGCCTTCACCCAAACTGTTTTCAAGGATTGGATCACTGGGCAAAAGTATATCAACTGGACTAAGGAATGAGAGGGTTATTTATTGATCTTCCTCTTATTCAAGAACCACTTCATCAGCATCAAAAGATTCTGTTATAATCACTGAGACAATTCTAATTACCACCAGTATCCAAGACCCATTCTGTGCAGGTAAATGAGTCAGTAATAATTTGTGAAAATATCTGAATAAGAAGTGCTTTCCTTTTAGTGAACGGTTTAAGACAATAGAATGGATTCACATAGATCTCACTTTGGTCTTTGCACTCTACCAAGTAATGTAAGGGACAATCAACTCAAAAATTGTTATTGTTTAGAAAGATAGATAATCCCTTCATTACCCATTCCCCAGTGTTGCACAACCAACATGGTTATATTAATACACTTTTTACCTCTGTGATTACCTTGTATCTTAGCCTTTTCTGACAGCCCCCTGATCACATGACTTTTTATTTCTTATCTATTGACTTGCATTTGATACAATTAGTGCAGTGTCTGCCCAAGCCACAGGTGTCAGCACAATGTTATCTATATGGCTCACATGAACTAGCACTCCCCTATTGTGAAAAGCTAATAAAAAAGCATGTGATTAGAGGCTGTCTTTAGTGGCTTAGAAGTGCTGGAGCGGCTTTCAAGATTAAAAGGTATTTTAACAAAACTAGTGAAATGTAAAGTTTGATGAATGAAAGTGCCCCTGTTTTTAATAGGGTTTTTAAAAACCGGGCACTGATTCATCAAACTTGACATTTACTTTAATCTAACAATGTTGATTGTGCAAAGCTGGTGAATGGGTAGTAAAGGCGTTATCTATCTTTTTAACCCTTTGAGTGCTAAGCACTTTCCCACCTGGGTGCTAAGATTTTTTTAATGTTTTTTTTTATTTATTTATTTTTTGAACAAATTTTTTTTTACTTTTTGTTTATATTTTTCAGACCCCCAAGACTTACACTGATGGAAAGGTTAGGCGATTACCTTGGTATTGGGGGTCTGTAGCTGCTTAGATGCCTGAGATACAGGCTTCTAAGCAGCATGCCCCCTGCTCCTATACTTAACATTATTAAGTATAAATAAAGTTGCTCGGTGATGTCATAACGTTATTGCGCATGACGTCACCACGCAAAACGGGAAGCCCCGGCGATGCCTGTCACTCTACAGGCATGATCGCCGGGGTAGGAGCGGGTGGGAGCCCCCAGATCTCCCTCAAGGTGGGAGAGTGCTAGTGACGGCTCTGAGCCGTCATTAGCACCAGAGTGGGAAATTCTGTGACGGCTCAAAGCCGTCATTAGCACTCAAAGGGTTAAACAATAACAATTTTGGTGTTGACTGTCCCTTTAACCAGATACTACTTCTAGTTCCAGGTTATGAATCAGGAAAATCTCCACACAAATGATGAGAGAACAGAAACTCATAGTTTCAACTAAAGTACAAAAATTGGGGCATATGCCTTATACTGCTAAAGCCATCTTCTTTTGGCACACAAGAAACCCCAGAATCCCCCTTCCTAAAGCGATAGAATATATTTTGGTTTAAATAGCTTTTGCAATTAAATATATCTGTAAGAATTAGACAAGTGCATTCATTTTCAGACAAATGTAACAAATAACAAACAGAAACAAAGATGAACAGGCCTTTAACAAAAAACAAACAAACTACTGCTAGCAACAAACAATTGTTGATTTGTTTGCAGTCAAAAACGTTACTCTAAAGGTAGGAAAGGCTTTCCTTTTGTGAACGTGTTTTTAAAAGGAAACACACGTAGGTGAAGTTACTTTCAAATGAGATTTCGCCTTTGTAAACACAAAGTCTAAAGACATTCATGGCAGAGCACTTTGCATTTCAATAATGTAGGCGCAAGCACTGTAAAACACACTGTTGTGCTTGGACATCTTGTCTCATTTGAAAGCCTGTTTACCTAGGTGCTTTTACTTTTTAAAAGTTGTTCATGAAGGAGTGATCTCGTTTGA
This sequence comes from Bombina bombina, assembly GCF_027579735.1. Lineage (NCBI taxonomy): Eukaryota > Metazoa > Chordata > Amphibia > Anura > Bombinatoridae > Bombina > Bombina bombina. Next base: position 560,637,729 of record NC_069504.1, read on the forward strand.
ACATCTTTGCAGACACAGGGGCCTATTTATTAAAGGTCTTGTGGACCTGATCCGACAGTGCGGATCAGGTCCGCAAGACCTCGCTGAATGCGGAGAGCAATACGTTCTCCGCATTTAACATTGCACCAGCAGCTCACAACAGCTGCTGGTGCAATGCCGCCCCCTGCTGACTCACGGCCAATTCAACAGGGAGGTGTCAATCAACCCGATTTTACTCGATCAGGTTGATTTCCGGCAATTCCTGTCCGCCTCATCAGAGCAGGCGGACAGGGTTATGGAGCAGCGGTCTTCATAACTGGTGTTTCTGGCGAGTCTGAAGACTCGCCAGAAACATGGGCCCACAAGCTCCGTATGGAGCTTGATAAATGGGCCCCACAGTATTGCAATGAAGCATTTTCATGTTTTACAGTTTCAACACTGTTAAAATCCAGTATAAAAAGATATCATAAGGGCTTCTAAATAATAGAAACCTGTAGTCTACTTCTTGTTTTCAGTTGTAGATCACACTTAATCAGAAAACTTTTGCTTTTAAATCAGTTAATGTGAATACTGTAAAAAAATAAAGAATAAATAAAATAAAAAATATATATATTTTTCACTGTTAAATAGCACGGCTTGTACACTAGATGTTTGTCTCAGGAAGAGGAGAGTTTTCCAAAAAACATCCACATTAAACATTAGTGGTTAAAAAAGAGCAGTGAGTGCCAGCTTTGTGCTTTTGATGGATATTATCTGAATGCACCCTGGTCCTTAGAAGGATTTTAAATGAGAGTGCGCTTCTTTTGAACTTAATATATATAGAGACAATAAAATCATTGAGTAATCATGCCCAGTGCATATATCATGTATAGATACAAATGGCATTAAGATGGTTTAGTAGTGATGAGGATGGATTTGGATTACAATAGGTTAATCTCAAGTATCTCATGTAAATTAATATTTACCTTACCAACTGAATAAGGGGCTATGGCACCCAAAATGTTTCTTTCATGATTGAGATAGAGCATTTGATTTTAAACAACTTTCTAATTTACTTAAATTTTTTCTTCATTCTCATGTTATCTTTTGTCGAAAAGCACTGACATATGCTTAGGAGTTGACCCCTTTCTGGACCACTATATGGCAGCAGTTTCACAAGAATGTTATTAATTTGCAAGAGCACTATATGTCAGCACTATTTCCTACCATGTAGTGCTACAGATGCCTACCTAGGTATCTCTTCAACACAGAATATCATGGGAACAAAACAAATTTGATAATAGAAGTAATTTGGAAACTTTTAAAATGCTATGCTCTGTCTCAATCACAAAAAAAAAATTTTGAGTTTCATATCCCTTTAATTCAAAAGAATTTTACTGTAACATTAACAGTTGTGAAAGGGCCATTGTATACAGTATATCAGTTTCAGGTTGCTTTCCAGTTGCTATCCTCATATCAAGTACTTAACACACGAAAAAGGACCATTTTTTAGTGAAAGCACCTTTGCGTCTGTGGGCGTCTAACGCATGGATCCATTTGGCATTGTGATCATTTGATATACACGCTGACTAATTCAGACAGAAAGAAAATGCCATTTTGGAAGGAACTAGTCGAGAGATTGTGATCGACCCCAAAATCTGATAAACAAAATACTGGGAAAGAGATATCCATGATAATACTTCAGGAGCATATTTTGGCCTCAGCCAACTAGGCCTTTGCCTGAAGAATGATTTTGCTAATTTGGTTGCCTTCCCACTCCAACGCTCTCCAAGTGTTTTATTTATTGCTTTTATTACAAATAAATGATCTTGGGTTTTCCTCTGTGGGTGCATGACCCTTCCATTCCTGGCCTCTGGTTGCGAGAAAAATACCATGAGGTGAAAATGAACTAAAAATGTTGGGAGGAAATTGGTGGGGTTTTGCTAGGGCAGCACAAAAACTAAATACACTGTTCCAGTATTAAGTATAAAAGTTTGAAAACACTCTGGCCTCTAGTTATCAAGGTCTGTCGGACCGGATCCGCCAGTGCGGATTAGGTCCGCCAGACCTCGCTGAATATGGCAAGCAATACGCTCGCCGTATTCAGCATTGCACCAGCAGCTCACAGGGAGGTGTCAATCAACCCGATTGTACTCGATCGGGTTGATTTCTGGTTATGTCTGTCCGCCTGCTCTTTGTGACCGCTGCTTCATAACTGCTGTTTCTGGCGAGCCTGCAGGCCCCATTGTACCTACTATCTATTTACAACTTTGCATCATAATTCAATGAACCCCGCTTCACTAAGTTAATTTAATAAAAAGCTGTGACTAGGTGGGCAGCTGGGGGCACCAATTGAAGAGTACTTGTCTAGGTTAATTTTAGGTCAAATACTGCTGATTTCAATACTACTTACAGAGGTATTTTAGTTTATAGACACTATTTTATTGATGGAAACTTTTTTCCTACAGTTGATTATCCCTTTAATAAATGTTTCATGGGGGATTCAACTTTGAGTTTAGCATCTCTTTAAGCAAAAGTTTAATAAAATATACAATCTCAATTTTTTTTAAGGACTGGCGAAGATTGTAGCATATGGTAAACAGTAACTTTAGTGATGCAACCATACAAAAGGTGTTAACGCAACAGAGCATATGGCTTTCAAAGACCTGCTCAAATTTCTATTTCTGTATTGAACAATATATGCAGAACAGAAAACAACACTCAATGTTCCAGGTGAGAAAATGTCAGCGGAACGGCTGGTATTAGTGTAGATTGACTGCATTTATGTTAGTCATAATTACATCTTGCTGGACACTTAACGGAGATGACAATAATTATTCATGTTCAGTGTGCCATTTTCTAGTAAGAATTAAACAGTATGATAGCAATTGCTGACTTTCTTTTCCTATAACTGGAATTAAATTAGCTTTAACTTACTGTTTTTCTAGCTGTGAATGTGGGATTCAGACTGCAGGATTCATCTGAATTGGTATAATCTTTCTATTTGTCCCAGTATGAATGTAATAGACTGCATGACAGCTTAACTCATTGTGAGGCTGGAATCTGTCCTTTTTCATTTCTTCTCCTGTGGATTGAAGATATTTACTAAAATGTTGTAAGCTGTTTCTTAAGAGCACTTTTTTTTGTCACTTTCACATATTTCTTGTTGGCATAAAATAATTATTATTGCATATCAGCAAGGTTTGATAACTGTAACTCAACATGGTAACACTGAAAAATGAGGTGTGAATATACATAATAAGATACATTTTCAATTTGCATATATTTATTTTTGTAGCAGATAATTTCACATAGAGAGAAACATAAAAATAGAGCTTTGTTCTGTTTGCAAAGCCATGGGCTCAACTGCCACTGATAAAGCCTAAACAAAACTTTAAGAATATCTGGCCACTGTGCATCCACAATGTTGCTGACCACAATGATTTAGATTGCCTTGTAGCCCATGGGTGAAGCTCTTACTGCCCATGTGATTTATCTTTAATAATGTTGTAATTACTGAGTTTGACCTATCAGCAGGTAAAGTTTATAGGTGGGGAATGGGATATCATTAACTCATTCCAAGGAGGTTAACATATTATAGTCCTCTGTGGGATCCTTAAAGCAGCAATGTTGCCTGTGACGTTCATGTGCCTGAAAAATCACTAAGGCAACATTCTGTTCATGAAGTAAAAGGCTTCAATATATTAGCAGCTGCATTATTGGCATTACTTGATGCCTCTGATAAGAACCTTAGTGGTATCAGAGTATTTACTGGCCAGAAATTCCAAAGGGGGAAACCTGTTTGCTCTTGTGTTCCCAATTACTTTTTATACCAGCTGCAGAGTATTAAGTTTATGGGGAATTTAGGCTTATTTTTGTTTTTTAAAAGTCCTGCTTATCTTATTTTGTTGCTATTGCAATTGTAAAAAGAAACCTAAATGATAAATATCCCATACATTTAATACCCTAGTATAAAAATTATTTGGAACATATTAAAGACATAGGGGCCGATTTATCAATGTCGTAAGACCGCTGCTTCTTAATTCCTGATTCCGGTGAGCCTGAAGGCTTACGTGGAATTTGAAGCATTGGGGCTGGTTGACTGCTTGGTAAATCGGCCCCAAACAATGCAGTACATGTGTCCCTTTAAAGGGCTATTATACAACAAATTATAAGCATAGTAGTGCTGTTATTCCCCACCTCTCTCTAGTCATGGATGCTGCCTGCCATATTGAAATGTGGCTTTTAATGCATTCCAGTGTTGACATTTTTGCACATGTAAAGCAGCTCTCCTTCAGATACATGCTGTGAAAACTAAGTTACGAAATGGGGAGAAGGATGTGCATGAAGCGTTTAGTGTTTCTTTAAATAAACTGTAATATACTGGGGCCTATCTTTCAAGCTCCGAACGGAGCTTGAAGGCCCGTGTTTCACACAAGTTATCACACAAGTCTAAAGACCGCTGCTCCATAACCCTGTCTGCCTGTCTGATGAGGCGGACAGGAATCGCCGGAAATGAACCCGATTGAGTATGATCGGGTTGATTGACACCCCCCTGCTGATTGGCCGCGAGTCTGCAGGGCGTCATTGCACCAGCAGCTCACAAGAGCTGCTGGTGCAATGCTGAATACGGAGAGCGTATTTCTCTCCGCATTCAGCGAGGACAGTCGGAACTGATCCGCAGTGTCAGATCAGGTCCGACAGACATATGATAAATAGGCCCCTTTGTCTTGAGTAGTGGAGTTTTTAAATTAAATTTATACTATGTTGTTGTATTGAAATCAATGTTCCCTCTATTTTTTTTCCTTCTGTGCAATTATTTTTTTCTGTGTGTACCAATTGTGTGAAGCTATATATATATATATATATATACCTAAGGATGATGGGAGAAACCAGACGTGGTCTCCTTGCCCAATGTGCTTAGAGGGATATGGCTGCACCTCACTGACGAGGCCCATAGGAGGCCGAAACGATCATCTGGGGTTGTCATGTTCCTTGTTCAGAGGAGAATTGCCTGGTATTTCAGGGCTGGACTGACCATGTTGAAAAGCACAAGGGGTTAAGACACTGCCACAGGTGTTTCTGGCAATTGGTGCCGTTATATTATTGCTGTATGTGTGTTTCTAGAAATGAAAATGTTAAATTACACTGTGTGCAGAATTATTAGGCAAATGAGTATTTTGACCACATCATCCTCTTTATGCATGTTGTCTTACTCCAAGCTGTATAGGCTCGAAAGCCTACTACCAATTAAGCATATTAGGTGATGTGCATCTCTGTAATGAGAAGGGGTGTGGTCTAATGACATCAACACCCTATATCAGGTGTGCATAATTATTAGGCAACTTCCTTTCCTTTGGCAAAATGGGTCAAAAGAAGGACTTGACAGGCTCAGAAAAGTCAAAAATAGTGAGATATCTTGCAGAGGGATGCAGCACTCTTAAAATTGCAAAGCTTCTGAAGCGTGATCATCGAACAATCAAGCGTTTCATTCAAAATAGTCAACAGGGTCGCAAGAAGCGTGTGGAAAAACCAAGGCGCAAAATAACTGCCCATGAACTGAGAAAAGTCAAGCGTGCAGCTGCCAAGATGCCACTTGCCACCAGTTTGGCCATATTTCAGAGCTGCAACATCACTGGAGTGCCCAAAAGCACAAGGTGTGCAATACTCAGAGACATGGCCAAGGTAAGAAAGGCTGAAAACGACCACCACTGAACAAAACACACAAGCTGAAACGTAAAGACTGGGCCAAGAAATATCTCAAGACTGATTTTTCTAAGGTTTTATGGACTGATGAAATGAGAGTAAGTCTTGATGGGCCAGATGGATGGGCCCGTGGCTGAATTGGTAAAGGGCAGAGAGCTCCAGTCCGACTCAGACGCCAGCAAGGTGGAGGTGGAGTACTGGTTTGGGCTGGTATCATCAAAGATGAGCTTGTGGGGCCTTTTCGGGTTGAGGATGGAGTCAAGCTCAACTCCCAGTCCTACTGCCAGTTTCTGGAAGACACCTTCTTCAAGCAGTGGTACAGGAAGAAGTCTGCATCCTTCAAGAAAAACATGATTTTCATGCAGGACAATGCTCCATCACACGCGTCCAAGTACTCCACAGCGTGGCTGGCAAGAAAGGGTATAAAAGAAGAAAATCTAATGACATGGCCTCCTTGTTCACCTGATCTGAACCCCATTGAGAACCTGTGGTCCATCATCAAATGTGAGATTTACAAGGAGGGAAAACAGTACACCTCTCTGAACAGTGTCTGGGAGGCTGTGGTTGCTGCTGCACGCAATGTTGATGGTGAACAGATCAAAACACTGACAGAATCCATGGATGGCAGGCTTTTGAGTGTCCTTGCAAAGAAAGGTGGCTATATTGGTCACTGATTTGTTTTTGTTTTGTTTTTGAATGTCAGAAATGTATATTTGTGAATGTTGAGATGTTATATTGGTTTCACTGGTAAAAATAAATAATTGAAATGGGTATATATTTGTTTTTTGTTAAGTTGCCTAATAATTATGCACAGTAATAGTCACCTGCACACACAGATATCCCCCTAAAATAGCTATAACTAAAAACAAACTAAAAACTACTTCCAAAACTATTCAACTTTGATATTAATGAGTTTTTTGGGTTCATTGAGAACATGGTTGTTGTTCAATAATAAAATTAATCCTCAAAAATACAACTTGCCTAATAATTCTGCACTCCCTGTATAGGTAAAGTGTTATATCGCTGTTTTGTTTTGCTGGCAACTGAGAAGTTAAACCTCACAAGCACACAATTTATCGTACAAGAGCCCAGCAATGCAGAGTCTGTAACCTCAATAATACCATACACATTGCATATGCCCGCACCGCACGCCCCCCAGGAACACTAAAAAATCAAAACTTCCATCAGGTTCACCTTCCGTCTTTCTTATGGCTCACTCAGCTTTCTCCCCCTCACAGTGCTCCCGCCTTATGGCTCACTGCCTCACTAAGCCTCATCCCCTCCTCAAAGTGCCCCCCTATTATAGCTCATTTAGCCTCCTCCCCCTCACATTGTCCCCGCCTTACGGCTCACTCAGCCTCCTCCCCATCACAGTGTTCCACGCTTTATGGCTCACTCAGCCTCCTCCCCTCTCACAGTGCCCCTCGCTGCTCTCAGTGCCCCTCGCCGCTTTCAGTGTAGCACTGGAAACAGATCAAGCTATGCTACACCAAACCTTTATTTTAACTTTCCACATCCCTCCGGTGCCGCACACCCTAATATGCTGAGAGGGAAGCTGCGCAGCCGCATACCTTAGGGGGAACATAGATTGAAATACAAGCTACAAACACTGTACACACATATAAATACATACGCACACACAGTTTTAAAACATTTATTTCAATAATAAACCTTTATTTAGTAATTAATATGTTTAAATAGTAGTGAAATAAATTATTTTAATATATTTTTGATGTATTTTGTTATGCAGATTTTCAAACTTTAACACTTTTTGCTTTGGGTCTCTAAAAATGCTACCTTTTCCAGAGATATTTTGTGTTGCATTCACCACTTGTAATATGACCGCCAATGGCACTCTCCGTGCAATCCATTAAAGTATAGAATACACTAAAAAAGTCAGCCATGTTAAGATTTTCTGGTAAACATTTTTTACTATTCACTTATCAAGGCTCAAAATATTCACTCGCTTGCTCGCCATTGGCGAGTAACATTTAAACTGGAGCGAGTGAAAGATAGTGAGTGAAGACTCAGCACCGCCTTTAAGGTGGAGTGCTAAAGCAATGACTAGAGTCACTGAGAAGAAGTGCTGCAATGTTTTGGTAAGTACTAACTTCCACCACAGCTGCTGACTGTGAAGCGTTTGTCTTAGTTGTTCTGAGGGATTCTCCACTTTGCCCACAGTGCACCCTAGTTCTCTTATTAGGATTATTTAAAGCGCTTTGGGCAAAGAGAGGAATCCCTCAGAATGCTTCACAGTCAGGAGTTGTGCACTAGCTTGCTACGTGTTCAACTTACTTTGATCTCGGGGCCTCAACACTTAGTCCAGCATTAGCTGGAGGGCAGATATGGATGAGAGGAGCACAAGTATATAGCGGTAATGCTAAGTCCGGGGGCCCGTCACTGAGGGATTACCCTCTTCTGCTTACAGAGATCCTAGTAGGCTCAGTGTAGGATGCGCTGTCGGCAAAGAGTGGAATCCCTCAGAAAAAAGGAGATACACTCTTAATAGTGAGGAGGTGCGCAGTACCTTGTTATGCTGCGTGTTCAGCTTACTTTTACCCCCAACACTTAATGCTACATCAGCTATCTAGCACAAGAGCGATTAGGGTCAAACACTGTTGTTGAGGGCAGTAACGGTAAATACTAAACAATTGGGAGTGCTAAGTGTCAGTATATGGCAGGGTTATAACACAATATATTTAATAATTATTCTTTAAAAATAAACCCTCAATCAATATGCATATACTAAGACAATAAAATTAATATAAATTCCTAAATTCTTTATTATTAGTTAATATCTATGAACACATTGAAATATATTTGTAGGAGCTAGAATATGAATCAATATTATACACGTTTAAAAACTATTAAAATATGCTACGCAAAGTCCACAAAAGTTTACCTTTTTCACAATGGAATTTCATTCAGTTAACACATTGAGATTCCAAGATCTTTAACTGCTAACATCCAAGCAATACAATTTTAACAGTGCTTAATTAAATAATAGGACAGTATATATACTCTAATTGAAACACCAGAAGTTATATATATTATTTGTGCCAACAATCAAACTCTGAGTTATAACTCTATATTTGCACAGATAAAACCACTTAGCACTAAGGATATATGTTTAACAATACACAGACTATGAATATAAACTAAAATACAAACTGCTCTTTTAAATCTCTCAATTATACTATAAACTGCAGTGACTATGCATATATTTGTGTTAAAATATTAATATAATTAATAACCTTTATTTATATATATATATATATATATATATATTTATTTATATATATATATATATATATATATATACTTTACCAAATAAGCAATTGAAATCATTGAATAACATAAATTAGGACAAAGTAAAATAAATAAATCCAAGGCAATGTGGCTAAATAACAATGTGTTAAGAGAAATTAGGAAAAAATGTAGAGCATTTAAATTATTCAAAGAAAATAGTACAGACGCAACATACCAAATATATAAGGAATGTAACAAAACATGCACACAAAAAAGAAAGATTAATTGCAAAGGATTCTACCCTAAAAGGTTTTTTAAGTACATAAATGGCAAAATCTTAGAAGAACAATATAGGTACATTAAAATATGTGAAGGGTAGCATGATTAACAGTGACAGAGAGAAGGCTCTGTCACTAAACCAAATCTTTTCTTCAGTATACACAAGAGAGGAATCAATGGGGGATACTTTGAAACAAACTAGAACATACTAGTCCATACCATTAACTGGGTTGTCTCTAGAGGATATCAGGAAAAAAAACTGGATAATATTAAGGTAAAAAAAACTCCGGGCCCAGATGGAAAACACCCAAGGGTTTTACATGAATTTAGCACTGTTATAGAGAACCCTCTACTCTTATTTTTTCAAGACTCATGATCCTCAGTTATAGTACCCCAGGACTGGCGTAAGGCTGATGTGGTGTCTCTCTTTAAAAAGGGAAGCAGGGATGAGCCAGGAATCTATAGACAAGTTAGTCTGACATCAATAGTTGGGAAGATACTTGAACGGATTATAAGGGATAATATTGATGAGTATATTCGTGTAAACAAGATTATGAGATCAGCATGGTTTTATGAGAAATAGATCATTTCAAACTAATCTAATTAGATTCTATGAGGAAGTAAGTAAACATATTGATAAAGGGGAATCAGCTGATGTGATATACTTGGATTTTCCAAATGCGTTCATACAGTGCCACATGAGATATTAATGAACAAAATAAAGGGACTGGGAATAGCTGAAAATGTTATCTCATGGATAAATAACTGGATAAAAGACAGGGAGGAATGAGTAGAAGTAAACGGATCATACTCAGATTGGACAAAGGTGATCAGTGCAGTCCCCCAGGGATCAGTAATGGGCCCTGTTCTTTTTAATATTTTTATTAATGACTTGGAGCAAGGATTAAATAGCAACATTTCTATTTTTGCAGATGATACAAAGTTGTGTAAGGTCATTAGGTCAGAGCAGGATGCACTCACTTTACAAGGGGATTTGCAAAAATTAGAAGAATAGTCAGGTAACTGGACAATGAGATTTAATGCTTGAAAATGCAAGGTTCTACATTTTGGAAGTAAAAATAAGCAGGCAATCTATTTTTTAAATGGGACTAGTTTTAGCCAAATAGAGGAGGAAAGAGATTTGGGAGTAGTAATAGATAACAAGCTAAAAATGGGTGCCCAATGCAGGGCAGTGGCTTCTAAGGCTGATGAGATACTAGCATGTATTAAAAGAGGCAATGATGCAAGGGTAGAAAGCATAATTCTGTCACTATATAAATCCCTGTTAAGACCTCACCTTGAGAATGGAGTGCAGTTCTGGTGATCAATCTGAAAAAAAATACATAGCAGAGAAACATTTAGAGAAGGGCCACAAAGCTAATAATGGGAAAAGAAAAATTAAGCTATGAGGAGAGGTTAGCTAAACTTGGCCTGTTTTCTCTAGAAAAAAAGGCGCTTGAGAGGTGACATGATTACATTATATAAATATATTAAAGACCCATATTCAGAGATGGCAGAAGCTCTGTTTATTACAAGAACATTTTTGTGACAGGAGGACACAATTTAAGGCTAGAGGAAAGAAGATTTAATCTCCTGCAATGTAAATGGTTTTTCACTGTAAGAGCTATCAAATTGTGGAACTCATTACCAGAAGAGGTAGTAAATGCCAATATCTTAGATATATTTAAAAATGGTCTAGATACATTTTTGACTAGAAATAGAATTTAGGGATATGATTAGTTGTGTTAGAAGGGTCACCTTTTTGAATGGGATTAATTTAAGCTCAACTGGAGCTTTTTTGTAAGTATATTAAGATTTGTATAAGTTAAACTTGATGGACTTCTGTCTTTTTTCACCCTCATCTATCATGTTTATTGCCTATCAAGTTAAATTGACGCTTGAAATTTTGGTAATGCCTATTTCAATATTAAAAAGACAGTCTACTCCAGAGTTTTTGATTAAAAAGATAGATAATCCCTTTATTACCCATTCCCCAGTTTTGCATAAGTAATAGTAATATACTTTTTACCTCTGTGATTTCCTTCTAAGCCTGTGCAGATGGCCCCCTTATTTCAGTTCTTTTGACAGACTTGCATTTTAGCCAATCAGTGCCCTCTCATAAGTAACTCCACGGGTGTAAGCACAATTTTATCAATATTGCATAGGGAACTAACACTCTCTAGCTGTGATGAACTGTCAAATGCGTTCAGATAAGATGCGGCCTTCAAAGACTTAGAAATTAGCATTGGACCCTACCTAGGTTTGGCTTTCAACTAAGAATACCAAGAGAACAAAGCAAACTGAATGATAAAAGTAAACTGGAAGGTTGTTTAAAAGTACATGCCCTATCTAAATCATGAAAGTTTAATGTCCCTTTAAATAGTTGTGACTAAATTTATAAAAGAAATCAGTAAAAAAGAGTTTTCTGAAGTTAACATATTAAAGTTTATCTAATAGCACTTAACATATGTAACACTGTACACCCTGGGAATGAATAACGTGACATTAACCCCTAATCTGCCGCCCACTATACTTAAGTTATTAAGCCCTACACTATAATAAACCTATTAACCTCTAAACTGCAAGCCCCCACAACAAAATATATTAAAATAAACTATTAACCCCTAAACCGAAAGCTCAGCACATCGCAATAAACTAAATTAAACTAGTAACCCCTAAACCTAACGCCCCCTAACTTTATATTGAAATGACAATTTCTCTATCTTAAATTAAATTATAAATTACCTGTCAAATTAAAAAAACTAAGTTTAAACTAAACTAACAATTAAACTAATATAATTATTATCACTAAAATTAAACTAACTACCAATTAAATTAAACTAAAAAATCCTAACACTATAAAAATTACAAAGTATCTAATTACAAAAAAAAAGACTAAATTACAAAAAATAACAGTAAATTACGAAAAATAACAAACGAAATTATCCAAAATAAAAAATAATTACACCTAATCTAATATCAAAATAAAAAGCCCACCCAAAATAAAAAAAAACCCTAGCCTACAATAAACTACCAATAGCCCTTAAAATGGCCTTTTGCCCTAAGTTAAACAGCTCTTTTACCTGTAAAAAAAAATACAAAGACCCCTGAACAGTAAAACCCACCACCCAACCGAATCAGCCAATAGAATGAGAGCTGCTTAAATCCTATTGGCTGATTGAACAGCCAATATGATTTTAGCAGCTCTAATTCCTATTGGCTGATTCAAATTTTTCAGTCAATAGGAATGCAAGGGACGGCATCTTAAAACGGCTCCCTTGCATTGAAGATTCAGTGTACGGCGGCGACTGTATGAAGAGGATGCTCCGCACCGGATGTGTTCAGGATGGACCCGCTCCGTGCTGCCGGGATCAAGTTAGAAGATGTCCCCTGGATGAAGATTCAAATGGCCGCCTGGATGAAGACTTCTCGCCGCTTGGATGAGGACTTTGCCGCCGGGATGAAGATTGAAGAGGCCGCCTGGATGAAGACTTCTTGCCGCCTGGATGAAGATTGTTCAAGCGGGACTTCAAAAACTGTAAGTGGATCGTCTGGGATTAGTGTTATGCTTTTTTTAAGGGGTTTTTTTGGTGGGTTTTTATTTTAGATTACGGTTTGGGCAACAAAAGAGCTTAAAACCCTTTTAAGGGCAATGTCCATACAAATGCCCTTTTCAGGGCAATGTGTAGCTTAGTTTTTTTAGATAGTTTTTTATTTTGTGGGTTTGGGGGGTGGGGGTTTGTAATGTTAGTGGGTATTTGTATATTATTTTTTTTTTTTTGAAAATCTTTATTTATTCAAAAACATGCATCAATTCCAGTCCACCGAGTAGACTTTGACATCTGACATACATAGTAAAAAGATATGAACATCAATTCCAATTACAGAGACGTCATTACAGTAAAAGATAGGATAAAAAGTAACAATGAAAGACAATGAACTGGACCAACACATGTCCTTGTATTTTAACTTTAATTTTCTATCCTGCCTATCCTCCTTCTAACCTTTACCTCCAACACTATTCCTCATCCTCATCCCCGGGGTGTCATCATATCTCTCTGCTTTAAGTGAATTAGTGCCTATCTTCTCGAGATGGAGCATAACCACCGAAGTTGAGCTGCCACTCCCCCCTTAGCTGTGCTTCAAGAATGTAGTCAGTGTTACGAATCGGGTATAGCACTTGTATTTGTTGATTCTGATCTAGTGTATGCAAATAGACCTCCCATTTTCCCATGAAACGTTTTGTGCATTTTTGGGCGTCACCCATAGGGGGCTAGTTATCAAGCCGTCTACTTTTCTGGCTTCGCCGGCCCAATACATCCGCCTAAGCTCGCCTACCTTCGCCACCGCGGACCTGAAAAAAATACGCCTAAGTTATCAAATAAAGCTGTCAAAAAGCCGCGGGGCGATGAGCAGCGGACTGTGACAGTTATCACTCATCCGATCTCGCTGCCCTTCGGCTTTTTCCCAGCTTTATTGCTAGCCTGTCACTAAGCACTCACACTAAACTGCACTGTTCTATCCCTATACCGGCGCCCCCGGAGCCCCCCGCAACTAAATAAAGTTACTACCCCCCTAAACCGCCGCTCCTAGACACCGCCGCAACTCTTATAAATGTATTAACCCCTAAACCGCCGCTCCTAGACCCCGCCGCAACTCTTATAAATGTATTAACCCCTAAACCGCCGCTCCTAGACCCCGCCGCAACTCTTATAAATGTATTAACCCCTAAACCGCCGCTCCTAGACCCTGCCGCAACTCTTATAAAAGTATTAACCCCTAAACCGCCGCTCCCGGACACCGCTGCCACCTACATTATACCTAGTAACCCCTATCCTGCCCCCCCTATACCGTCGCCCTCTATTATAAAATTATTAACCCCTATCCTGCTGATCCCGCACCTCTCCGCAACTAAATAAATAGTTTAACCCCTAAACCGCCGCTCCATGAACCCGCCGCAACCTATAATAAATTTATTAACCCCTATCCTGCCCCCCACTACACCGCCGCCACTGTAATAAAATGATTAACCCCTAAACCTAAGTCTAACCCTAACCATAACGCCCCCCTAACTTAAATATTAATTAAATAAATCTAAATAAATTAACTCTTATTAACTAAATGAATCCTATTTAAAACTAAATACTTACCTTTAAAATAAACCCTAATATAGCTACAATATAAATAATAATTATATTCTAGCTATCTTAGGATTTATTTTTATTTTACAGGTACCTTTCAATTTATTTTAACCATGTACAATAACTATTAAATAGTTATTAACTATTTAATAGCTTACCTAGCTAAAATAAAGAGAAATGTACCTGTGAAATAAATCCTAACCTAAGTTACAATTACACCTAACACTACACTATACTTTAATAAATTATTCCTATTTAAAAATAAATACTTACCTGTAAAATAAACCCTAAGATAGCTACAATGTAATTAATAATTATATTATAGCTATTTTAGGATTTATATTTATTTTACAGGTAACTTTGTATTTATTTTAGCTAGTTAGAATAGTTATTAAATATTTATTAACTATTTAATAACTACCTAGCTAAAAGAAATACAAAATTACCTGTAAAATAAATCCTAACTTAAGTTACAATTAAACCTAATACTACACTATCATTAAATTAATTAAATAAACTACCTACAAATAACTACAATTAAATACAATTACATAAACTAACTAAAGTACAAAAAATAAAAAAAGCTAAGTTACAAAAAATAAAAAATTAAGTTACAAACGTTAAAAATATTACAACAATTTTAAGCTACTTACACCTAATCTAAGCCCCCTAATAAAATAACAAACCCCCCCCAAAATAAAAAAAATCCCTACCCTATTCTAAATTACATAAATTTCAAAGCTCTTTTACCTTACCAGCCCTTAAAAGGGCCATTTGTGGGGGCATGCCCCAAAAAGTTCAGCTCTTTTGCCTGTAAAATAAAAATACAACCCCCCCCCCAACATTAAAACCCACCACCCACATACCCCTAATCTAACCCAAACCCCCCTTACAAAAACCTAACACTAATCCCCTGAAGATCATCCTACCTTGAGTCGTCTTCACTCAGCCGAGCCACCGATGGAACTGAAGAGGACATCCGGAGCGGAAGAAGTTAATCCTCCAAGCGGCGCTGAAGAAATCTTCCATCCGATGAAGTCATCATCCAGGCGGCGCTGAAGAAGTCTTCGATCCGGCCGATGTCATCTTCAAAGAGACGCTGAAGAGGTCTTCTATCCGGGCGAAGTCATCTTCCAAGCCGGGTCTTGAATCTTCCTTCCGCCGACGCGGAACCACCTTCTTCACCGACGGACTACGACGAATGACGGCTCCTTTAAGGGACGTCATCCAAGATGGCGTCCCCTCAATTCCGATTGGCTGATAGGATTCTATCAGCCAATCGGAATTAAGGTAGGAAAATCTGATTGGCTGATGGAATCAGCCAATCAGATTCAAGTTCAATCCGATTGGCTGATCCAATCAGCCAATCAGATTGAGCTCGCATTCTATTGGCTGATCGGAACAGCCAATAGAATGCGAGCTCAATCTGATTGGCTGATTCCATCAGCCAATCAGATTTTCCTACCTTAATTCCGATTGGCTGATAGAATCCTATCAGCCAATCGGAATTGAGGGGACGCCATCTTGGATGACGTCCCTTAAAGGAGCCGTCATTCGTCGTAGTCCGTCGGTGAAGAAGGTGGTTCCGCGTCGGCGGAAGGAAGATTCAAGACCCGGCTTGGAAGATGACTTCGCCCGGATAGAAGACCTCTTCAGCGCCTCTTTGAAGATGACATCGGCCGGATCGAAGACTTTTCTTCAGCGCCGCCTGGATGATGACTTCATCGGATGGAAGATTTCTTCAGCGCCGCTTGGAGGATTAACTTCTTCCGCTCCGGATGTCCTCTTCAGTTCCATCGGTGGCTCGGCTGAGTGAAGACGACTCAAGGTAGGATGATCTTCAGGGGATTAGTGTTAGGTTTTTGTAAGGGGGGTTTGGGTTAGATTAGGGGTATGTGGGTGGTGGGTTTTAATGTTGGGGGGGGTTGTATTTTTATTTTACAGGCAAAAGAGCTGAACTTTTTGGGGCATGCCCCCACAAATGGCCCTTTTAAGGGCTGGTAAGGTAAAAGAGCTTTGAAATTTATGTAATTTAGAATAGGGTAGGGATTTTTTTTATTTTGGGGGGGTTTGTTATTTTATTAGGGGGCTTAGATTAGGTGTAAGTAGCTTAAAATTGTTGTAATATTTTTAACATGTTTGTAACTTAATTTTTTATTTTTTGTAACTTAGCTTTTTTTATTTTTTGTACTTTAGTTAGTTTATGTAATTGTATTTCATTGTAGTTCTTTGTAGGTAGTTTATTTAGTTAATTTAATGATAGTGTAGTATTAGGTTTAATTGTAACTTAAGTTAGGATTTATTTTACAGGTAATTTTGTATTTCTTTTAGCTAGGTAGTTATTAAATAGTTAATAACTATTTAATAACTATTCTAACTAGCTAAAATAAATACAAAGTTACCTGTAAAATAAATATAAATCCTAAGATAGCTATAATATAATTATTAATTACATTGTAGCTATCTTAGGGTTTATTTTACAGGTAAGTATTTATTTTTAAATAGGAATAATTTATTAAAGTATAGTGTAGTGTTAGGTGTAATTGTAACTTAGGTTAGGATTTATTTCACAGGTACATTTCTCTTTATTTTAGCTAGGTAAGCTATTAAATAGTTAATAACTATTTAATAGTTATTGTACCTGGTTAAAATAAATTGAAAGGTACCTGTAAAATAAAAATAAATCCTAAAATAGCTAGAATATAATTATTATTTATATTGTAGCTATATTAGGGTTTATTTTAAAGGTAAGTATTTAGTTTTAAATAGGATTCATTTAGTTAATAAGAGTTAATTTATTTAGATTTATTTAATTAATATTTAAGTTAGGGGGCGTTAGGGTTAGGGTTAGGTTTAGGGGTTAATCATTTTATTACAGTGGCGGCGGCGTAGTGGGGGGCAGGATAGGGGTTAATAAATTTATTATAGGTGGCGACGGTGTAGGGGGGGCAGATTAGGGGTTAATAAATGTATTATAGGTGGCGACGGTGTAGGGGGGGCAGGATAGGGGTTAATACATTTAATATAGGTTGCGGCGGGTTCAGGGAGCGGCGGTTTAGGGGTTAATACATTTATTATAGTTGCGGTGGGCTCCGGGAGCGGCGGTTTAGGGGTTAATATGTATAGAGTAGCTTGCGGTGGGCTCCGGGAGCGGCGGTTTAGGGGGTAATAACTTTATTTATTTGCGGCGGTGTAGGGGGGGTCAGATTAGTGGTGTTTAGACTCGGGGTACATGTTAGGGTGTTAGGTGTAGACAGCTCCCATAGAAATCAATGGGATGTCTGTCAGCAGCGAACTTGTACTTTCGCTATGGTCAGACTCCCATTGATTCCTATGGGATCCGCCGCCTCCAGGCTGGCGCTTTGAAAACCAGGTACGCTGGGCCGTAAAAGTGCCGAGCGTACCTGCTAGTTTTTTGATAACTAGCAAAAGTAGTGAGAATGTGCCGCACTTGTGTGCGGAACATCTGGAGTGACGTAAGAATCGATCTGTGTCGGACTGAGTCCGGCGGATCGAAGCTTACGTCACAAAATTCTACTTTTGCCGGTCTCGAGCCTTTGATAACTAAGGCGTATCAGCCTCGCCACAAATACGCTGCGGAATACGCAGCGTATTTGAGGTTGACGGCTTGATAACTACCCCCCATTGTGTCCACCTGCTCATAGAGCATTAGTCTATGTATTTCTCTCTTTAGCTGAGCCAAGGTTGGGGCCTCACATTTTAACCAGTTTTTGAGAACAGTTTTCCTAGCCTGTATAATCACCATGTGCGCGAATTGTGTGTTTGTTTTGTTTAAGTTCTGACAATCTAAGAAAACAACTGATCTAACCGTCAGAGTGGCCACTGTGACTCCAATGGATCGCATCCAGTGCTGGGCCATCCCCCAGAACCTCGTCAGCTTGGGGCATGCCCAGATCATGTGTAGGAGATCTGCATTGGCTTGTTTACATTTCGGACAAGTCCCTACGGATTCTGCTTCCCAAGTCTTGTATAGTTTGGGTGTGATATAAGCCATTTCCAATAGCTTGGTGTGAGATTCTCGGTGATCCATGGACAATGTGGCTTTTTGAACCTTTTGAATACTATGTTTAACTTGAGCAACCGGGACCTCGTCATTTAGCAGTGTGGACCATCTATCACTAATATTTTTTTGTGTGTTCTCATTGTTTGCCTTTGTCAGTGCTTTGTAAATTGGGGTGATCGATGTGATCCCTTGTGTATATAGTTTACATAACTGGTAGACCGCCTGTTCATTCCCCAAAAAAGTGTCAGACCCTAGAAGCATGGTTACATAGTGTCTCGCCTGGAGATATGCGAAGTGATGCGATCTCGGTAGAGCATATCGTTCCTGCAAGTATGCAAATGTGTGTATCGTCCTCCCGTCTCCCTCCAGTAGCTTGGATACTACATTTAGTCCTAGAGATTCCCAGACCCTGAAGGTTTGTGTGGTCAACCCTGGAATAAAATTGGGATTTCCCTGTAATGGGATGTATGTAGAAGTTTCATGGTTGAACAGCAGCTTGTTACATATTTTCCTCCATGCAAACAGTGGTTGCTGAATTAGTGCATGTTGTGCGAGATGTTTATCTATTTTTGTGGCCTGCAGATGTGGCAGCATAGCCAGTGACCACGGCGCTATGAGTTGGCGCTCTAAGTCAGGGAATGTAAACTTGCTCCCTCCTGTCAACCAATCTAACACATATTTAGCTTGAGTCGCCCAACTATAAAGTTCTATGTCTGGAACTCCCATGCCCCCCGAGTCAACAGTACTTCTCATTCTGTCTGATTTAATTCTATGTTTTTTATTGGCCCAGATAAAGGAGAGAAACAATGAACTCCAGAATTTCAGGTCTATTTTACAAAGTACCATTGGTAACATTTGCATTTTGTACAAAATCTTTGGGAATAGGATCATTTTTATGAGACCGACCCTGCCTGATATTGAGAGTGGAAGATTTGCCCAATGAGTGATTAGGTCCATGGCTTCTCTTTTTAGTGGGTTGTAGTTGGCTACATACCAATCATCTGGGTTTAATGATAAGTCTACTCCTAGATAACGAAAGGTTTTCCCTGCTAATTTAAATTTACACTGAAAATCAGGTACCACAGTACTGTCAGTCAGCCAGATGATCTCTGTCTTATCAGTATTTATTTTATAGCCGGATACTTGACTAAAGCTACTGATGATATCTATTAATTTGGGTATGTTGGATCTGGGATTCTATACGTATAGGACCATATCATCTGCAAAAAGTGACAGATGAAGAGTGGTTGTTTCCAGTTTGAGACCCTCTGTTTGAGATCTGATTTTTATCGCCAGGGGTTCTAGAGCTAAGTCAAAGAGGAGGGGTGACAAGGGACACCCCTGCCTCGTACCTCTCTCCAGCGTGAATGGTTGGGAAAGAGACCCATTCACCAAAATTGCTGCCTGTGGATTAGAGTACAGAACCTGTAGCGTCTCAATAAAAGGCCCTTCAATTCCGAATTTCCCAATGGTACAGAACAGGTGTTCCCAGAGGACCTTGTCAAAGGCCTTTTCCGCATCTACAAGTAGTACACATGCTTCGTCTATCTCAGTAACTGGCCTTTGAGTTTTTTTATTCCAGTAATGTGTTAATATAATTTGGAGTGTTCTGACATTCTTTACCGCTGACCTACCTTTTATGAACCCCGTCTGATTCTCATGAATAATGTCTGGTAAAATTAATGCTAACCTCCCTGCCAGAATTTTTGTAAAAAGTTTATAATCCGAATTCATAAGTGAGATCGGTCTATATGAAGCAGGATTTAGATGATCCTTGCCTGGTTTGTGTATCAGACTAACATTGGCTTCGGTGAATCTCCCAGCTTCCCTCACTTCCCCTTCCATGATACTGTTGAAGAGCGCAGACAGTGCTCCCGCTACTTCTTTCTGAAGCAGCTTATAAAACTCTCCCGGGAGTCCATCCGGTCCGGGAGCTTTTTCTAAGGTCATGTTCCCTATTGCTTTCTCAATTTCTTCCACTGAGATGCGGGAGTTTAATAAATGGCGCTGACTCTCTGAGATCTGTGGGAGCGTAAGGGCCTCCCAGAAGGCTTCTCTATGTACGGGATTGACTACTTGAGCTTTGTAAAGATCTGAGAAGTACTGTCTAAAAGTCTGCTGTATACCCTTTGTGTCAGATAGTATTATATTTTGATTCTTAATGGCCGCCATGAAGTTAGGAGTTTTAGTTAGTCTGGTTAGTTTAGCGAGCATTCTACCTATTTTATTTCCATGCCTATAGAATCTAGCGTGGGCTTTTGTCATGTCTCTAGCTGAGTTCTGTAGTAGGAAAGTGTCTCTTTGTGTTTTGACATTTTTGTATTGGAGTCTATTGGCCTCTGTGGGGTTGCGTAGGTAACGGTTTCTCGAGTTAAGGAGCTGTTTTAGTAAGAGTTCTTCCCTCAGTCGTTTCCGCTTCTTAGAGGCGATCACGTACGAGGTTACTACCCCTCTAAGTACTGCCTTACCCGCTTCCCAGAAAAGAAGTGGGTTCTCCCTATGCCTATCGTTCAAGTTACAGTATGCTAGCCACTCCCCTACCAAGTGGTTCCTAAGGTTGGCATCATGCATCAGATATCTAGGGAATGACCAACCCTCTCTGTGTGATTTAATTGAATCAGTTTTCATTGTAAGTGTGATTGGGGCATGGTCGGAAATCGTCGGGTTATCTATTTTAGTGTCCAGTATTCTCGCATTAAGGGATGGAGATGTCAAAAAGTAGTCTATCCGTGATAGGGTGTCTTTAGTAGGTGTGACGCATGTGTAGTTTCTTGTTTCAGGATTTCTCTCCCTCCAAACATCAACAAGCTGTAGTGCTTTTTTAAACTTATTTAATAGTATAGAGTCTCGTTTCACATTGTATTGTCTGCTAGTGCCAGTAGATACGCAATGTGGATTTCTGTACCTATCCGCCGGAACCTGGGGTGTAATGTTATAGTCCCCTCCCAAGATTACTGGGGTGTCCGCCATCTTTAAAAGGTGTATCCTCATAGCACTCCAAAATTCTTTTTTATGTGTGTGTGGTCCGTACACTCCCCCCAAAATCAGGGGGAGCCCCTCCAAGCTAATCTTGAGGAGGACAAATCTTCCTAGGGGATCTAGTATGGTTTGGGAGATCGTATAGTTAAGATCCTTTCTAAATAAGAAGGCTACCCCTCTGGCTCTGCTGCTTTCATATGGAGTGAATATAACCTCCCCAACCCACTGTTGTTTTAGCTTCTGATGTTCACTTGGTTTTAAATGGGTCTCCTCCAAAATAGCTATGTCAGCTTTGTGGGATTTTAAATACTTAAGTATGGCTTTCCGTTTTATAGGAGATGTGATACCCCCTACGTTCCAGGATATTATGTGTACTCCCATGGTATAAATGTGTCTCCACCCTCTCTTTGTATAGGTCAATTATGTTATATGTCTACTACGTAGGTACTGGTGGGATGACACCCCGGGGTTTTACCTGTATCTTCACAATGTCCTGAAGTACTTATTCCCGTTCCCTTAGAGGATGGGTTTCTATTTCTGGATCAGGGGAAAAAAAGGGGAACGGAGAAACAATGAGCTGAACACAACAACCTACTGAGCTCAATAAAATTAACCTTGGTCAAACAGAACAGTAAGGCCTAGATTTAGAGTTCGGCGGTAGCCGTCAAAACCAGCGTTAGAGGCTCCTAACGCTGGTTTTGGCCGCCCGCTGGTATTTGGAGTCAGTGATTAAAGGGTCTAACGCTCACTTTACAGCCGCGACTTTTCCATACCGCAGATCCCCCTACGCCATTTGCGTAGCCTATCTTTTCAATGGGATCTTTCTAACGCTGGTATTTAGAGTCGTTTCTGCAGTGAGCGTTAGAGCTCTAACGACAAGATTCCAGCCGCCTGAAAAAAGCAGGAGTTAAGAGCTTTCTGGCTAACGCCGGTTTATAAAGCTCTTAACTACTGTACCCTAAAGTACACTAACACCCATAAACTACCTATGTACCCCTAAACCGAGGTCCCCCCACATCGCCGCCACTCGATTAAAATTTTTAACCCCTAATCTGCCGACCGCCACCTACGTTATACTTATGTACCCCTAATCTGCTGCCCCTAACCCCGCCGACCCCTATATTATATTTATTAACCCCTAACTTGCCCCCCACAACGTCGCCGCAAGCTACTTAAAATAATGAACCCCTAATCTTCCGACCGCAAAGCGCCGCCACCTACGTTATCCCTATGTACCCCTAATCTTCTGCCCCTAACATCGCCGACCCCTATGTTATATTTATTAACCCCTAATCTGCCCCCCACAACGTCGCCGACACCTACCTACACTTATTAACCCCTAATCTGCCGAGCGGACCTGAGCGCTACTATAATAAAGTTATTAACCCCTAATCCGCCTCACTAACCCTATCATAAATAGTATTAACCCCTAATCTGCCCTCCCTAACATCGCCGACACCTACCTTCAATTATTAACCCCTAATCTGCCGACCGGAGCTCACCGCTATTCTAATAAATGTATTAACCCCTAAAGCTAAGTCTAACCCTAACACTAACACCCCCCTAAGTTAAATATAATTTTTATCTAACGAAATAAATTAACTCTTATTAAATAAATGATTCCTATTTAAAGCTAAATACTTACCTGTAAAATAAATCCTAATATAGCTACAATATAAATTACATTTATATTATAGCTATTTTAGGATTAATATTTATTTTACAGGTAACTTTGTATTTATTTTAACCAGGTACAATAGCTATTAAATAGTTAAGAACTATTTAATAGTTACCTAGTTAAAATAATTACAAATTTACCTGTAAAATAAATCCTAACCTAAGATATAATTAAACCTAACACTACCCTATCAATAAAATAATTAAATAAACTACCTACAATTACCTACAATTAACCTAACACTACACTATCAATAAATTAATTAAACACAATTGCTACAAATAAATACAATTAAATAAACTATCTAAAGTACAAAAAATAAAAAAGAACTAAGTTACAGAAAATAAAAAAATATTTACAAACATAAGAAAAATATTACAACAATTTTAAACTAATTACACCTACTCTAAGCCCCCTAATAAAATAACAAAGACCCCCAAAATAAAAAATTCCCTACCCTATTCTAAAATACAAAAATTACAAGCTCTTTTACCTTACCAGCCCTGAACAGGGCCCTTTGCGGGGCATGCCCCAAGAAGTTCAGCTCTTTTGCCTGTAAAAAAAAACATACAATACCCCCCCCCCAACATTACAACCCACCACCCACATACCCCTAATCTAACCCAAACCCCCTTAAATAAACCTAACACTAATCCCCTGAAGATCTTCCTACCTTGTCTTCACCATCCAGGTATCACCGATCCGTCCTGGCTCCAAGATCTTCATCCAACCCAAGCGGGGGTTGGCGATCCATAATCCGGTGCTCCAAAGTCTTCCTCCTATCCGGCAAGAAGAGGACATCCGGACCGGCAAACATCTTCTCCAAGCGGCATCTTCTATGTTCTTCCATCCGATGACGACCGGCTCCATCTTGAAGACCTCCAGCGCGGATCCATCCTCTTCTTCCGACGACTAGACGACGAATGACGGTTCCTTTAAGGGACGTCATCCAAGATGGCGTCCCTCGAATTCCGATTGGCTGATAGGATTCTATCAGCCAATCGGAATTAAGGTAGGAATTTTCTGATTGGCTGATGGAATCAGCCAATCAGAATCAAGTTCAATCCGATTGGCTGATCCAATCAGCCAATCAGATTGAGCTCGCATTCTATTGGCTGTTCCGATCAGCCAATAGAATGCGAGCTCAATCTGATTGGCTGATTGGATCAGCCAATCGGATTGAACTTGATTCTGATTGGCTGATTCCATCAGCCAATCAGAAAATTCCTACCTTAATTCCGATTGGCTGATAGAATCCTATCAGCCAATCGGAATTCGAGGGACGCCATCTTGGATGACGTCCCTTAAAGGAACCGTCATTCGTCGTCTAGTCGTCGGAAGAAGAGGATGGATCCGCGCTGGAGGTCTTCAAGATGGAGCCGGTCGTCATCGGATGGAAGAACATAGAAGATGCCGCTTGGAGAAGATGTTTGCCGGTCCGGATGTCCTCTTCTTGCCGGATAGGAGGAAGACTTTGGAGCACCGGATTATGGATCGCCAACCCCCGCTTGGGTTGGATGAAGATCTTGGAGCCAGGACGGATCGGTGATACCTGGATGGTGAAGACAAGGTAGGAAGATCTTCAGGGGATTAGTGTTAGGTTTATTTAAGGGGGTTTGGGTTAGATTAGGGGTATGTGGGTGGTGGGTTGTAATGTTGGGGGGGGGTATTGTATGTTTTTTTTTACAGGCAAAAGAGCTGAAATTCTTGGGGCATGCCCCGCAAAGGGCCCTGTTCAGGGCTGGTAAGGTAAAAGAGCTTGTAATTTTTGTATTTTAGAATAGGGTAGGGAATTTTTTATTTTGGGGGTCTTTGTTATTTTATTAGGGGGCTTAGAGTAGGTGTAATTAGTTTAAAATTGTTGTAATATTTTTCTTATGTTTGTAAATATTTTTTTATTTTCTGTAACTTAGTTCTTTTTTATTTTTTGTACTTTAGATAGTTTATTTAATTGTATTTATTTGTAGCAATTGTGTTTAATTAATTTATTGATAGTGTAGTGTTAGGTTAATTGTAGGTAATTGTAGGTAGTTTATTTAATTATTTTATTGATAGGGTAGTGTTAGGTTTAATTATATCTTAGGTTAGGATTTATTTTACAGGTAAATTTGTAATTATTTTAACTAGGTAACTATTAAATAGTTCTTAACTATTTAATAGCTATTGTACCTGGTTAAAATAAATACAAAGTTACCTGTAAAATAAATATTAATCCTAAAATAGCTATAATATAAATGTAATTTATATTGTAGCTATATTAGGATTTATTTTACAGGTAAGTATTTAGCTTTAAATAGGAATCATTTATTTAATAAGAGTTAATTTATTTCGTTAGATAAAAATTATATTTAACTTAGGGGGGTGTTAGTGTTAGGGTTAGACTTAGCTTTAGGGGTTAATACATTTATTAGAATAGCGGTGAGCTCCGGTCGGCAGATTAGGGGTTAATAATTGAAGGTAGGTGTCGGCGATGTTAGGGAGGGCAGATTAGGGGTTAATACTATTTATGATAGGGTTAGTGAGGCGGATTAGGGGTTAATAACTTTATTATAGTAGCGCTCAGGTCCGCTCGGCAGATTAGGGGTTAATAAGTGTAGGTAGGTGTCGGCGACGTTGTGGGGGGCAGATTAGGGGTTAATAAATATAACATAGGGGTCGGCGATGTTAGGGCAGCAGATTAGGGGTACATAGGGATAACGTAGGTGGCGGCGGTTTACGGAGCGGCAGATTAGGGGTTAAAAGTGTAATGCAGGGGTCAGCGATAGCGGGGGCGGCAGATTAGGGGTTAATAAGTGTAAGGCTAGGGGTGTTTAGACTCGGGGTACATGTTAGAGTGTTAGGTGCAGACGTAGGAAGTGTTTCCCCATAGGAAACAATGGGGCTGCGTTAGGAGCTGAACGCTGCTTTTTTGCAGGTGTTAGGTTTTTTTTCAGCTCAAACAGCCCCATTGTTTCCTATGGGAGAATCGTGCACGAGCACGTTTTTGAGGCCGGCCGCGTCCGTAAGCAACTCTGGTATCGAGAGTTGCATTTGCGCTAAATATGCTCTACGCTCCTTTTTTGGAGCCTAACGCAGCATTTGTTTGAACTCTCGATACCAGAGTTAAATTTATGGTGCGGCCAGAAAAAAACCCGCGGAGCGTTAACAGCCCTTTTACCGCCGAACTCTAAATCTAGCCGTCACTAAGCTGTGTAATTAACTAAACAGTATAAACATTCAAATAACCCCCCCCCCCGCCCCCCCCCCACATTTTCAAAAGGATATATGACTAGAACCATGTCTTTCATGGCAAGTCCTGTGATAAGAGCATTAAGTGTTCAGCCTTTCCATATCACCCTCTCCTAATGAGTGGGATCTGTACAATGTTCATGTGCAATTGGATTATGAGACTAAGTCAGATCTTGTCAGTCCTCATCGTCCCCACTCTGGTTCGCCTCTTCCTCAAGTGAGTTGTTCCTTCTTGGCTTGTGAGACTTCATAAAGTCCTTGAGCTGGATAGTGTTGTCAAATAATTTCGGGCCCTGCGCTGTCTGTATCTTGAGCTTCGCAGGGTACAGAAGCGCAATAGATTCACCTCTTTCTAGCAGCTCTTTACAGTAGGGAGAGAATTCCCTCCTCTTTTTAGCCACTTCAGCGGAATAGTCTTGGAATAGATGGATCCTGCACCCTTCGTGGGTTAGCTCTGATGTTTGTCTGTATGCTTTAAGTAGCATGGTCTTATCTTTAAAGTTAAGGTATTTGATCATGACTTGTCTGGTTTGGGTATTTTGACCTCCTTTTTGTTGTAGTTGACCTACCCTATGCGCTCTTTCAGCCACACATGGTATATTGATGGTAGCCAGTCCCAGCAATTTTGGTAAAGTTTGTTCAGCAAAGTCAATAAGATGCGAGCCAGGAATGGATTCAGGGAGGCCAACTACTCGGATGTTATTCCGTCTGGACCTATTCTCTAGGTCATCTAACTTGTCCTGGAGCAGTTTGTTTTGTATTTGTAGTTGTGCAACATTCATTGTGGCCTCTCTCTGCTGATTCTCATTATCTGCTACTCTTTGTTCGACCGTGTTAAGTCTCGTGGAGAAGACTTTCAAGTCTGATGTTATTGTGTCTAATCCTGTCTGCAGCTGCTCAATCTTGGGGAGAAAAAGAGCCGATAACTGGGACACTATAGGGTGTGTCTCTTGCTGAGCCATTTCTTGTAAATCAGAGGCAGCTGAGGGTGGCACGTGAACTTCTACTTGACTTTTAAGTCTTCTGTCTTGCTGCCGTTGCTTGCTTGTCATCTTGTCAGTACTTTTGTTATACAACGTATAATATTTTTGCATGCAGACACGGTATCGCCCTGACTCCTACGCTAACGGCAGGGCCAGCAGCTTGTGAGTGTTTAGGGTGTAAGATACTATTAGTGTGCTCTAGGGTCACTGCCACTCTCTGCAGCTATTTGGCATAAGTCTCTGAGTAAGGTTAAGAGTATGTCATCAGCATTAACACATATTGTAGAGATAGTGATTCATAACTTCCTTTCCTGATTTAACTTTGCAAAGGGAGAGAGGAAAAAAAAGAGACAAAAGGCCCAAGGCTGAGGATTAGAATGCGGGAGGAGGGGGGGGGCGGGACCCAGGGACAGGGGGGCTCAGCTGGTTTTACGCCATCTTCATACCAGCACTCCCCTTCAAAAAAAGTTTCATATAGGTTTGATACTTAGATGGGCTTCTAGTTCCCCGCAGCCACCTATCTGAGATATGTTTTTTAGTTATATGAAAAGAGAACAGAGAAGTAGGCGCTGTTATACTTGTCTTGCATGCACTGTGGTTAAAATAGCCACTAAACTTCTCAGATGGTGTTGTTGATATGCCCGCCCTCTCTTATAATATGTGTACAGTTCTTTGTTCCTTTGTGTAAGATTAGAGAGTGCCCCACGTTTCAGTCCTGTAAGGCTAACAGCTGGGATCTTTAGGTCACACCTAATCTACTGCTGTGATGACAGAAATGGTGTAATAGAGAGTCACTGGCAGCAGATTCAGTTCTCTGTGCAATAAAGTGTGTCCGTTTTGAAATAAAGTGTGACCATTTGATTTTACTCCTCTTGTTCTGAAGCACTCCCCACACTCCCCGCCAACCAGTGTGAATAGTCCCAGAGTTTTAAAATGTCTTTGGGGCCTGTAAGACCTTGGGGTGTTTTTTTTTTTAAAGGGTATTAGAATAGGAATAATTGTTATTTTTTTGGATAATTTCGTTTTGTTTTTTTGTAATGGTATGTTTTTTTAGTTTTTGTGATTTTAGTGAGGTTTTTTTGTTTGTAATTTTAGGTTTTAGTACAAGGTAGCTTAGGTTTTATTTCACAGGTAAGTTTGTATTTATTTTAACTAGGTAGTTATTAAATAGTTAATGACTATTTACTAACTAGTCTACCTAGTTAAAATAAATACAAACTTACCTGTGAAATAAAAATAAAACCTAAGCTAGCTACAATATAACTATTAGTTATATTGTAGCTAGCTTAGGTTTTATTTCACAGGTAAGTATGTATTTAGTTTTAAATAAGTATTATTTAGTTAATAATTGTAAGTTTAATTTAGCTCTATTGTAATTATGTTAAAGTTAAGGGGTGTTAGGTTTAGGGTTACGGTTAGGTTTAGGGGTAGGTGTAGGGGTTAATAGTTTAATTTAGATTTTTGTGGTGTGGGGGAAGGCGGTTTAGGGGTTAATAGAATTATTTAGTGGTAGTGATGTGGGAGGCCAGAGGTTTAGGGGTTAATAGCTTTATTTAGTTTGAGCGATGTCGGGGAGCGGCAGAATAGGGGTTAATAGATTTATTATAGCGTGGGCGATGTTGGGGTGCAGGAAAATAGGGGTTAAAGGGATACTAAACCCAATTTTTTTTCTTTCATGATTCAGATAGAGCATGACATTTAAAGCACCTTTCTAATTTACTCCTGTTATCAATTTTACTTTGTTCTCATGTTATCTTGATTTGAAAAAGCAGTACTGTAAGCTTTAGAGCCGGACCATTTTTTGTTCAGCACCTGGGTAGCACTTGCTGATTTGTGGCTAAATGTAGCAAACCAATAAGCAAGCGCTACCGAGGTGCTGAACTAAAAATGGTCCGGCTCCTAACCTTTTATTACTGCTTTTTCAAATCAAGATAACATGAGAACAAAGAAAAATTGATAATAGGAGTAAATTAGAAAGTTGCTTAAATTGCATGCTCTATCTGAATCATCGAAGAAAAAATTTGGGGTTAGTATCCCTTTAATAACTTTAGTATAGTGGCGGTGATATCAGGAGCGGCAAATTAGGGATTAATAGGTTTTTTTAGGTAGCGGTGATATTGGGAGCGACAGATTAGGGGTTAATAACATTATGTAGGTATTGGTGATGTCGATGGGGGGCATATTAGGGGTGTTTAGACTCAGGGTTTATGCTAGGGTGTTAGGTTTAAACGTTAGTTTTTTTCCCCCATAGACATCAATGGGGCTGCGTTACGGGGCTTTTCTTTCCGCGATCGCAGGTGTTAGACTTTTTTCTGACCCTCTCTCCCCATTGATGTCTATGGGGGAAGCGTGCACGAGCACGTCAAAACAGAGCTTGTTTTTTGTGCTGTATGGAGCTTAAAGTGAAGGTCAATTTTGATGACTAAGTGCCCGGTTTTTAATAATCCTATTAAAAACAAGGGCACTTTAATTCATAAAAATTGACATTTCAAGCGCTTTCTTCAAAAACTTACCTTTTAATCCTGAAATCTGCTCCATTGATTCACCCGAAGCCTCTGCTTAAGTTAAAAATGACGAATCCGGCTTCCTCCAATCACGGCATTCCCCCCCGGGATTGGATGAAGCCAGATTCGTCATTTTGGACCCGCGAAGAGGACTTGCGACGGGCGGAGGAATCGATGCAGCGGCTCTCAGGATTAAAAGGTAAGTTTTTTAAGAAAACGCTTGAAATGTCAATTTTGATGAATTAAAGTGCCCTTGTTTTTAATAGGTTTATTAAAAACCGGGCACTAATTCGTCAAAATGGACCTTTACTTTAAAAGCACCATATCGCACGCACAAGCCGGCTTGTAATGGCAGCGCTATAGAGAGTGAAATTGCGTTAGTTTCGCACCCTCTATAGTGCAAAACTTGTAATCTAGGTGAGAGTCAATTTTAGATAAAAAAAAAGTAAATAGCTTGTTCAGTTTCTGGGTGCATTTTAGTGCAACATATTTAATTTAAATGTATGCATTGAATTTTATAGAAATGTATTATTTTTTTAAAACTTATTTTTATTGAGGAAAGCTCAGAAATACAATGTAAAGAAGATTAAGCACAAAGCAAGTAAAAGCTTATTACTAGTCAAAACACCTGTTGACATATGCGAGACTATGGGGCCTATTTAACAAAGATCTGTCGGACCTGATCCAACAGTGGAGATCAGGTCCGACAGACCTCGCTGAATGCGGAGAGCGATACGCTCTCCTTATTCAGCATTGCATCAGCAGCTCTTGTGAGCTTCTTGTGCAATGCCGCCACCTGCAGATTCGCGGCCAGGGGGTGTCAATCAACCCGATCGCACACATTTATTTCAATTAAGTTTAAAGCTACTCAATTAGCAAATGTGAGGGAGGAAATGGTCAATATACAAGCTAATTTAAACACATATATAGATCACCCCAAATACACTGAGTTTGACAAAATCTTACAAGATACAATAAAAAAGTTCAGGACAGATCTGGACAATTATAAACTCAGAAAATATAATCGTGATCTCAATGATTATACAAATAACAGGGTTTATACTTGGCATAATCGCTCTAATTCCCAAGACAAGAGGCAGAGAAGATCTAGATCTAGGTCTAAAGTAGCGAATGTAAATTCTAGCGACAAGCAGGATAAAAGAGTAACCTTCTCAGATCCAGAGATATCTGATGAAGAGAGGCCCACTACTAGTGAGATCACCAACCAGAATAGTCAACCCCCAATAGACACACAAAGTACATTACCAAAAGTGCAAAGAGACATTAGATCTGAGCCTGTGTTGACCAGGAACTCTGCTAAAAATAAAATGAGCACACAGTTGCCAATCTCAGAACATCTGAGTAAGGCAGACTTCCTGGCGAATGATGGCTCAGATCCTAGACCACCAATTCCATCCTCTTCTAATTTACCCCCTAATAGGATGGTTGTACAACAGGGTTTTCAGAGTGCCATACGGTCAACCGAGGGGGGAGGAAACGAAGGAAGAGGAGGAAGAGGCAGATGGGGTGTAAAAAGAGGCAGAGGCAGAGGCAGAAGAAACAAATACAACATCTAAAAATAATTAACCTATCATCAATAGAGTTAAATGAGACAGAAAAACAAGTTCTGGGTCTGGGTCTGGGATTTGTTCCCAAAAATGATTTCAACCTTTTTGATACAATAGTTGATGTGAATAGAATGGTAAGAGATCTCACACTTAAAAAATTCTTTTGGGGTAGAACTACACTCCCCCCAGACCCGGTTGACAACTTGTCCATGCACACGGATGTTACCCCTAATGGAAATATAACTAGTCAAGATGTTTTTGACATTGTTAGTTTCCAAGATACTTGCGATTTGGTTAATTTGCGAGAACTTTATTCAGAATCGAATGTAGCCAACCAAGGTTTAAAAACCTCTCATTCTGGCTTTAGACCACGCTCAGTGTTTTATCCAACAAAAGAGCGTGGTCCATTTTTAGAGGCCTTTCATAAAAGGATCGAAGAGGACTTAATTAGTCTCTCAAAAAATCATAAAAGGACTTACCCCAATCTCACTATTTCACAAAGAGAAGCCCTCAAAAATCTGAGTACCAGAAACAATATAGTAATTAAAGACTCAGACAAGGGCGGGAGTATAGTCATTATGAATCGAGATGACTATGTCCTGGAAGCACACAGACAACTTTATGATGTTAATGTGTACCGAAAACTGAGCAGAGATCCCACTGATATCTTTAAGAAACAACTCTGGGATCTTTTGGATGATG
The DNA here is from genome assembly GCF_027579735.1 of Bombina bombina. Taxonomy (NCBI): domain Eukaryota; kingdom Metazoa; phylum Chordata; class Amphibia; order Anura; family Bombinatoridae; genus Bombina; species Bombina bombina. The sequence goes on from NC_069504.1 coordinate 560,669,728, forward strand.
GTCTTGAAGAGGGCATTTTAGACAGAGATACAGTTGATTACCTCTTTGTCCCCCGACCACTAATATCGGTCTTCCATCACTTGCCAAAAGTGCACAAATCTACAACAGAGGTGAAAGGAAGACCGATAGTCTCCGGTATAGGCTCCCTCTTTGAGCGTCTATCCAGTTGGGTTGAATCCCTTCTTCAGCCCCTTGTGCTTCAGATCCCGTCCTACCTCAAAGATACCAAACATCTTTTAAATTTTCTATCAGAGGTCTCTTGGGATACGGAATGATCTTGGCTCACAATAGATGTGGTGGGCTTGTACTCAGCAATCCCTCATCAAGAAGGATTAAGAGCGGTGGAGTTTTTCTTAAAACAACATAGCAACTATGACCCTTCACTAATAGATTATATCATGAGGGTATTGGATTTTCTTCTGAGCCATAACTTTTTCAAGTTTGAGGGTGAGTACTTTCTGCAGAGACGTGGGACCGCCATGGGGGCCAAATTTGCCCCTGCCTATGCCAACATCTTTATGGCATGGTGGGAAATATCCCACGTCTATGCAGAAAGTAACCCCTTCAAAGGCTATATCAAAACGTACAAACGTTATATAGATGATTTATTAATTGTCTGGACTGGTAATAAACAGCATCTGACAGACTTTATCCAATACATCAATTTAAATGATTTAAACTTACAATTCACTTTCCAGCATGATACCATACAGATTCCTTATTTGGATCTCACCCTTCAGGGTGAACCCAACTCTGGAAAGGTAATTACTAGCCTGTACAGAAAACCAATTATGTCCAATGCTTTGCTACATGCACGTAGCAATCATCCTAAACACACAGGTTTTGGATTAGCCAAAGGGCAATTCATACGAATTAAACGTAATTGCACCGAAGAGGCGAATTTTTTACAAGAAAGCGAGATCCTTAAATCTCAACTTCTAGCAAGAGGCTATGCAACTAAAACTGTCAACAGAGCATTCCTTGAGGTCAATAGGATGAATAGGAGCAGTATGTTGGCCAGCAATACTAATGGGTCGCGACAAAGAACCTTTGATCGCTCAGCCCCCCTTTTTGTGACGACATATAGTTCACAATTTGATCAGATTTGCAACATAATAAATAAACATTTGCCTATCCTATCAGCAGAGGATAGTCTCAAAGAATATGTTAGCAAGGGCTGCAAATTCTAAGCCAGAAGGGGTTGCACACTTTCCAACATACTATCACCTAGCATGCTAAAAAAACGACCCACAGTAGCAAGCAGTTGGCTAAGTGTCAAGGGGCACTACAAATGCCATTTTTCTAAGTGCATTGCATGTGGTCACACCAGAGTTACGAAAAGTTTCCAATCAAAAGTAACTCAGAGAATGTATAATCTCCTGAGTTGTACCAATTGTCGCTCGTCCAACGTTGTTTATCTTGTGGAATGCACATCCTGTAAAAAACAGTATGTAGGGTGCTCTACTAGGGAAGTAAGGTCACGCATAAGAGAGCACCTCAACAACGTTGAGAATGGTGCTGAAGTATCAGACCTTGCTAGGCATTTCATCAGTGTGCATGACAAAAATGTCAAAAGCTTTGTCTGGCAGGTCATAGAACAGATCAGAAGCCCAGAAAGAGGAGGGGACACCTCTAGTAAATTGATGTACCAAGAAGCATTCTGGATATTCCAGTTAAAAACTAGAAAACCCCTTGGTTTCAACATTGAGGGAGATGTTATTAACTTTTGGACAAGAATCAGATAAAGGAAAAAGAAGGGGGATACTAATGGCACTGCTTAAATTTACAACTTAGGGTAGCCTAGTGATTTCTGGTTCTGTTAATATGGTATAAATATCCAACCAGATTGGTAGTGTTACCTAAAAAAATTGGCTGAGGTGCTGTGTACTTGTTTTGTCAAACGAAAATTATCAATCCTTGGATTGATGGAGTGTACACCTATATAGCACTCATTCCCTAATTGATAGTGACAAAAATTGGACAAGAACTGTGTCTCCTTGGAGGAGAGTGTGCGTGGGGATGTTTATTAAAATATAACCTTTATTGGTAATCTTTTAAAAATATACGGCAACAAACACAATTGACATACAAACTTTATTAAAAACACAGGTTTGGGTCTTAATAGATTATTATCCGTTATTCACGGAGTACATTGCGTGGTTGTGTTGTATTTCAGAAATTACTTGAGTTGGAGGTCAGGTTAATCCCAGTGATTATATAGTGATTTATTATACTTTGAGCTTATATTTGAGAAGGCTGTGGTATTGTGATATTTACTCTGTTGTTATATGAGTGATCTGTGACTCAACTTTCAAATCAAATTTTGATATTAAAGGTATTAGCGTAAATATTCCATGTTATCACCAATATTTATTATTAATGCTTGTAAAATTGCATTTCTTGTGTATCTTGGTGAGATACTGCTTAATTTCCTAGTAGTTGTCTTGTTATTTCAGTATGATATTGTGGGAAATATATGTATACTGCTGTTTTAAGTAGCCTCCTAACTATATAGATACTGAAAGTACTTGCTGTGTATAGTATGATAATTCTGGTCGGTAAGTTAATGTATTAACCCCTGTGATATCTTAGAATGTGTATTTGTCAATACTTAAGTATGCACAAGCATTGTGCTTAAATCACAAGCATTGTGCTTGATATCTTAGATCGTATATTTATCAATACTTAAGTATGCACAAACATTGTGCTTGAGTCATTACACAGAAATTGTATTTTTTAAATTTCTTGGAATTTTTGAAGTTGGTAGTGTGTACTATACTTGTTATAACAGTAGCATATTTGAATAATTTAGTAGCTCTAATGGATCTTAGCGTTAGGATCTTACGATGTAAGAGTTATAATATTCTTGTGAGTATGCTTTAATATTACAAGAAAGTAGCTGTTCTGGTATGAAAATTATGCGCTTAGTATGTATCAACTATTACTAAGTGGTCTTGAATAATTAAAGCATGTTGTCCTCTTAGGCCTTAGGAGTTGTTAGCGGTATTGTGGTGTGAGTTTGCTGAATATTGGCGTTTTTTTCTGTGTATTTAAATATTCGTATTCCTAACCGCTTGCTGAATGCTTGCTTTTGATACTGGTTGTTTTTTTAAGATAATACGCTAAGTACTTGCATTATTATATCTGGGCTTAATGTTTCGCCTATATAACTGTTTGCAATATTTGCAATACTTGCGATATTGTATCTATGTTAATGTATAACAATATTAACCGCTTGCAAATTCCAGGCTTAATGTATCACATGTGTCTAAGCTTAATGTATCACATATATAGCTACTTGCAATCCTTGTGATACCGTATCTATATCTGGTTTTTAATACTGTTAACCGCTTGCTAAATCCTAGGCTATACCTGTCAATTTGGCGTGGGGTACTTCGCCAAGTATTGACAGTGTTGTATATATCTTATTAAAGCTCCTTAAATCTGGCCGTTGGCCAGTTCTAGGCTTCTAATATCAAATGCTCATGCTACTGAATAAACTCCGTTTACAAGTAAATTTACTTAATATTGTGCACAACCACAATAGTTATATATAATATAAAGACCTCTGTTCCTGCTGATTTAAAAAATGCTAACTGGCATTCTACAAACAATTCCCTAACATGTTTCGCCACTAACGTGGCTTTTTCAAAGGGTACGGCGCGGCCATGCTGATGTCTATTTATTGGCTGGCACTGCTCCTCCTATTGGACGTTAAGAACCAATCAGATTGTTCCTGACGAGGAACCAATCATTGAATGTGGGACAGCCTGTGTGTGTTAAAGGCGGAATGTTATTGGGTAAGGCTGTTCCTTCATTCATTGTGTGATATAAAGATTCCGGATCTCAATGTAGTTTTGTAGTAAGAAAAATCTGCACATCTTATTCCAACGAAAGGGGGAACAAAACCCCCGGAAGAACATTGGGAAGGCAAAGATCTTCTGAAGTTTCTTAAATTATTCTTTAAATAAACGTTCTCAAAAACTGTTTTTTGTGATTGTGGTCTATGTTTTTATGATTTTGAATATGCCAATGACAGATTCTATTACTGGCAGGTTATTCATGATGAATGTTAATCTTGTAATATAAAGATGGGTACAGATAAACTGGCAAAGTAGATTTTGGATTATTCATAATATAATGGGTTATACTGAAAACTTTTTAACTTAAAAGGAAAATGTAGATATCTGGCTGGATTAAGATGAGAAATATCTAGAAAAAACACTGACAGCAGTGTAATTGGGGAATAATACTAATAATGTGTAAAATGAGAAACAATAAATACTGATAGTAACATTATTAAAAGATTTTAAACATTTATAATAGTCTCCATTCGGCTAGTTCTTACATTTACTTTTATGTTTCCATTATTAGTGAGTTTAATGGTGAGTTTGGTCAGGAGTTGTTCTACTGCCTACTTGTAGTTTGATATGAAACGTGCTGTCAAGTGTTTCTCATATCGCACGGTGTTATGTTAATTGAGGAAAAGTACTTTGAGATAAAAGTCTTGTTATGTTGACTAAATGTGAATCCAAGAGGTGATGGTGCTAACTTAAGCTGAGATACGTCCCTACTACATAAGGGATTATGAAAATGAGAATTCTAATAGAATAACTATTTGTTTCGATAAAGTGATACAGTGCCATGTGAGGTATAAGTGAAAGTGGGTGTGATGTGAGCACAAAGCAGTGCTGGTACTATCGTGATATTGATACTAAAAGAAAAAAAGAAAGGAAATTAAATAATTGTGAATAATAGATAATTAAATATCTGCTTGGTAGTGGTCATAAAGGCAGATAACGAATGTTAGGTGTCCGTGGAGAGTGATGGATATATAATCCATATTGAGTGACTGATGCATTTATAGTCTGTATGATGATATAATTTGCTTTTTCCAAAGTTATTTATAAGTTGATTTTCTCGGTTGCTGGTATTTGTCATCTTGTTTATATCTACAGGTATGAAAAGTAATTGTTATGTTCATTTAACCCATTAGGTTGTATGGAGTTAAGCAGATAAATCCATCTGCTTTCACATTGTAATAAACTTGTTTCTTTATCTCCACCTCTAATTCCTAGGTTGGTTTTATAAATACCAAAGCATAGGAGCCCTTCTGCCTTTCCTTGATGGAATTTGTAAAAATGTTGTGCTACTGATGAGATGGCCTTTTTGTTCTTTAAGTCTTTAGCTGCATTCCTGATATTGCGCACATGTTCTTGTAATCTTGTTCGTAATTTACGTGTCGTCATCCCTACATACTTTTTGGGACACTTACATTGTAAAACATAAATTACGCCGGTAGTGTTGCAATTGATGAAAGATTTGATTGGATGTTTTTTATCAAATCTGTCTGTAACTGATGTTGTTTTTTTCAGGAATTTGCAGCTGATACAATTCCCACATGGGTATGATCCATTTTGTATGCCACTGGCAGTAGTTTTCTTTTTACGAGTGTAATGGCTGGGGCTCACTAAATCTTTCAGATTTTTTGTGCGTCGATAACTGATATCAACTTTGGATCCTAGGAATTGGTTCAGGGTATTATCTGCTTGCAAGATATGCCAGTGTTTATTGATTATTTGAATTATATCTTTGCTCTGTGTGATATAAGTTAACACTAATCTGGTTTTGTTGTCACTAGTGCGAATCTTAGGTTTCAATAGATTCTGACGTTCTGTTTTTGTTGCTCTATCCTTTGCTTTTTTAATAAGAGATTTACTGTACCCCCTCTGGCTAAGGCGATCTGATGTTTCTTGTGCTCTTATTTTATATAAGTCTGGTTCTGAACAGTTTCTTTTGACTCGTAGAAATTCTCCTGTTGGGAGTGATTTAACTGTGCATGGTGCATGTGCACTTGTATTGTATAGAATAGTGTTGGTGGCCGTTTTCTTTCTGTATAAATCAGTCCCCACCATGCTATTACTTTTTTTAAAAATTCTCAAGTCCAAAAAGGATATCTCTGTCTGGCTATATTCATAGGTTAGTTTAATGTTTAACCTGTTTACATTTAGGGTCTTTAGAAACATGTTCAACTTATCCTTAGGTCCTTCCCAGATAAAAAGAATGTCATCTATGTACCTTAGCCAGAGGGGGATATGTTTAGTAAATTCATCATTGTCGTCAATGAAGACAGTGTTGTGCTCCCACCAACCTAAAAATAGGTTGGCGTATGTGGGTGCACACGCTGTCCCCATGGCTGTCCCCCTTGTTTGCAGATAGAATTGGTCGTTAAAAACGAAGTAATTCTTTTTGAGTACAAATTCAAGTAATTTTAACACAAATTTATTGTGATTGTCATCTTCTTCTGTTTGTAAATTAAGGTAGTATCGAACTGCTTCCAGCCCTAATTCATGTTGGATACTGGTGTAGAGAGCCTCTACATCTGCAGTGACAAGCCAAGATGTGGGTCCTAATTGGATACCTTGTAAATGCTGAAGTGTCTCCATAGTGTCTTTTATATATGAAGGGATTTCTGTTAGAAATTCTCTTAATCGCTGGTCGATATATTTGCTTGCTTTTTCTGTCAAATTTCCATTACCAGACACTATGGGGCGACCCGGAGGATGTTTGGCATTTTTGTGTACCTTGGGGATCAAATAAAAGGTGGCTGTTTTCGGATGGTTTACAGTCAGGAATTTCTTCTCTTTTTCACTGATGATGTTATTCATTTTGGCTTGAGCAATGAGATCTTTATACTGCGTTAAAAATTGATCCGTGGGGTTGCTCCACAGTTTTTTGTAACAAGTCTCATTGGTTAATTGTGAATTGGCTTCTTTTAGATACATCTCTCTAGGCCAGAGAACGATATTACCACCTTTGTCCGGGGGGGCAAACAAAAAAGCAACAAGAACCAGAAGTGTCAGAGACACCAGACACAGCAACAAACCTTACAAAAGGAGCCCCAGTCCTTTCTCCAAAATCAAACTGAAACAATGAAAGTGTTAAACCTATCTAATAAAATGTTGTCAGAAGACCATCTATCTCTACTATCCAAAGGGTTATCCTTTTGCCCAAGCACATCACTTGATAAGTTTGACAATATCAAGGATATACAATTATTCTTGCGAAAACTACTACTACGTAAACAATATGCAGATATAAAAAATCAACAAGAACCAAATATAGAGAATCAATGGACCATAGAGGATTTAACAGTACTACAGGATTTAGAAGATCTACTGAAGGAAAATGAAACAGAGGGAAGTACAAATTGGCGTAATAACCTAATCAATAAATCCAAATATATACCTAAATCCTCCATAAGCCCAAGTGTACAAATTTTCAACAACATTGTTTGTAAAGAGATATCGAATTTACAAGTCAAATCCCCTCCAACAAATTTAACCAAAGGTGAAAAACGTGCTCTAGCCGAAATTCAAAAGTGGGATGACATTAAAGTCCGCCAAGCGGACAAAGGTGGTAATATCGTTCTCTGGCCTAGAGAGATGTATCTAAAAGAAGCCAATTCACAATTAACCAATGAGACTTGTTACAAAAAACTGTGGAGCAACCCCACGGATCAATTTTTAACGCAGTATAAAGATCTCATTGCTCAAGCCAAAATGAATAACATCATCAGTGAAAAAGAGAAGAAATTCCTGACTGTAAACCATCCGAAAACAGCCACCTTTTATTTGATCCCCAAGGTACACAAAAATGCCAAACATCCTCCGGGTCGCCCCATAGTGTCTGGTAATGGAAATTTGACAGAAAAAGCAAGCAAATATATCGACCAGCGATTAAGAGAATTTCTAACAGAAATCCCTTCATATATAAAAGACACTATGGAGACACTTCAGCATTTACAAGGTATCCAATTAGGACCCACATCTTGGCTTGTCACTGCAGATGTAGAGGCTCTCTACACCAGTATCCAACATGAATTAGGGCTGGAAGCAGTTCGATACTACCTTAATTTACAAACAGAAGAAGATGACAATCACAATAAATTTGTGTTAAAATTACTTGAATTTGTACTCAAAAAGAATTACTTCGTTTTTAACGACCAATTCTATCTGCAAACAAGGGGGACAGCCATGGGGACAGCGTGTGCACCCACATACGCCAACCTATTTTTAGGTTGGTGGGAGCACAACACTGTCTTCATTGACGACAATGATGAATTTACTAAACATATCCCCCTCTGGCTAAGGTACATAGATGACATTCTTTTTATCTGGGAAGGACCTAAGGATAAGTTGAACATGTTTCTAAAGACCCTAAATGTAAACAGGTTAAACATTAAACTAACCTATGAATATAGCCAGACAGAGATATCCTTTTTGCACTTGAGAATTTTTAAAAAAAGTAATAGCATGGTGGGGACTGATTTATACAGAAAGAAAACGGCCACCAACACTATTCTATACAATACAAGTGCACATGCACCATGCACAGTTAAATCACTCCCAACAGGAGAATTTCTACGAGTCAAAAGAAACTGTTCAGAACCAGACTTATATAAAATAAGAGCACAAGAAACATCAGATCGCCTTAGCCAGAGGGGGTACAGTAAATCTCTTATTAAAAAAGCAAAGGATAGAGCAACAAAAACAGAACGTCAGAATCTATTGAAACCTAAGATTCGCACTAGTGACAACAAAACCAGATTAGTGTTAACTTATAACACACAGAGCAAAGATATAATTCAAATAATCAATAAACACTGGCATATCTTGCAAGCAGATAATACCCTGAACCAATTCCTAGGATCCAAAGTTGATATCAGTTATCGACGCACAAAAAATCTGAAAGATTTAGTGAGCCCCAGCCATTACACTCGTAAAAAGAAAACTACTGCCAGTGGCATACAAAATGGATCATACCCATGTGGGAATTGTATCAGCTGCAAATTCCTGAAAAAAACAACATCAGTTACAGACAGATTTGATAAAAAACATCCAATCAAATCTTTCATCAATTGCAACACTACCGGCGTAATTTATGTTTTACAATGTAAGTGTCCCAAAAAGTATGTAGGGATGACGACACGTAAATTACGAACAAGATTACAAGAACATGTGCGCAATATCAGGAATGCAGCTAAAGACTTAAAGAACAAAAAGGCCATCTCATCAGTAGCACAACATTTTTACAAATTCCATCAAGGAAAGGCAGAAGGGCTCCTATGCTTTGGTATTTATAAAACCAACCTAGGAATTAGAGGTGGAGATAAAGAAACAAGTTTATTACAATGTGAAAGCAGATGGATTTATCTGCTTAACTCCATACAACCTAATGGGTTAAATGAACATAACAATTACTTTTCATACCTGTAGATATAAACAAGATGACAAATACCAGCAACCGAGAAAATCAACTTATAAATAACTTTGGAAAAAGCAAATTATATCATCATACAGACTATAAATGCATCAGTCACTCAATATGGATTATATATCCATCACTCTCCACGGACACCTAACATTCGTTATCTGCCTTTATGACCACTACCAAGCAGATATTTAATTATCTATTATTCACAATTATTTAATTTCCTTTCTTTTTTTCTTTTAGTATCAATATCACGATAGTACCAGCACTGCTTTGTGCTCACATCACACCCACTTTCACTTATACCTCACATGGCACTGTATCACTTTATCGAAACAAATAGTTATTCTATTAGAATTCTCATTTTCATAATCCCTTATGTAGTAGGGACGTATCTCAGCTTAAGTTAGCACCATCACCTCTTGGATTCACATTTAGTCAACATAACAAGACTTTTATCTCAAAGTACTTTTCCTCAATTAACATAACACCGTGCGATATGAGAAACACTTGACAGCACGTTTCATATCAAACTACAAGTAGGCAGTAGAACAACTCCTGACCAAACTCACCATTAAACTCACTAATAATGGAAACATAAAAGTAAATGTAAGAACTAGCCGAATGGAGACTATTATAAATGTTTAAAATCTTTTAATAATGTTACTATCAGTATTTATTGTTTCTCATTTTACACATTATTAGTATTATTCCCCAATTACACTGCTGTCAGTGTTTTTTCTAGATATTTCTCATCTTAATCCAGCCAGATATCTACATTTTCCTTTTAAGTTAAAAAGTTTTCAGTATAACCCATTATATTATGAATAATCCAAAATCTACTTTGCCAGTTTATCTGTACCCATCTTTATATTACAAGATTAACATTCATCATGAATAACCTGCCAGTAATAGAATCTGTCATTGGCATATTCAAAATCATAAAAACATAGACCACAATCACAAAAAACAGTTTTTGAGAACGTTTATTTAAAGAATAATTTAAGAAACTTCAGAAGATCTTTGCCTTCCCAATGTTCTTCCGGGGGTTTTGTTCCCCCTTTCGTTGGAATAAGATGTGCAGATTTTTCTTACTACAAAACTACATTGAGATCCGGAATCTTTATATCACACAATGAATGAAGGAACAGCCTTACCCAATAACATTCCGCCTTTAACACACACAGGCTGTCCCACATTCAATGATTGGTTCCTCGTCAGGAACAATCTGATTGGTTCTTAACGTCCAATAGGAGGAGCAGTGCCAGCCAATAAATAGACATCAGCATGGCCGCGCCGTACCCTTTGAAAAAGCCACGTTAGTGGCGAAACATGTTAGGGAATTGTTTGTAGAATGCCAGTTAGCATTTTTTAAATCAGCAGGAACAGAGGTCTTTATATTATATATAACTATTGTGGTTGTGCACAATATTAAGTAAATTTACTTGTAAACGGAGTTTATTCAGTAGCATGAGCATTTGATATTAGAAGCCTAGAACTGGCCAACGGCCAGATTTAAGGAGCTTTAATAAGATATATACAACACTGTCAATACTTGGCGAAGTACCCCACGCCAAATTGACAGGTATAGCCTAGGATTTAGCAAGCGGTTAACAGTATTAAAAACCAGATATAGATACGGTATCACAAGGATTGCAAGTAGCTATATATGTGATACATTAAGCTTAGACACATGTGATACATTAAGCCTGGAATTTGCAAGCGGTTAATATTGTTATACATTAACATAGATACAATATCGCAAGTATTGCAAATATTGCAAACAGTTATATAGGCGAAACATTAAGCCCAGATATAATAATGCAAGTACTTAGCGTATTATCTTAAAAAAACAACCAGTATCAAAAGCAAGCATTCAGCAAGCGGTTAGGAATACGAATATTTAAATACACAGAAAAAAACGCCAATATTCAGCAAACTCACACCACAATACCGCTAACAACTCCTAAGGCCTAAGAGGACAACATGCTTTAATTATTCAAGACCACTTAGTAATAGTTGATACATACTAAGCGCATAATTTTCATACCAGAACAGCTACTTTCTTGTAATATTAAAGCATACTCACAAGAATATTATAACTCTTACATCGTAAGATCCTAACGCTAAGATCCATTAGAGCTACTAAATTATTCAAATATGCTACTGTTATAACAAGTATAGTACACACTACCAACTTCAAAAATTCCAAGAAATTTAAAAAATACAATTTCTGTGTAATGACTCAAGCACAATGTTTGTGCATACTTAAGTATTGATAAATATACGATCTAAGATATCAAGCACAATGCTTGTGATTTAAGCACAATGCTTGTGCATACTTAAGTATTGACAAATACACATTCTAAGATATCACAGGGGTTAATACATTAACTTACCGACCAGAATTATCATACTATACACAGCAAGTACTTTCAGTATCTATATAGTTAGGAGGCTACTTAAAACAGCAGTATACATATATTTCCCACAATATCATACTGAAATAACAAGACAACTACTAGGAAATTAAGCAGTATCTCACCAAGATACACAAGAAATGCAATTTTACAAGCATTAATAATAAATATTGGTGATAACATGGAATATTTACGCTAATACCTTTAATATCAAAATTTGATTTGAAAGTTGAGTCACAGATCACTCATATAACAACAGAGTAAATATCACAATACCACAGCCTTCTCAAATATAAGCTCAAAGTATAATAAATCACTATATAATCACTGGGATTAACCTGACCTCCAACTCAAGTAATTTCTGAAATACAACACAACCACGCAATGTACTCCGTGAATAACGGATAATAATCTATTAAGACCCAAACCTGTGTTTTTAATAAAGTTTGTATGTCAATTGTGTTTGTTGCCGTATATTTTTAAAAGATTACCAATAAAGGTTATATTTTAATAAACATCCCCACGCACACTCTCCTCCAAGGAGACACAGTTCTTGTCCAATTTTTGTCACTATCAATTAGGGAATGAGTGCTATATAGGTGTACACTCCATCAATCCAAGGATTGATAATTTTCGTTTGAAGAATCAGATAAAGGCTGCAATAATTTAGTATATGTCATATAAAATTCCATGCTCACCAAGCACACAGCTCTATTGATTAGTAATCTGTAATAAAAGTTTGCTTATGAATCTATTTCAAACACAAAAAAGTGGCAGTATAGTTTTCAACATACAATAAAGTATAATAGCCATTTGGGATGATATAATATTAGCAATGGCCAATATGGTCAATCTTTATCATTTATTTCTCTGTATACACTTGTCTTCTTATTTATAAAGCTGCACAGTACAATGCACAGTTCAGACAGTCTAAATCCTGTGCTTACACAGATCAAATGGAGTTTACTGAGTCCTGCAATGTCTAGTTTAGGTTATTTGCTAACAAACTTTTAGGGTATATATTGAAGTTTAAGATAACAATTATCCCAAATAGTTAGCTCTAGTAGGGTCAACCAGTTACAAGTTAACAGTAAATATGCTCCTTAAGCTTTGACTGTCTCTTATTATTAGAGAGTGTTTCTGTTTATTTTAATTCATTGTATATGTTTTTTACAGCACATACTTCAAGATGACAATATGAATGTATTTTGCCCTGGCTAGAAAGAAACTACGGTAGCCCACACAGCTCATCTCTTAGGTGTAACTCAATACATCACAGTCACATGAAATAAATGTGTGGGTACAATGCATCACAGTCACATTAAATAAATGTGTGGGTACAATACATCACAGTTACATGAAATAAATGTGTGGGTACAATACATCACAGTCACATGAAATAAATGTGTGGGTACAATACATCACAGTCACATGAAATAAATGTGTGGGTACAATACATCACAGTTACATGAAATAAATGTGTGGGTACAATACATCACAGTCACATGAAATAAATGTGTGGGTACAATACATCACAGTCACATGAAATAAATGTGTGGGTACAATACATCACAGTCACATGAAATAAATGTGTGGGTACAATGCATCACAGTTACATGAAATAAATGTGTGCGTACAATACATCACAGTCACATGAAATAAATGTGTGCGTACAATGCATCACAGTTACATGAAATAAATGTGTGGGTACAATGCATCACAGTCACATGAAATAAATGTGTGCGTACAATGCATCACAGTCACATGAAATAAATGTGTGGGTACAATACATCACAGTCACATGAAATAAATGTGTGCGTACAATGCATCACAGTTACATGAAATAAATGTGTGGGTACAATACATCACAGTCACATGAAATAAATGTGTGGGTACAATGCATCACAGTTACATGAAATAAATGTGTGGGTACAATACATCACAGTCACATGAAATAAATGTGTGGGTACAATGCATCACAGTTACATGAAATAAATGTGTGGGTACAATACATCACAGTCACATGAAATAAATGTGTGCGTACAATGCATCACAGTTACATGAAATAAATGTGTGGGTACAATACATCACAGTCACATGAAATAAATGTGTGGGTACAATACATCACAGTCACATGAAATAAATGTGTGGGTACAATGCATCACAGTTACATGAAATAAATGTGTGGGTACAATGCATCACAGTTACATGAAATAAATGTGTGGGTACAATGCATCACAGTTACATGAAATAAATGTGTGGGTACAATGCATCACAGTTACATGAAATAAATGTGTGGGTACAATGCATCACAGTTACAAGAAATAAATGGCACTGTACAACAGTAGTATATACTGAAACAGAAACTGGGGATACGTTTTACTTACTGTAAAATACACAATTTCCTGAAACCACTCGCTGTCATTGCCATCTGAACTCGTCTAGTTTATTAAAAGAAAACTTGCGAACACCTCAAAACTAGGGTAACAGAGAGAAAAAATGAAACAGAGAGAACTATTTGCCTATGTATTAGAACCTCTCAATTGTGCATACATCTCTGTCAGAGAGAAAAATTGGAGTGCAATTATAAAGTGCTTAATATGCGGTAAATGGCTGCTAACACAAACTCACAACAAAGTCCTATAATTCAACAGTTGCTAAAACATTATCCTGTTCAGAAAATATACCTAGCAAATGTAATATAGGAGATGGTTATACGATTAAGTATCTAAGTATGGTATTATACTAAATCCCCTGCTAGCGGCCGATTGGCCGCGAATCTGCAGGGGGCGGCATTGCACCAGTAGTTCACAAGAACTGCTGGTGCAATGATAAATGTCGACAGCGTATGCTGGCTGCATTTATCGATGGGCAGCGATGTGCAGCCGACATGATATGCTACTTTGTATCATGTCCGCTCGGACATTGTTAAATATGCCCCTATGTTATCAGTTGTAGCTGTCATTACCAATCAAAATGATATAGGAAAAAATCCAAGCAGGCGTCTGGAAAAGGTAAAACTGAGATTTTATTAAACACACCATTTAAAAGCAGAAAAAGTTCACAGAATGCAGTCACTTGAAGTCAAAGCAAACACTCAGCCTACACTTATCAATGAGTGAGCCAGCAAGAGAAGGATTAATCACTGCAGCCTGTTTCAATGGTGCAAAAATGCGCTAGCACTGCAGGGGATTCACATTAATTGGAGCTGAGTTTTGGCTGCTCTTAGCTGTCCACTTAGATTTGTGCAGCTTGAAATGAGCGAGTCCATTAACAGTAAGAACATGTCAGCCAATTATAGCATATGTGGGTATGCTTGCTGTATATGTACAATAAAACGGGTACAAACAAGCCGTTTATGTGCCTACGGTGGGGGAAAGGAGATTATTTACTTTACAGCCAATTCCAGTTAGAATGTAAGTCCCCACTGGTCCGGGTAGCTGTTCTATCAAGGATACAAGCTTACATTTGTTAAGGTGCTCAAACATCTTGCTACTACTAATTTGCCCACTCACCAGAAGTCCTCAATGTATGATATGTTTTATAAAGATGTGCAAAATCAATGAATATATGAAATCTGTAGTGATGTTATTAGGGATATACCACATAATCAGTGAAGTAACTATATAATTTAAGATGACAAATATATTATGAATGAGGGCAATGATAATGTTATTAGGGATATATAGTTTATTTTCTAAACTTTCTGATTATTGTACCTTTTAAGTCTTCTGACAATGGGCTAGATTACAAGTGATGCACTATTTAGTGCTTACGCTCTAGAGTAAACATCGCTAGAAGCAAGCTGTTTGTGTACGTCGAGTAGCGTGCATATTACAAGTTGAAAGTAAAACATTTTCGTGAGAGGGAAACCCAATGCACGCTATCCAAAGGACTTCAAATATCGCAACCGTGCTAACTTATTTTCCATATAGACTTCAATGAAGAGCGCACTAACCCGAAGAAGTTATTAACATTTCACATTCCAAAATTCTTCACATACAGGAAAATGTTATTTATACTGTAAATATATTCTATACCTATATATCTTTATCTATAGATATATAAGTATAGATTTCTATTTTACATTAATGTTATCAGATATATATATATATATATATATATATATATATATATATATATATATAAAATAATAAATAAAAAAGTTCTATGTAAGAACAGAGGAATGTATGCGTAATGCTCTTTCGGGTTTCGTGCTTTAAGTCTAACATGGTGCTGGGTTAGCGCACATGAGTATATAATATTCTTAAAGCAGGTTCTTGAAATATTAACCCCTTCACCAAATAATTATAAGACGTATATATACATCTTGCGGTACTTTGGCTATCGTACCGCAAGATATATATATATATATGTCTTAGCTTCAGGAAACTGAAGTTACTGAAGCTCCAGGCATCTACCGCATATGGAACTGGAGCGAGATCGGCGCTCCGGTTCCATATGAGGGCAGATGCGTGATCGTTACAGATGGCGACACTGTGTGTGTCACCGTCTGTAGCGATCCTCTGTTGGTGCCGGCGGGATGTGTGGGCAGGAGGCGGGTGGGTGGCCCAGCAGTGGAGGGGGTGGGGGAGTGGGAGGGCCCTATGCTACGGAATTTTTTTTTAAAGGGACATGGTTGGATGGGGCAGTTACACTACAGAAAACGTTTTTTGGTGTGTGTGGTGCCCTAACTAATGATTGTGGGAGGGGGAGGTGGGGTGGACACTACACTACAGAAAATAATACAATAAGTAACAAAAATGGTTTATAGGTACTGGCAGACATTTTATACAATAAAAATGTTATTTTTTACAATAAAAATAACATTGTCCTGTAGGTGAAGAACATTGGAATGGGAAATATGTACAGTAAATATACAGTAAAAAACAAATATATATGTACACACATACAGTACATACACACACATTTTTAGACATGTATATGTATGTATATATACAATATAGCCCTTTGCAATGAAACACCTTGACATTTACCATATACCTTTGAGCCCTTATAACTTGTTTTAATATTTATATGGCTCATTTTTATCAGATAGTTGTTATATGAGTGTAACTGTGATTTTTAATGTATTTATGTTGTGTTTAGTGCTTTTTTTATAACACACTACTCTTTACCAAAGGGTTTCAGTTGCACTAACCTGACACGCATAAAATGTGATGCGCTCTCACAATCCTGTTTACTTTCAACTTGTAATACGAGTGCTATTTCTGTCATGCACAAAAACCTAATAACGGTTGCACGCAACAGTTAATGCTCCACTTGTAATTGAGCCCAATGTGTGTTACATTTAATACTTCTTAACTCATTACGTGCTTCATTAATTAACATATTTTATGTTATGAATAGTCAGGGTTGTTTTGAACTATAAATGCAAATTATGATGGTTTTTATAAAGTAATCACATCCTGTTTCTTATGAGTTTAGAACCACAACATAGCTACAAACATAATTGTAAAAAGTCAATATAGACATCTACTATTTTAATTCACATTAACATTTTAGTTGACTGAATTAAAACATTTTTCAAACAAGATGAGAATAGAACTTAAATGCTATTATATGGTTTCAAATCTAGTACTTGCTAAAATGCTCTTTATTACAATTATTGTGATGTAACATTTTATGTTTCAACTCTAACACAATTTAAAGCCACATTAACCATTTATAGGGACTTTTATGTCCCTTTAACTACCATTCTACTGTTAGAAATACATAAAACTTCAATTTCACTGTTTTATTTCTTATAACATATATAGGCCTAGATTCCAAGTGGAGCACTATTGATAGTGCAGGGTTGTTCTTAATGATCTATTTTACTTGCTGGAGTGTATTACATTGTTTACAAGTAGCTCCTTTACCCCTATTTTGCCCTTTGAAATAGCCAATTCAGCTTGTGGTTTCCCAACCTATACTGAATGTTTTGATACTGGAGTCTCAGCTATTGAATAGGCTACGTAAACACAGCCAGCAGAAGAAATTAAACTCTCAGTGGGATGCAGGATAGTTAAGTAATAAAATGATAATTTTCCATTGTTCTCTCTATGTATTGAACTTTAGTTTTCTAGACAAATATAAGATAAGAAAGCAAACGTGTGTACACAAAGTGATAACATAATGAGATCTGATATTACCTGAAGCTCAACCCATTGTAATAGGCTGTGGTTTAAAAGCACAAAACCAGCTACTTAATATACACAAATAAACCTAAAAATGCATTTTTTTTAATACATCTTATACTCTGCAGCTTGTATAACAAGTCATTGAAAATACATTAACATAAAAACAATTTTACAGTGTACTGTGCCTTTAATTGTGTGGTTGTGTGGGATAAGGAGTAGGAGTAGTACAAACAGACAGCTAGATTATGAGTTGTGCGTTCGTGTTTTAACGCTGAAAAATGGTCATTTCAGCGTTAAAACAGCACCGTAGCCATTACGAGTCTTGATGGTGTACCGTAAGCCTTTTAGCCTGTAACGCAATGTCAGACCCGCACTCGTAAAAATTATGTTTTTCCATGGGATTGATAGCGCTGCCATTACCAGTTTTGCGGTGAGGCTCAAAAACCTGCATTGCAGCCTAAAACGACAAGATCCGTACAGCCATCTAAAAGCAGTAGTTATGAGTTTTACGCTACAAATCTGTAACATAAAACTCATAACTAAACTGCTACAAAGTGCACTAAACACCCATAAACTACCTATTAACCCCTAAACCGAGGCCCTCCCGCATCGCAAACACTATATTAAAGTTATTAAACCCTAATCCGAACCTGACATCACCGCCACTAAAAATAATTATTAACCCCTATTCCGCCACTCCCGGACATCGTCACCAATATCATAAAGTTATTAACCCCTAAACCGCTGCCCTCCCACATCGCAAACACTATTTAAATATAATTAACCCCTAATCTGCCGTCCTCCCCCTAAGACCTACATCACCGCCACTATAATAAACCTATTAACCTCTAAACCGCAAGCCCCCACAACAAAATATATTAAAATAAACTATTAACTCCTAAACCGAAAGCTCACCACATCGCAATAAACTAAATTAAACTAGTACCCCTAATCCTAACGCCCCCTAACTTTATATTAAAATGACAATTTCCCTAGCTTAAATTAAATTATAACTTACCTGTCATATTAAAACAACTAAGTTTAAACTAAACTAACAATTTAATATAATTATTAAACTAAAATTAAATTAACTACCAATTAAATTAAACTAAACTACACATTAAAAAAATCCTAACACTACTATAAAAATTACAAAGTATCTAATTACAAAAAATAAAAAAGACTAAATTACAAAAAAAACACTAAATTACGAAAAATAACAAATGAAATTATCCAAAATAAAAAAGAATTACACCTAAATCTAATAGCCCTATCAAAATAAAAAAAGCCCACCCAAAATAAAAAAAAACCCCTAGCCTACAATAAACTAACAATAGCCCTTTAAAAGGGCCTTTTGTAAGGCATTGCCATAAGTTAAACAGCTCTTTTACCTGTAAAAAAAAATACAAAGACCCCTGAACAGTAAAACCCACCACCCAACCGAATCAGCCAATAGAATGAGAGCTGCTTAAATCCTATTGGCTGATTGAACAGCCAATATGATTTTAGCAGCTCTAATTCCTATTGGCTGATTAAAATTTTTCAGTCAATAGGAATGCAAGGGACGCCATCTTAAAACGGCTCCCTTGCATTGAAGATTCAGTGTACGGTGGCGACTGTATGAAGAGGATGCTCAGCACTGGATGTGTTCAGGATGTACCTGCTTCGTGCCACCGGGATCAAGATAGAAAATGTCCCCTGGATGAAGATTCAAGAGGCCGCCTGGATGAAGACTTCTCGCTGCTTGGATGAGGACTTTGCCGCCGGAATGAAGATTGAAGTTTGTCAGGGTGCCAGGAATCAGACTGAGACGAGAAGTGCAAAAATTATTATAAAACAAAAGAAAATCTGGACCTGGTCTAGCCCTCTTAGCCTCTCTAATATAGGCCGTGATCTCTCCACATGGTCATACAAGTAAAAACAATTAGAGACAGAAATAGCGTGGCGCTGACAAGCTGAGCGTAATGACATACTCACAAATTGCAATATGCTTAAAAAATGAGGATTTATTAGCCTATCAGTAGATGCTGATATATGAACCATGCTGACATAGAAATGCAAAATTCAATAAAAAGTTGTGGGGACAACTAAGCAAAACATATAATAATAACATAGTTTAAAATTAGGCGGTTAAAAATCATAGACAAATGGGCTCAAATGTCCCAACTAAATATAAAATGCTGCTAGTAAATCTTTGTGCAATCAAAACAAGTTGTGCAAAAAGGTTGCTGAAAAAAAGTGCAAAAATAATCGCACGTTTATTAATAGCAAAAATAATAAAAAGTCCACAAGTCAAATTACAAGCAAGGAGTCAAAACCAGAGCTGGTAGTCAGACGAGCTGAGTCAGGAGCCAAAGCGAATAGTCAGACAAGCCGGAAAAACAGCAGAGTCAGGAACAAGCCAGGGATCAGGAACCAGGAAGGATGTCAGGCAGCCAGGTAATACACAGGGACTCTCATAAACAGGTCTGAGACAACGCAAAGGCAAAGCATACTGAACAGAGGCCCTTTAAATAATAAGTGATGACATCACAATTCTGAGACTGCATCCTGTCTCACACGGATGATGCACACCAGTCTGGCTATAAAAGGAAGTGCAGGAAATGAGCAGCATCCCCCACAATGCACCATAGTCAGGAAGAGAGGTGAGTAAAATGGCTGCCAGCAGCACATGGCAAAACAAACAGGGAAAAAACCCTGACAGTACCCTCCCCTCAATGACCCCTCCCCCGCGGGAGGACAAAAGGCTTATTGGGGAAACGGGCATGGAAGGCACGGAGGAGGGCAGGAGCATGAACTTCAGAGGAGGGAACCCAAGAATGCTCCTCCAGACCGTAGCCCCTCCAGTGAACCAAATACTGTACACGGCCCCTGGACATACGGGAGTCAATAATGCTGCTGACCTCATACTCCTCATGGTTGTCAACAAAGATAGGACGGGGACGAGGCAACACAGTGGTAAACCGATTACAAACCAATGGTTTCAAGAGGGAGACATGAAAAACATTGGAGATGCGCATAACAGGAGGAAGATCAAGAGCATTGTGGTCCCCGCAATGTATTTCCACTTGTCTTCGGAAACCAGTTAAAGTCTTGTGCACTTCTTTGGTATCTCAATTGCCAGAGGAGTACCGAGAGTTCCTAGACGTGTTTGACAAGGTACGTTGCCTCCTCACCGGTCTTATGATTGTGCCATAGACCTGCAACCCGGAGCCATTCCTCCTCGGGGCCGGGTGTTCCCTCTGTCTGTTGCAGAGAATTGTGCTATGGAGGAATATGTTGCCGATGCTCTGTCGCAGGGGATCATCCGCAAATCCTGCTCTCCTGCATGGGGCTGGCTTCTTTGTGAAGAAAAAGGGTGGCGAGTTAAGACCATGTATCAATTATAGGGGTCTTAATCGTTTTTTGGGGTTCGCCAATTACTATAGAAAGTTTATTAAAAACTTTTCTTGAATGATCCACTCCATTGGTCACCTACTGCCATTAAGGCCTTTGAAAGTCTTAAGACTGCCTTTGCTGCCGCTCCAGTTCTCGCTCATCCTAACCCTGTCCTGCCTTTCGTTCTTGAGGTCAATGCATCTGAGACTGGAGTAGGTGCCCTCTTGTCTCAATGTCCTATGCCTGACGGTTCCTTGCATCCATGTGGTTTCTTCTCTAAGAAATTGTCTCCAGCGGAGTGCAATTATGAAATTGGCAACAGGGAATTACTGGCCATAATTTTGGCACTTAAGGAATGGAGGCATCTTCTCGAGGGTACTAGTGTGCCAATGCTAATTCTTACTGACCACAAGAATTTAACTTATCTATCTCAAGCAAAATGTTTGTCGCCCTGACAGGCCAGATGGGCACTATTTTTGTCTCGGTTTAATTATGTGGTCTCCTACCTGCCTGGTAGTAAGAATGTTAGGGCTGATGCCCTCTCACAACAATTTTTGTCTCTATCCAAGGAGGAGTCTTTACCTACTCCTGTTATACCTCCTGACCATATTTTGGCAACAATACGTACTAATTTGACTTCTCCCTTGGGGGAGGAGATCCTGGCTGCACAAACCAATGCACCTCCTGAGAAACCTAGTGGTAAGTGTTTTGTTCCTGAGAATCTTCAAACTAAACTTTTGCACACTTACCACTATCCTAAAGCACAGGTCACCCAGGCAAGAACCAAATGATTTGGTCTGTCACTCGACAATTCTGGTGGCCAGGTCTTCGTTCTGATGTTGCTGCGTATGTTGCCTCCTGCTCAGTTTGTGCACAGAATAAGATTCCTCGACGTCTTCCTGTGGGTCTTCTTCAACCTATTGCTAATGGTGAGCGTCCTTGGACACATCTTTCCATGGACTTCATTGTCGAGCTCCCTGTTTCCAATGGCAATACTGTTATCCTTATGGTGGTTGACTGTTTTTCTAAAATGTCACATTGCATTCCCTTGATGAAGCTGCCTACCGCTCAGGAGCTTGCTTCAATTTTTGCCCGGGAGGTCTTCCGTTTACATGGGTTACCCAAGGAGATAGTGTCGGACCAGGGTAGCCAGTTTGTCTCCAGATTTTGGCGTTCCTTTTGTGCTCAAATGGGGATCCAGCTATCCTTCTCAGCATATCACCCTCAATCCAATGGGGCTTGGGAACGGTCTAATCAAGCTCTGGAACAGTTCCTCCGTTGCTATGTCCCAGATCACCACAATAATTAGTCTGAATTGTTACCTTGGGCAGAGTTTGCTCGTAATAGTGCTATTAATGCTTCCTCCAAGTTATCCACGTTCATGGCAAATTATGGGTTTCAACCATCCTTGTTGCCCGATTCATTCATGTCTCAGGGTATTCCGGCTTTGGAGGAGCATCTCCGGCAACTCTGTTCCACGTGGGTGCAGATTCAGGATTGCCTTCATCGTTCTATGCAGCGCCAAAAGTTCCAGGCTGATCGTAGGTGTCTGTCCGCACCTTCCTACCAGGTTGGTGAGAGAGTTTGGCTGTCCTCCCGCAACTTGAACCTTTGTGTGCCTTCCAATAAATTGGCTCCCTGTTATGTTGGTCCTTTTCGAATACTCCGAAGGGTTAATCCTGTGGCCTACGCTCTTGACCTTCCTCCTGCTATGCGCATCTCCAATATTTTTCATGTCTCCCTCTTGAAACCATTGGTTTGTAATCGGTTTACCACTGTGTTGCCTCATCCCCATCCTATCTTTGTTGACAACCATGAGGAGTATGAGGTCAGCAGCATTATTGACTCTCGTATGTCCAGGGGCCATGTACAGTATTTGGTTCACTGGAGGGGCTACGGTCCGGAGGAGCGTTCTTGGGTTCCCTCCTCTGATGTTCATGCTCCCGCCCTCCTCCGTGCCTTCCATGCCCATTTCCCCAATAAACCTTTTGTCCTCCCGCGGGGGAGGGGTCGTTGAGGGGGGGTACTGTCAGGGTTTTTTCCCTGTTGTGTTTGCCATGTGCTGCTGGCAGCCATTTTACTCACCTCTCTTCCTGACTATGGTGCATTGTGGGGGATGCTGCACTTCCTTTTATGGCCATACTGGTGTGCATCATCCATGTGAGACAGGATGCAGTCTCAGAATTGTGATGTCATCACTTATTATTTAAAGGGCCTCTGTTCAGTATGCTTTGCCTTTGCGTTGTCTCAGACCTGTTTGTGAGAGTTCCTGTGTATTACCTTGCTGCCTGACGTCCTTCCTGGTTCCTGATCCCTAGCTTGTTCCTGACTCTGCTGTTTTCCTTGTTCCTGATTCCGGCTCGTCTGACTATTGACTCGGCTCGTCTGACTACCAGCTCTGGTTTTGACTCCTGGCTTGTTATTTGACTTGTGGACTTTTTATAATTTTTTTTGCTATTAATAGAGGTGTGATTATTTTTGCACTTCTCATCTCAGTCTGATTCCTGGCACCCTGACAGCAAGTCAGCAGGGTTTACAGGGCTAGTGCAAATTGATCCAAGCGGTGATCCTGTACATCCATCCTGGAAATGACGGCAGGTAAAGGTGGATTATTAGCACCATCAGGATTCATGGCCTTTGCGTAATGTCAGGGTGACAGAAATCAGACTGAGATGAGAAGTGCAAAAATAATCACACCTTTATTAATAGCAAAAATAATAAAGAGCAATACGCTCTCCTTATTCAGCATTGCATCAGCAGCTCTTGTGAGCTTCTTGTGCAATGCCGCCCCCTGCAGATTCGCGGCCAGGGGGGTGTCAATCAACCCGATCGTACTCGATCGGGTTGAATTGTGGCAATGTCTGTCCATCTGCTCAGAGCAGGCGGACAGGTTATGGAGCAGCGGTCTTTAGAAACACAGGCCCTCAAGCTCCATCCAGAGCTTGATAAATGGGCCCCAATGTCGAACAGCATCCATTACTGTTAACAAAAATTTGGTTTATAACATTTAAACATTAAACCATCCATCCCCATAATCAGATAGCCAAGATATGTGTGGGTACAATACATCACAGTTACAAGAAATAAATGGCACTGAACAGCAGTAGTATATATTCAAACAGAAACTGGGGATACATTTTACTTACTGTAAAATACACCATATCCTGAAACCAGTCACTGTCATTGCCATCTGAACTCGTCTAGTTTATTAAAAGAAAACTTGCGAACACCTCAAAACTAGGGTAAGGTAACAGAGAGAACTATTTGCCTATGTATTAGAACCTCTCAATTGTGCATACATCTCTGGTCAGAGAGAAAAAGTGGAGTGCAATTATAAAGTGCTTAATATGCGGTAAATGGCTGCTAACACAAACTCACAACAAAGTCCTATAATTCAACAGTTGCTAAAACATTATCGTGTTCAGAAAATAAACCTAGCAAATGTAATATAGGAGATGGTTATACGATTAAGTATCTAACACCTAGATTACGAGTTTTGCGTTAACAGGGGTGCGGTGCTAACGAGCAGTTTTCCCTCACCGCTCACTTACAGACAGCGCTGGTATTACGGGTTTAAACAAACCTGGCGTTAACCACAAAAAAGTGAGTGAAGAGCAAAATTTTGCTTCACATCTCACCTCAATACCAGTGCTGCTTACGGTAGCGGTGAGCAGGTAAAACGTGCTCGTGCACGATTTCCCCATAGGTATCAATGGGGAGAGCCGGCTGAAAAAACCTAACACCTGCAAAAAAGCAGTGTTCAGCTTCTAACGCAGCCCCATTGATTCCTATGGGGAAAATACATTTATGTCTACACCTAACACCCTAACATGAACCCCGAGTCTAAACACCCCTAATCTTACACTTATTAACCCCTAATCTGATGCCCCTGACATCGCCGACACCTACATTATATTATTAACCCCTAATCTGCTGCTCCGGACACCGCTGCCACCTACATTATACTTATGAAACCCTAATCTGATGCCCCCAACATCGCCGAACCCTACATTATATTTATTAACCCCTAATTTGCTGCCCCCAATGTCGCCGCAACCTAACTACATTTATTAACCCCCTAATCTGCCGCCCCCAACGTCGCCGCCACTATATTAAATGTATTAACCTCTAAACCTAAGTCTAACCCTAAACCTAACCCCCCCTAACTGAAATATAATTTTAATAAATCTAAATAAAATTACTATCATTAACTAAATTATTCCTATTTAAAACTAAATACTTACCAGTAAAATAAACCCTAAAATAGCTACAATATAACTAATAGATACATTGTATCTATCTAAGGGTTTATTTTTATTTTACAGGCAACTTTGTATTTATTATAACTAGGTACAATAGATATTAAATAATTATTAACTATTTAATAACTACCTAGTTAAAATAAAGACAAAATTACCTGTAAAATAAAACCTAACCTATGTTACAATTACCTAATACTACACTATAATTAAATTAATTACCTAAACTAAATACAATTAATTACAATTTAAATAAATTATCTAAAGTACGAAAAAAACTAAATTACAGAAAATAATAAAATAATTACAAGATTTTTAAACTAATTACACCTACTCTAATCCCCCTAACAAAATAAAAAAGCCCCCCAAAATAAAAAAGCCCTACCCTACACTAAATTACAAATAGCCCTTAAAAGGGCCTTTTGCGGGGCAATGCCCCAAAGTAATCAGCTCTTTGACCTGTAAAAAAAAAGTACAAATACCCCCCCAACATTAAAACCCACCACCCACACAACCAACCCTACTCTAAAACCCACCCAATCCCCCCTTAAAAAACCTAACACTAACCCCTTGAAGATCACCCTACCTTGAGAAGTCTTCACCCAACCAGGCCAAAGTGCTCCACAAAGCCGGCAGAAGTGGTCCTCCAGATGGGCAGAAGTCTTCATCCAGGTGGCATCTTCTATCTTCATCCATCCGGCGCGGAGCAGCTCCATCTTCAAGACATCCGACGCAGAGCATCCTCTTCTAACGACATCCGATGACTGAATGAAGGTTCCTTTAAATGACGTCATCCAAGATGGCGTCCCTTCAATTCCGATTGGCTGATAGAATTCTACCAGCCAATCGGAACAGCCAATAGAATGCAAGCTCAATCTGATTGGCTGATTGGATCAGCCAATCGGATTGAACTTGATTCTGATTGGCTGATTCCATCAGCCAATCAGAATATTCCTACCTTAATTCCGATTGGCTGATAGAATCCTATCAGCCAATCGGAATTCGAGGGACACCATCTTGGATGACGTCCCTTAAAGGAACAGTCATTCGTCGGGAGACGCCGGAAGAAGAGGATAGATCCGCGTTGGCTGCTTCAACATGGACCCGCTCCGCACCGGATGGAAGAAGATCGAAGATGCCGCTTGGATGAAGATGTTTGCCGGTCCGGATGTCCTCTTCTTGCCGGATAGGAGGAAGACTTTGGACCCTCTTCTGGACTTCTTCAGTGGATGTCTAGCCCCCGCTTGGGTTGGATGAAGATATCGGAGCCAGGACCGATCGGTGATACCCGGTGAGGTGAAGACAAGGTAGGAAGATCTTCAGGGGCTTAGTGTTAGGTTTATTTAAGGGGGGTTTGGGTTAGATTAGGGGTATGTGGGTGGTGGGTTGTAATGTTGGGGGGGTATTGTATGTTTTTTTTACAGGCAAAAGAGCTGATTTTCTTGGGGCATGCCCCGCAAAGGGCCCTGTTCAGGGCTGGTAAGGTAAAAGAGCTTTTAAATTTATTAATTTAGAATAGGGTAGGGCATTTTTTTTTATTTTGGGGGTCTTTGTTATTTTATTAGGGGGCTTAGAGTAGGTGTAATTAGTTTAAAATTGTTGTAATATTTTTCTTATGTTTGTAAATATTTTTTTATTTTTTGTAACTTAGTTCTTTTTTATTTTTTGTACTTTAGTTAGTTTATGTAATTGTAGTTATTTGTAGAAATTGTATTTAATTTATTTATTGATAGTGTAGTGTTAGGTTTTATTGTAGGTAATTGTAGGTATTTTATTTAATTAATTTATTGATAGGGTAGTGTTAGGTTTAATTATAACTTAGGTTAGGACTTATTTTACAGGTAAATTTGTAATTATTTTAACTAGGTAACTTTTAAATAGTTCTTAACTATTTAATAGCTATTGTACCTAGTTAAAATAATTACCAAGTTGCCTGTAAAATAAATATTAATCCTAAAATAGCTACAATGTAATTATAATTTATATTGTAGCTATATTAGGGTTTATTTTACAGGTAAGTATTTAGCTTTAAATAGGAATAATTTATTTAATAAGAGTTAATTTATTTTGTTAGATTAAAATTATATTTAATTTAGGGGGGTGTTAGTGTTAGGGTTAGACTTAGCTTTAGGGGTTAATACATTTATTAGAATAGCGGTGAGCTCCGGTCGTCAGATTAGGGGTTAATAATTGAAGTTAGGTGTCTGCGATGTTAGGGAGGGCAGATTAGGGGTTAATACTATTTATGATAGGGTTAGTGAGGCGGATTAGGGGTTAATAACTTTATTATAGTAGCGCTCAGGTCCGCTCGGCAGATTAGGGGTTAATAAGTGTAGGCAGGTGTCTGCGACGTTGAGGGGGGCAGATTAGGGGTTAATAAATATAATATAGAGGTCGGCGGTGTTAGGGGCAGCAGATTAGGGGTACATAGGGATAATGTAAGTTGCGGCGGTTTACGGAGCGGAAGATTAGGGGTTAATAATATAATGCAGGGGTCAGCGATAGCGGGGGCGGCAGATTAGGGGTTAATAAGTGTAAGGTTAGGGGTGTTTAGACTCGGGGTACATGTTAGAGTGTTAGGTGCAGACGTAGGAAGTGTTTCCCCATAGGAAACAATGGGGCTGCGTTAGGAGCTGAACGCTGCTTTTTTGCAGGTGTTAGGTTTTTTTTCAGCTCAAACAGCCCCATTGTTTCCTATGGGAGAATCGTGCACGAGCACGTTTTTGAGGCTGGCCGCGTCCGTAAGCAACTCTGGTATCGAGAGTTGCATTTGCGGTAAAAATGCTCTACGCTCCTTTTTTGGAGCCTAACGCAGCATTTTTTGGGACTCTCGATACCAGAGTTAATTTTATGGTGCGGCCAGAAAAAAGCACGCGTAGCGTTAACAGCCCATCTACCGCCAAACTCCAAATCTAGGCCTAAGATAGATACAATGTAACTATTAGTTATATTGTAGCTATCTTAGGGTTTATTTTACAGGTAAGTATTTAGTTTTAAATAGGAATAATTTAGTTAATGATAGTAATTTTATTTAGATTTATTAAAATTATATTTCAGTTAGGGGGGGTTAGGTTTAAGGTTAACTTAGGTTTAGGGGTTAATACATTTAATATAGTGGCGGCAATGTCTGGTTCGGCAGATTAGGGGTTAAAATATTTATTTTAGTGTTTGCTATGTGGGGGGCCCTCAGTTTAGGGGTTAATAGGTAGTTTATGGGTGTTAGTGTACTTTTTAGCACTTTAGTTAAGAGTTTTATGCTACAGCGTTGTAGTGTAAAACTCTTAACTACTGAATTTTAAATGCGGTATCAGTCTTGACAGGAGAGGGTCTACCGCTCAGTTTTGGTTAGACTCGTAATACCGGCATTATGCAAGTCCCATTGAAAATATAGGATACGCAATTTACGTAAGTGGATTTGCGGTATTTCCGAGTCTGGCCAAAAAAGTGAGCGGTGAGACTGTAATTTCAAGACTTGTAATACCAGCGGTCGTTAAAAAGCAGCGTTGGGACCTCTCAACGCTGCTTTTTAACCCTAACGCACAACTCGTAATCTAGCCGTAATTATGGTATTATAATAAATCCCCTGCTAGCAGCCAATTGGCCGCGAATCTGCAGGGGGCGGCATTGCACCAGCAGTTCACAAGAACTGCTGGTGCAATGATAAATGTCGACAGCGTATGCTGGCTGCATTTATCGATGGGCAGCGATGGGCAGCGGACATGATACGCTACTTTGTATCATGTCCGTTCGGACATTGTTAAATATGCCCCTAAGTTATCAGTTGTGGCTGTCATTACCAATCAAAATTATATAGGAAAAAATCCAAACAGGCGTCTGGAAAAGGTAAAACACAAATTTTATTAAACACACCATTTAAAAGCAGAAAAAGTTCACAGAATGCAGTCACTTGAAGTCAAAGCAAACACTCAGCCTACACTTATCAATGAGTGAGCCAGCAAGAGAAGGATTAATCACTGCAGCCTGTTTCAATGGTGCAAATATGCGCTAGCACTGCAGGGGATTCACATTAATTGGAGCTGAGTTTTGGCTGCTCTTAGCTGTTCACTTAGATTTGTGCAGCTTGAAATGAGCGAGTCCATTAACAGTAAGAACATGTCAGCCAATTATAGCATATGTGGTGTATGCTTGCTGTATATGTACAATAAAACAGGTACAAACAAGCCATTTATGTGCCTACGTTGGGGGAAAGGAGATGATTTACTTTACAGCCAATTCCAGTTAGAATGTAAGTCCCCACTGGTCCGGGTAGCTGTTCTATCAAGGATACAAGCTTACATTTGTTAAGGTGCTCAAACGTCTTGCTACTACCAATTTGCCCACTCACCAGAAGTCCTCAATGTATGATATGTTTTATAAAGATGTGCATTTGTTTTCGGTCGAATGCACATTTATCACGAAAATCTAATTAACTAAATGGAAATCCGAATGAATGCACCAATGAAAATAAAGAAAACAAATAAATACTAAAAATGAAAATCATCAGTAACAAAGTGCAGTGCCATTAAATAATAAGGAAACATCTAGATACAAGATAAAATGTACTGAGCATTTGGGAAGAGCCTTTTCTGAGGAAGCACAGTTGGGTTATTGCTAGTAGAAGTGAGGTTGATGATATTACATACCTGTAAAGTACAGAGTTTCAAAATCAATGAATATATGAAATCTGTAGTGATGTTATTAGGGATATAACATATCACATAATCAGTGAAGTAACTATATAACTTATGATGACAAATATATTATGAATGAGGGCAATGATAATGTTATTAGGGATATATAGTTTATTTTCTAAACTTTCTGATTACTGTGCCTTTTAAGTCTTCTGACAATGGGCTAGATTACAAGTGACGCACTATTTAGCGCTTTCGCTCAAGCATAAATATCGCTAAAAGTAAGCTTTTTTGTGTACGTCGAGTAGCGTGCATATTACAAGTTGAAAGTAAAACATTTTCATGAGAGGGAAACCCAATGCATGCTATCCAAAGGACTTTAAATATCGCAACGGCGTTAACTTATTCTTCATATAGACTTCAATGAAGAGTGCACTAACCCGAAGAAGTTATTAACATTTCACATTCCAACATTCTTCACATACAGGAAAACGTTATTTATACTGTAAATATATTTATATATATATATATATATATATATATATATATATATATATATATATATATATATATATATATCTGTAAATACCTATACCTATATAGCTATTTCTATAGATATATAAGTATAGATTTCTATTTTACATAAATGTTATCAGATATGTATACAGTATATATATATATATATATATATATATATATATATATATATATTTAGTTATATATATGTAAAATAATAAATAAAAAAGTTCTATGTCAGAACAGAGGAATGTATGCGTAATGCTCTTTCGGGTTTCATGCTTTAAGTTTAACGTGGTGCTGGGTTAGCGCACATCAGTTCTAGAAATATTAACCCCCTTCACCAAATAAGACGTATATATACATCTTGCGGTACTTTGGCTATCAGGAAACTGGAGTTACTGAAGCTCCACGCATCTGCCGCATATGGAACTGGAGCGAGATCGGCGCTCCGGTTCCATATGAGGGCAGATGCGTGATCATTACAGACGGAGACACTGTGTGTGTCACCGTTTGTATCGATCCTCTGTTGGTGCCGGCGGGATGTAGGGGCGGGAGGCGGGTGGGGGGCCCAGCAGTGGAGGGGCAGGGAGTGGGAGGGACCTATGCTACAGATTTTTTTTTAAAGGGACAGGGTGGGATGGGGCAGCTACACTACAGAAAATGCTTTTTGGTGTGTGTGGTGCCCTAACTAATTATTGCGGGAGGGGTGTCAGGGTGCCAGGAATCAGACTGAGATGAGAAGTGCAAAAATAATCACACCTTTATTAATAGCAAAAAAATAATAAAAAGTTCACAAGTCAAATAACAAGCCAGGAGTCAAAACTAGAGCTGGTAGTCAGACAAGCCGAGTCAGGAGCCAAAGCGAATAGTCAGACGAGCCGGAATCAGGAACAAGGAAAACAGCAAAGTCAGGAACAAGCCAGGGATCAGGAACCAGGAAGGACGTCAGGCAGCCAGGTGATACACAGGAACTCTCACAAACAGGTCTGAGACAACGCAAAGGCAAAGCATACTGAACAGAGGCCCTTTAAATAATAAGTGATGACATCACAATTCTGAGACTGCATCCTGTCTCACATGGATGATGCACACCAGTCTGGCCATAAAAGGAAGTGCAGGAAATGAGCAGCATCCCCCACAATGCACCATAGTCAGGAAGAGAGGTGAGTAAAATGGCTGCCAGCAGCACATGGCAAACACAACAGGGAAAAAACCCTGACAGTACCCTCCCCCGCGGGAGGACAAAAGGCTTATTGGGGAAACGGGCATTAAAGGCACGGAGGAGGGCGGGAGCATGAACATCAGAGGAGGGAACCCAAGAACGTTCCTCCGGACCATAGCCCCTCCAGTGAACCAAATACTGTACACGGCCCCTGGACATACGAGAGTCAATAATGCTGCTGACCTCATACTCCTCATGGTTGTCAACAAAGATAGGACAGGGATGAGGCAACACAGTGGTAAACTGATTACAAACCAATGGTTTTTAAGAGGGAGACACGAAAAACATTGGAGATGCGCATAGCAGGAGGAAGGTCAAGAGCGTAGGCCACAGGATTAACCCTTCGGAGTATTCGAAAAGGACCAACATAACAGGGAGCCAATTTATTGGAAGACACATGAAGGTTCAAGTTGCAGGAACAAACTCTCTCACCAACCTGGTAGGAAGGTGCAGCCAGATGCCTGCGATCAGCCTGGAACTTTTGGCACTGCATAGAACGATGAAGGCAATCCTGAATCTGTACCCACGTGGAACGGAGTTGCCGGAGATGCTCCTCCAAAGCTGGAATACCCTGAGACATGAATGAATCGGGCAACAAGGATGGTTGAAAGCCATAATTCGCCATGAACGAGGATTACTTGGAGGAAGCATTAATAGCACTATTATGAGCAAACTCTGCCCAAGGTAACAGTTCAGACTAATTATTGTGGTGATCTGAGACATAGCAACGAACTGTTCCAGAGCTTGATTAGACCATTCCGCAGCCCCATTGGATTGAGGGTGATATGCCGAGGAGAAGGAAAGCTGGATCCCCATTTGAGCACAAAAGGAACGCCAAAATCTGGAGACAAACTGGCTACCCCGGTCCGACACTATCTCCTTGGGTAACCCATGTAAATGAAAGACCTCCCTGGCAAAAATTGAAGCAAGCTCCTGAGCGGTAGGCAGCTTCATCAAGGGAATGCAATGTGACATTTTAGAAAAACGGTCAACCACCATAAGGATAACAGTATTGCCATTGGAAACAGGGAGCTCGACAATAAAGTCCATGGGAAGATGTGTCCAAGGACGCTCACCATTAGCAATAGGTTGAAGAAGACCCACAGGAAGACGTCGAGGAGTCTTATTCTGTGCACAAACTGAGCAGGAGGCAACATACGCAGCAACATTCGAACAAAGACCTTGCCACCAAAATTGTCGAGTGACAGACCAAATCATTTGGTTCTTGTCTGGGTGACCTGTGGCTTTAGGATAGTGGTAAGTGTGCAAAAGTTTAGTTCGAAGATTCTCAGGAACAAAACACTTACCACTAGGTTTCTCAGGAGGTGCATTGGTTTGTGCTGCCAGGATTTTCTCTCCCAAGGGAGAAGTCAAATTAGTACGTATGGTAGCCAAAAAATGGTCAGGAGGTATAACAGGAGTAGGTACAGACTCCTCCTTGGACAGAGGCGAAAATTGTCGAGAGAGGGCATCAGCCCTAACATTCTTACTACCAGGCAGGTAGGAGACCACATAATTAAACCAAGACAAAAATAGCACCCATCTGGCCTGTCAGGGCGACAAACGTTTTGCTTCAGATAGATAAGTTAAATTCTTGTGGTCAGTAAGAATGAGCACTGGCACGCTAGTACCCTTGAGAAGATGCCTCCATTCCTTAAGTGTCAAAATTATGGCCAGTAATTCCCTGTCGCCAATGTCATAATTGCACTCTGCTGGAGACAATTTCTTAGAGAAGAAACCACATGGATGCAAGGAACCATCAGGCGTAGGACGTTGAGACAAGAGGGCACCTACTCCAGTCTCAGACGCATCAACCTCAAGAACGAAAGGCAGGACAGGGTTAGGATGAGCCAGAACTGGAGCGGCAGCAAAGTCTTAAGACTATCAAAGGCCTTAATGGCAGTAGGTGACCAATGGAGTGGATCATTCTCTTTACGGGTCATGTCTGTGATAGGTTTGACCAAGGAAGAAAAGTTTTTAATAAACTTTGTATAGTAATTGGTGAACCCCAAAAAACGTTGAATAGACCGAAGACCAACTGGGCGAGGCCACTGCAGAACTGCAGATAACTTGTCAGGATCCAAGGAGAACCCTGCAATGGAGATAACATAACCTAGGAGGGTTACTTTAGTCTGATGGAACTCACATTTCTCGAGTTTACAAAACAGGCCATTCTCACGTAGTCTCTGAAGCGTGTAACATCAGAACGATGAGCCTCAAGTGTGGGTGAGTGTATGAGGATGCTGTCTAAGTACACCACAACACACTGTTGCAACATATCTCGTAGGACATCATTAATAAATTCCTGAAAAACAGCAGGTTCATTACATAGGCCAAAGGGCATTACAAGATACTCATAATGTCCGCTCCTGGTGTTAAATGCTGTTTTCCATTCATGGCCCTCCTTAATCCTAACAAGATTGTATGCTCCTCTCAAATCAAGTTTAGTAAAGATCGTAGCTCCCTTGAGGCGGCCAAAGAGTTCCGTAATAAGCGGAATAGGGTAGGCATTCTTAATGGTAAGACGATTAAGACCCCTATAATCGATACATGGTCTTAACTTGCCACCCTTTCTCTTCACAAAGAAGCAGCCAGCCCCTGCAGGAGAGCAGGATTTGCGGATGATCCCCGGCGACAGAGCATCGGCAACATACTCCTACATAGCACAATTCTCTGCAACAGACAGAGGGTACACCTTACCCCGAGGAGGAATGGCTCCGGGTTGCAGGTCTATGGCACAATTGTAAGACCGGTGAGGAGGCAATGTACCGGCACACACCTTGTCAAACACGTCTAGGAACTCTTGGTACTCCTCTGGCAATAGAGATACCAAAGAAGTGCACAAGACTTTAACTGGTTTCCGAAGACAAGTGGAAATACATTGCGGGAACCACAACAAAATTTCGGACCTGCGCCAGTCGAGACTGGGATTGTGCTTTTGGAGCCAGGGATAACCCACAACAACCGGAAAATGAGTTTATCACCTGGAACTGGAGGGTTTCAAAATGGAGAGCCCCAACAGCCATGGACAACGGAGCAGTTTCGTGAGTAACGAGTGCGGGCTGAAGGGGCCTGCCATCAATGGCCTCAATAGCAAGCGGAATGGACCGAGGCAAAACAGGAGTGCTTTGATACTATAGCACTATCAATGAAATAACCCTTAGCACCGGAGTCAACAAGAGCCTGAGTGACTATGGAGGAGTCCACCCAGGAGAGGACAACCGTGACCAAAGGTTTCTCCTTTAGCGGTTCCGGGGACGAGGATAAACCACCCAAGGTCTGCCCCCGACAGGACCTTAGGTGTGAGCGTTTCCCGGCCGTGTAGGACAAGACTTCAAAAGGTGACCCTGTAACCCACAATAGAGGCAGAGCCCCTCCCTCCTCCTAAAGGCCCTCTCCGCTGCGGATAGACGCATGAATCCCAGCTGCATCGGCTCAGCAGTACCTGGTGACTCTGGACCAGGAGGCATGGGAGGAGAGGGAGGCATGGGTGGGAACGAAAACGTAGGAGACAACTGAACAGGAGGCTTCCGCAAGCGCTCCTTGAAAGAGGGCCTCTCTCTGAGTCTGATGTCAATTAGGATCAAAAAAGACACCAATGCCTCGAGATCCTCTGGTAAATCTCTGCCAGCAACTTCGTCTTTAATCGCATCAGAGAGCCCATGAAAGAAGGCGGCAACAAGGGCTTTATTGTTCCAACCTACCTCTGCGGCAAGCGTACGGAACTCAATAGCATACTGAGCAACAGATCTTGTACCTTGTTGAATGGACATGAGTCGTTTAGCAGCAGAGGAGGAGCGAGCCGGAACATCAAATACCCTTCGAAAGGAGGCCACAAATTCAGGGTAATTTGAAATCACAGGTTTTTTAGTCTCCCACAAGGGATTAGCCCAGGCAAGAGCTGTGTCAGAGAGTAACAAGATGAGAAATCCCACCTTAGCTCTGTCAGAGGGAAACGCCTGAGGTAACATCTCAAAGTAAATGCCCACCTGGTTCAAAAACCTTCTGCACTGAATAGGATCGCCTCCATATCACTGAGGTAGAGGTGCAGAACCGGACATGCTCCTGGTAGGCATAGGTGCAGCAGCAGAAACAGGAGCAGCCATAACTTGCAGGACACTTTGGTCCAAATGTGCAGTGCGAGTCAGCAGGGTTTGCAGGGCTAGTGCAAATTGATCCAAGCGGTGATCCTGTACATCCATCCTGGAAATGATGGCAGGTAAAGGTGGATTATTAGCACCATCAGGATTCATGGCCTTTGCATAATGTCAGGGTGCCAGGAATCAGACTGAGATGAGAAGTGCTAAAATAATCAAACCTTTATTAATAGCAAAAAATAATAAAAAGTCCACAAGTCAAATAACAAGCCAGGAGTAAAAACCAGAGCTGGTAGTCAGACGAGCCGAGTCAGGAGCGAATAGTCAGACGAGCCGGAATCAGGAACAAGGATAACAGCAGAGTCAGGAACAAGTCAGGGATCAGGAACCAGGAAGGACGTCCGGCAGCCAGGTGATACACAGGAACTCTCACAAACAGGTCTGAGACAATGCAAAGGCAAAGCATACTGAACAGAGGCCCTTTAAATAATAAGTGATGACATCACAATTCTGAGACTGCATCCTGTCTCACATGGATGATGCACACCAGTCTGGCCATAAAAGGAAGTGCAGGAAATGAGCAGCATCCCCACAATGCACCATAGTCAGGAAGAGAGGTGAGTAAAATGGCTGTCAGCAGCACATGGCAAACACAACAGGGGAAAAAACCCTGACAAGGGGGAGGGGGACACACACTACACTACAGAAAATAATACAATAAGTAACAAAAACGGTTTATAGGTACTGGAAGACATTTTATACGATAAAAATGTTGTTTTTTACAATAAAAATAACATTGTCCTGTAGGTGAAGAACATTGGAATGGCAAATATGTACAGTAAATAACAAATATATATGTACACACATATATACATGTGTGTGTGTGTATATATATGTATATATACACATACAGTACATACACACACACATTTTTGCAATATATACAATATAGCCCTTTGCAATGAAACACCTTGACATATACCATATACCTTTGAGTCCTTATAACTTGTTTTAATATTTATATGGCTAATTTTTATCAGATAGTTGTTATATGAGTGTAACTGTGATTTTTTATGTATTTATGTTGTGTTCAGTGCTTTTTTTATAACACACTACTCTTTACCAAAGGGTTTCAGTCGCACTAACCTGAAACGCATTAAATGTGATGCGCTCTCACAATCCTGTTTACTTTCAACTTGTAATACGAGTGCTATTTCTGTCATGCACAAAAACCTAATAACGGTTGCGTGCAACAGTTAATGCTCCACTTGTATTTGAGCCCAATGTGTGTTACATTTAATATTTCTTAACTCATTACGTGCTTCATTAATTAACATATTTTATGTTATGAATAGTCAGGGTTGTTTTGAACTACAAATGCAAATTATGATGGTTTTTATAAAGTAATCACATCCTGTTTCTTATGAGTTTAGAACCACAACATAGCTACAAACATATCTGTAAAAAGTCAATATAGACATCTACTATTTTAATTCACATTAACATTTTAGTTGACTGAATTAAAACATTTTTCAAACAAGATGAGAATAGAACTTAAATGCTATTATATGGTTTCAAATCTAGTACTTGCTAAAATGTTCTTTATTACAATTATTGTGATGTTGTAACATTTTATGTTTCAACTCTAATACAATTCAAAGCCACATTAATAATTTATACGGACTTTTATGTCCCTTTAACTACCATTCTACTGTTAGAAATACATCAAACTTCAATTTCACTGTTTTATTTCTTATAACATATATAGGCCTAGATTCCAAGTGGAGCACTATTGATAGTGCAGGGTACAATATCAATGTTGCTGAAACTGCACTAGGATTAAAGCGCAAATTGGTATAACAAGTCCATCATGAAGAAAAATGACCAGAGAATGTTAAGCGCAGCCCTATACTATCATTAAAAAAATGAGTGGGGGCAGAGCTTATAGCTGTTGCGGCACGACGTGTATGTGAAGAGCTCCTGGACCTATTCAGCTTATTTGGAATTATTTTCTAGCTTTTACTTATTCTTTTTTGGAAATCTCAAGCTAAACTCTCTTAAGCTACTCAAGTGGAGTCTGGGAATACCTAACATATTACAAACCTACATATGTTCCTCAGCTAACCTCACTGCGACTAGCCACTAGGTTGTGAGGACTTTGTTGTCTGACTGTCAGTGTGGTTGAGGTTACTGCATGTATACCACCCCCAGGTCCCTGGGTTACCAAACCAGTTTAAATATAACTGGACAGTTCTTTGTTCTAAGTTGTATCTCTCAAGTTATCATAGAGCTATCAATATATGAATTTGAGAGAAAAACCTGTATACATCTGGAAGAGCACTTCGCAAAACTGCACTTACTAATCGAGAGGTACTTTGATGTGAAATCAACTACTCTTATTAGTGGCAATTATAGCTTAATCACGGCAAGCAGACTCCCTTGAAGAATATGATGTGCACCTAGTGGAGGGACTGGAAGATCATGCCATAACTGTGTCCTGTCTTCAGCCGGGAGTTACACATGCCGATGGCTAACTTTTACCTACGATGCAGAATATGTACTGCGAGGCTATTGATGGAGGGCTTGTGGATGCAGCTGCTAGTGGGAACTTTTAACACGTAGAGGAGATAGAACCTCTAGGACACCACAAGTGTTACATTGAAAGGGAGATCCCACACGGCCACAACAAACAAGTTTTGCCTGAAGCTCATGTCGCTACTACAGGGATTTTAACATACGCTCCTGGAGATGCAACTCTACAGCAGCAGGACCCACATGGTCAGAGTCCTGCTCTTACTTACCCTCCGCGACAATGGAGAGAGCTAGATCATGGCTCACACTTGGCAGCAGTGAGACCCAGAGGTGAGGACATGCTGAGCACATTTGTTAATAGCCGGGAAAAAACTCTACCATATTCGCCGTCAAAGCATGCAACTCTTGGAACAGCGGCTCCAACTGAGATCTCAGGTCGTAACCACGCACCCAAAGTCTTCTAGATGCCGGTAAATCTCTCACAGACAGACCCCGGAGCATAATTGGGAACTTGCTAACAGCACACAATTTTCCTTTACCCGGGTCACTGGACATAAGGCTCCTCATGATGAGCAGCCAGGAGTAGTTGAGCTTGTTGCTGAGTAGAATGGGGATAGGTTTAGGCACTCATTTCCGCTAATTTGGGGAGCAAAACCCTCTCTATATATTTGTTCTTATTATTGTTACATACAGTTTGTCACTTTATAACTCTTTATGGCCAACAGGATTATTTATGATGGTTATATAACCTGACATAAGTGGACACTCAAATCCTTGCACTAACCTGAAACGCATAAAATGTGATGCGCTCTCACAATCCTGTTTACTTTCAACTTGTAATACGAGTGCTATTTCTGTCATGCACAAAAACCTAATAACGGTTGCGTGCAACAGTTAATGCTCCACTTGTATTTGAGCCCAATGTGTGTTACATTTAATATTTCTTAAGTCATTACGTGCTTCATTAATTAACATATTTTATGTTATGAATAGTCAGGGTTGTTTTGAACTACAAATGCAAATTATGATGGTTTTTATAAAGTAATCACATCCTGTTTCTTATGAGTTTAGAACCACAACATAGCTACAAACATAACTGTAAAAAGTCAATATAGACATCTACTATTTTAATTCACATTAACATTTTAGTTGACTGAATTAAAACATTTTTCAAACAAGATGAGAATAGAACTTAAATGATATTATATGGTTTCAAATCTAGTACTTGCTAAAATGCTCTTTATTACAGTTATTGTGATGTTGTAACATTTTATGTTTCAACTCTAACACAATTTAAAGCCACATTAATAATTTATATGGACTTTTATGTCCCTTTAACTACCATTCTACTGTTAGAAATACATCAAACTTCAATTTCACTGTTTTATTTTTTATAACATATATAGGCCTAGATTCCAAGTGGAGCACTATTGATAGTGCAGGGTACAATATCAATGTTGCTGAAACTGCACTAGGATTAAAGCGCAAATTGGTATAACAAGTCCATCATGAAGAAAAATGACCAGAGAATGTTAAGCGCAGCCCTATACTATCATTAAAAAAATGAGTGGGGGCAGAGCTTATAGCTGTTGCGGCACAACATGTATGTGAAGAGCGCCTGGACCTATTCAGCTTATTTGGAATTATTTTCTAGCTTTTACTTATTCTTTTTTGGAAATCTCAAGCTAAACTCTCTTAAGCTACTCAAGTGGAGTCTGGGAATACCTAACATATTACAAACCTACATATGTTCCTCAGCTAACCTCACTGCGACTAGCCACTAGGTTGTGAGGACTTTGTTGTCTGACTGTCAGTGTGGTTGAGGTTACTGCATGTATACCACCCCCAGGTCCCTGGGTTACCAAACCAGTTTAAATGTAACTGGACAGTTCTATGTTCTAAGTTGTATCTCTCAAGTTATCATAGAGCTATCAATATATGAATTTGAGAGAAAAACCTGTATACATCTGGAAGAGCACTTCGCAAAACTGCACTTACTAATCGAGAGGTACTTTGATGTGAAATCAACTACTCTTATTAGTGGCAATGATAGCTTAACCACGGCACGGCAAGCAGACTCCCTTGAAGAATATGATGTGCACCTAGTGGAGGGACTGGAAGATCATGCCATAACTGTGTCCTGTCTTCAGCCGGGAGTTACACATGCCGATGGCTAACTTTTACCTACGATGCAGAATATGTACTGCGAGGCTATTGATGGAGGGCTTGTGGATGCAGCTGCTAGTGGGAACTTTTAACACGTAGAGGAGATAGAACCTCTAGGACACCACAAGTGTTACATTGAAAGGGAGATCCCACACGGCCACAACAAACAAGTTTTGCCTGAAGCTCATGTCGCTACTACAGGGATTTTAACATACGCTCCTGGAGATGCAACTCTACAGCAGCAGGACCCACATGGTCAGAGTCCTGCTCTTACTTACCCTCTGCGACAATGGAGAGAGCTAGATCATGGCTCACACTTGGCAGCAGTGAGACCCAGAGGCGATGACATGCTGAGCACATTTGTTAATAGCCAGGAAAAAACTCTACCATATTCGCCGTCAAAGCACGCAACTCTTGGAACAGCGGCTCCAACTGAGATCTCAGGTCGTAACCACGCGCCCAAAGTCTTCTAGATGCCGGTAAATCTCTCACAGACAGACCCCGGAGCATAATTGGGGACTTGCTAACAGCACACAATTTTCCTTTACCCGGGTCACTGGACATAAGGCTCCTCATGATGAGCAGCCAGGAGCAGTTGAGCTTGTTGCTGAGTAGAATGGGGATAGGTTTAGGCACTCATTTCCGCTAATTTGGGGAGCAAAACCCTCTCTATATATTTTTTCTTATTATTGTTACATACAGTTTGTCACTTTATAACTCTTTGTGGCCAACAGGATTATTTATGATGGTTATATAACCTGACATAAGTGGACACTCAAATCCTTGCAGGACTTTGCTGATCATATATTATGGTTAAAATTGTAAAGGAAGTTTGGATATTGGACCAACGATGTGTATGCCTCCCATGGTTAAACCTTATGCCTACTCACCTACCTTGAGTTTATTTGTATTTTAGGTATCTCATTGTATTATTGTAGTCTGTTATACTCACAAGGAGTGACTTCTTAAGATGAGTTATTGTACCATAAGGGGAGATTTTATGTAATTGCATATTGGTATGGGTCTCTCCATATCTACACATTAGTGTTCTCATTTATCTACAACATGCTACAACAAAACTTTCCTAACATATGGAATCTATATACACCAGACCGCTTCACATGTTAAGACCTACTTTGTTTATCTGTGTCATAACAGCTTAGTAATCTGTTCACCCATTAACATCAGTAGTGATCAATTTTCCAGATCTCTATACACTGATCTGCTCCCTTCCCAATCTCTCTAAAAATATGGTTCGCCATCCAGAGAGATTACTTGAAACAGAACATCTGACTAACATATATATTACACACCGATGTGTTCTGAGAAGATTGCACATACTTAGGAGATACAGCTCATTATTCAATTAATCCCTTAAGAATATACTGTAGATAGCAGGCATTTTATATTTGGTTGTTGTCTTAGATAATTAATATTTGTCATTCAGATATATAATTATAGCATGTTATTATCTTTTTCCATCAGGCAAACATAATAGCCTATTAAGGAGGGTAATGCCTCATACATGACTACTAAACACAA
The DNA here is from genome assembly GCF_027579735.1 of Bombina bombina. Lineage (NCBI taxonomy): Eukaryota > Metazoa > Chordata > Amphibia > Anura > Bombinatoridae > Bombina > Bombina bombina. The sequence continues at coordinate 560,711,910 of NC_069504.1, forward strand.
TTAAGGCCAGACAGTTATAGTGGCCGAATTATCAAGTTCCGAATGGAGCTTGATGCCCCTGCTTCCATGCGAGCCTTCAGGCTTGCTGGAAACAGTAGTTTTGAAGCAGTGGTCTAAAGACTGCTGCTCCATAACATGTCCGCTGCCTCTGAGGCTGCGGTCTTCAATTCACAAGAACTGCTTGTGTAATGATAAATGCCAACAGCGTATGCTGTCTGCATTTATCGATGTGCAGCGGACATGATACGCTACATTGTATCATGTCCGCTCGCAGATTAATAAATAAATTAATAAATAGGCCCCATAGACCCTGTACCAACAGTTTGAAAGAAACATTTTTTTTAACTCTATAGTTGAGTATTTAATAGAGCCGGACCTAGTCAAAAAGGTACAAGTAGGCTTTCTTTTAATCTGTGGGTATACACCAGTGTGCGGTAAGGTCAGAGACTGGTGAGGCACTGGCGATGATATGCCTGAGAAACTCATATATGAACCTAATATAGGTAGCTTAAATTTGCTATTGCACACACATACACAAACATACACACAGGGACACTCACACACAAACATACACGCAGGGATGCACAAACACACACACACAGGGACACACACAGTACACACACTAGCTAGTCAAAAGTCTTCAGTTGCAGATACACCACACACACTGGGTGTGGTTAAAAAGTATCAGCTTGTTTATTTTCTAAATACTGCAAATTACAACAGCATGAAACAAAACAAATAAAACATCAGACTTCTTGTGTAAAGTATGTACATTAAATAGTTTTTTGCAGAGTTTTCAGATAATAATTTATTCAAATCCTTTTAACTGCTTAAGTGTAGATGACGACACAAGGTCATCATCCTCACAATGCCTTAAATGCAGATGAAGATCACGTGTTCTCATCCGGGGGGAAACTTTTATATATTTGTTTTTATTATTGTTACATACAGTTTGTCACTTTTTTTTTTTTTTTTTATTTATTTATTTACTTTTTAAGGCCATCAAACAATAAATGAAGCATATCAGAGAAAAAGAAAAGAAAAATAACGTTGCGCAGGACGCAAAAAATTAGATCTATGCTAAATAAATCACAAACAATACTGGGTTCATAGCCAAGACGGTCTGCCACTAGGCAAAGTCCTTATGGACATGCTGATGATATATTTGGAATTTATATTAAAATATTCTAACTCTACATTCTATTACCATTGCTACCAAGCAGGGAGTAATAATAAAAAAAAGTGTATTGGGGAGTAAACCTATCTCCCTAAATACCTTCAGAAATTCATTGCAAAGTCCCTGGCATAGCATATTTTTCTCTTTTTCTTCCCATACTTTCCTTTTAATATTTCACTTAACTAATCGAGTAATGGCTTTTAAAAAAAGGAACTGTCGTAGATCAAGCACTAGAAGTACATTAGTTAGCTAGTTATCTTTATCACTAGCTTCCATCTTATTAATACTTGTACACATTATCTCTTCGAGATTAAATTACCAACCCTTTATATCCAAGGGCATTATGGAAATTAGCTCTCTCCAGAACAAAGTGAGAACGAGGAAAAAAAAAAAAAGGGGGGAGGGGAGGGGGGAGAGAAAGGGGAGAAAGGGAGAGGGAAAGACCAGGGAAAAGGGAAACCACTCCCTCACTACCCAATGTCTCTAGGTAGCCAGGACCTAGGAAACTGGCCCTTTTCTACCTGCTGTTTAAACCATTCAGAGCTCTTGAAGGAAGAGACTGTTTGGAGTTGTGCCTCTAAGGGAAAGGACATCATCATTAGTTTCCACTTGGCAAAAAAGCGATGTATTTGTCTGTTATTATAAATCCTAATATTATACTGTTCCAGTATTATCTGGTACTGGGTACTTTTCAGAAATTCTGAAATTTTGGGGCCTTCCTTACCTTTCCAGTTCGTTAGTATCACATTCCTACCTACAATGTGAAAAAATATCTCAATTTGCGCGAGTTTAATCTGGGTTCCCAGTACCTTACCACACCGAAAATTGACTTTATGAAAACAGACATTAAGGTGAGCGTTAATAGCAAATTGAGAAAATAAAATATGTGATAATATATAAAAAAGGATATGATACCTAATATATAAGGTGAGCACTAAATGAGATAGTATAAAATGTAATAATTTATGATAACTGTTATACTATATAAAGGACTAAAAGAGACCTAAAGCTCTGTTTAAAAATATAAACACTTTAATATGCAGGTGAGTAAATTAATATAAACATTAAAAACACTAAACCTTGCAAGGTATTAGCTAACAACTAAAATGGCATTGAGTGAGATGCAATATGTCAAGAATAATATTTTAAGAACAATATGTGCAAACAATTAAAATAACAACAATATCTAAAAAATCTAAGATTAGAAGTGCATTTCTTGATAGGAGTGCAATGCAAGTCGAAAATAATGTCTCTTAGAACGGTGGTTAAATAACCATAAACAGTACCTTAATAGACCTGGAGCCCAAATAATCCTTTTGCGAGGATGAGCAGTTATATCTTTCAACAACTGCTAATGAAAGAACAAGGCTAAAAAAGTGTTGATTTAGATGATTTTGCAGGTATATCTTTCAACAATCGCTAATAAAAGAACAAGGCTAAAAAATGTTGATTTTGCAGGTTAGGTGGAGAACGTAGATCATGTAATTCACTCCAGAGTGTGTCGTAGGAGGAAAGAGTGACAGCTGAGTCAGTTCACAATCCAAATCTTGGGATTGGTGGGTTACTATAAGCAATAGCGTCAACAGACAGCGTCTGCAATTGAGTGCTGCAATTCCAACAGACAGTGCTATCAGCTAACTTTTTATTGAGCTAACAGTCTAAAGTGCTTACTTTTAATACATATTAAATAACATAATTTATGTAAGAACTTACCTGATAAATTCATTTCTTTCATAGTGGCAAGAGTCCATGAGCTAGTGATGTATGGGATATACATTCCTACCAGGAGGGGGCAACGTTTCCCAAACCTCAAAATAAATACACCTATAAATACACCTTAAATACACCTCTCACCTCACTCATACCTTAGTTTAACGTATAGCCAAGAAGTGAGGTGTATAAAAAGTGAGTTAAAAGCATACAAAAAGAGAAACTGGAAAATAATAATGTGCTTTATACAAAAAAAATCATAACCACAAAAAATAGGGTGGGTCTCATGAACTCTTCCCACTATGAAAGAAATTAATTTATCAGGTAAGTACTTACATAAATTATGTTTTCTTTCATGTAAATGGCAAGACTCCATGAGCTAGTGACGTATGGGATATAATACCCAAGATGTGGAAGTCCACGAGTCTATTTATTTGAGAAATGAAATCCCAAAAAATAATTAAGTTTTCTTAAAAATTTTAAACAAACTCAAATCAAAGGCACTAGAATCAAGCTGAGACAACTGCCTGCAGAACCTTTCTACCAAAGGCTGCTTCCGAAGAAGCAAACACATAAAAATAGTAAGTAGACTTCCGGTGGGCGGCTCAACAAGATGGATGCAAGCTTTCACAGCTCTGAGGAATAACACTTATAACTCTGATATTGCTGCCATCTATCCACGCCATATGCGTCTCCCTTGACAGGCAAGCTGTCCGGGAATATCTGGCAGACAGAAGGAACAACAACTCTTCTACCCCGGATTGTCATTTTAAGGAATAAAGCCGTCGGGCTTTGTGGCGGGAACACTACCACCACATTGTATATACATATACCCAAGTCCCTGTTCGCTAACAAAGTTCCTGTTTATTAATGATGTCTAACTTAGTCACCAAAGAAGGCTCTGCTGCAACTCTCATCTTAGCGGGATTACAAACAGTGTTTTTGCCTAAACTGGAGAGACTCCTGCAATCCTGCGCTGACTTGTGCGCAATGTTGTCAAATGGGATACAGCCTGGGCATCAGGAGAGGCCAGCCATTGAGCCTATTGCACACACGCTCACATCCTTGTCCCTTACTGACAGCTACAAGACTCCACAACTAGTGGTAAGCGTAATGACCTCCCTTGCTACATATCTAGTGGGATCCGATACAGAAACAAGACCCAGACTAGAAGAAAGCCTGCCGACACCTTCATGGACCCGCCAACTGTGAATCTCCGCTTTAGAACTTGATGTCCAAACGATCTGGTCGGGCGGTGCTGTGGAGCCGACAGTTCTTTTAAGCCATCCGGCTCGCCTGCCTACCGCCCCAGCTTTAACCTACAATATCGTCTACTCAGCTGTCATTCCAGCTGAGTCCTCTGATGCTCCATGTGCTACTGCCGCTGTGTCGGAAGACCGACATGATAGCTATAACTATGGATCAAGGGCCAGGCTCGCTGCAGCTCTGACTGCAAATTTGGGAGACAACATACCCGGCATCATGGATGTGAGGGCTGTGGAGCAGCGGAGGCAGTGTAAGAATCGAGTGGTTATGGGTGTTGGCTAACTTTAACTCCTTACTATTTTTGCACCGGAGATCAACGGGAAAAAACAGCATAAGATTAAGACATCCCGTCTGATATATTGTAGAAAATGCCACTAGCCATTGTGTAAATAATTCAAATGCTGTGAATGTTAATGTGTTCTGTGTGCATTTTTCTTTCTGTTCATGCCATATGTTGTACTACCCCAGGTATACTAGGCTGCTAGAGACTGCTGGGCATTTTACTCTCTTGGGCATATTCACTATATGTTTATCAGTGCCGAACATTAATTTTTTATTTTTTTTTGTGGCCAGCAAAGGTCTAACTAAAAAAAAAAAACTAGGTACTCATGACTTTCGCATACCCTGCGTACTAATTCTCCAATAACACCTGCTCCATCTATTTTGCATAACTTAATGAAGCTGATTGAAGAATTCCGGAGATATGCTGTTAGACAGCAGTTGTCATACTCTATTTTACCCCATAGAAAGGCAGATTGGGTTATGCTGGGTGTTGCTGTTGTAAATATGGTTTGTTATAGTTTTATTATATTATTTGTGCTCCCTAATTGACAAAATGCGAAACACCGTACTAATTATAGGCTGAATTGGTCAATCCAAATGTACCCTGGTAGATTAGAGATTCATCCACACCTATGTGTAATTCAGTAACAAATGGTTATTTATTCTCAACAACATACATTGCCCTATTGATCTCTTATTATGGTTATCTTATATATGCCCTGATTACCCCCAGTGATGTGAGCTACGGCACGTATGGCAAACCACCTGTGGTACAATCTATACAAGACAACTCACCCTCATTGTAACTTAGTCCTGCTCATATTTTTTTTTTTTTTTTTAAATTTTGTTTTTTATTGAGATTCATTATAAGGCATACAAAGTTGAAATGTCAGAACAAAATAAAAATACAAGTAGTTTCCAGATACTCAATCAATAAACAAACTTAAACAATAAAACAAAGTTACAAGAAATTTATAATATCAAAATGTATGGATAATGCCTTTCCAACTGTACACGTTCCAAATCAACAATGAGGCCACTCTTGGACCTCACCATATTATGGGGCGTATAGTAAGCTAAAGAAGGCTATTAAGAACTGTAGGAGACCACTCTTGGGTCTCAATCTAAGAATCTTATTTTTTCTTTATTAAACATATGAAATATGAAATGTGTCCCCATAAAATGTGTTGATTGAAAGGGTAATTTCCCCTAAAGGCAAATAGAGGCCTCTCTTGGACCCCTGAGGAGAGAGCTTATTATATGATAGGGGAATTTCGGGGGAAATGTAAAATAAAACAAATATAAAATAAAGAAACAGTGGGCCACTCTTGGACCCAGGATATAGTATATAATGATAGGTAGCTGACATTTTGTATTTGGCACTTAGGAGACTGCTGATGAAGAGCATATAAAATAGTAATGTTTGCTGGAGGGTGTTAATTCTAACCTAATCTCTAGCAAGAGAGGTCTAGGCAGTAACATAAGCAAATAGTCTATAGTGAGGCATACCTACTATTGTGTATTTTCAAATATAGTGTCCCTCTAAAAATGAATGCATAGACTTCTTTAATTAGGCAATGGCTTGACATAAGGGTAATCTTCTTTATCGTTAAATTCTACCTCATAATTTTTACCCAATCACTGATCCCAGGGATTATGCCAATATCAACCGACTCTGGTGTAGTTTACATTATCTTTTCATAGAGGAGGATTACAAAAATATATAATATGGGAAAAGGAAGATACAAATCAGTAAGATAACAGCATGGTGCTCACCGACTTATTTAGTTAGATGAACTGTGCACTGTTAACTGGGAGTAGTAAATAACCTAAGAATTTTTCATAAAAATAGTATTTATAGTGGCATAAGCTAAAGGGAAGTTTACAAAGGACTACCTTTAATAGTAAGGCAATATTAGTTATTGTGAAACGTGATGCCCTGAATGTCGAGGGACTTTTAACTGTCCCCATCAGTTCACAGGTAAATAGATAGAAGCAAAATAAGCATGTATAACAGGTACAAATAGAATATATTCCCTTAGAAACCAACAATCATAGTATAATATACCACATTTCTGCTCTAATGCATTGTATGGTAATGATCATTCAGGTTGTAGACCTCTTAGGAGGAACATTAAATAGCAAGCCCTTATTTAGAATTCCAAATAACTGTATGGCTAAAGCTTATCTGAACACAGACCCTCTATTGCAATACTCCCAATATATTATAGTCAGATATGTTCACTGGGAGTCTCTCCAGTATGTAAATTGTCTGTAGGGTCCAGGATATATACAATAAAACTGTAAGTAGGGCAAAAATAAAGCAGTGAAATTGATGTGCTTTTCCCACTGAACAAGCAGGCTGACAAGGACAACAAAAAGTACATAATAGGTGTCAGCCATCTTAGACGTTAGATCTCAAGATCAATAGTGAACTTAATCCATCAGACCACAAGGTCCTCATTGAAAGTTCCTTCAGGTAGGGAAGCATCGTAGTAACTCTTCATGGGCAATTTTAAGAGTTTATAGGGACACAGAAAAGGTACTATCTTACCCAACACCAGCTTTCGGAGCTTCAATAGGGACCTCTAGCTGCTCGCTTTTGTGGCGCAGTCCTGACTTGAAGGGTAGTAGTAAGGATAGAGTTAGGAGTATTGGCTCGAAGCAAGTCGCTGACCCTAGTGAGGAGGATATCTCGGACCCAGGGAATCTTTTTACTGCAGCCTGAGGTCCTCGGTAAGGCACCACCCCCACCCCACGGGAGCCGATCCAACCACAAAGCTCAGGTATGGACATTGATGTATTCACCATGCTGCTGGGGCCTGCCTGGGGAGCAATATTAACATCCAGAATTCCCTTGCTGCTTGCCAAGCTCGCGGTCACTGTGTTCCGTGGACCCTCCGCTGTGGACGTAGCACTGTGTAGGTAAACCGCGGCCGCCTCTGCAGAGACAACCGCATCAACATTATTAGGACCCGGTGTCTACTTCAGATTACTATCGGGACTAGGGTAACGAACAGTTGATTTTTGCCATAGTTGACTTTTGCCGGAAAAACAATGCTGTACTAGCTGCATCAGCTGTGAGAAATGTTCCTCCAGCAAGGTGCAAATATCTTCCTCCAATAGTTCAGACTACATTATGCCGACACGTGAACTAGTATCTCTATACTTCGGAGCACAATGCAGCTTAAAGTATTATACTTTGTAGTATGTCAGTCGCTTAAATGAGATAGAAATTTTTTACAGCATAAAAGCTGTTCTACCCGGATTACCGGGGGGGTTTAGGTAAGGTCCGGTCTATTACTAGGCCGCCACTGCTGACCGTACCGTTCCAGTTCTTTAGGGCTGAGGCAATAATAACTTTTATTATCAAACAGATCAGCATGAGGAGTAGAATCCAAATGAGTTAAGTGTGATTAGGGATGGCTCATCCAGTGACCGATAATCAGCAGATTTATCGAGTCCTCCACTCAGCTTCTAAAAGAAGCGACCGTCATGGCCGCCGCCCGGAAACGTCCCCCCCCCTGCTCATATTTTTTTTAGTAGAAGCGTATTTAGGCTGACAATACGAATATCGCCAATATTATTCCCCTCAGACATATCCAGGATATTAAAACATCTCTGAAAAAACCCATTCAACTATCAAGTTATACAAGTCATTTCATTCTACACAGACGGAGACCCTCACATGTCATATCACACAGCTATATCTTCTAATTTCAATGCTGACCCACTGTTCACTGTAAAATAGTATACAGGGTAACTAAGCTTTTAGTATGATTATCCCACATAGGTCCTGGTTATCCCCAGTAGTGTGATCTTTTGCGCGTATTGTAAATTATTTCCAGTACATTCTACACGCGATAGTCGCAATACACCTCCATTGTAAGTTAGCCTTCCCCATTTCTTCTAGCAAAATCATATTTAGGTTGACTATGTGTATATCACCAATATCTCTTCCCTCAGACATATACAAATAACTAACCCATTCCTGGAAAAACCCATTCAAACAGTAAGCTATATAAACAATTTATCTCACTCTAAGCGGGTTGGGGCCCTCACATGTCATTTCGCACAGTCATATCCTTTTATCTCAGTGCTGGCCCACTGTTTATGGAGGGTAAACTATTAGACAGGACAACTTATTAATAGAATCAGGCACACTTCTCTAAGGAAACTATTATTAATGGAGCTTTGGCAGACCCTTTATCACTTTAAACGCATAAGCTTGTTTGTTTCACATTGCTGGGCGGTATATATGTTACCAGCTCGTTTACATACCTACAAAAGGGAAGGCGTACCTATCAAATTTGAAAGTCAATTGGGATTGTGTTTGGAATATGTATTTAGTTTGGGTAAGTTGTTTTGTTTATTGTTTGTTTGTTTGTTTGTTTGTTAGTTTGTCTGTTTAATGGAAAAAAATTAAGGAACTCAGGTGACCTTATTGTGGGTTGCCCCAATATTTTACTTCTCCTTATATGTTAAAAGCACTACCTCCACTCATAAAAGTGCGTCCCATAACTATGCTAACTTTGAATTAAGTAGAACTGTATATATCTCCCATGTTTTAATAATATGCACATTTAATGGATCCGCAGCTCTACAAATTGTAATAACTCACCCTGTAATGTTATCTCCTTGCATGTGCATTTGACCTACCTGCTGCTCTATGCTCTCCATTGATTTATGTATTGTGACTATATTTGCTTTTGTATTGCACCTGTGTTCCTTGAATAAAAAAGAATTAAAAAAAAAAAAAAAAATAGTAAGTAAAAGTATGCAAAGAAGACCAAGTTGCTGCTTTGCAAATTTGATCAACTGAAGCTTCATTCTTGAGAGCCCAAGAAGTGGCAACTGATCTAGTAGAATCAGCTGTAAATCTCCAAATAAGCTTTGTGAATCAAAAATCTCAACCAAGAAGCCAGAGAAATAGCAGAGGCTTTCTGAAATCTTTAGTAGCCTCAACATAATATTTTAAAGCTCCTACCACATCCAAAGAATGTAAAGACCTTTCAAGAGTATTCTTAGGATTAGGACACAAAGAAGGAACAACAATTTCCTTATTGATGTTGTTAGAATTCACAACTTTTAGGCAAAAATATAAATGAAGTCAGAAAAACAGCTTTATCTTTATGGAAAATCAGATAAGGATACTCACAAGAGAGAGCAGACAATTCAGAAACTCTTCTAGCAGAAAAGATAGCCAAAAGAAATAACACTTTCCAAGAAAGTAATTCAATGTGCAGAGAATGCATAGGCTAAAAAATAGGAGCCTGTAAAATCTTCAAAACCAAAATTAAAACTCCAAGGAGGAAAAATAGATTTAATAACAGGTTTAATATGAATCAAAACCTGAACAAAACAGTGAATATCAGGAAGTTTAGCAATCTATCTATGAAATAAGACAGAGCAGAAATTTGTCCTTTCAAAGTATTTGCAGACAAAACCTTTATCCAAACCATCCTGAAGAAACTGTAAAATCCTAGGAATTCTAAAAGAATGCCAAGAATAATCATGAGTTGAACACCATGAAATATAAGTTTTCCAAACCCGATAATAATACTCCTTGAAACAGACTTACAAGCCTGTATTATAGTGCTAATAACTGAGTCAAATAACTCTATGACTAAGCACTAAGCGTTCAATTTCCATGCCTTCAAATTTAGAGATTTGAGATCCTGATGAAAAAACGGCCCCTGAAACAGAAGGTCTGGCCTTAAAGGAAGTAACCAAGACTCGCAACTGGACATCCTGACAAGGTCCACATACCAAAACCTGAGAGGCCAAGCTGGTGCTATCAGAAACACATAAGATCGTTCCATTATGATCTTGGAGATCACACTTGGAAAAAGAATCAGAGGTGACAAAATATAAGCAGGTTGGTAAAAACCAAAGAATTGCTAGAGCATCTACCATCTCTGCCTGAGGATCCTTGGACCTGGAAAGATATCTAGAAAACTTCTTGTTTAGACGAGAGACCATCAGATCTATTTCTGGAAGACCCCACATCTGTACAAGATGAAAAAAATACATCTGGATGGAGAGACCACTCCCCCGGATATAAAGTCTGATGGCTGAGATGATCCCCTTCCCAATTGTCTACACCTGGGATATGAATCGAAGAAATTAGACAAGAGTTGAATTCCATACAAGAAAGTATCCGAGATACTTCCTCCATAACTGAAGGAATGCGAGTCCCTCCTTGATAATTGACATATGCCACTGTTGTGATGTTGTCTGTTTGAAAACAAATGTAAAAGTACTCTCTTCAATAGAAGTCACGCCTGAAGAGCCCTGAAAATAGCATGGAGTTCTAAATTATTGATTGGTAACCTCGCCTCCTGAGGTTTCCAAACCCCTAGTGCTATCAGAGACTCTTAGACAGCTCCCCCACCTGAAAAACTTGCATCTGCTGAAAATACAGTCCAGGTAGGATGAACACCCTTGGTGCAACATGCAAAGCTATAGAGACCTCAAACCAAAATGAGCAAAGACGATCGCACCTGATGCTGCAGTCATGAGACCTAAAACTTCCATGCACATAAGCACTGAAGAAAATAATAGAGACTGAAGGTTTAGACAAACTAAAATTAACTTCATTCATCTCTAGTCTGTCAGTGAAAGAATCATAGACACTAAATCTTATCTGGAAACCTAAAAAGGTGACTCTTGTCTCAGGAATCAAGAAACGCTATTGTAAATGCATCCTCCAACCATGTCTTGAAGAAACCACACTAGTTGTTTCAAGTAAGATTCTGATAAATAAAAAGATTAGAGTTAGTATCAAGATATTGTCCAAATAAGGAAACACTGCAATACCCTGCTCTTTGATTAGAGATAGAAGGGCACCGAGAATCTTTGAAAAGAATCCCTAAGCTGTCGCTAGCCCAAAAGGATGAGCGACAAATTGGTAGTGCTTATCTAGAAAAGAGAATCTCAGAAAACAATAGTGGTCTGAATGAATTGGAATGTGAAAATAAGCATCCTGTAAGTCTATTGTGGAGATGAAGTTACCTTGCTGAATAAATAGGCAGAATAGTCCCTATAGTCACTAGAGTCAAGTTGGGACTCTTACAAAATGATTTACAAATTTCAGATCCAGAATTGGTCTGAATGAATCTTCTTTCTTTGGGACAATGAATAGATTTGAATAGAAACCTAAACTCCATTCCTGCAGAGGAACTGGAACCATCACTCCTGAAAACTCTTGATCTGAAACACATTTCTAAAAAACCTGAGCTTCCACAGGGTTTGTTGTAATATGGGAAAGAATCTTCCCATGGGACGTTTTATTCTGAAACCTATTCCATAACCCTGAGAAAACAATATCCTGAATCCACTGATTTTGAACAGAAACTGTCCAAATTAGTTGAAATAAATTCAATCTGCCCCCACCAGTTAAACTGGCTTAAGGGCAGCACCTTCATGCAGTCTTAGGGGCTGAAATTAGTTTTATTTATAAGGCTTGGATTTATTCAAATTCGGAGTAAATCTCAAATTAGAGCCAGAGGCCCTAGGGTAATGAAAAAACAAGTGGGAGCTTAAAAATTACCCTTAGATTTCTTATCTTGGGGCAGAAAAAACTCCCTTTCCCCCAGTAATAGAGGAGATAATAAAATTCAATAGAAAACCTAAAAAATTACTTATCCTAAAATAATAAGATAGTAATCTAAATTTAGACACCATGGGACATATTTATCAAGCTCCGTACAGAGCTTGACGCCCCGTGTTTCCGGCGAGCTCCATAACCTGTTCGCCTGCTCTGAGACATCGCCAGAAATCAACATATGATAGCATCTGGAATAAGAAAAACTTCAAGAGTAACCTCATAAGCTTTTAAAAAAAAACATAATTCAAACATTTGCTATTCTTGTTATCAAGAGGACTAGATTCCTCAATACCCAAAGAAAACAATACTTCCTTAATAAAGATCTAATACATTCAATAGAAAGGTTGATTTATCAATATCAGTCTCTGAAGTAGGATCCTCTGAGTCAGAGAAAACCTCATCAGCAGAAATACTTCAGTATGCTGTCGATCAATACAAACTTCATTAGACTTATGAGAAGTTAGGAGAGATCTTTACATTAATTTGAAGGCGGAATAGCAGTCATAGGGGCATATCTATCAAGCTCTGTATGGAGCTTAAAGCTCCGTGTTTCTGGCGAGCCTTCGCCAGAAACACCAGACCGCTGCTCCATAACCTGTCTGCCTGCTCTGAGGAGGCGGACAGACATTGCCGCAATTCAACCCGATTGAATATGATCGGGTTGATTGACACCCCCCTGCTAGCGGCCGCGAATCTGCAGGGGGCGGCGTTGCACCAGCAGTTCACAAGACCTCAGCGAGGTCTGTCGGACATGATCCGCAATGTCGGATCATGTCCGACAGGTCTTTCATAAATAGGCCCCACAGCCTTCTCTATGTCTGTAGCAATATAAACCTTTATATCTACAGGAATATCATGTACATTAGACTGTGAAGGATTAACAGTAGATGTATTTGTACTATAGAAACATTATCAGTATGAAATAATATAACATAACAAGTGCCACATATTTGAGCTGAAAAAATAAAATCAACTAATTAAAGAATATACACACTTAGCTTTGGTAGAAATTGTGTACAAGCAGCTTAGTTCCTACAGTAACAGAGGCAGGATCAGCTTGAGACATCTTGCAAAATGTAACAAAAAAGAAAAAAATAACATTTAAACAAAATATCCAATTTCCTCAAAATAGCAGTTTCAGGAATGGGAAAAATGCTTATGCTAAAATACTTAAATGACAACAAACGCAACTTCCACGCCAAAAATATTCGCGCCAAGAATGACGCAATAAATAGAAGCATTTTGCGTCATCGCGAGCCAAATTTGCCCGCGAAAATTTAAAAAAACAAGTCTGAAGTTACTAGCTGGAACTCCAGGTAAGATAAAAATGACTACATTTCTCCCAAAAACATAATTTTAATGCTGAAACTGTTAGACTGCAAAGGGAAATAAACATAGACCTGACTCATGGCAAATATATGCAAAATATATTAAAACTTTAAAATATAAAGTGCCAAACATAGCTGAGAGTGTCTTAAAAAAAGATATATACTTACCTGAAGACACCCATCCACATATAGCAGACAGTCAAACCAGTACTGAAACATATCAGCAGAGGTAATGGTAGAGGAGTATAATGTCGATCTGTAAAGGGAGGTGGCAAATGAATCCCCACAAACTAATTTACAGAGAGCCTTAGAATAGATTTCCCATAAGTAAAAATATGGCATCATCAGGCAATTCTCCCTTCACATCCCCTTAGATAAACACTGTACTTTGAGAGAAATTGGGCTTCAAAATGCTTAGAAGCGCCTTTCACAGAAGAAATCAAGCACATCTTGCTTCACCATCCTCCAACAAAGGCAAAAGTTTGTAAAACTAAGGTATGAGTGAGGTGGGAGGTGTATTTATAGGCATTTTGAGGTTTGGGAAACTTTGCCCCCTCCTGGTAGGAATGTATATCCCATAAGTCACTAGCTCATGGACTCTTGCCACTTACATGAAAGACGTTTTAGTATTTTGTTGCTCCTACAAGTTTTTTATTTTTCATGACTGCCAGTTTTGAGCAGCATTAAATCTCTTTGCTGTTGCACAAATCTTTTGGTGTATGGAATTGTATGAAGCATAAAGCGGGTGAAAATGTCTTAAAGAGATTGAAGCAATGGTTTTGTCTCCCCGTATTATACTGCATCTGTGCCTGATTTGGATGGATTAGCAATGGACTTTCCCTCCCAGCTTTAAGTGATTTGTTACTGGGCTGTACCGGCAGATGTTAACACGTGGCTATTACCTGTATCGCACCTCAAATATATCCGGTTGCCCTAAACACCTATTTGGTTTTGTGTGAACTGTCCCAGTAGCAACAATTTATGATGCCTTTACCTTGTAGTAGTTGCTTTCAAACAAGGGAAATTAGAGGCTCCCCACATATCCCTAACTTAGAACACTGTCATAATAAGGCTCTAAGAGGAATGTTTGTAGCTGCATTTTGAGGCAATTTCCTTTCCAAAATACTGTCTTGTGGAAATTTTTAAAGAAGTAACAATCAATATCAAACAGATATATATTTATTGTGATCCACAGAGATACACTACGAGACTGCAACATACACGCTGCCTATACGCTGCCTAAAATTTAGAGGATACTTTCTCTGGAGTTTGGTATTTTACTCTTTTAGACTGAGTCTATCTTTTAATTTTTCAGGATTTTTTAGTATTTTTTCCACCGGTGGTTAACACTTTTTATTCATATATGATTATTTGGATGAATGGAATAGTGTGATTAGATTTGCTTTACTACACAGCATAGAGGAATTGGTTGCTACGATTATACAGCATAGAGGAATTAATCACTATATTGTCTTTAATAAATTAATCTTTTTACTATCCATACTGGTTGATGTTGTTGCTTTTTAGAGCACTTTTTTTTAATATATTATATGTTTTTTCCTTTGGAGAGTTGTAGAGGCTTTCCTTTTTAGAGTTGCTCACACATCAGGAGGTTGATAGGTTTTATATTGTGTTTTTCTTCATGTACATAGTACTGTCACTTTAAGAAACAGATAAAAAAAACTGTACTATACTTACTTGTAGTGTACTCTAGTATCCACTGTATAACAGTACAAAGGCTGAGGTAACAAGAAGGAATATAACTTCCTTGATAGTGGTCATGTGACTACCCTACTATTGTGAAAAGGCACAAATTGAACCGGCACAAACTAAGGGCTACCTGTACTTCTACTATCAAATCTGCTTAATTATAATTTTAGTATTCTTTGTTGAAAGAGCAGCAATGCACTATTGGGATCTATCTGAACATACCAGGTGAGCCAGTGACAAGAGATATGTATGTGCAGCCACCAATCAGCAGCTATCTCCCAGTTGTGCATTGCTGCTCCTGAACCTACCAATGTATGCTTTCAACAAAGGATACCAGGAGAAGGAAGCAAATTAGTTAATATAAGTAAATTGTTTAAAATGTTAAAGTGAAAGTAAAGTTGAGTAGCCCGCAATCTATGTTTACATAAATCATCTAAAATAAATATCCCATTCATTCATGATTTTTTTGCAAATTGAATAATAGACATATTTTCACTCATGGATAGCCGACTCTCTGCCCGCATTCTAATTTTTTTTTTGGTATTTGTGATGAACAAGCATTCTATACATCTAATTGGTCCCCCATGGGCGTCTCAAAGTGTTATTTTCATGCCTATATGTTTCTATGCCCATGCGGCTAACCTAGAAGTTTAATCCATTATCGGATGCACGTTCACAATAGCCACATGCGCATTTGTAAACCGCTGAAGGAAATCCATTCATTAGCAAAGAACGATCAGGCGAAGTGACAATACAACTACAATCGTAATCAATTAGTATGCCATCAAATCGCCAAAGTAGTGAATTAGATAATTCTAAACAAGATGATATTTATTATTTATTTTAAAACAGTAATCAAAATTTATAAAGCATTTCAAAATAAAATGCAATAATTAGGATATAATTGTTGTTACATTGTAAATGAGGGGCTTTTTTCTATTGTATCTGTAATTTTACGGGGCTTATTATTTGTAAACATTGGGGATGAATATGTACTTTTGTATGTGTTTAATTCTATGGGTCTAACATTCATTATTCTGATTTTAAAACTATATATCATTTTCTAATAAGAAGTTTTAAAAGGGAGAATTAATATTAGAAATAAAATGTAATGTTTAAACATAGAAATAATTTATAAATTCATAGTTCAATTTATTTTAAACATAAATAATATAAAATTTCATTATTCTCCTGGAATTAGATTTTCTACAATGTTACCAATTTATATAACATACTTTATAGTATATCAATCATACTCCAAATGTTTAAAAAGTATAATATATATTTAAAAAAAAAACTAAATGTTATGCAGTTTTAACTAAATTTTTAACACAAATATAATACTACTAGTACTAAAGCCCGTGTACACGGGCCATTTTTTTCAGAACAGCGGTCCCACCCCTTGCTCTCTCCCCCCTTTCTTTTGCTCTCTCTTCCCCCCTCTCTTTTGCTTTCTTTCCCCCCTCTCTTTTGCTTTCTCTCCCCCCTCTCCTTTGTTCTCTCTCTCCCCTCTTTTGCTCTCTCTCTCCCCTCTTTTGCTCTCTCTCTCCCCTCTTTGGCTCTCTCCATCCTTTCTTTTGCTCTCTCTCCCCCCTCTTTGGCTCTCCCCCCCCTTTGGCTCTCCCCCCCCTCTTTGGCTCTCCCCCCCCCCCTCTTTGGCTCTCTCCCCTCTTTTGCTCTCTCTCCTCTTTGGCTCTCTCTCTCCCCTCTTTGGCTCCCCCCCCCTTTGGCTCTCTCTCCCCCCTCTTTGGCTCTCTCTCCTCTTTGGCTCTCTCTCTCCCCCCTCTTTGGCTCTCCCCTCCCCTTTGGCTCCCCCCTCCCCTTTGGCTCCCCCCCTCTTTGGCTCCCCCCCCCCCTCTTTTGCTCTCCCCTCCCCTCTTTGGCTCTCTCCCCCCTCTTTTGTTCTCTCCCCCCTCTTTGGCGCTCTCCCTCCCTCTTTGGCTCTCTCCCCCCCCCCTTCTCTTTGCGCTCCCCCCCGCCTTCTCTTTGGCTCTCTGCCCCCCCGCCTTCTCTTTGGCTCTCTGCCCCCCCCACCTTCTCTTTGGCTCTCTGCCCCCCCTTCTCTTTGGCTCTCTGCCCCCCCCTTCTCTTTGGCTCTCTGCCCCCCCCCCTTCTCTTTGGCTCTCTGCCCCCCCCTTCTCTTTGGCTCTCTGCCCCCCCCCTTCTCTTTGGCTCTCTGCCCCCCCCCTTCTCTTTGGCTCTCTGCCCCCCCCTTCTCTTTGGCTTTCTGCCCCCCCTTCTCTTTGGCTCTCTGCCCCCCCTTCTCTTTGGCTCTCTGCCCCCCCCTTCTCTTTGGCTCTCTGCCCCCCCTTCTCTTTGGCTCTCTGCCCCCCCCCCTTCTCTTTGGCTCTCTGCCCCCCCCTTCTCTTTGGCTCTCTGCCCCCCCCTTCTCTTTGGCTCTCTGCCCCCCTTCTCTTTGGCTCTCTGCCCCCCCTTCTCTTTGGCTCTCTGCCCCCCCCTTCTCTTTGGCTCTCTGCCCCCCCCTTCTCTTTGGCTCTCTGCCCCCCCCTTCTCTTTGGCTCTCTGCCCCCCCCCCCTTCTCTTTGGCTCTCTGCTCCCCCTTCTCTTTGGCTCTCTGCCCCCCCCCTTCTCTTTGGCTCTCTGCCCCCCCCTTCTCTTTGGCTCTCTGCCCCCCCCTTCTCTTTGGCTCTCTGCCCCCCCCTTCTCTTTGGCTCTCTGCCCCCCCCCCTTCTCTTTGGCTCTCTGCCCCCCCTTCTCTTTGGCTCTCTGCCCCCCCTTCTCTTTGGCTCTCTGCCCCCCCCTTCTCTTTGGCTCTCTGACCCCCCCCTTCTCTTTGGCTCTCTGCCCCCCCCCTTCTCTTTGGCTCTCTGCCCCCCACCTTCTCTTTGGCTCTCTGCCCCCCCCCCCCCTTCTCTTTGGCTCTCTGCCCCCCCTTCTCTTTGGCTCTCGTTGGAAAAATATGAAGTAAGCGACTGTAATGTATGCCTGTTGTACAATACATAAATATCTTGGGGTATGGAAAAATTTACTTTCCATGTCCCTTTAAAATACACTGTTCACTTATCAATATTATGTTGCTAATGTAATGAAAAGCTACAATGTTAAATGCATTTCTCTTTCTAAATGAGAAATGATTGCTGTTAAATTTGAATATATTGTTGCTGCGTTTTTTCAATACATTTTTTGTGTAATTCACAAAGAACTTTCTTTTTGTAAAAAAAAAATTGAATCACGTCTCTTATGAAAGTAAATGTGTCTCTATAATGTGTTTTGTTTCTTCAAAGACCTATATCTTTCTGTCTCCAGCTTGTACAAATTAGCGTAGTCCATAGAGATGATCCTAATTATCTGAAATAACAAACCCAAGAGAATAAAATGCTGACAGTGCACTTTCAGACAAACAAGTTCGTTATTCCTCTGCACTTTCCACAGAGTTTGTGGATGTATCTTGTGGTTGTATATAGAGTAATGAGGGGTATCAGTACTGTAATCCCCACAGCTGCACAGAGGGACAGAAACACTACAGGATATTTCAGATTTAATGCCCTAAAGAATGATTGAATTTTCTAACCATTTTATCATTGACACATATTATTCCGCTCATATTCCTCTGGGAATCCATGAATCTTTTAGGTCATCTGGGACAGTAAAGTCATTGTTATTTGTTGTATGTAAAAGAGAGCATTTTAAAATATATTGTAGTTTTTTTTGTTTTGTTTTTTTATGAAAAATGTATGTAACTCGGTTGAGAAAAAAAAAATATTGTTCTGCTTTTTTTGTGGTACAGATTACTGTCCACTAATAGACCATAGGAGGTCTGTTTATCCAGGCAAAAATATGTTTTATTATGTTTTATTAGTGCTCTTTCAAAAGTGTACGTTCTCCAGATTGGGAGTCACAAGCTTTGCAGCTCCCCAGCAAACACATACCAACCAGCAGAGGCCACTGCATATAGCCACTAATCAATAATGCAGCTCACACGTGGGACTTTACCAATGTGCTTAAAGGGACATAAAACCCTTTTTTTTTATTTCATGATTCAGTTAAATTCATTCATTAAATTTTCTTTGTTTTCTTGTTATCCTTTGTCAAAAAGCAGTAAAGTAAGCTTATGAGTGTGCACGTGTCTGCAGCTCTATATGGCAGGAGTTTTGCAACAATGTTATACATTAGCAGGCGCACTAGATGGCAGCACTAGTTCCTGTCATGTAGTGCTTCAGGCATTTGCACGCTACCTACCTAGGTATCCCTAAAACAAACAATAACATGAGAGCAAAGCAAATTTGATAATAGAAGTACATTGGACACGTTTCAAAAATTGTATTCTCTATCTGAATAATGAAAGAAATGTAATGTCCCTTTAACTATTTTGCACAAGTTGAACACATAGCTAAGGTCAGTAATAATGCAAACAAGCCATTCATTAATGAATCAGAGCATGCAATTTTCAATCAGAAATTCCCTTTAATGTCCCTTTAATATTTGATATTCATAAGCATATTTCCCATCCGTGACACATTACAGGCTCACTTAAAGGAGCTTTCATATAATTTGACAGGTACCATAGCCTCAGCAGTCTTGTTAGATTGAGTTATCCTGGTGTTTAATTTTACAGTCCATTAAAACACTTATATGACATACTATACACTTTAGTCTTGATGTAAGCTCACAGACAACGTCTTTATTGTCACTAGACCCATATCACTGTTGTACACCTGTTATAGAAATATCATAGAGTTCTATAAATACATTGTGCAGACAATAATAACATAATTATAGTATCATATGTTTCTTGTAAGTAAATCAGGAATCTATAGAAGAACACTAATATATTTTAGTATACCAAGAAAATAAATATTATTATCTTGCTTTTTAAAAAAAGTTATGCTATTTACATATTTCTTCAAAAGTGCAAATAAAATTAGAAACGAATTAACAATCTGCTAGTCTAAGAGAAGAAAATAAAACTACAATCTGCAAACACAAATAAATATGGAATCTCTTAGTAAATAGAAACTAATGATAAAAAAAAATAATGATAACTATCTTAATTCTTTTATATATATATATATATATATATATATATATATATATATATATATATATTTATTTATTTATATATGATACAGAAAGGAAAATATAAATACAATGCTAAAATAAATTACGACAAACAGATGCAAAACATCAAAAGAAAAAGAAAGATATAAAGTTTGTTAACATGTACACCACAGTAAAAAATAAACAGCCATATTAATTGGCATTATACATAATTTTGTTTGTCTCATCTGTTGGATAACTATCTTAATTCTTAATGTAAAAAGTATTTAAATACATTATTATTGATGGAGACAGAATACAGAAACATATACATTGGCATGGTACAACAATCTTGTATAATTTATCTGATATAAAAACAAAATGGTCAATTTGATCCTAGACATATTTTTACATTTAGAATTTTCTTACTATAATAGAATAAGCTAATAATTTTAAATGGTAACAGCTGTGCAGCCAGCATTTTATAAGGTTGTTAATTAACACAATAAGTGATAATTTAATTTTTTTTGGCAAAAAACTGCTTATTTGGGAAGCAAAGAAAACTAGAGGAACTGTTGCATTTGTAATCTCTTTAAATTTATTGAATGAAAAGATGAAATGACATTTTAAAAATGTTTTTTTTTTAAATAAATTAAATTATAGGTTCGGACTGTCTCCTGGGTATCTGAAAAATAGCCCATTTTAAAATACTCCTGAGCTTTACACTTCAGTTGTCACAATAAACACATGATTTTAATTAGCCTAGATAATAATATAGCCAGTGAATTTTCAGATGATGTATTCAGAAGCCAAAGTTTCATAAGCAATTTCCTGATTCTAAATATTTTTC
This sequence comes from Bombina bombina, assembly GCF_027579735.1. Taxonomy (NCBI): domain Eukaryota; kingdom Metazoa; phylum Chordata; class Amphibia; order Anura; family Bombinatoridae; genus Bombina; species Bombina bombina. The sequence continues at coordinate 560,732,840 of NC_069504.1, forward strand.
TGCATTATGCAAATACGGTATGTGTGTGCTCAGGTTTAAAACTGTAATAAAGGCATTATCAGACTTTCCTTTTACAGCATAAAGAGATCTTACTTTTTTTGTACACATATCACAAACTCCCTCATTTGGGAGATAAATTGAGCACCAGGCGTTCTCAGTAAACTCACAATGACAGTGCTATTATGTTTGCTGACTGACCTTATCCACTGCCCTATGTCAACCTTCTTGTCCTCTTTAAACAGAGAAGTGTGATCGGCTTTACCAATAAACACAACAGCTCTGCTCATGGGAGTTTCCTGTGTTTTCCCTGTATTTTTGAGCAGTTGAAGAAGGAATAACACTGACTTTAGTTTGCAATTTTTTCATTTACAGAATTTTCTTGCTTTTATTTGCCTTAGAAGCTGGTCACAAGTCAAATGGCAGTTGAAACAGTACCAGCTAGAGGGCTATAACTTGCTAGCAAATGATGTCACTGATAAGAAAGGATAAAGTAACATATGATAATAGAAATATTATGCAAATTATAACACAATGGTATCAGACTGGTCTAGAGCCTATGCTACAAGCTACTTATAGTGACATTTGCATAACAATATTCTAGCATTGACTCTTCTGGTTCCCATCCTACGTAAGCTGTCCTAAAAATCAAATAATAAAACTGAATGCATAAAAATATACTTTAATAAAACCTTACCTGTCTTTAAAGGGACATAAAACCCCCCAAAAAATTATTTCATGATTCAGATAGAACATACAATTTCAAACAGATTTCTAATGTATTTCTATTATCACATTTTCTTTATTATCTTGTTATCCTTTGTTGAAAACCAGGAAGGTAAGTTCAGGAGTGTGCACGTGTCTGCAGCACTATATGTAGGGTTGCCACCTCGGCCATGTTTTCCTGGACACTTATGAGTTACACATGCTGCAGGGTAAGCAGGGCGGAACATGTATTGTGCATCTGGACATCACATGAATATGAACAGCACAATACATGTTCCTCCCAGCACACCCTGCAGCATGTGTAACTCATAAGTGTCCAGGAAAACATGGCCGAGGTGATAACCCTAACTATATGGCAGCAGTTTTGCAACAATGATATAAATTAGCAAGAGCACTAGCTGGAAGTACTATTTCCTGTCATGTCGTGCACAAGACATGTGCACACTACCTACCTAGGTACAGTGACGTGCAGTGACGTCAGAGGATGGTGAGGCAGTGGCTAGGATACGCCTTCATTCTTTAGATATCCTTTGTTGAAGAAATAGCAATGCTCATGGGTGAGCCAATCACATGAGGTATCTATGTGCAGCCACCAATCAGCAGCTACTGATATATTTAGATATGATTTTCAACAAAGGACATCAAAAGAATAAAGAAAATTAGATATTAGATGTAAATTGGAAAGTTATTTAAATTTGCATATGGGTTTCATATGGGTTTCATGTCCCTTTAAATGGTGTCTTGGAAAACTGGTCAACTTAGTAAACATCTGATTTTAGTCTAAAAGGATTGTAACAGAAACTCTTGCCAGATAACAGAATGCTTGCTCTGATTATGAGATCTAGAAATCCATGCCCATTAAAATATGTTTAAAACATACATTTTACTTTAATGCTGCAAATTATGCTTATAGATTCTTTCATTACATAAGGGATGAGAGTCAGAGGGGGAGGAAGAGAGACAGAGAGAGAAAGAGACCATGGTGGAGAACAACACATAAGGAGAGAGATGGATAGATAGAGAGAGAGAGAGACACACACACACACACAAGGGGGGGGGAGGGACCACTGCATTTTTAAGTAATAAAACAGCAGAGTTACAGAGAATTCAGAAAATGAGTCTATAATTTAGTGTGAAGTACAGAGGCAAGCTGCTAAGTTAGTGGGTGTAAAGTTTGAGTAAACAAAATACAAAAACGACCCTGCTATAAAAGAGTAAACAAACACTAAACCACATTCATTAAATTATCATTTTCACTAACAGAATCTTTCAGTAAAATCTTACTTTAACAAGATGTGGATGAAACACTGCTCTCTGTGACTCTTTTCCTGCTCTGTAAGGATTCAGGAAGTGACAGTGGCACATTCCACTGCACTTAGAGGGGAAGTACAGAACTCTCTTTTTCACTTTAGCAAATCTAGCAGGTTCACAGGACAGCAACAAAATATATGAAAGTTGTTTTTTTGCGTTTTTGTTTTGTTTTATATGATTTAACATCCAGCCCCAACCCTATGTTCCACTTACTAATGCCTCTCACTGGATTGGTTCAGCCCAAATAGGACTGCCTCAAATAAGCAGTTAATGGGCCATGCAATGATCTTAACCACTTGCATCCAGTAGATGGCGCAGCATGTTGTGTAATGGTGGGCAGACCTGATTGTGCCTCTTCATTGCACAACATATAGCTGTGAGAAAAAAAAGTGCTGGGGGAAAAAATTTACAATTTTTTTTTTAAAGCCAATAAAAAAATATATATTTTTGCCCATATGAGAGGTGAAGCACTGCCTCACCTGCCTCTAGTGACTGCACATCACTGCCTAGGTATCTCCTCAACAAAGAATAACATAAAAATGAAGCAAATTTGATAATAGAAGTAAACTTGAAACGGTTTCAAAATAGCGAGATAATTAAACAGCCATTACAAATTTGCGGTGGATCCAGTCTCTGGTTAACTTCAAAAAGTGCCCCAAATGCCCTCAAAATAGAGGGCATTTTAGTTTTTTTATTTTAAAAAAGTAGCATTTTTTTTTAAATAAAATCAACTGCACTAGGCAGTTTTTGGGACTTTAAAGTTGGTGGGAGTGGGGTGTTAGAGAATAAAAACGGCACTGAAAAGTTCCTTTACATTACGGTCTATAGGAACTGTGTGTCACTCCCTAGTAAATATATATGTATATGCTTATATACATATATTTATGTGTTAATCTGTGTATATACACATATAAACACATACAGGTATATCAGCATATACATATATATATTTATAAATGTTGCAGTCGCTGTGCTACTTACCCCATTGGCTGCGTGAGGTTCTGATGACGTCTCTGATTAGAGCCTATGGAAGCGCGCTCTCGTGATTAAGTTGTAATACCAGTGCAAATAACCGATAATAATCACAGACAAATAACCGATAATAATAATACCAGTGCACATTATCGACGGCTGTTTTTTTTAAAAAAATATGTGAAATATTGACTTGATTTCACTGTGCTACTATTTACCTCAGATGAGACTGAGATGAGACTGAGCCCAGAGAAGTCGGCGGCGCTTCTGGACAGTGTTGATATATGGCTTCTGCATTGCAGCCTTAACTTGCATCTGTGGATGCAGAAGTGAATTGTGTTGACTGACAAAGGTGTACCAAAGTATCCCTGAGCCCATGTCAGGATATCCATTACAGACTCATGACAGTTTATGAGACAGTAATGTCTAACCGGAGATCACGCTCATTCAGAAGTGGTTATTGGTCTTGCTTTTTATGCACTGAGATTTGACCAGATTCCTTGAATCTTTTATTTATATTGTGCACTGTAGAAGGTGAAATGCCCAAAATCCTACCAATTTGTCTTTGGGGAATATTGTTCTCAAAGTGTTAGATTATTCGCTGATGCAACTGTTGGCAGATTGTCGAGCCTCGACCCATCATTGCTCTTGAAGGGCAAGGCATTTTTTGGAGGCTCCTTATATAATATGATTACACGTTTGTCTCACCTGTTTCACATCACCTTCTTATTTCAACTTGTCACATCGCTATTAGTCCTAAATTGCCCCGTCCCAACTTTTTTGGAACGTGTTGCAGTCATCAGATTTGAAACAAGTGTATATTTTTCAAAAATACATTAAATTCACAAATTAAAACATCAAATAATGTGTTAATAATGTGTTTTCAATATAGTACAGGGTGAATTGAATTTTCAAATGACTATTTTTGTTTGTTTGGTTTTTTGCATTTTCAACACTGTCCCAACATTTTTGGGATTGGGGTTGTATACAGATATATATATGAATTTCTATTTATTAATACTTAGAACATATTCTGCTTTATTACATATGAATATTGCTTAAATATGTTTTTTAACATGTTTTCATCTTCTTGACTGCAAAGGGCTCCAATGCACTTATATATATGTTTCCTCTATATGTAAATATGTAGTTATGTGTTTATATGCGTATACACGTCTGTAAATACAGAAATACGCATGCAGTATCTCACAAAAGTGAGTACACCCCTCACATTTTTGTAAATATTTTATTATATCTTTTCATGTGACAACACTGAAGAAATGACACTTTGCTACAATGTAAAGTAGTAAGTGTACAAAAATAACTCAACACACAGCCATTAATGTCTAAACCGTTGGCAAAAAACGTGAGTACACCCCTAAGTGGAAATGTCCAAATTGGGCCCAAAGTGTCAATATTTTGTGTGGCCACCATTATTTTCCAGCACTGCCTTAACCCTCTTGGGCATGGAGTTCACCAGAGCTTCACAGGTTGCCACTGGAGTCCTTGCACTCCCCCACCTTCCGTTTGAGGATGCCCCACAGATGCTCAATAGGGTTTAGGTCTGGAGACATGCTTGGCCAGTCCATCACCTTTATCCTCAGCTTCTTTAGCAAGGCAGTGGTGGTCTTGGAGGTGTGTTTGGGGTCGTTATCATGTTGGAATATTGCCCTGCGCCCCAGTCTCTGAAGGGAGGGGATCATGGTCTGCTTCAGTATGTCACAGTAAATGTTGGCATTCATGGTTCCCTCAATGAACTGTAGCTCCCCAGTGCCGGCAGCACCCTTGACTGCAAGACACACTTGTCTTTGTACTCCTCACCTGGTTGCTGCCACACACACTTGACACCATCTGAACCAAATAAGTTTATCTTGGTCTCATTTTCAAAAGCACAACATATTTTTTGAACTGCTGCAAACAATTGCCTGCAAACAACATCAAGGGACAACTATTCTTTTTAAATAAAATTGGGATCTTAGTCACACAATATGGCCATATTTTGCTTAGCCAGTCACCAATTACAAGGTGCCCCAATATAGACTGGTCCTAACACTACAGTCCTTTTGCCACAGAGGGCTGAATCATTCCTGCTTTTACGCTTCATAATAGAATGAGACTCACTGGCTTGATATTCACAACTCTATTACACTGTCATGAGCACACCTGAGCTTGGGTGGGGTGCTTTAGCCAATAGGAGATGGTCAGTCTCCCTGATTATGTTTTAATACAAATACAAAATTTGGTTTAGCACACCTTACAAAAAGTTTATATACACATCTTTGGGAGTGCTGCCAATATGACCCAGTAATTACACAAACAAAAAGGTATTGGCGCACATCCATTTTCACACTTGACACCATCTGAACCAAATACAGGGAGTGCAGAATTATTAGGCAAGTTGTATTTTTGAGGATTAATTTTATGATTGAACAACAGCCATGTTCTCAATGAACCCAAAAAACTCATTAATATCAAAGCTGAATAGTTTTGGAAGTAGTTTTTAGTTTGTTTTTAGTTATAGCTATTTTAGAGGGATATCTGTGTGTGCAGGTGACTATTACTGTGCATAATTATTAGGCAACTTAACAAAAAACAAATATATACCCATTTCAATTATTTATTTTTACCAGTGAAACCAATATAACATCTCAACATTCACAAATATACATTTCTGACATTCAAAAACAAAACAAAAACAAATCAGTGACCAATATAGCCACCTTTCTTTGCAAGGACACTCAAAAGCCTGCCATCCATGGATTCTGTCAGTGTTTTGATCTGTTCACCATCAACATTGCGTGCAGCAGCAACCACAGCCTCCCAGACACTGTTCAGAGAGGTGTACTGTTTTCCCTCCTTGTAAATCTCACATTTGATGATGGACCACAGGTTCTCAATGGGGTTCAGATCAGGTGAACAAGGAGGCCATGTCATTAGATGTTCTTCTTTTATACCCTTTCTTGCCAGCCACGCTGTGGAGTACTTGGACGCATGTGATGGAGCATTGTCCTGCATGAAAATCATGTTTTTCTTGAAGGATGCAGACTTCTTCCTGTACCACTGCTTGAAGGTGTCTTCCAGATACTGGCAGTAGGATTGGGAGTTGAGCTTGACTCCATCCTCAACCCGAAAAGGCCCCACAGGCTCATCTTTGATGATACCAGCTCAAACCAGTACTCCACCTCCACCTTGCTGGCGTCTGAGTCGGACTGGAGCTCTCTGCCCTTTACTAATCCAGCCATGGGCCCATCTGGCCCATCAAGACTCACTCTCATTTCATCAGTCCATAAAACCTTAGAAAAATCAGTCTTGAGATATTTCTTGGCCCAGTCTTGACGTTTCAGCTTGTGTGTCTTGTTCAGTGGTGGTCATCTTTCAGCCTTTCTTACCTTGGCCATGTCTCTGAGTATTGCACACCTTGTGCTTTTGGGCACTCCAGTGATGTTGCAGCTCTGAAATATGGCTACACTGGTGGCAATTGGCATCTTGGCAGCTGCACGCTTGACTTTTCTCAGTTCATGGGCAGTTATTTTGCGCCTTGGTTTTTCCACACGCTTCTTGCGACCCTGTTGACTATTTTGAATGAAACGCTTGATTGTTCGATGATCGCGCTTCAGAAGCTTTGCAATTTTAAGAGTGCTGCATCCCTCTGCAAGATATCTCACTATTTTTGACTTTTCTGAGCCTGTCAAGTCCTTCTTTTGACCCATTTTGCCAAAGGAAAGGAAGTTGCCTAATAATTATGCACACCTGATATAGGGTGTTGATGTCATTAGACCACACCCCTTCTCATTACAGAGATGCACATCACCTAATATGCTTAATTGGTAGTAGGCTTTCGAGCCTATACAGCTTGGAGTAAGACAACATGCATAAAGAGGATGATGTGGTCAAAATACTCATTTGCCTAATAATTCTGCACTCCCTGTAAGTTTATCTTGGTCTCATTTTCAAAAGCACAACATATTTTTTGAACTGCTGCAAAAAATGTCTGTAAACAACATCAAGGGACAACTATTCTTTTTAAATAAAATTGGGATCTTAGTCACACAGTATGGCTATATTATGCTTAGCCAGTCACCACTTACAAGGTGACCCAATATAGACTGGTCCTCAGGGCCGCCACTAGAAATTTTGTGGCCCCTGACTTAACCATTGATCAGGGGCACCCCCCCTCCTTTGACATGTGCAATTTTTGACCAAGTGACTAAAACGTATATGCCCTTTATTCTTAAGTGTCTATTTAAACTTGGAAATGGTGTAAAGGTAGTAACATACAAACACACAGACACACTGAAACACACACATAAGGATTCACATATAGACACTCTAGCAGACACGCAAAGAAACACACTCAGACACAGGCACCCAAACAGAAACTCAGCACTTGTTTACATTGACCTGACAAGTAATGAGATAAACTACAGTTTTGTAATAAAAAGGAGATTTAGAAAACAAAATATGGAGTTCTGTAGAAACACAAAGGGACAGCGCAACTCGATTCAAGGTAATATTTATTAAAATCCAATCAAGACACGCTAGTAAATAAACACTTACTAGAAGTCAAACAATAACAAGCCCTCAGTAAAGGTCTTTGCAAATTCCAGTGGATGGAGAAAGCAGTCCTGGTTCAGAGTCGGCGTCCCACAACAAGCTGTCACTTCCAGCGTCTATTCAAACTGCCCGGGTTTTCGGCAATAGCAGCTGAAACAGCAGATGGATCTCCGCTTGACGTCACAACACTTCACGTGTTAGAACATCCAATTGTTCAGATAAGCTCCTTTAAGTGATGGGAGTAAGCTCCCCTGCACGCTCTTCCAACAATCTTAAATTTTCACTCAAACTTCTAAACTCTAATTGTACTGCTCAGGTTAGAAAGAAAGAGAAAATATGGAGTTCTGATATCTTTTTGTAAAGGAAGATGCCAACTAAATGATGACAACAGCATGCAGTGGCTGAAAGGAAGGGCCCTGAACTGCCTAAACAATAATTTAAAGGTTAAATAGTAGATTGGTGACTTCCGGAAAGGTCTCATTAGTCTCAAAGTCTGTAGAAAGATGTAAATAATCAGTAGTAAGGTCAAAATGTCCTAAAAAGGAACAGACAATGGACACACACACACACAACAAACTCAAATTTGCACATACACCCAAGGAAACACTGACAGAGACAGCCTCAGAAAACACACACACACACAGAGAGACACCCACAGAAAACACACAAAGACATACACACACACTCCCTCACTGAGACATCCACAGAAAACACACAAAGATATACACACACCCTCACAGAGACACCCACAGAAAACACACACCCTCACAGAGATATCCACAGAAAACACAGACATACATACATACATACATACACACACACACCCTCACAGAGACATCCACAGAAAGCACAGACATACACACCCACCCTCACAGAGGCATCCAGAGAAAATACACAAAGACAAACATGCACACACCCTCACAGAGACACCCATAGAAAAAGCTCAAAGACATATGCACACACCCTCACAGAGACACCCACAGAAAACACACACCTTCACAGAGATATCCACAGAAAACACAGACATACATACATACATACACACACACCACACCCTCACAGAGACATCCACAGAAAGCACAGACATACACACCCACCCTCACAGAGGCATCAGGAGAAAATACACAAAGACATACACACCCACCCTCACATAGAGACCCACAGAAAAAAAAATACATACACACTCATAGAGACACAAACCAAAGCACAAAGACATAAACACAGACATCCACAGAAACACTCAAAGGAGGAAACATTTATGCACCTTGCATCCCCCAAATCAACAGTGTGTGACATGCATGATAACAAAATTGCAGAAATTAAGAGATCACTTTTTAAAGAATCATATTTGTAAATGTGCAAACAAAAATAATTCTGTGAATTCAAAATTGTACATTAATAATCTGGGTAGATGGCCTGATGAAGAAAAGTACTTTTAAAAGGTGGACATATGTTTGTTTGATTTTCCCCCATATTCCCCAACCAAGAGCACCACTTCAAATATAGTGTACAAATGTTCCCATCTGTCAGCTGTACTTATGGATTTTGAATATGCTGTACTCTATAGGGTCTTGGTGGAACCATAAACTGTGGTACTCATACCATTAGATCTGGTTAAATGCAGGATTTAGGCTTGTTGGTATGTATTTCATAATTAAGTCAGCTGTACTGTAAACTGAACAGTTTTAAGTTGCGGAATCTGTTGGCGCTCTACAAATACCTGATAATAAAAGCTAACCTGTCTCATTTCAAACACTGAGCAATCTTAGTCTGAGAGTATAATGTTATGCAGATGTAAAAATCTTAGATAAAATGCCTACTTGCATCTGGAAAGTTCTTGCATAAAGGGGCGGTAAACTGTAATGTAATTAATATATAAATAAATAAATATATATATATATATATATATATATATATATATATATATATATATATATATATAATGCATATCTGCCAAATGGTCACCTACCATTTGTGTATTGAGGAGGAAACATTTCTGCATGGTTTTAAATATAGAATTTCTACAGCATTGTCAAATAATCATAAATACACTGTGCTAAAAAAAATGTGTTTTTATGGACCCCTGGCCCCACCATACAACTACTACCACACTGAAGTTACAATCCGAAATTGCACAAAGAAATTAAAAACATTTGCTAAGTAAGTCCTACCTCCTCTGCAAATGAAAGTGATCTGCCGTCTGACTCAGGCACACACTGTACAAACAAAGTGCCAAGTCTGTCTCACACTGTGCATAGTGGTTTCGTGCACACTCAGAAATCCTCTCAAATGCTAATACTTTACTCCTTGTAATAAAATTTCCCATGCTCAATTAGCACTCTGCTGTAGTATCCACTGGTGGCTGCCAAAAAAAAAACTTTATTTTTTATTTTTTAGTTCTTGCCTCATGGGGCCCCCCTGGCCCATTGGGCCCCTGACAGGAGTCACCCCTGTCACCCCCTGATGGTGGCCTTGCTGGTCCTAACACTACAGTCCTTTGCCTCAGAGGGCTGAATCATTCCTGCTTTTACTCTTAATAGAATGAGACTCCCTGGCTTGATAATTCACAACTCTATTACACTGTCATGAGCATACCTGAGCTTGGGTGGGGTGCTTTAACCAATGGGAGATGGTCAGTCTCCCTGGTTATGTTTTAATACAAATACAACATTTGGTTTAGCACACCTTACAAAAAGTTTATATACACAATATGACCCAGTAATTACACAAATAAAAAGGTATTGGTATTTAAAAAGAATAGTTGTCCCTTGATGTTGTTTGCAGGCAATTTTTTGCAGCAGTTCAAAAAATATGTTGTGCTTTTGAAGATGGATGTGTGCCAATACCTTTTTGTTTGTGTAATTAATGGGTCATATTGGCAACACTCCCAAAGATGTGTATATAAACTTTTTGTAAGGTGTGCTAAACCAAATTTTGTATTTGTATTAAAACATAATCAGGGAGACTGACCATCTCCTGTTGGTTAAAGCACCCCACCCAAGCTCAGGTGTGCTCATGACAGTGTAATAGAGTTGTGAATATCAAGCCAGTGAGTCTCATTCTATTATGAAGAGTAAAAGCAGGAATGATTCAGCCCACTGTGGCAAAGGACTGTAGTGTTAGGACCAGTCTATATTGGGGCACCTTGTAATTGGTGACTGGCTAAGCAAAATATGGCCATATTGTGTGACTAAGATCCCAATTTTATTAAAAAAGAATTGTCCCGTGATGTTGTTTGCAGGCAATTTTTTGCAGCAGTTCAAAAAATATGTTGTGCTTTTGAAAATGGATGTGCGCCAATACCTTTTTGTTTGTGTGTATATATATATATTTTATATATATATATATATATATATACATATTTAGACATGCATATATATATATATATATATATATGTATGTCTATGTTAAAGCCCTTTGCCTGCCTTTTTTTTTCTAACATCTGAGATATCATTTCTTTGAGCCTTTATAACTTTTTTGTGCAATTTTTTAAAAAATAATTTTTAGTAAATTAGTTGTTATTATGAGTGTAACTATACTTTTACATGTATATTTAATGTGTTTTTGCCACTTTTTATTTGAGCGTAACAGTTAACCAGAGCTCTGAGGTTGCGCTAACCCGACGTGAGTTAAATGCAATTGTGCCAGAGCGATCGTGTTTACTTTCAACTTGTAAAACTAGCGCTACTGATAACGCGTGCAAACATGCGCCATAAACCCGATATAGCTTGTGCGCAACTGTTAGTGCGCCACTTGTTATCTGGCCCATAGTTGTTATTATAAAAATAAGTACATTTAAATTAAGTGCGCTGATTGTATAAGGGGCTATCAAGAGTATTGATGGCCATATTACCTCTTAATTAATGATAATTTAGCCATTTAGGCATGTCTGCTCACCCTGCATTGTTTCTTTCATTCCCTCAGTCTTTCAACAAGCTGACAGTCTGAGTTTGTCTAAAAGTAGGAAAATAGAGCAGCAAGTTGTAAGTGACTGTTCTCTCTCACTCATGGGCTTGCAAAAGTACAACTGTGCAACAGTCACCAGTCCAGATCTACCTCTTCTAACATCCAAAGTGTGAGACTGAGAAGTTTCAAGCTCTGTGGCCCCTAACTCCCTACATAACTAGCACATGTGCTGCACTCTGTACCTACATAGCGCACTCTCTTCTCCATTGACTGCCATCTTTTCAAAACAGCCTCTGCACTGTCCCATTTAGAGAAAAATAGAGGCATCCACCCGGCTCGCTTACCGGTTCATTCAGTCCTGGGAAATTTAAGGAAACGGATTGCATGAGCCAGCTGTGTCCCACCACTGATACTGCTGTTGCGTATGAGGTTGACTATGGTGTGGCCAGGCCATGTATATGTATATATGGTTTATCGGACTAGCAATTACAATGCAGACTTATTATACAGGAGGCAATACATTCCAAGTATGTCTTACCTCATTTGTACACATTTCAGCTTTCAGTTTTCTACTCTAAGCTTATTGGCACTTAAATAAATACACCAATAAGAGCATGGACTAACTAAGTAATGGACATTGAAGAAAGTGCTCATGACAAGTTCTCTAGTTGGGTTGCAAGTTGTCTTATAATACAGTTAAGCAGTTCTCTCCATAGTGGTTATAAGCCTGATCCCCACTATTACCCTGCAGGTTATATTTCCAGGGCTGACTTTCCCTGATTATAAAGTACAGTAAGTGTTTGTGTCACAGGTCAGTTCTCCTAATTATATTTCAATGGCTGTGTCTTATATTGTTAATGTCTAGATAAGTGCACAGGATATGCTCATTAGTTGGGATGCAAGATGGTTCACAATATGGGTAATAGTTCTCTCTGTCTCATAATGCTTCCTGTTTGGGGTGGATTAAGAAACACCACTATTTGCCATTGGGGTTAAGTTCTTTTATTTTAATCTCTATTAATTCTAAGGGAGTAAAAAAAAATTGAGGTTTCTTATATTAGGTGATATAATGTAACAATTCTAGTTGAAGCTAAGCGCACTAGTAACATGGAACAAACCTCAGGCAGGGCTGGTGCTAGACTATTTTGTGCCCTAGGCAAGACCAGTTACTTGCGCCCCCCCGGCCCCACCCCACGCGGAAAAAAAAGAAACAATTAAAGCAACAAAACATGACACTTTTAAATTTCTTTTAATTTTCAGGAATAAGTGCCATGACTATGGCTGGTGGTAGTTACAGGGGGGGGCCCATGGCTGGTGGTAGTTACAGGGGGGGCCGTGGCTGATGGTAGTTACAGGGGGGCACCATGGCTGATGGTTGTTACAGGGGGGGCACTGTGGCTGATGGTTGTTACAGGGGGGCCCTGGGACTGATGGTAGTTACAGGGGGGCCCTGGGACTGATGGTAGTTACAGGGGGGGCCTGGGACTGATGGTAGTTACAGGGGGGCCTGGGACTGATGGTAGTTACAGGGGGGGCCTGGGACTGATGGTAGTTACAGGGGAGGCTGATGGTAGTTACAGGGAGGCTGATGGTAGATACAGGGGAGGTTGATGGTAGTTACAGGGGGGGCTGATGGTAGATACAGGGGGGTTGATGGTAGTTACAGGGGGGGCTGTAAACCCCCATCAGCCCCAGGCCCCCCCTGTAACCACCATCAGCCCCAGACCCCCCCCCCCCTGTAACCTCTACAGTTTTTTTTGTTTTTTTTGTTGTTACAGGGGGGGCACCGTGGCGGATGGTAGTTACGGGGGGCCTGGGGTGGATGGTAGTTACAGGGGGGCCCTGGGAATTATGGTAGTTACAGGGGGGCCCTGGGAATGATGGTAGTTACAGGGGGGCCCTGGGACTGATGGTAGTTACAGGGGGGCCTGGGACTGATGGTAGTTACAGGGGGGGCCTGGGACTGATGGTAGTTACAGGGGGGCTGATGGTAGATACAGGGGGGTTGATAGTAGTTACAGGGGGGGCTGTAAACCCCCATCAGCCCCAGGCCCCCCCTGTAACCACCATCAGCCCCAGACCCCCCTGTAACCTCTATCAGCCCCAAAGCCCCCCCTATAACCTCTATCAGCCCCAGACCCCCCTGTAACCTCTATCAGCCCCAAAGCCCCCTATAACCTCTATCAGCCCCAGGGCCCCCCTGTAACCTCCATCAGCCCCAGGGCCCCCCTGTAACCACCATCAGCCCCAGGGCCCCCCTGTAACCACCATCAGCCCCAGGGCCCCCCCTGTAACTATCAGCCCAGGCCCCCCTTGTAACCACCATCAGCCCAGGCCCCCAGCCCCAGGGGCCCCTGTAACCACCATCAGCCTCAGCACCCTCACATTGTAGCCCCCATAAGCGCAAGGGTCCACCTTGTAACACAATCAGCCTCAGCACCCACACCCTGTAACCCCCATTAGCCTCAGGGTCCCCTTTGTAACACCATCAGCCTCAGCAAGCCACCCTGGCTGCTGCTGTAACCCCCATTATTAGCACCAGGGTCCTCTGTAACCCCCATCTCAGCCTCAGGGCCCCCTCCCCTAACCCCAATAAGTTTCAGTCTTGTGCTGCAGGCGCCGTCACCGGTCTGGTCTGTGTCTGACTGAAACTGAGCCTAGTGCCAGCCCATACCAGATACCAGGCAGTGGAGGAGATTGTGCACCGCCAGCAGTGCCGGTTCAGTTATGGGCTGAGTGAGTCTCACCTCTGTCTGCTGGTTCACCGTGTACACATTGATCGGCTCCGTCTAGGCTCGCCTCTACTTCAAGTTCTGTGACACTCTGTCTTCCAGGCTGCTGCTTCCTGCTTCCGCGTGTGAGAAGGCTGGTGCACTGCTCCAGTGAGCAGCAAAGCGGGGTGGTCACGTGACGGTGACGTCGAGGGTGCTGACGTCGCTGCCTGACACGCAATATGAGATCAAGATAGATGCCAATTCAAGGAGGAGGAGACTCAGGAATGGCACACACGATCGCGCTAAGAAAAGCTTAAATAAAAAAAAAATCTGCAAGACTGTACACAACACAGGGTCGGGACGGGGTCGGCTGTTCTCAAAGCAAAAAAAAAATTCTGTAACTGTAAGACTGTGTACACAGGGGTCGGCTGCAGCTGCTGCGCCCTAGGTGGCAGTGTGCCCTAGGCAGCTGCCGTGATTGCCTAGTGGGAGCGTCGGCCCTGACCTCAGGTGCAGAAAAAAATATTTATTATGGTGCAGCATTAAATGGTTTGGCTGAATTGGCCATTTAGAGTCCAGAATGAAAAGCAAACAGAACTAAAAGCTTTAAATGGCAAATAAGGATATCCACAGATCACACAAACAATTAAAGCAAAAAGTTTAATCAGGCAAAGTCCCAGTTAGTATGAGGTGCAGTAGTAAAGGTTTGGCTAAATTTAACCAATCAACATTGTAACTGAACAATCAATTAAAGCAAAACATTTTATAAGACAAAGTTCAAGGCAGAACAAGTGCAGTAATAAGGGTTTGGCTGAATTGGCCAGTCAAAGTCCAGGATGTAAATCAAATAAAAGTAATGGCAAATAAGTATATCTACAGGTCTTATGGCAACTGCACAACCAATTGAAGTTAAAAGGTTATAAGGCCTCCCCCACCTTCCCCACTCCCCGTCCTCACTACTCCTTTTCCACTTTAGTTGGTCAGGCACTGGGAGGATTCTCCCCTTAGTCACGCAATCTTTTTTCTTTTTTCCCCGTCACTGCTGCACATGGACAAATTTTTTCACACTCACTCTAGGACTCCCTCACCAACGATGGCGGCGAGGCAAAGAGATAGAAGAGCAAAAAATACTACAGACACCCCGCCTGAGGCACAAATCAGTGTCATAATACCTTCCTCAACTGATACTCTTAATATGCAAGTTTTGGTTACCAAAATCTCAGAGGCTTTGGCACCTAATTTTGATGCACTTAAGACTGAGATTAAGCAAGACCTCACATTACTGTCACAAGAAGTTAGGCAATTTGCCAACAGAATTAACGAAGTTGAACAGAGGGTGTCAGATCTGGAAGATCTGACCACACTGCACACTGCCAATTTAGAAGCAGCCAATCTATCTATTACTACAATGCAGGCCAAATTAGAAGACCTCGAGAACCGTTCTCGTAGGAATAATATACGGATAATTGGAGTACCAGAGGATGGGACCTATGAGAATTTAAATATGTTCGTTTCAGAAACATTGCCCCAACTTCTTAAAATGCCACCTAACTATCCTAAAATTATAGTGGAAAGAGCGCATAGGCTAGGTAAGCCCTGTACAGACAACAAAGGGAATCACAGGCCTAAACCTGTGATCGCAAAGCTTCTAAATTTTCAAGACAAAGTCACATTATTACAATTCTATCGCAAGAATCAACCCATACTGCTTGGGGATTTTAAAATCCTTCTTTTCCAGGACTTCTCAGTTGAGACAACCTCTAAGAGAAGGTCACTAGCCCCAATTTGTACCAAATTAATCCAGCAAGGTCACCAAGCTACTATTATTTATCCAGCAAAATTGAAAATTACAGACGGTGAAAACACTCGTGTTTTTAACTCTATCTTAGAGGTTGAACAATTTCTAAAAGAATCTAACTTGTCAGATAGACAATTGCCAGGCCAAAAATAGGCCATTAGTATTTTCCTATATTGTTTTACTTATCTTTTTGCTTTTTCTTCTCTATTTTCTCTCTCCATGTTAATAGAATATGGAATATGTTGGACCGGGTGCTGTGGTTGGGTGGGGTTTTTTTTTTTTTTCCCTTTCCCTCCCTTCTCCCACTCTGCTGGATAGTGGACTTTCCCTCCCATTAGATGGCAAGTCTTAAAGTAGTTTCCTGGAATGTGGGCGGGATCTCCACCCCCACTAAAAGAAAATCTATTCTTACACACCTGAGGAAACTTGGTACCAATATAGCATTTATACAAGAGACTCACCTGACTTCAGAAGAGTCCCTAAAACTTTGGCACCTAATTTTGATGCACTTAAGACTGAGATTAAGCAAGACCTCACATTACTGTCACAAGAAGTTAGGCAATTTGCCAACAGAATTAACAAAGTTGAACAGAGGGTGTCAGATCTGGAAGATCTGACCACACTGCACAGTGCCAATTTAGAAGCAACCAATCTATCTATTACTACAATGCAGGCCAAATTAGAAGACCTCGAGAACCGTTCTCGTAGGAATAATATACGGATAATTGCCAGGCCAAAAATAGGCCATTAGTATTTTCCTATATTGTTTTACTTATCTTTTTGCTTTTTCTTCTCTATTTTCTCTTTCCATGTTAATAGAATATGGAATATGTTGGTCCGGGTGCTGTGGTTGGGTGGGGGTTTTTTTTCCCCCTTCCTTTCCCTCCCTTCTCCCACTCTGCTGGATAGTGGACTTTCCCTCCCATTAGATGGCAAATCTTAAAGTAGTTTCCTAGAATGTGGGCGGGATCTCCACCCCCACTAAAAGAAAATCTATTCTTACACACCTGAGGAAACTTGGTACCAATATAGCATTTATACAAGAGACTCACCTGACTTCAGAAGAGTCCCTAAAACTTAAATCCACATGGGTGAAAGAAATTTTTTTTCCCCGGGTGTGGGAAGAAGGAGAGGGGTGGCTATCCTGATAGGGAAAAAAATCAATCTAGAGGTTATCTACAGTGAAGCAGACACCCAGGGCAGATTTGTGCTGATAAAGATAAAAATTGGCAAAGAGATTTTTACCCTATGTAATGTCTACGCCCCCAATAAGCTGGATCCAGCTTTCTGGTCTATAATACAGGCTAAAATTCTCTCTGTTCAGGAGGGTCATCTGGTTCTTGGTGGAGATTTTAATATGGCTCCTCACTGCCCACTGGATAGACTTAGATATACGACAAAATCGATTAAACAAAAAAGGGACAACTTAGAAGCAAAATTAATCAAATCAATTATGCAGAATCTGGCAATTAAGGACGTGTGGAGACTCCAGAATCCCGATGTTAGGGATTTCACTTGCCTATCTAGGGCCCATAAGACACTGTCCAGGATCGATTTACTTCTCATCAATGATAACCTGTGTAGGTCAGGAGTAAAGACAGGTATTCTCCCCATCTTTCTGTCAGACCATGGCCCAATCTATGTGGAGCTTCAACTGAATCAGTTTAAAAGTAGAGCAACACGTTTTATCTTTCCCTTATTTCTCGCTTCAGACTTGAAATTCAAAAATTGGCTCAAACTCAAGTTTGCTGAATATGTTCAACATAATCAATATCACATAGATTCTCCTCTGGTTTTCTGGGAGGCCGCGAAGGCTGTCCTCAGGGGTGAAATAATAGCTTATAGTGCTCTGAGACTGAGGAAAATAAGGCTAAGAGAAAAGGAAATCACCAGTTCAGTAACTAACTCTTACAACTCTTATCTTTTGGAAAACTCGCCTAGAAATTGGGCGAAATATATCAGAGCTAAGAATGCCAGGGACACTTTTGCGGTTTTCCAGGAAACACAGAGAGAATTAAAACTTCAAGCCAGACTATACAGATTTGGGAACAAATCCGGTAAACTTCTGGCCAATTTGGTTAAAAAAGAGAAAAAGTCATCTTTCATTGAGAATATCCAACAGGACGGCGCCTCTTTAGAGAAATCTGAAGAGATTGCACAAGCATCTGACAGGTACTATCAGGATTTATATTCTTACAGGAGCTTGAATCTTCTCCATAAGAGGCAATTCTGGAATGAAATTTCTTACCCCAAAATTTCAGCCGATATGGCTGAAACGCTCAACGCCCCAATACTGGAGTCTGAAATTGTAAAGGTCATTTCAGATCTCCCATCGAACAAAACACCAGGTCCAGACTGCTTGCCGAACGAGTTCTTTAAAATTATGAACAGTGAGATAGCGCCTTACCTCAACAATTTATACAATAGCATGTATTCTAAGGGAGAGCCAGTAGCCACTTCTTTTTCTGCCTCTAATACTATTCTAATCTTGAAAAGTGGGAAGGATCCCTCCCTTAAGGAATCCTATAGACCCATAGCCCTCTTAAACGTAGACTACAACATTTTCTGCTCCATCATCGCCAGGCGGTTACAGCTATCACTGGCTAACATTATTCACCCAGATCAGGCTGGGTTTCTACATAAAAGAAACTCTTCTGCAAAAATCAGAGAAGCCCTGGTCACAACTGAATATTTCAGGACAGTGGGGGCGTTGGGGAGCCGGGGGGAGGAGGGTGCCCCTGACCTAGCTATTGTCTCAATAGATGCAGAAAAAGCATTTGATTCAATTCATTTCGATCATCTTCTTACTTCACTAAACAATTTTGGGTTTAGGGGAGAGTTCCTGAGATTTATCACTAATTTATACAAAGAACCATATACAAGATTGATTGTGAATAATATTGTCTCTCCACAGATAACCCTTGGAAGGGGGACTCGACAGGGATGCCCTCTTTCCCCCCTGCTCTTTAACGTCTCAATAGAACCCCTGGCGATCATGGTCAGACATCAATTATCAGGAATTAAAATAGGTAATCAGATTATAAAAATTGCCCTTTATGCGGACGATGTTTTACTATACCTTTCTGATACTCAAACCAGTATACCAAAATTCTTGGACATTGCCACTAGGTTCGGATCCTTCTCAGGTTACAAGATTAATCAAGCAAAATCAGAACTACTATGGCTTAGAAAAAATAACAGCTCTCCCTCCAACATACCTTTTAGTCTGGCGACAGACTCTTAAATATTTAGGAATTCTCATTTCTTCTACACCTGGGGAGCTGTATGACCTTAACATTACTCCAATCCTAAAAAGTATAAGGGAGAAATTGAAAAATTGGCAGTGCCTTCCAATATCTATCTCTGGTTGGATAGCTTTATTCAAAATAGTCTTATTACCAAAACTCTTATACATACTTCAGAACACCCCATTCATTTTACTGGAAAGGGATATTCGAATACTTAAAGTGCACTCAGCAAATTCATTTGGCAAGGGAAAAGACCAAGGATATCTTTAAAGAAATTATCTCTCTCAAAAGAGAGTGGAGGTCTTGCCCTGCCTAATATTTGCTTCTATAATTACGCCTTCCTTGTGCAAGTAGTGGCTGATTGGATTTTTCATAGTGACTATGTAACAAACAATTTATTAGAGGAAACTATATGCTATCCGTATATCCATTCAGCATTAATCCACTGTCCACCTAAAGAATTACCAAGAGAAATTAAATTACTTAAAACTTTTTTTAACCCATTGAAGGCCTGGTGGAAAGTGGGGGAACTTCTATCTCTAAAATGCAAAGTCTCTCAATATTTGCCATTTTTGGGCAATCCGAAATTTCCTGTAGGTTTGAGCTCGGCACTTTTTAAAACCTGGCATAATCAGGGCTTGGACAGGGTGATATATTTGATCGATACAGAGAGAAAATGTGTCAAATCTTTTGAAGAATTAAAAAAAGAGTTCAAAATTAATAATAAGGATTTTTATGCATATTTGCAAAGCAGACACTTCCTTACAGAGCTTATGAAAGATACAGGTTGGACTTGGTCCTTGGGCAAACTGGAAAGCTGGTTAACACTCTTCAAAAATGGTCATAGGTCCATCTCCTTATGCTATCAACTGATTAATTCCAGTAAAGGTGAATCGGAGCTAGAGAAAATTACTCTATTATGGAACCAGATGATTCCTCACTCCAATATTGATACTGAATCCGTTCAATCATCAATTCAGAAAGTGGCTCAGGCTACCTTGTCAGCTACCTGGCGGGAGATGCATATTAGATTAATACATAATTCATATTTTACCCCCAAAAAGGGTAGTAAAATTCGCAATCTTGGTTTCAATAAATGCCCAAAATGTTTGCTGCCGGCAGCAGACTTAATGCACATGATCTGGGAATGCCCTAAAATAAGGCATCTTTGGTGGAAGCTAGAGTTTTGGCTTAGCAAAACTCTTAAAATCTCTTTTCCGGGTATAACACAATTACAAATTATATTTGGACTATTGAATCATAATGCACATCACATAAATAATAAAATAATTCTTTTGTCCAAATTGGCAACTAGATACCTTATTATTAAAAACTGGAAGTCGAGGGCAACACCATCTATCCCAGAGATTAAAAACTGTCTGAAAAAACAATGTTTGTTAGAACAAAGAGACACTAATCTAGACAATGAATCGGATATCATACAATTTTTTAACAAATGGTCAGTGTTCATCAGATCTCTGCCGGATACGGAGATAAATGATTTAATTTTTCTGTTTAGAAACTCTGAATTGATACTTCTAGGAGCCTGGTAACAACTAAAGAAGAGAGAACTAACTCAATAGGCTGCTCTGGGTGTAATCATACTGGGATCCCGTCAACTACAATCCTGTGAGTGGGTGAGGGGAGTGAATTGAATGGGAGAGGATTACTCTTTTTTTCTTCCCCCTTCCTTTTTTTTTTTTTTTTCCTCTGGTTTTGTTGGGTTGTTTTGTTGGGGTTGGGTGGCTCTTATATACAGAGATAAAATTCAGCTGAAAAACTGGATAAGTATTGAATTGGAAGAGCCAGGGCTTAAATTATGCTTATATTATTATTGTATTACTAACTGTTAATTAAGCTATGTTGAATCCAGGTTATATCATTAAGTCAATCAAGTTTTGATTGTAGATTACCTTGTGTTAAATGTTTAAATTGTGTCTTGTATGGCGTAAACAAAATGCTGGAAGTTATTATGCTGATTAATAAAAAATTAAAAATTAAAAAAAAAAAGGTTATAAGGCCAGGTTCAAGGCAGTAGAAGACACAGGCAGGCTCAGAGGTCAAAACAAACAAAAGTTTATTACCAGGATACATATATACAGCTTTCAAGTGAACGAAGATCTGTAGAAGCTATACAGGAGCTCAGGATACCAGCAGATGTACATCCAAACAGTAAGGACAGCATAATCAAAAAAATAAATGTCTTGTACCAGCAAGGAAAGCATATGTCAGGTTAGTTTAAATAATAAAATAGGAAGGAAGTACTCAAGCGGTCATGATACATTATGGTAGTGATTCAGATATTAAGGGAACACCAGATCAAGTTAATTGTCACAAAAGGTTATATTTGCAATGTCATGTTGGTGAAAGACTTCTTAATTGTATTCAATAGTCCTATTATCTATTTATGTATTCATCTGATAACCTGATATAAACTGTATGGCATGTATTGCTTAGGGTAGGGTTGTCAGCAGTTCTCCACAAAACTACTGAACAATCTGTTGATGACTGGGTACATTGGTAGGTGGGGTCACACAATTCCCCCCTAAAAGCTGAACCTTAGCCCTAACTCTTGACCCCACATGTATATTTTTCACACCTGTGCAGTAATTTCGCCCCTTGGCTGCCAGTAGCATAAAAAATAGTTTTACCTCATTGGCTGCCAGTAATATGTAAAAAGAAATAATTTGATCCCATTGACTGCCCCTCACTTTTTTTCTCCTCCATAATTGTAATGCATTTAGGCAGAGGAGGCCTTTTATATGTATTTAACCCTCAGGAACTTTAAAAAGGCGGGACATTTAAGTTTCCAGTATATTGGTGAAGATTTTACTGGACAGCTTGCTAAAATACTAGAATATCCGATTAAATACTGGACACCTGGCAACCCTAGTTATGTTGTGTTTTTTTAATCTTAATAAAAGTATATATCCCTGTCACAGTAGATGATTTAAAATACATTTTAAAAGATTTTTTGGAACTTTTGGAGATAATTTAAACCTTGAAAACTGTTAAACCCTATTATAGTTAATATCATTTGTGGCCAATTCTACTTATGGAAAAATAATTTCCTGCACTGTTTTTCTTGATTTCAGATAAAAATGTCACCAAATTGGAAGATGGTGTTTTCTTAATCAAAAAAGTACTTATTAAAAGTTTAAAAAAAACACCCCCAAAACATTGGTTTTAGAATAAAAAAAAGATACATTTTACACATGTACATTTTTATTTTCCTTAGACGCTGTAAAAAGTCAATCCAAATACCTGTTATGTAATCATTAGAGGTATCAAATGGCCGTTGTAATTGCCAGCTTCATTTTGATTTCCAGTTTTGATCCCAAAAACAACTTAACAACCAAAAACAGGTTTTCTGCAGAGGTGTTTTTGATTCAAAACTATTTTGGGGTTGGGGCCTTTTATCAGCAGAATCTATCATTTGAAAAACACATTTGTGATATTGTCGGAAACTGAAACCTCAATATTAGGAGCTGATATTGGAGAAATAGTGATTGAGAGCTACAAAGTTTTTTTTTTTTTTTAAAAATCAAAATATAAATGTTAAGTTCAAGGGCCCCATTAGCTAAAATTCTGCAGCTTGGAAATAAATTATACTTTACATTTCACAAGGGCTAAACTCACTGAATTCTCTAAGAAAAAGGTTGGAACCTGGAAGTCTCAGAGAACTGAGAGCTGCCTCCGATAGAAAGTAATGAGGCTGTCTGGGGTAGAGAATCTCAGAGGGGACAGTGAGGTTAACAGGAAAGCATTAATATAAATGATTTGTTTGCATGAAATACATATTAAACTGAAATGTTCTCACTACAATTTAACTTGCATTCGCCTCTAGTTTAGTATATGTTAAATTTCTGTAAGTTAAATAAGTGATTTGTAGATTTTGAGCAAACTTCACCTGCATACAGTTGATGAGATAAATCAATGAGACTTGCTGGTATAACATGCTAAGAGAATATATTGAGGGCTGTAAAAAAAAACAGACACATCCTGAAATGCCCCTGTCCAGACCAGGGAAAATCTCTGCCCTGCAATTTGTATAAAATAAACAAAAATATACAAAAGTATAATCCTAATTTGTTAGGAACTATCAAAGCATAATCAGAATTTGTAAAATCACAATCACAAAATACACTGCTCTCTATACAGAATCTAAATGTGTTAAAATACATAATAGAAAATGCAACACTTAAATGTAATAAAACTTTAAAGACAAAATCTAAATATAAAGTTAAGGCACAAAGCACAGAGTATAAAGGCAACAAAACTCTTATCCCATGCAGTGCTATATTGTACAGAGCTTGTCTCTTCTTCTCATCCAGAAATGCATGGAACACTCCTTAGAGAGATACAGAAACATTTTCCTTTCTAAAATCTTGTGAGGGACCTAGCAGTGCTGGAAGATCATTTTAGATTAATCTCATCTGAGCAGAGTTTTAGAGAATCAGGCCCTCCTCTCCATAAAGTAATGGCTGAGACCATATTGAAAAGTAGGTTTCCCTTATGTTAGCCCCTATGCTAAGGCGAATTAGAGACAGATATTTATGAGCTACTAAAATGAACAAAAATTAATGTGTGGAGTATAACATAATTTGCTTATTTTGTGCTGCTTACAACAGAACAAAAAGAAGAAAAAAAGAGTAAGTGGGCAGAGAAAAGTATATTAAAAAAGAAAGGTATGTGATAACCTAATAGTCTAACATCCCCTAAGTCACGATTTAAAGAAAAAAGAAATAAATCTCTGGATGTACTTATTATTATTATTTTATTATTATACTTTATTTATGAAGCGCCAACATATTCCGCATGCACTGTCCATGGATACAGTTCATTTAAATAAAACAATGATATAAAACTTGTAAGAGACAGGGCAAAATTTACAAACACATACAGGAGGATATTTTACACTCTTTTTTTTTTTACAGTGGGTGGTGCAATTAACTTGTTCTCTTGTATAATACCTGTTTTAGACATTATAGTAAATACATATGGTTCACACCTCATTATTTTCCATTCACTTAACCTTTCTTAAAACTGTCATACCTCTCATGCTTTTAGAGGAAAAGGATTGTTTTAAAATCTTTCGGCTAGATTACGAGTTTTTGTCGGTAAGGCTTGCGGGGCTAACGAGCCTTTTTTTCCCACCGCTCCCTTAAGACAACGCTGGTATTACAGGTTTTTTTAAACCTGGCGTTAGCCGCAAAAAGGTGAGCGTAGAGCAGAATTTAGCTCCACATCTCACCTCAATACCAGCGTTGCTTAAGTCAGCGGTGAGCTGGCTGAACGCGCTCGTGCACGATTTCCCCATAGGAAAAAATGGGGCTGAGCTGGCTGAAAAAAAATCTAACACCTGCAAAAAAAGCAGCGTCCAGCTCCTAACGCAGCCCCATTGTTTCCTATGGGGAAATTAATTTTATGTCTACACCTAACACCCTAACATGAACCCCGAGTGTAAACACCCCTAATCTTACACTTATTAACCCCTAATCTGCCGCCCCCGCTATCGCTGATACCTACATTATATTATTAACCCCTAATCTGCCGCTCCGGACACCGCTGCCACCTACATTATCCCTATGAACCCCTAATCTACTGCCCCCAACATCGCCGACACCTACATTATAATTATTAACCCCTAATCTGCCCCCCCAACTATATTAAATTTATTAACCCCTAATCTTCCGACCCCAACGTCGCCGCTACTATATTAAATTTATTAACCCCTAAACCTAAGTCTAACCCCCCCTAACTTAAATATAATTTAAATTAAACGAAATAAATTTAACATAATTAAATAAATTAATCCTATTTAAAACTAAATACTTACCGATAAAATAAACCCTAAGCTAGCTACAATATAACTAATAGTTACATTGTAGCTATCTTAGGATTTATATTTATTTTACAGGCAACTTTGTATTTATTTTAACTAGGTACAATAGTTATTAAATAGTTATTAACTATTTAATAACTACCTAGCTAAAATAAGTACAAAATTACCTGTAAAATAAATCCTAACCTAAGTTACAATTACACCTAACGCTACACTATCATTAAATAAATTACCTAAACTACCTACAATTAATTACAATTAAATTAAATAAACTAAATTACGGAAAAAAAACAAACACTAAATTACAGAAAAAGAAAAGAATTACAAGAATTTTAAACTAATTACACCTAATATAATCCCCCTAATAAAATATAAAAGCCCCCCAAAATAATAAAATTCCCTACCCTATACTAAATTACAAACAGCCCTTAAAAGGGCCTTTTGCGGGGCATTGCCCCAAAGTAATCAGCTCTTTCACCTGTAAAAAAAATACAATACCCCCCCAACATTAAAACCCACCACCCACACACCCAACCCTACTCTAAATCCCACCCAATCCCCCTTTAAAAAACCTAACACTACCCCCCTGAAGATCTCCCTACCTTGAGCCGTCTTCACCCAGCCGGGCACAAGTGGACCTTCAGAGGGGCAGAAGTCTTCATCCGATCTGGGCAGAAGAGGTCCTCCAAGCGGCAGAAGTCTTCATCCAAGCGGCATCTTCTATCTTCATCCATCCGGAGCGGAGCAGGTCCATCTTCAATCCAGCCGACGCGGAGCCATCCTCTTCAAACGACATCCTAACACTGAATGAAGGTTCCTTTAAATGACGTCATCCAAGATGGCGTCCCTTGAATTCCGATTGGCTGATAGGATTCTATCAGCCAATTGGAATTAAGGTAGGAAAAATCCTATTGGCTGATTGGATCAGCCAATAGGATTTTTCCTACCTTAATTTCCGATTAGCTGATAGAATCCTATCAGCCAATCGGAATTCAAGGGACGCCATCTTCGACGACGTCATTTAAAGGAACCTTCATTCAGTGTTAGGACGTTGTTTGAAGAGGATGGCTCTGCGTCGGCTGGATTGAAGCTGGAACCGCTCCGGATGGATGAAGATAAAAGATGCCGCTTGGATGAAGATTTCTGCCGCTTGGAGGACCTCTTCTGCCCGGATCGGATGAAGACTTCTGCCCCTCTGGAGGTCCACTTGTGCCCAGCTGGGTGAAGACGGCTCAAGGTAAGGAGATCTTCAGGGGGGTAGTGTTAGGTTTTTTTTAAGGGCGGATTGGGTGGGTTTTAGAGTAGGGTTGGGCGTGTGGGTGGTGGGTTTTAATGTTGGGGGGGTATTGTATTTTTTTTACAGGTGAAGGAGCTGATTACTTTGGGGCAATGCCCCGCAAAAGGCCCTTTTAAGGGCTATTTTTAATTTAGTATAGGGTAGGGAATTTTATTATTTTGGGGGGCTTTTTTATTTTATTAGGGGGATTAGATTAGGTGTAATTAGTTTAAAATTCTTGTAATTCTTTTTTTTCTGTAATTTAGTGTTTGTTTTTTGTCGTAATTTAGTTTATTTTATTTTATTGTAATTAATTGTAGGTAGTTTAGGTAATTTATTTAATGATAGTGTAGTGTTAGGTGTAATTGTAACTTAGGTTAGGATTTATTTTACAGGTAATTTTGTACTTATTTTAGCTAGGTAGTTATTAAATAGTTAATAACTATTTAATAACTATTGTATCTAGTTAAAATAAATACAAAGTTGCCTGTAAAATAAATATAAATCCTAAACTAGCTACAATGTAACTATTAGTTATATTGTAGCTAGCTTAGGGTTTATTTTATAGGTAAGTATTTAGTTTTAAATAGGATTAATTTATTTAATTATGTTAAATTTATTTAGTTTAATTTAAATTATATTTAAGTTAGGGGGGAAGTTAGGGTTAGACTTAGGTTTAGGGGTTAATACCTTTAATATAGTAGCGGTGACATTGGGGGTAGCAGATTAGGGGTTAATAAATGTAAGTAGGTGTCGGCGATGTTAGGGACGGCAGATTAGGGGTTAATAAAATTTAACTAGTGTTTGCGAGGCGGGAGTGCGGCGGTTTTGGGGTTAATATATTTATTAAAGTGGCGGCAATGTCCGATCGGCAGATTAGGGGTGAATATATTTATTAAAGTGTTTCCGATGTGGGGGCTGGGGGGGCCTAGGTTTAGTGGTTAATAGGTAGTTTATGGGTGTTAGTGTACTTTTTAGCACTTTAGTTAAGGGCTTTATGTTCCGGCGTTAGCCCATAAAACTCTTAACTACTGACTTTTAAATGCGGTAGGAGTCTTGACAGGAGAGGGTCTACCGCTCACTTCTTCCAAGACTCTTAATACCAGCGTTAGGCAAATTCCATTAAAAAGATAGGATACGCAATTGACGTAAGGGGATTTGCGGTAGCCTCGAGTCGCAGAAGAAAAGTGAGCGGTGGGCCTGTACCTGCCAGACTCATAATACCAGCGGGCGTTAAAAAGCAGCGTTGGGACCTCTCAACGCTACTTTTTAAGGCTAACGCCAAACTCGTAAACTAGGCGTTTCATTTTTTTTAATTTTTTTTTTATTATTTTTATTGAGAATTTCAAAATATACAACGTGGAACAGGAGAAAACAACGTCTATTACAAATGCTGTTGAGTGGTACATGACAAATAACATAACAGTACTTCGGGGAAGTAGAATAAAATACTATTGACCTACGAGTGTCTACAACCTGAGATACACCATGAGTTTTTGCACTTCAGTGGGTTTATTACAGTGACACATAGTCTCATCTTTCCACTCTCCCCTCCCCTTTTAATTTACCTACTTTTCCCAAAGTAGTTGTTTAAGTTTTTATACCGAGGCCCAAAGAAAGGAACTGAAGGGCCCAGATGAGCGTGTAACTAAAGTTAGGGGGGGATGAGATCAAGAGAGAACCCTGTCGGATCTTGGGTGCTGACTCGAAATGTGTGATGGGAGTTAAATAAGAGAGGTGAATTAGATAAACCCAGGGTCTTCTGACACGTCCCTGCTGTCTACAAGTGATTTTAGGGAGACAGCTTTCTAACAGGGATCTAAGGAATTAAAATCTGATCTAAAGAGATTGCATAGGGCATTCTGAAGTAGAGATCTGGGTATCCATTTAACTTACTGAGGATATTAAGGGAGAAGAAAACAGGAAGTGCTACTGGGGGGGAGAGAGAATAGAGGGAAAGAGGAAAGGAAAAAAAAAAAAAAGAGGGGGGGGAAGGGGATTCATAATTTTTGGAGGAGTAGGGCGGGGTTTAACATACCCCTCCTCAAGGATGCACTTTGGAGCTGATGTCTGCCTTCTTGTCTAGATGGAAAGAATCTAAGCCTCCCCCAGTAAGTCCCAGGGGCTCCGAGTCAGGGCATACAGTTCATTCTGTTGGCGTGCATTGTACACATAGTTTTCCATTGACTTGAAGTAGGAGATGAGCTGAACTAAAGCTTGCCAGTTCGGACAGTCCGGCTTCTTCCAATTTCTGGCAATAAGTAGCTTTGCGGCCATCAAAATAGTAATCAGTAGGATACGGCTCGGCAGAGGAAGGGGCCGGAGGCCAGCATGAATCATGGTCATTTCCGGAGAAAAGGACCCAGAGAGGCCCAAAAGCCGACATTGGGATTCCAATTTGCGCCACAAGGGGGCGATTATGGGGCAGGCCCACCAGATGTGCAGGTGGTCTCCTATTTGTTGGCAGCCTCTCCAGCAAAGGGGGAGCTGTTTGGAAACATTTTATGCAACTTAGAGGGAACATAGTGCCATCTGGTCATCAGCTTGTAAAATAATTCAAAGAGAGTTACACAGTGAACAGAAGACTTAGTGTGTTGAATTGCTTCTGACCACGTGTCTGTAGATAATTCTACACCCCAATCCTTCTCCCAATCTTCCATTTGTTTGGTCTTAGTGAGCTTGGTTGCATTAAGGAGGATTGTATAGTGGGAGGACAGCGGAGTGACGTGTTGTGAGTCTGTGGAAAACCTAGTTTCCCAGGGAGTCAGTGGTCTGGGAGGGGTGTTCAGAAAACCCCATGACCTTAGAATGGAGAAAAGTCTAAGGAAATCTGAATCTAGGTGGGATATTATGGCTTTGCGTCAAAGAATCGGGAGACACCGGTCCCCCTTCTGGTAAAAAATTGGTGATGTGGAGGTTGGAAAGGGCCCTACGGACCACCAGACCCGCCAGCGGTTGACCCAGTAGGAGTCCTGACACTGAGTGGATAGGAGAGGGATGTGGGGAGACTAATCGATGGTGACGAAGCAGTACCCAGGACTTTCTGCAGTGCTGGACAATCTTGTTGTGGATCGGAAAATCCAAAGCACAGTGGGGAGGCGTTTCATTTTTAATGGGAAATTGCACTAATGTATACAAAATAGGTCTTTGTCTCATTAAATCTAGATATTTACAGACCTTCTGCAGTACCCAATTAATGCATAATAGAATATCGGTACAGGCAAACAAAACATAAGCACATGTGTGCCATTTAGATAACATTGTGCTCACGCCGTGGAGTTACTTATGAGAGGGCACTGATTGGCTAAAATGCAAGTCTGTCAAAAGAACTGAAATAAGGGAGCAGTCGGCAGATGATTAGATACAGGGTAATTACAGAGGTTATTAAGTGCATTAATATAACCCTGTTGGTTATGCAAAACTAGGGAATGGGTAATAAAGGGGACATCCTAAAACATTTAATGTGAAAATGGCTTAATGTAGCTTAATGAGTAAAAAAGTGGTCAAATGTTAATCAATTGCTGCATAATTTTGCACAACCCAAGATTTCCACTATCCAAGACTATCCTAGAAGTTTCATGGATTTTGGTTTCCCACAAGGCAAATGAGTGACATTAAGGTTGTTTTTTGGGGAGCTTAATGTGGCTTAACGTACAAAATTGAACTTAGATGTTAACCAATTTCCCCAAACTTCCTACAATATATTAATCTATCTATTCAAACATATTCTCAGGACATTTGATAAAACATACAAAAAGTTATTTACATTTAACTATTTTTTAAATTGTTAAATGCAAATAACTTTTGGTATGTTTTATAAAATTTCCTGAAATTTTCAGAATATGTTTGAATAGATAGATTTATGTATTGTGAGAAGTTTGGGGAAAATTGGTTAAGATCTAAGTTCCATTTTGTACGTTAAGCCACATTAAGCTCCCCAAACAACAAGTTTAATGTCACTCATTTACCATGTGGGAAACCAAAATCCATGAAACTTCTAGGATAGGTTTGGAAAATGACAAAATGAGTTTGTGTCAAGTTTCAAGGCAATTGATTGATGTTTAGGCAAATTTTGGTACATTAAGCTCTTTTTTACGTTAAGCCATTCATGTTTTAGGATTGTAAAAAAATAGTTATATATATAAATAACTTTTGGTATGTTTTATCAAATGTTCTGAAATTTTCAGATTATGTTTGAATAGATAGATTACTGTATTGTGGTTTGGGGGAAATTGGTTAACATCTAAGTTTAATTCTGTACGTTAAGCCACATTAAGATCCCCAAAAAACAAGCTTAATATCACTCATTTGCCTTGTGGGACAACAAAATCCATTAAACTTCTAGGATATGTTTGGAAAGTGGCAAACTGAGTTTGTGCCAAGTTTCAAGGCAATTGATTTAAGTTTAGGTGAATTTTGGTACATTAAGCTGCTCACATTAAATGTTTTCGGATTGTAAAAAAATTGTTATATGTGAATAACTTTTGGTATGTTTTGCCAAATTTCCTGAAACTTTTAGAATATGTTTGAATAGATAGTTTTATGTATTGTGAGAAGTTTGGGGGAAATTGGTTAACATCTAAGTTTAATTTTGTACGTTAAGACACATTAAGCTGGGGGGCGGAGCTAACTGCCAACAGGATAAGACATGTGTTAGGAAAGCTCCTGGCTCCTATGTGACAAAAAGTGATATATAATCTCTAAAACCCTTGATATTTTTGCGTAAAGTGGCTTAATTGTATGCAGGGAGAGTAACTTTACATAGTGGTACCAGCGGAGAAATAGAACGAAAGAGTAAACTTGCTCTTGAGCTTTGCAGCTGACTGCTGCTGAAATTGGACCCGCTTAACACCTATAACCACGGAGGTACCATAAGCTTGCTCCGGAGGGTCGGGGACCCGCTCCGGAGCACAAGTTTGCTGTTAAGCCAACAGGCTGAGAAGTTAATTAGCCCTCCATATTCATCGCTGGGGATCCAGCGGCAAATCTCACCTGCACCCGGCATCGGAGGCACCACCCTTTGGAGCCCTTCAACCGGCAGCGGAGCTTCCACCCTCTATGGCCATATTACCCGGCCTACTCCGTCTGTAACTGACTATTGCCAGCTGACCCTTTATATCCCGGCCTGACACTCCTCAGCAGAATTGGCGCGAAAGTCCGCCATCTTGAGAGGTGCCCTGCTGTTCGGGAGTGTTGCGACCTGATCTGGAGAAGAAAGGGGAAGTGCACTTCCAGGCCCGCCTGCCATACCTATTGAGCCGCAGACCCGCCCGACCGGCGGTAACACCTCACTGCCCACAGCTGCAAGCTAGGAAACGGACGGAAGCCTTTGGCCTTTGATCTACTTAGACGGTTCCTGTGAGGGGGACTCTACTCGCGCCTGGAGAGGGGGTAAGATTGAGGTGGAAAGCGGGTCATAACAGAGGGAGACATACAGCCCTGACCTATACTCATTAGGGCAGCTTACACTACCCGGCCCCCTTTGCAGCTTCTGAGACTTACTGTCACTGAACAACCCAGAGTTAACCCACGCAGTCCTTGTAACCTCAGCTACTAGGCCCCTTTGCAAACTTCCTCATAGAACCCTCTATATACCAAACTCCTTGTCTCACGTTAGGAAGTGAAGCCCATATAAAGAACTGACCTTTTGGGACAACACTTGTGAAGTGGTGAGGGCCTCATTTTACATTACCTTGCTAATAGGTGTTAACAGGAATAAAATCTCAATTCTGGGCTAGCCCTACAACTCTTCTGAGCTGATAAACTATAATCGCAGCTCAGGTGCTCCCTGAGGTTGCTCCTGGGGCATAAAGTGACTGAAATTTACACAATACAGGATCAAAGGCTGCTGCGACAGTCCAGGTGTCTCTGTAATTTGTGCATAATACAGAGTGTAGTGCTTTTACATAACCTGCAGTTCTTCCTTTTCAGGACATGTGACAACATTTTGTTTTGCTCTCAGTTTCTCTTGTTTGGTCACCGCGCTTTTTCTTTTCGAAATTTGTCAGCTAATAGAGAAAGCAACCTTGGCTTCTCGCTTTACGCTCTGGCCAGCAGGAGTCACTGTCCCGCATATTCTCTGCTGTTGAGTTCATTTGTGTACTGACTTTACTTTATCTGGCTGAACCCCCCCCTTTGGACTCTCCCTTTCCGGCCTGCTAACGCGGGCTGGTCACTTCCACTTTCCTTTTCTCCTTCCTTCGGGTCGCACTCCCCTTTCCCTGAGTCCGAAGGGAACGCCTCTCTCAAGGTACATAGTGTTTTCCCATACTAATACACTGGTAAACCCATTTGAGTGCTAAACACTTTTGCTCGCACTAAATCCTCCCCTCCGGACCCCTCCCTTCCGGCCTGCTCACGCAGGCTGGTCGCCTCCACTTTCCTTTTCCCCTTCCAACAGGTCGTATCCCCCTTTTTCCCTGGGTCCGAGGGGGAATATTCCTCCCAGGTTTAACTGAGGTGTTTCATTATAAACGAAAGGTGATTTGCAGTAGGCTCCACTGGGCCCCTGTCTCCACGTGGGTCGGCGTCTTACACAGAGTCGTAGGGCAGAGTTCTCCTCATAAACGCCGTCATGGGGAGATAGAGGTCATAAGTGGACGTTCGGCCCCACTCAGTCATGTAATATTAATGTGCATGTGTATTTTCCTTTTTCCAATTTGTCAACCTGCTGGGCTTATATGTCTTCTTAGCAATCTCTAATCTAGGTTCAACTGTTTAGTATAGGACACTCTCCTCTCATTTGAAAATGCCTCATAACACTAAGAGACACCTGAAAACACCAGGTTCAGTAAAGAAAACGGTTCAGGACCACTTTACGCAACCAACTAAAGACCGGAATTAAGATCTACTTGAGGACCAGAGTGACTCTGAATCCCTTGGGGATGGCTCCCAACCTGACCTTACGCCTCATGTCAGATCACAACACCTAATTACGGAGGAAACCCTTAAAAAAATGCTGGCAAACCAAACTATTTCCATTACTAAGGAAATTCAGCGCAATCATGCTGAACTCCGCAAGGACATCTCTGAAATTGGGGACAGGGTGGACTCCCTGGAAAGGAAACAGGACGACCTTGCTACTGACCATACCAACTTGCTGGCATACTCGGAATCTCTGGCAGACCAGATTAGCCAACTAGAATTTAAACTTGCCGATGTGGAGGATAGGGCTCGCAGAAACAACGTAAGATTTAGAGGAATCCCGGAGGATATCCAGCCTGCAGAGATCCAAACCTTCCTGAAAGACCTCTTTAGAGACCTGCTGGGCCCAACAGATGGACTTAATGATACCATGGAAAGAGCTCACAGAGCCTTACGACCTAGAACGGTCTCACAAGAGAAACCGAGGGACGTCATAGTCTGTTTCCATAGCTTTCCATTCAAGGACAGGCTCATGCAGGCGGCCTTTCGGAAACCGCAGATATCAGAGAAGTTTAAGGACATACAGCTGCTGCCCGACTTATCCGCACATACTCTACAACATCGTATATACTTCCAGCCAGTCACACAGATCCTCCGTAGGGAAAACATCAAGTACAGATGGGGTTACCCTACTAAACTAATAATCACAAAGGATAACAAACCATTCACAGTAACCTCTTTATCTCAAGGAACCACTCTCCTGGGTCAGTGGGGCCTTATTGCGGTAGACTCCAGGGGATCCCCGTGATCCAATCTAAATTGAGAGTCTCGGCTCCCGAGTGGTCGGTGAAAGAACAAAGACCGAAGAGACTGAAAACACTGCAGCCTTTGGACCCTACCCAAGTGGAGACTCTGTCCTCATGATAAGCGGCAATTGCTTTTGCCACATCTTAGGAACCTGGCAAGCTACAAAACGCCCACTTCTGCCCACCTATTGTGCTATGTAGTTGAGCAGATGAACTAGGATGGTATGGCCTGACTCATACCCCCCCACGGTCCCTTGGGCCAGACTCTATGGTTTCATACGTGTTAGGTTTATGTGTTTAGACAGTTAATTATGCCTATTGTTCTTTTTTGCCAGTCCAGCATACCCACCATATCTTACAAGCCATATATACATATGCTTACCTCTGCCCTTAATGCCCTTTGTTGCTATTTTCTGGGGTTATGGAGTGAGATGGGTATTGTACTAAAAATCACAACCACTGAGGGTGTGGGACCGCATTTCGCCACCTCATGACAGGCCTCGGTGCTTCCTATTTTCTCTATAACTTAATGCTATATACCTGGCCTCCGTATTCACTTTGCCTGGTGTTCCATGGTCATGATATGGCGAAGTGCTCTTATTTTTACTCCCTTTACCCTTTGTGGTTGCACTGAAGTAATAATGAGTGGGGCCCGCATCGACTGAAATATATGCCTATATAAATTGTATGCGACTACATTCTGCTCTTTATATTATGCTCATGTGTTTTGACTGTATTGTACTTAATGTTCCTTGTCAGGTTTCTATGTTCACCTGGATTATTTTGTTTAGGTTATGCCCTTTTCGGGCACATAGGTTGATATTTACTCACTTGCACTTTGGTTTACCTTTCTAATGCTTATTTATCTAGTTCTCCGAGTGGGGCTGGACTTTCCAGTTCCCCTCTTCATACATTCGCTCTTAGCTCCCCCCCACTGGTTAACCTACGCCAGGGTTCCAACTAGGTGGACTATTTCCACCTGTGCTGTCAGTACATTTCCCTATTACGTGACAATCTTTCCCTTACTCCCCGACCCTCACACACCTCTCACTAGGAAGACGGTCTAGGTCTCCCAGACAGTTCCCCGCCCATATTCCTCCCTGGATCAGAGGTAGAGAATGTCCCGCTTACGAATATGCACACACAACTCCAGAGGCCTAAATTCTCCCTACAAGAGGAGCTTACTCTCTCGTATGCTACGTCATCATAATCCTGACGTAGTGTTTCTACAGGAAACACATTGGCTGGTAGCTTCCCCCAAGAGATTCCACTCTCGATCATACACGACAATTGAGTGCTCTCCCTTCACAAAGAAGGCTCGGGGGACTGCTGTCATGATCCACAGGAGGATAGCTTATGAGGAAATCCAGGTACTCAGGGACCCTCAGGCCAGATTCACGATAGTAGTCTGTAAGTTGGATCATGTCACACATACCCTTGCCTCAGTGTATTTACCCAATTCTCAACAGCCTGCCTGTCTCAGGAAAATCCTGAGGCTGATTGACCAGCATAAACAAGGCAGGGTCATAATAGCAGGGGACTATAACATGATTTGGGATACTGAACTTGACCGAAAGACACTAAACCCTATTAGGTCCTCCTCCCAACTAACCCTTCTCTCCACACGATTCAAATCAATCATGACTGAATTTGGATATTATGACATCTGGCGGTCTCTACACACCACGGATAGGGACTTCACTCATTTCTCCCAGGTACACAAAACCTACTCTAGGTTGGACCATATATTTTGCTCGGCTGGGACTTTGGACTCAGTGCTCCAATCCAGCATTCCCCTGTGTTCATGGTCCGACCATGATCCAGTACTTGCGGACTTACAAATTAGTGACCCTTGTCCTCATAAAAATAGATGGTCTCTTCCGCGCAACATCCTAGTGGAAATCCCCTTCAGGGAGGAGTTGAGAAGAGATCTTATAGACCTCATCCAATTCAACGACAATGGCCAGACTGCCGATGACACACTCTGGGGAGCCATCAAGGCGGTAACCAGAGGCTATATCATCCGCAAACAAGCCCGCCTTAGGAAATTAGCTGGACTCTCCTTAGCCCAGGCCCACTGCAGGCTTAGACTACTTGAATCTGCTAATAGAGCCAAGGTCACGGAAGCATTGTCCTCCCAGATCTTAGCTGTCCGCTCGCATATTAACCATCTAGAATTGCGACGCACCCAAGAAAATCTCACAAGACTTAAACAGATATTTTATTATAAAGGCAACAGGGCAGATACATTGCTAGCGAATAAACTGCGCCAGCGGAACAGCACATCTCGCATACACCAAATCTTCTATAACAACAAGATTCACAAACTCCCCTCACAGATAGGGGACTGCTTCTCAGATTACTATTCCAAGCTATATGATCTTGAGGGTACTGAGATTGGGGCCCCCGCCTCTACCCAACAGATTAAAGAATTTCTTGATACCCTAAATTTGCCCTCCCTATCGACGGAACAACAGGAGTCTTTGACTAACCCGTTCACTCAGTTGGAAGTCAAGCAGGTCATCCAACGACTTAAATCTCTTAAGGCCCCTGGCCCTGATGGATTTCCCACACAGTTCTACAAAACCTACAGTCAAGAACTAGTGCCGCTACTCCTTAGGTTTTTTAACACTGCCAGACAAGGAGGAAGATTTCAAAGGGAATTTTTGGAGGCTGAGATCATTATGATCCCGAAACCAAACAAAGACCCCTCTCATTGCCCCAACTATAGACCCATTTCACTTATAAACGTGGACATCGAAATCTACTCCAAACTTATCGCGAATCGAATTTGCAAACTTCTGCCTACCCTGGTTAACCCAGACCAAGTGGGGTTCATATATAATCGCGAGGGCCCAGACAACACTAGGCGCCTCATTAACATAGTCTGTGAATCGACAAGAATGAACAAGCCTTTCTCGGTTATCTCTCTGGATGCCGAGAAGGCCTTTAATAGGGTCAGATGGAGCTACCTTTGGGAGACCCTAGACGTTTTCAAATTCCCCCCTGACATACGTCTCGCGATCCAAGCCCTATATTCCAACCCCACGGCAACAGTTAGGGGGTTGGGGTTTCATTCAACCTCATTCCCCATCCGTAATGGCATGAGGCAGGGCTGCCCTCTCTCCCCACTTCTGTTTGCCCTGGCAATCGAGCCACTTGCAGAAACAATACGCACCAACAAAGACCTGGTGGGTATCACACTCTCGGGCTCTAAGCATAGCATCGCCTTATTTGCTGACGATGTGACGGTGTTCTCAGCGGACCCACTTCGTACAATACCTAAACTTTTGGATGTACTTGAGGCCTTTGGCTCTCTCTCCTTTTACAAACTTAACACTTCTAAAACAGAAATTTACTGGTGGGGTTTCCCCCAAAACTACATCCTGGCCCTCCAGAGACAATTTGACTTCAAATGGTCTAGTAAATGTATCACTCACCTAGGAGTTAAGATATCTAACGACCTGAAGCAGATGGTCAAAGATAACTTTTTACCCCTGCTGGCAGATCTGCGAGCGTTAAAAAACGCCTAGGATCACAAGAGCATTTCTTGGATGGGGCGCATAGCCTCTCTCAAGATGTCGTTTCTCCCGCGGCTCACCTATCTGTTCAGGTGCCTACCAATTAGAGTGCCCACCCACCTACTGTTGCAATTCCAAAGCGAGTGCACCAAATTTATCTGGCAGAATAAAACCCCTAGGATAGCCCATAAAACACTCCAGTTCCCGGTCCACTTGGGGGGACTGGCCTCCCCATCTATAGAAAAATACTATGAGGGAGCCATGCTCACGCACATCTCTCAATGGGGAGTACTACACTATCAAGACAGGTGGAGGGAGGTCGAACAAGCTTCACTGCCCTTTGATATCTATTTAAAAGATCTAATTTGGATCCCGGTCCACAGCCGTAGAACCTTGAACATCCACAATTATGTGGTTGTGGAGTGCTTGGCGGTATGGGATAAGATCCGGCACCGCAAGCTGATCGCGCCGCATCCCTCCCCGATCACCTCTATCCCAGGCCTCTTTACAGGCCTTCCTGAGACACACCCTAACACATGGGCTAGGATGGGTGTGAAACAAGTTTCGGATTTTTGGTCTACGTCTAGTGGGGACGGCTATTACATGTTGTCCAGGGGCAGTCCTGGTGGTGATGTCCCACCCTATTTCCACTTTGAGCTTACTAGGATTAAGAGTTTCCTATCTAGCTGGGGCTTTTCCCCCTCCACCTCACGTCCACTTAGCCCATGGGAATCTATGTGGAAGGCTGGGAGTAGACTTTACAAACCCCTATCGAGACATTATTACTCTTGCATTTTTTGATGTGATTTGTACTATAATATGTAGGGGTCCTGCGAGTCCCCAGTCAGTGTTATACTTGTTAAAACAAATAAAAATCTTTTGAAAAAAAAAAAAAAGACACATTAAGCTCACCAAAAAACAAGCTTAATGTCACTCATTTGCCTTGTGGGACAACAAAATCCATGAAACTTCTAGGATAGGCTTGGATATTGGAAATCTTGGGTTGTGCAAAATAATGCAGCAATTGATTAACATTTGGCCACTTTTTTACTCATTAAGCTACATTAAAGGGCCATAATACCCAAATGTTTAAACACTTGAAAGTGATGCAGCATAGCTGTAAAAAGCTGACTAGAAAATATCTCCTGAACATCTCTATGTAAAAAAGAAAGATATTTTACCTCAAAAGTTCCTTGGTAGCCACCTCCCATTGTAAAGGATTTCTAAGCAGCATTTTAGTGTGTCTGTCCTGGGACATCTGAAGGGATGAGCATCGTGCACTCTCATATTATTTCACCAATCAGGTAAAGGAAGCTTACTATGAAATCTCGTGAGAGTTAAGTCAAATCTCATGAGATCACAGTAAGAGCTCATGACCTCAGCACTGCTGATGCTGATTGGCTGCTGTTCATTTCTTCCTTTTTTTTTTATTTTTACCTGCAGCTGGGAGCAGGTGAAGTCTAACTTTTTACACAGAACTTACTCTGCTGAGCTGAGGAGATTGTGAGGTAAAATATCTTCCTTTTTTACATAGAGATGCTCAGGTGATATTTTCCTGTCAGCTTTTTACAGTTATACTGCATCAGTTTCAAGTGATTTAGCATATGAGTATTATGTCCCTTTAAGCCATTTTCACATTAAATGTTTTAGGATGTCCCTAATAAAGGGACTATCATTTTAAGCAATTCAAATTCTGTAGTAGACTGTACCTTTAAATGAAGATTTAAATATCAATTGAATTGAAACTTGGCACAAACTCAGTTTTACACTTTCCAAACCTATCCTAGAAGTTTCATGGATTTTGGTTTCCCACAAGGCAAATGAGTGACATTAAAGTGAAGGTCCATTTTGATGAATTAGTTAATGAATTAATTTAATGAACTTATTAAAAACAAGGGCACTTTAATTCATCAAAATTGACATTTCACTGTTTTCTTCAAAAACTTACCTTTTAATCCTGGCAGCCGCTCCAGCACTTCCTCCGCACGTCGCAAGCCGTCTTTGGGGGTCCAAAATGACAAATCCAGCTTCCTCCAATCACAGCGTTGCACCAGGCCAAGATTCCCCCGGGGGGAAGCTGTGATTGGAGGAAGCCTGATTCATCATTTCTGATGTCTGCAGAGGCTTCCGACGGCCAGGGGAATCGCTGGAGCAGCATTCAGGATTAAAAGGTAAGTTTTTAAAGAAAACAATGAAATGTCAATTTTGATGAATTAAAGTGCCCTTGTTTTTAATAGGTTTATTAAAAACCGGGCACTAATTTATCAAAATGGACCTTCACTTTAAGCTTGTTTTTTGGGGAGCTTAAAGGGCCACTAAACCCAAAATCTTTCTTTCATGATTTAGATAGAGAATAGAAATTTAAACAACATTACAATTTACTTCCATTATTTATTTTGCTTCACTTTTTAAATATCCTTAGTTGAAGAAAAAGCAATGCACATGGTGAGCCAATCACACGAGGCTTCTATGTGCAGCAACCAATCAGCAGCTAGTGGGCATATCTAGATATGCTTTTCATCAAAGAATATCAAGAGAATAAAACAAATTAGATAATATAAGTAAATTAGAAAGATGTTTAAAATTGCATTCTCTTTCTAAATTATAAAAGAAAAAATGTGGGTGGAATGTCCCTTTAATGTGGCTTAACGTACAAAATTTAACTTAGATGTTAACCAATTTCCCCCAAACTTCCCACAATACAGTAATCTATCTATTCAAACATATTCTGAAAATTTCAGGAAATTTGATAAAACATACCAAAAGTTATTCGCATTTAACATTTTTTTTTACAATCCTAAAACATTTAATGTGAGCAGCTTAATGTAAAAAGAGCTTAATGTACCAAAATTCACCTAAACATCAATCAATTGCCTTGAAACTTGGCACAAACAAAGTTTGTCACTTTCCAAACCTATCCTAGAAGTTTCATGAATTTCGGTTTCCCACAAGGCAAATGAGTGACATTAAGCTTGTTTTTTGGGGAGCTTAATGTGGCTTAACATACAAACTTGAACTTAGATGTTAACCAATTTCCCCCAAACTTCCCACAATACATTAATCTATCTATTTAAACATATTCTGAAAATTTCAGGACATTTGATAAAACATACCAAAAGTTATTTACATTTAAAGGGACACTCAGGTTAAATTAAATGTTCATGATTCAGATACAGCATGTAATTTTAAACAACTTTCCAATTTACTTCCATTAAAAAAATGTGCACAGTCTTTTATATTTACACTTTTTGAGTCACCAGTTCTTACTGAGCATGTGCAAGAATACACAGACTATACGTATATGCATTTGTGATTGGCTGATTGCTATCACATGGTACAGGGGGAGTGGAAATATGCATAACTTTGAAATTTGTTATAAAAATAATCTACTACTCATTTGAAATTCAGAGTAAATGCTATTGTATTGTCTTGTTATCTTGCATTTGTTGATTATGCAAATCTACTGTGTTTACTGGTCCTTTAACTATTTTTTTACAATCCTAAAACATATGGGGGCCTATTTATCAAAGCATCTATATCAGTGCATTCGCCGGCATCAATACGCTGGCCAGACATCGCTGCCGTGGATCCACATACGATGCCCTTAATTATCAAAAAACACGTCAAAAACATGTGCGTCAAGTACGGTGCAATGAGCATCGGACTGTTGTTAACAGTCATCGATGTCGCAGTTTTTCGGGTTTCTCCCAACTTTATTTATACCATTTCATTACTGTCCATGAACAAGCACATTTCTCTAAAGCTAATCTTCTATTTCTCATCTGTTAATGTCCAAGAAATAGCTTGATTTATACCTCAACAAACAATATCTCATAGAAAGTTGTTTTTATATTTATTTGTTATATGATACTTTCACATAAATGAATGTGTATTTGTATTTCTAGATGTCATGATATGCTTTTATCTCATGTTATTTTTTTTATAAATTATTATTAATGCTAGAATTTGTACATATATCTTTGCACATACTTGTATATATATATATATATATATATATATATATATATATGTTTGTGTGTGTGTGTGTTATGTCAGAAATCTTTTTCAAACATATTTACATGTCCCTTTTATTGCTCTAAACAATGTTGTCTTTCATATCTCTGTGTTTATGTATACCACTATATGTATATAGTGTACATTTATTATTATTCTGAGCAGGAATAATTGCGAATATAACATGTCATTGGGGTATCGTATGTATTTATTTGCAATCAATGGATATTTTAAGAGCTGGGACAGTTTTCTCTCTGTACCTGTGTAACCCCTGCTGATTGCAATCTAGTTTTAAAAACCACTCCTACACAGATGTTATAAAATCGTCTGGCATATAAAATGACATTTCTTAATGAAAATTAAATTCAAGAGAAGGAAGAAATACACTGAAAATAGCATGACAGTTTAATGTTAGGTGGGCTATCCCTTTTAGCTAGCATCTTAAGATTATATTGAATCAAACATCATTCATATCTTAAAATCATTGTCTAAAATATTACACTGTGTGTCCTAATGTCAGCATCAATGTTTATCTTTAATACTAATTACACATATACATGCTTTCAAAGTATAATACACAATGTAACAAATGGCACTTACAAGTTCTGATGAGTGATCAAAGACACAAGTATCGAGCAATTTTATTTGTTAGTTATACTATAAAATTTATATTTAAATTTGATTGGCTAATGTCATAAATCACGTGATTATGCATATTCCAATCAAAAGTGGTGGAAAAATTCACTAGTGTGTGGGTTGTCTAGGAGTATTGCGTCATATTTTGTGCAAAAAGTGTTGCGTCAAATTTGGTGCGAATTGGAGAGTGTGACTTGTATTACCTGTGTAACCCCTGCTAATTGTAATCTAGTTTTAAAAACCACCCCTACACAGATGTTATAAAATCGGCTGGCATATAAGATGACATTTCTTAATGAAAATGAAATTCAAGAGAAGGAAGAAATACACTGAAAATAGCATGACAGTAAAGAGGTGATTTTAATTTCTGCTGTATCTGAATCATGACAGTTTAATGTTAGGTGGGCTATCCCTTTGAGCTATCATTTTAAGATTATATTGAATCAAACATCATTCGAATTTTAAAATCATTGTCTAAAATATTACACTGTGTGTCCTAATGTCAGCATCAATGTTTATCTTTAATACTAATTACACATATACATGTTTTCAAAGTATAATACACAATGTAACAAATGGCACTTAAAAGTTCTGATGAGTGATCAATGGCAAGTATTGAGCAATTTATTCGTTAGTGATACTATACAATTTATATTTGATTGGCTAATGTCACAAATCACGTGATTATGCATATCCCAATCAAAAGTGGTGGAAAAATTCACTAGTGTGTGAGTTGTCTAGGAGTATTGTGTCATATTTGGTGCGAAGTGGAGAGTGTGACTTGTATTACATGCCTTAAACATGGTGCATATAGATTTATACAAAAATAAAAAAAGGAAGTTAGCTATATTATGTTATGTATTTAATTCATTTTTATCTCTATATCTACTAGTGCACCAAGTTTGGAGCAATAATATTGTCCCCTTGCTTTGTAATGATAGACAAAGATGTAACATAATCCATAAGAAGTAATGTATTTCATTTTTATCCCTATATCTACTAGGGCATCAAAATTGAAGCAATACTTTGCACCAAATTTGGAGCAATAATATTGTTTGATTTAGAAAGAGTATAGAATTTTAATAAAGTTTCTAATTTACATTTATTATCTAATATGCTTCATCGTCTTGCAGCATCGAACATAACCTTTCTGTGTTTTCAGACTCCCATTGATTTCTATGGCATCCGCGACCTCAAGGGTGGCGGTTCGAACGATAGGTACGCTTCATTGGAATAGACGCAAGCATCGATCTGTGTCGGATTGAGATTGCGAGAGCGTATATTATGTCACACATTTCAACATTTGACGATCTTGACACTTTGATAATTACGGCGGATTCAATTTGCGTCAGATATGATGTGAGATTCTAGCGGATTACATCGTATTATAAGTTGAAGCTTTGATAAATTGGCCCCTAAATGTTTTAGGATTGTAAAAAAATTGTTAAATGTAAATAACTTTTGGTTTGTTTGATCAAATGTCCTGAAATTTTCATAATATGTTTGAATAGATAGATTAATGTATTGTGGGAAGTTTGGGGGGAATTGGTTTACATCCAAGTTCAATTTTGTACGTTAAGCCACATTAAAGGGACACTGAACCCAATTTTTTTCTTTTGCGATTGAGATAAAGCATGCAATTTTAAGCAACTTTCTAATTTACTCCTATTATCATTTTTTCTTCGTTCTCTTGCTATCTTTATTTGAAATAAAAGCCATCTAAGCTTTTTTGGGTTAAGAACTCTGGACAGCACTTTTTGATTGGTGGATGGATTTTTTCCACCAATCAGCAAGGACAACCCAGGTTGTTCACCAAAATGGGCCGGCATCTAAACTTAGATTCTTGCATTTCAAATAAAGATACCAAGAGAATAAAGAAAATTTGATAATAGGAGTAAATTAGAAAGTTGCTTAAAAAATCATGCTCTATCTGAATCACAAAAGAAAAATTTTGGGTTCAGTGTCCCTTTAAAGGGGCAGTAAACTTACAAACTAATGTTATATAATTCTGCACATAGTGCAGAATTATATAACATTAGCTTACCGGTAGCTTTACACTTTAAAGGTATTGCAGAGAAATTTTTTAACTAAAACCTCCTTTTACCAGAACGCTGCTCCTTGCTCTACTGAGTGGGTCTGGATTTTACACAGCGCATATCTACAACACTGTGTGCCCGGTCGCGCCATTAAAATGAATGTAGCTCGCTCCTGCTACTAGACCAGAGCGGGAGCGAGCTACATTCATTTTAATGGTGCGACCGGGCACACAGTGTTG
This sequence comes from Bombina bombina, assembly GCF_027579735.1. Classification (NCBI taxonomy): domain Eukaryota; kingdom Metazoa; phylum Chordata; class Amphibia; order Anura; family Bombinatoridae; genus Bombina; species Bombina bombina. The sequence goes on from NC_069504.1 coordinate 560,777,303, forward strand.
CAGAGATGCGCTGTGTAAAATACAGACCCGCTCAGTAGAGCAAGGAGCGGTGTTCTGGTAAAAGGAGGTTTTAGTTACAATTTATCTGCAATCCTTTAAAGTATAAAGCTACCGGTAAGCTAATGTTATATAATTCTGCACTATGTGCAGAATTATATAACATTAGTTTGTACGTTTACTGCCCCTTTAAGCTCTCCAAAAAACAAACTTAATGTCACTCATTTGCCTCGTGGGAAACCAAAATCCATGAAACTTCTAGGATAGGTTTGGAAAGTGAAAAAATTAGTTTGTGCCAAGTTTCAAGGCAATTGATTGAAGTTTAGGGGAATTTTGGTACATTAAGCTCTTTTTACATTAAGCTGCTCACATTAAGGGTGCGATCCGATATACGGCGCAGGTTTCGGCGCAAGCATGGAAACCTGCGCCGCCCGTAGTTTCAGCTCGCAACTCGAGCTATCTTATATACGGGGTCGTCAGATGCTAAAGTGCCGTAAGTCTGACAAACTAGCGATGTCCAGAAATCTGCGTAAGTACACATTTCTGGAGTCGCCAGTGACTTACGGCACTTTAGAAACTGCCGCCGCATAAAAAAACTGACTAAGTTATAAAATCACCCGTTACTGTCTAACACGCCTCCCAAACATGGCCCGACACGTATACCCCTCTATCCGCAATCCCCCCTCTCACTCCTAATAATAAATATATTAACCCCTAAACCGCCGCTCTCGGGCCCCGCCGCCAGCTACATATGTCTTACCCCCTAATCTGACCCCCCTACACCACCAGCCAGCTACATTAAATGTTTACCCCCAAATGTGAGCCCCCTACCCCGCCGCCACCTACATTAACTATATTACCCCCTAATATGATACCCCTACACCGCCGCCACCTATTTAAACTATATTAACCCCTAATGTGAGCCCCCTACCCCGCCGCCACCTACATTAAACTATATTACCCCCTAATATGATCCCCCTACACCGCCGCCACCTATTTAAACTATATTAACCCCTAATGTGAGCCCCCTACACCGCCGCCACCTATATTATATGTACTACCCCCTAATCTGACCCCCTTACACCGCCGCCACCTATATTAAATTTATTAACCCCTAATCTAATCCCCCTATACCGCCGCCACCTATATTAAATTTATTAACCCCTAAAATACTAAAATTTCCCTACCACTAAACCTAAGTCTAACCCTACAAATAGCCCTGAAAAGGGCCTTTTGCGTGGCATTGCCACAAAGTAACCAGCTCTATTACCAGCCCTTAAAAGGGCCTTTTGCAGGGCATTGCCCCAAAGTAACCAGCTCTATTACCAGCCCTTAAAAGGGCCTTTTGCGGGGCATTGTCCCAAAGTAATCAGCTCTTTTACCTGTAATCTAATCCCCCTACACCGCCGCCACCTATATTAAATATATTAACCCCTAATCCAGAGCTTTCCAAACTTTTCATGTTGGTGACACACTTTTTAGACCTACATCATTTCGCGACACAGTAATTCAGTTGTACTGGCAAACAGGAAGTTAAACTAACTTGTTTTAAGAGATACGGAGACATACATAAATTATATAATAACAAAATGTATTTACAAGTAACAGTAAGTATGTGCAATAATTAAACAAAAGTTTAATATCACCAAAAGCTACTTACTATTTTAATAGGATGTATAAGATTGATAGGATGGACACAATTTCTGAATATTTGGTGGAATATTAGATAAAGACATTCGCATTTCATCATTAAGCATTTTTTAAGCTTCCCCTTCCTATCCATATATCAAGAGCAGGAGCAGCAATGCACTACTGGGAGCTAGTTGCAAAAAAAAAACCCCACTGACTTCTGACTTCAGCTCAGCGTTTAAGCTGCCGCCCTCAGAGCTTGGTGAGTCCGATTGACTACTGCCTGTGCTGCAAACACACTGCTGTCCCACTCACTGACTACACATGCAGTCACGAGCCAATTAAGGAGACTACACATGCAGTCAGGAGCCAATGTGCCGCCGAAGCCACCAATGGCAATAGTTTCAGTTCCCACTGATCTGCGCCAATAGGTTAAGATGATCTGTGACCCCCTAGGTATCAATCACGTGTCAACCATGTGATATGCGTAGCAGGCAGACAGAAAGTCAGAAACCAAAAAAAAAATGTTTAAAAAAATTAAATTTTAAAAAATTAGTGCTGCAGCAGGGACACACCTACACACTGCTGCCGACACGCTAGTGTGTCCCGACACACAGTTTGGAAAGCACTGCCCTAATCTAATCCCCCTACACCGCCGCCATCTATATTAAATGTATTAACCCCTAATCTAATCCCCCTACACCGCCGCCACCTATATTAACTATATTAACCCTAATTATATTAGGGTTAATATAGTTATTATATTAGAATTAGAATAGCCAATAGAATTACAGTAGCTCTTATTCTATTGGCTATTCAAATCAGCCAATAGAATTAAAGTAGCTCGCATCCGATTGGCTGATTTGAATTTGAAGGCTCAAATCAGCCAATAGGAATTCAAGGGACGCCATTTTTAATCGCGTACCTTGAATTCCTATTCAGTGTACGGCGGCGATCATATGAAGAGGATCCTCCATGCTCCGGCTCCGGTCTTCAGTTCCAGCATCGCCGATCTTCAGTTCCAGCATCGTCGGTCTTCAGTTCCAGATGGACGGTCTTCAACTCCTCCGCTCCGCGCCGGCTGGATCCTGGAAGAAGAAGAAGTCGCCACCTGGAAGAAGACTTCTCCGCCTGGAACAGGACCTTCTCTGCCGGTCTTCAGGACAGGTAAGGAGCACTTGGGGGTTAGACTTAGGTTTTTTAAGGGGGGATTGGGTGGGTTAGATTAGGGGTATGTGGGTGGTGGGTTGTAATGGGGGGGTTGTTCTTTTTTTCACAGGTAAAAGAGCTGATTACTTTGGCACAATGTCCCACAAAAGGCCCTTTTAAGGGCTGGTAATAGAGCTGATTACTTTTGTAATTTAGATTAGGATAGGGAATTTTTTTTATTTTGGGGGGCTTTATTATTTTATTAGGGGGCTTAGAATAGGTGTAATTATCTTAAAATTCTTGTAATCTTTTTTTTATTTTTTGTAATTTAGTGTTTGTTTTTTTTGTAATTTAGTTTAGTGTATTTAATTGTATTGTAGTTTAGATATTTGTAGTTTATTTAATTAATTTATTGATAGTGTAGGTGTATTTGTAACTTAGGTTAGGATTTATTTTACAGGTAAATTGGTAATTATTTTAACTAGGTAGCTATTAAATAGTTATTAACTATTTAATAGCTATTGTACCTAGTTAAAATAAATACCAAGTTACCTGTAAAATAAATATAAACCCTAAAATAGCTACAATGTAATTATTATATTGTAGCTATCTTAGGGTTTATTTTATAGGTAAGTATTTAGTTTTAAATAGGAATAATTTAGTTAATATTATTAATATTATTTAGATTTATTTTAATAATAATTAAGTTAGGGGTGTTAGAGTTAGATAGGGTTAATATAGTTAATATATATAATATAATAACTATATTAACTATATTAACCCTAATATAATTAGGGTTAATATAGCTAATATAGGTGGCGGCAGTGTAGGCGGTCAGATTAGGGGTTAATACATTTAATATAGGTGGCGGCGGTGTAGGGGGATTAGATTAGGGGTTAATATATTTAATATAGGTGGCGGCGGTGTAGGGGGATTAGATTACAGGTAAAAGAGCTGATTACTTTGGGATAATGCCCCGCAAAAGGCCCTTTTAAGGGCTGGTAGTAGAGCTGGTTACTTTGGGGCAATGCCACGCAAAAGGCCCTTTTCAGGGCTATTTGTAATTTAGTTTAGGATAGGGACACTTTAGTATTTTAGGGGGTAATACATTTATTATAGGTGGCGGCGGTGTAGGGAGATTAGATTAGGGGTTAATACATTTAATATAGGTGGCGGCGGTGTAGGGGGATTAGATTAGGGGTTAATACATTTAATGTAGGTGGCAGCGGGGTCCGGGAGCGGCGGTTTAGGGGTTAAACACTTTATTAGGGATTGCGGCGGGGGATCGCAGTTGACAGGTAGATAGACATGGCGCATGCTTTAGGTGTTAGGTTTTATTTTGCAGCCAGTTTAGGGAGCTACGGGGCTCCAATACTCAGCGTAAGGCTTACTACGCCTGCAAATTGTGGCGAGGTGAAAATGGAGTAAGATTTCTCCATTTTCGCCACGTAAGTCCTTACGCTGTATATTGGATACCAAACTGCGCTGGTTTGGTATACCTGTCTATGGGCCAAAAAACTACGGCCCAAGGCAGAAATATACGAGCGTAACTTCTATGTTACGCCGTATATGTAATACCAAACCAGCGCAATATTTGGCGTCACCGGCTTTTGCGGGCGACGATTTATATCGGATCGCGGCCTAAATGTTTTAGGATTGTAAAAAAAATCGTTAAATGCGAATAACGTTTGGTATGTTTTATCAAATTTCCTGAAATTTTTAGAATATGTTTGAATAGATAGTTGAATGTATTGTGAGAAGATTGGGGGAAATTGGTTAACATCTAAGCTCAATTTTGTACGTTAAGCCACATTAAGCTCCCCAAAAAACAAGCTTAATGTCACTCATTTGCCTTGTAGGAAACCAAAATCCATGAAACTTCTAGGATAGACTGGATAGTGGAAATCTTGGGTTGTGCAAAATTATGCAGCAGTTGATTAACATTTGGTCACTTTTTTACTCATTAAGCTACATTAAGCCATTCTCACATTAAATGTTTTAGGATGTCCCTCATAAAGGGACTATCATTGTAAGCAATTCAAATTCTGTAGTATACTGTACCTTTAAATGAAGATTCAAATATTTAGGCCCACATTACAAGTGGAGCGTTATTGATAGCGCAGGGTACACACTATCAATATTGCGGGCCCGTGCTAAGTATAGGGAAAATCTGGTATTACAAGTCCATGGTAAAACAGAATTACCAGAGAATGTTTAGTAAGGCCGAGACCTCTTAAGTGCTCATAAGCTGTGAGTTGTCTAAGAGTGCAAAAAAAATTAGCACAACTTGTGACATGAAGTAAAGTGCTAGGGCTACAGTAAAAGTATAAGAAAACGCATGTGAAACATGCTAAAGTATTACACTCATATATATATAATGTATGTTTATTATTAAATTAAATGTTCAAAACAGTATTTTGAAGGGATATGGTATATGAAAAAATGTTTGACTGGGAAGGTCTCAAAGGTGTGTGTATGTATATATATATATATATATATATATATATATATATATACGTACAAACAAAAGATATGAATACCGCGCTATCCTCTACACTATTTTTAGAGCACTCTGTGAGTACAATATAACATAAAAACAAATAATAAATATCAATTATGTAAAAAAGTCCACAGGATATTGTAAATCCGAGGGATAGCAGCAAAACAAGGAAAGGTGTATGAAGACTCCCAAGTTGTCTTCCCAAGAAATAGATGTATGTAAAAGAATATGTGTCAGCGCCTTCCTTCCGTGGTATATACAAGTGAAAAAGAGTATGGGGTCACGAATCCCCTATCCCCATGCACTTACTTCAAATAACCTCAATCAGTATGAGGTAAGTAGTTACCAGTAGTAGTAGACACCCGCATTAGCTGAAAAATCCAGGTCCACCAAGTGTTAAGTCAGGAACCCCGGAAGAGTAGATCAGCTGTGCTGAAACTGAAGTGGTATATCGAATCTCCCCAGTATGTCTATTTCCGTTGTCTCTCAGTTCCCATGTAAGTGAAACAGAAAAAATAGCCCAAAGATAGTGAAGTACGTTTATTACAATAAAAATCACTAAAAAACATGCAATTACAGTCCCACTCACAATGTACAACCTCAATCTTAATGAGGTAAGGTTTGAGCATAAGGTTATAAACAGATACAATGGATCATCGACAGCATATAACACCTCAAAATCTCTGTTGACTCAGTATCATCCGTTCAGCGTCCCTGATGCATTTCAAAGTTGCCTTCTTCCTCAGAGGGATAGAAGTATGGCTTTACTTACAAGAATATTCAGCAGAGTATTTGAAAGCAGCAGTCCGTCTACCGGAGCGTAATATCGGGTCTTCAATTGGATGAAATAGACACTGCTCATTGGACATGAATTCCGATGCGTGATTGGTCAGCCGTGATCATGTGTAATAGCACATGATCGCGAAACTGCAAAATATATAGTAACTTGGATGAGATTCAATGATGACATTTTGCTCATCTGGAGTGGGGATGAGAAATCACTCAGTGAATTTATTGGTTATATTAACAATAATAGTTACAACTTAACTTTCACTGATCAAGTGAATAACGATGAAATTGAATTTCTGGATCTCATCCTATTTCATGAAAACAATAAAATTTTGAGTAAACTATATAAAAAACCTACGGATAGCAACGGTTATTTTAATGCAAAAATGTGTCATAATCCCAGTTGGGTTAATAACATCCCATATGGCCAATTTCAGCGCCTGAGGAGGAATTGCAGTAAATTAGAAGACTTTGAAATAGAAGCTAGTATAGTAAAAAATAATTTTTTAGCGAAAGGTTACTCTTAGCCTATAATAAAGCTGGATAGAGAAATATTACTTAGAGGTAATTATAATTCAGTAACAGCTAGTGATGGACAATATATCAATATGTCCAAGGAAGAGTGGAATAAAGTGAACAAGAATAAAAATAAAAATAAGATTATAGAGGTTAATATGATAACAACATATAATGAGGGAGTGTATGACATTAAAAAGATTTTTAAAAAGCATTGGCATAGTTTAAAAAATTATAACCTTCTGGATGATATAACCAGTAGAGGACCCAGTGTGGTTTTTAAGAGAAACAAGAACCTGAAGTCAATACTCGCCCCTAGTAAGTTAAAGAAACCTCCTACTAATGTGAATTGGCTAGAAAAAAAATCAATAGGCTTTTTTTTAAATGCAATAGGGCTAATTGTGTTTCATGTAGTCACCACTATTCTGGTAATAAAGCCACTAAAAAAATAGTTTCTAATTCAAATTACAAAGAAGAAGAGATAAATGCCCTAGTGAACTGCAAAACAGATTTTGTAGTTTATCTACTCCAATGTGGGTGTGGCCTACAGTATGTGGGTCGTACGACCCGCCCTTATAAGAAACGCTTATTGGAGCATATCACTAATATTAAGAATGGAGAAAAATATCATACCCTCTCGGCGCATTATAGGTATTTTCATAATAAAGACCCTTCTTGTCTGTTGGGTACTATTATAGAATTTATCAAAGCCATTCCATATGAAGATAGGGAATTAACCCTTAGGAAACGTGAAACCTACAGGATTCACACTCTAGATACAAAGATACCAAAAGGTCTAAATAAGGACATAGACCTGGCAGCTTTATTAGTTTGAATTGTTGTTTATTGTTATTCCCCCTTCAGAATTGAATATATTATAAGATCCTCTGACATACATTCCTTGTTATTATTTCTATTTTTATAATATTGATCAATTTAGGTAGATATTTTGTATTAATATATTGGTTTTATATATTATATTATTATATGAATTTATATGAATTTTATTGCATAAGGATGCCTTTTTAACTCTTAATACATTTCGTTTATATATTTTTTATTATATTATCATACATTATAATTTGATGAATTAGATTTTTATAAATAAATAAGTTAATGGTTTTTTATATTTAGCTCTTAGCTTCTACACATGTTTTTATGAATTTTAAGTAGTCATCTTAGATCCCCGTAATTTGTGTCTGATTTTTCCTTTGCGTGATTAGTCCACCTTAAATATCCCCTTTTGCAGTTTCGCGATCATGTGACTATTACACGTGATCATGGCTGACCAATCATGCATCGGAATTCATGTCCAATGAGTAGCGTCTATTTTTGTCCAATCGGAGACCAGGTATTAAGCTCTCTGAGAAAGAAGGCAACTTTGAAACGCGTCAGGGATGCTGTACGGATGATACTGAGTCAACAGAGACTCTGAGTTGTTATATGCTGTTGATGATCCATTGTATCTGTTTATAACCTTATGCTCAAACCTTACCTCATTAAGATTGAGGTTGTACATTGTGAGTGGGACTGTAATTGCATGTTTTTTTGTGATTTTTATTGTAATAAACGTACTTCACTATCTTTGGGCTATTTTTTCTGTTTCACTTACATGGGAACTGAGAGACAATGGAAATAGACATACTGTGGAGATTCGATATACCACTTCAGTTTCAGCACAGCTGATCTACTCTTCCGGGGTTCCTGACTGAACACTTGGTGGACCTGGATTTTTCAGCTACTACGGGTGTCTACTACTACTGGTAACTACTTACCTCATACTGATTGAGGTTATTTGAAATAAGTGCATGGGGATAGGGGATTTGTGACCCCATACTCTTTTTCATTTGTATATACCACGGAAGGAAGGCGCTGACACATATTCTTTTATATATATATATATATATATATATATATATATATATATATATATATATATATATATATATATGTATATATATATATATATATATATATATATATATATATATATATATACACGATCACTGGATGTAACCCACGGCTGGCAGCCGTAAATTCTGGGATATCCAAAAAAGCAGGCAGACACAGGATTTCCTCAATCACCTTTATTAAGCAAGGAAAGGCTAATTTCCAATCAGAAAGCAGCAACTATGCATCTCAATCTTATAGGTAACACCTGTGCACCATGTTTTCAGTATGGGCGGTTGCGGATGACTTTATCAAACCGCATCAGCCTGAGCATACATAGACACTGCCGGTTGTCATAGAGACAGAGGCAGCAAACATACGCACAGCTGTTACACTAACAAAAGAGGGAGCATGTAAACATAGAGCCGCTGTCAGAGTGATATACTATAAATGCAAAAAAATCACCCAAATTAAGTGACTAAAGATATATAAATATACACTATCAGAAACCTAAAGAGAATATCAAAAGCACAACATTGCACAACAATTGTTTAGACCACGGGGGGTAACCATGTCCAGGTTGAATATCCACAAGCTCCTGTTAGCAATAATGTGAGTGTCCTGTTGCCTCCACGTCTTGGACAAGGTACATTATCTATAAGCATGGTTCGCAAGGAGGAGATAGGGTGGCCTGCAGTCAGAAAGTGACGGGCTACCGGCTGTTCTGAATGTCCTTTATCCAAAGCCTGACGTATGGCTGTCTTGTGATTGGCCAGCCGTTCCCTAAATGTAGTCACAGTCTTGCCTATGTAATACAGGGAGCACGGGCAAATAATAGCATACACAACAAAGTCTTAAGTGCAGGTTAATCTGTGTTTAATAGAGAATCTCCTATTAGTGTGTGGGTGGTGAAAAGTATTGCCAGTAATAAGGCTATTGCAAGTCACACAATTTCCACAGTGAAAGCACCCAGGTTTTCCCTTAGGCAGCCACATTTGCTTCTGATAGCAATGCGTTGGGTCATTTAAGACCAAAAGATCCCTTAAGTTGCTAGCCCTCTTGTACACCATTCATGGGGCCTGAGAGTCCATGAAAGGAAGGCTTGTAGCATCCAATTTTTCTTAATAGTGTTCACCACAGATTTTTATACTGGGGTGTAGGTGGTCAGAAAGTTTAACCGATGTGGTGTTTGTTAAGGTGTTTTCCTGGTTGTAAGTGTCTCTTGTGTCCACTCTCTGGCTGTGAGGCATTGTTGTTTAATCAAAGACATTGGGTACCCCCTCTGTAGGAATCTTTGAGCCATTTCACTTAACTGTATGTTTTTACAGGAGTCATCAGTATTGTTGCGGACGACCCGCAGGAGCTGTGAGGAGCTGACCCCATCTTTTTTCAATTTTGGTCTTAAATGACCCCACACATTGCTATGAGAACCAAATTTGGCTGCCTAAGGGCAAACCTGGGTGCTTTAGGTGTGGAAATTGTGTGACTTGCAATAGTCTTATTACTGGCAATACTTTTCGCCACCCACACACTAACAGGAGATTCTCTATTAAACACAGATTAACCTGCAGAATTTGTTGTGTATGCTATTATTTGTCCATGCTCCCTGTATTACATAGGCAAGACTGTGACTGCATTCAGGGAATGGCTGGCCAATCACAAGACAGCCATACGTCAGGCTTTGGATAAAGGACATTCAGAACAGCCGGTAGCATGTCACTTTCTCACTGCAGGCCACCCTATCTCCTCCTTGTGAACCATGCTTATAGATCATGTACCTCGCCCAAGACATGGAGGCAATAGGGCACTGATGTTATTACGAACGGAAGCTCGGTGGATATTCAACCTGGACATGGTTACCCCCCGTGGTCTAAACACTAACATAGACTTTGGCTGCTGTTATAGGGTCTAACCGGACATGTTTGGGAGTCATATTTTTTTTCATTTCATTCATTCTATTTGGCATGACCCTGGGGTGCTCTGAGCCCTTCCTCCTGATAAATGTGTCTAGGTTAACTCACATATGAATGCTCTTACTACATGTTCTTCTGGAGTTACCCTGATACCGTGTGGGTATAGAGGGTAACCCAGACTCTATAGTTCTATGGCAACTGACAGTGTCTATGTATGCTCCGGCTGATGCAGTTTGATGATGTCATCCGCAACCACCCATACTGAAAAATCTCTCTCTCTCCAAAATAGGCTCAGTAGCTGCTGATTGGTGGCTGCACATAGATGCCTCGTGTGATTGGCTCATCCATGTACATTTCTATTTCTTCAACAAAGTACATCTAAAGAATGAAAAGTATTCCACATAAATTGTGCTCTCCTGAAACTGTGTGCACCTGTTTCCAGGAGATGGGATTTTAGAAAACATTATACTAAAGGAAAAGGAGAACTGAAGAAGTTGTAAAATAATAGAAATCATAATAATTAGCAAGAGCTCAGGACAGAAGACTCATTGAAGAAGAAATGAAAACTTACTTAAAAGAGAGAAAAACAGGAGATTTGTTAAAGCTAAACTGAAAGAGAAGATTAGATGTTTCCTGGCATATTTCTATATAAATATTTAGTTCTGCATCTTACTAATCAAGGTAGATAAAGGAGGGGATTATGCTGCCCCATCTATACTGGTACTGAAGCAAGATACTGATGCTTGTCCACAGGTGTTGGACAAACGTGGAATATAAAACAAGACAATGTAACAGAGAAGGTATTGGAAATTATTGGGCAACATATTGCCACAGCTTTTGCTTGTAGTTATATTCATTAAAGATACTTCATAGAGTGCAACTACGTTTATAGGGCAGTATATGAACCTTTTACTGTATCCAGAGGGATAAACTATCAAGATTTCCAATATCTGCTTTTCAGATGTTGTTGGGTTGATTTAAAAAAAAATTGCAACAAAAAATGTTATTGCCTCATAAAGAGAATACATCTGAGAGAACATTATTAAATCTTTTATTAAAGTGGTAAATACAAAAAAGCACATTTATTTGTATGTCTGTTTTTGTTTCCTTTTTTTTTATTCCAATATGCAGGTACAATAAAAAAAAATAAAAAAAAATGTGCATATACATGTCACGTTAAATTTTAAATTACGTCCTTTTCTTACTAGTTCCTTTCAGAAACTTAGGGCTAGATTACCAGTGGAAAGCTAAATTATTGCGCTCCCGCAAAAGACCAAATTTGACAGTTTGCAAGAGCCCAATAATTAATCAGTCATTACAAGTGGCTAATTATTGCTATCACGACTTCTGGTGGTAGCAACTAGCGCTCTGAAAATTAACCAGAGATCAGATCTCTGGTTAAATTTCTAAAAGTGCCCCAAATGCCTTCAAAATAGAGGGTATTTTAGTTTTTTATTAAAAAAGTCTAGCTTTTTTCTTTTTTTTTAAACTGCACTAGGCAGTTTTGGGGCTTTAAAGTGGGTGGGAATGGGGTGTTAGAAAAAAAAAAATGGCACTGAAAAGTAATCTGGCCCTTAGTTTTTAGTTTGTTTTTTGTGTGTTTTTTTTGTAGCAAATTGTACTGATTTGAAGTTATATTTCATTGATTTTCTGGTTTAAATATGTAAATAAAATGAATGAAAAAAGGTTTGTGGTAATTTATATTTTAATCCATAGGTTGTCCCCAATTTAGAACAGGTCAGATGTCTGGGATATCCGAACTTGGCCACATGTGAAATATTACATTTTTGCTTTCTTTCTTTACTATGCTTTGCATTCAAATTTAAAAATAATAATTTGATAAGCAAGTCATATCATTACTAGTTACTTGTATTTACTAATATTTGTCTTTGTTGTATCTCTAGCTATTAACTGTTTTCCTAAACGTCTATATTTTATTTGCAAAAATCATAAAACATAAAACATATATCATATTTTCCATGGGTCCCCAATAAATATGTAGGAGCTTTTGATGAAGGACCAACATGGGCGCAAGCTGAGGCAGTGATAAAATATAAAAGAATGCATTTTTACACATACATACATGTGAACACGCACCAAAGTTTTTCTAGCTTTTGTTCTTTCTCACTTTGTATGCAGATTACTCTTGGGTCTCCCTAAGAGTAAAAGGGAAACCAGATGTGGACTCCTTGCACCTCACTGACAAGGCCCAAAGAAGGCCAAAACGATCCTCTATTGGAAGTTGATTACCTGCACTTAGTGCATTTGCACGCAGGTTAGTGCGATTCACCAAATACACATAGCAATGAATTGGTAACATAATAAAAAGTCTGATATTGAGTTTGGCCAAACTCTCGAATTACAGATAATAAATCCTGATAGTATACCTGAACAAGCACTGCCAGCTAAAAAGAGACTCACCTTTTGTTCCGGAAAACTATCAAGGATTTATTATCTGTAATTCGAGAGTTTGGCCAAACTCAATATCAGACTTTTTATTACGTTACTAATTCATTGCTAAGTGTATTTGGTATCACACTAACCTGCGTGCAAATGCACTAAGTGCAGGTAATAAACTTCCAATAGAGGATCCCCACAGAAAGTATCAATCAAGCCTCTGTGATGCACAAGACGGCATTCCCATACACAGCGTATCCAGTTATCACCTATCAAAGCCTCTGACGCCTACAACGGAACTCGCGCACTTAAAAGTTCTGCTGTGTCAGCAGAGAAGGAACAGAGGTTTCAAGGAGGGAGAATTTACTATTGAGAACGAGAGGGTGAGTACCTATAATCTACTGATAATTTAAACGGATAACCTACGGCTGTTTGCATCCATTGAAATTTCTGGGAGCGTACACCATAAATAGCAACGCCACACACTCTCTGATAGTGTGTGTTGGTCTGCTTGGAACTTTATTTTTGAATTGTCTACTTGATATTTTGTTTCTGTCACAATCATTACCTCAGGCTGTATACCTCTATTCAAGGAACTGCAATTGTAAGCTGAAACTTTAACACCATAACGCTTATCAAGGCTTTTTTTTTATATTTTTTAAACATATTCCAATTTTATAAATTTATTTTTTTGGTGGTATTATGTGAGTCGTCCCATTTTTATATATTTATATATGAGTAAAAAAAATGATATTCACTTTCTATTTGGAGGTTTAAATAGTGATGTACATGCATTAGGTTATATAGGCCTGCTAAATTACAAATTACAGATTAGTCTGTATGTCCTAATTTGTTTTAGCAATATTGCCATTTGATACCAACATTGCCACTTGATACTAAGTATATGTATCCTTATGTAATCTTATATCAGATTAGATATTGTTCACTTGCGAAGACGTAGGTACTTGTATTTGATTTATGTGTGTACTTGATCACGTGTCAAGATTTCAAGTTTTAATAAATACATTATTTATACTTAGCAGTTCATTTATTTTTAGCACTAGGTTTAGATGAACCTCTTTCCTTAATCACACTATATACATATATCATTTTTGTTATATTTTTCGTTTTACACAGGTTGTAATTTTTGCACCAATAGTCACCCACACATATTTTCACTCTTCTCTAGCGCCCTCCTACCATTTATACTGTATGTATTTGTATCTTATCAAAAATATTTTTCCTTGTATTCCCTTATCTCTGTACCCAGCGCTATGGAAGTTTTCAGCTCTATAAAAATATGATAATAATTATAATTATTATTATTATAACAATAATAATATAAAAATAAAAAGAGAAAAGCTTGATTTGTTTGCAAACTTTAATATCTCAATGGAAAATAGGCTTAAAAAAGGTTATTATACCTTTTTTACACCTAGATGAGAATGCTTTAATCTTTGAGGCTGATATGAAATAAAAAAAAAAATTGTAATATATCTGTAATTCAGAGCATACCATTTAAAAAAATATTCAAATTTACTTCTTATATCAAATTTGTTTAGTTCCCATGACGTTCTGTGTTGAAGAGATACCTAGGTAGGCATCTGGAGCACTACATGGCAGGAAATAGTGCTGCCCTCTAGTGTTCTTGCAAGAATCTTATCCATTTGCAAAACTGTTGCCATTTAGTGCTCCAGAAATTGTCCGGCTTTTAAGCATGCGTACCTGCTTTTCAACAAAATATAATAAGAGAACAAAGAAAAAAATTCTATAGAAGTAAATTAGAAAGTTGTTTAAAATCACATGCTCTATCTGAATCATGAAATAAAACAATGTGGGTTTCATATCCCTTTAACGACAGCACCCGACAGTGAAACCTGTTTGCATGTTGTATGAAAAACGGGTGTAATTTTGCGATTTTCCGCAGACGGTAATTGTGCAAACTTCCCTTTGGAAATTGCTGGTAAGAGTAATGCCTTCTGGAGCAAACCTAATTGCAACTCAATGTTAACAAGCCCATAGTTTGTTAAACATAAAGCACCATTTATAAATACATAAGAACTTATATCTAATGGAACATATTATTCGTGCAGAAAGTTCTACAAATGAATCTATCAATATGCAGAAATGTAGTCAGAGAATGAGGGAATTTACAACACAAAAAAATGTAACCACCTACTAGTTCCATCCTGTATCAATTAATTCTCATTCCTTTCCTACTTTTAAATATTATTATTTCAACTATTTTCTGCTAATGATGCAATTTAGAAATTTTCCCCTTTGATATAAAATATAAAATCTGTATTATTTTTTCCATATGAGTTGCAAAACAGCAATAATACTTTAATAAGCAAAATACCTCCCCTTGTACATTGGAAAAATGCTACAGGCACACAAATGTCTGTTTTCTTTTAATTTGTTTTGAATGTTCATTTATTTAACTAAACAGCAGCAGTCTTTCATTCTCTAAGCACGCTCACTCTTTGTACTTCAGTGGAACACCATACACCTGCTCCCAAGAAGCCTTGTCACAGGGCTGTATTATATTTACAAGCTTAAGCACAACACTACACATGCCCATTGTTTGCACACCTGGCTTACTAATTTAAGTTTTCCAGTTTTAATCATACAGTAAGCAGTAGGATTTGGTATAGGAAATGTCTGGTAAATGCATTTGGCATTATATATGCTTCACAAGTCGTTTTACTTGGCACTATGGGGCAACAAATAAAGGAAAACCAATATATTTACATTCAATTTTCAGGATGTTTAATTCCAGTTGTAGTAAAGCATTCAAGGGGTTAATTAACTTATCTCCTCCTGGAAATAGGTCACAGTTTTATTAAATAACTCTATGAGCACAGGTGAGCCAATTGGGGCTAATACTCTGTCTTCGTAAACAGGGATGGCTTTAAAATGATGATTATCTTAACTTTGTTAAAGTATAATTTAGCTTTTTGAAAGACATAGTGACAAATATTTGCCATTCTTTTCTTTGCTGCTCAAAAACAACTCTTTAAAGTACAACACAACACAATACATTATGTGAAAATATATCATAATAAACTTAACACAGATCCCCCAGAGTTATACAGGTTGTGTCAAAATAAATTACATTATTGGACCTAATTATAAAGTGTCAGTAATGTGTGCAGTAATGTCTTAAAGGGACAGTAAACACTCATTACTTACTTACCTTAAGCCAAAGATTTCATAATGATAATTTTTTTTGTGACCTGTCAAATATTCTACTGCACATCGTATTGTGTTCCATTTAATGTTTGTAGAGTGCATCCAGACCGTTAAATATGGCCCCCAAACTCAGCCCCTAAGGATATTTATTTTTAAATTGACTCCATATGCCCTTGTAGTAAGCGACTCATAAATTAGTTTTTAGGTCCGTGCTTGAACTGCTCCGCTTGGGTGATTGGACCTCTTCGTTATGTTATTCACCAAATTTGCGCATGCACACCATCTAGGGGGACTAAAAAATCTGTCCAGGCTAGATGGAGAAAATGAAATGTTGTGCATGCTATGGCTTTATCAATAAATGACCATTACTGTAGGGGGTATTTTATTGAATATATGATTATTCAAAATATTGTCAAAACCATGCTGTTACAACTACTTATAAAATTTTGCAGAGGCGCAACGGGTTGAGCAGGAAGTGGAACGCTTCAGACACAGTCTCCTACTGAAAGTGTTCCCTCTGCTCATCCAGTAATGAAGACTGGTAAAATCATTGCGATGCAAGTAGCGTTATGACGTCATTTGCACTACATGGTGACAAAATTGAAAGCCACGGGAACGTGCCAAGACTTTTAAAAATATAGTGAATGCTGAGAAGGAAGGTAGAGGGAGGAGGAGTTTGGGGGCCATTTTGGAGACATATAAAACTATGATAACATTAGGGATATTTATGGCTGTTTCTGTTTTTCACTATTGGGGGTATGTCAATAATGATTGTGTGGGGAGGAATTTTTATACTAGTTATTGATGTTAGTGGTGTTTACTGTCCCTTTGAACCCTTCTTTCTGTTATAATGGGAAATTTCGGGAGATTGGTTTCTATTTTTATCAACTCTACCAAAGGACACAGCGCATCTCATCTAAGAGTAAAAGTTTTTAATATATGCACAATTTGCGCTAATTAGAAATGCACACTTACAAGAGAACAATAAAAACAAGCAATGTATACTCGCTCTGAGTATGTGAGCGTCCACACTCTGAGAGTATGAGAGTCCTACCTGGGTCAACTGAGGTAACACAACGCTGTGATGTCACTGACGTCCTCCGATTACCCAGGTGCTCCTTACCAGCCCATGGATACAGCGCATATCTCAGATGAGGCTCGGTTCAACTCTACCATCATTCCCTGGCACTCGTAGGACTCTCATACTCTCAGAGCGTGGATGCTCACATACTCAGAGCGAGTATACATTGCTTGTTTTTATTGTTCTCTTGTAAGTGTGCATTTTTAATTAGCGCAAGTTGTGCGTATATTACAAACTTTTACTCTTAGATGGGATGCGCTGTGTTTTTTGTTTCTGCAGTTCTCTTTGCCTAAAGATCCTGTGAACGGAAGTTTCCTTTATTCCATACCTGTTTCAGGCACGGCACGAAAGTCACCAATTTCGTTTCGTTTTGGATTCTATCTTTCCACCACCATGGATTCACTGTAAAGAGTTCTACCATACTCTGAGGAAATCACTCTCCCCCGATTTGGGACACTCCTGATAATCACTTAAGTATTACACCAGTGGGTGATTTTTGACTATCATTACTGGACATGATACTGTGACTGTTAATCTAACGTTTAGATATCCTGCCCATTTTTTCACATTACGGACCATCCAGTTATCACACAGATATATATATATCTTGTTTAATCATTTACATAGATATTTCTCATTAGACGCTTACGGTATCCTTTTTTTCAGATTCAGCACAACCACACACAGAGAGCGCAGTATTTTTCTTTGTTTGTTATTAACTCTACCAAAGTGAGAACAGAACAAAACAAACAGGACTCAAAACGTTAATCCTAAAATGATTAATAAAGTTAATAAAACAATAATGTTAAAATGCTTAAAAGGACCACACAATGCAGTACAATTACATAATTAACAAGTACATAATAAAAAGAAAATGCAATAGCACTTACTCTGAATTTCAGAAGCAGTAGATTTTTTTCTGACAAATTTAATTTTTCTCCCAATTATCAGGCTTCCAGTATCATCTGACAGACATCAGCCAATCACAGACTAGTATACGTAGTGAGTAAGTAAGTGTGAATATAAAAAGACTGTGCAAAATTTGATAATGCAAGTAAATTGGAAACTGTCTCTATCTGAATCATAAAAGTGTATTCTGACTTGAGTGTCCCTTTAAGAAAATACATATCCCACAGAGCAGAAAAGAGAAACAGGAGGTTTACAACGTGGACGCTATGGCTTTTTGATTGTTCCATTTCTTAAGTGTCAAAAACGAAATTTCAATAGACACTATTTGCCGTTTGGTTTATGTTATGTCTGTTATGATGTGTGTTCTATATTTAATATCAGAATCTCATCTTAGAATAAAGTCTGGTCTGTCTCATGCCCAAGAGCATAAAAACTAAATTACTTGACGGGCACTACAGAAATCTCTTTTGATTTGTTATTACAGGGGTGGATCACACAGATAACCTCGCAAATCTCACACAGGCTAGAGAGGAAATCAAACATCTACTGACAAACACCAAAGAAATGCTCTCCGTCTGAAACAATTATACTATTAGCACAGTGATAAAAAAGGAAAGCTTCTAGCAAGGGCCATCAAATGCAAACAGTTGAAAACGCATGTACATAGCATGACTGACAAAGAAAACTACTCGCATGCGGACACACCTACCATAGCAGAGATTTTCCGTACATACTATAACTCACTTTATAACTTAAATAAAAAACCACCCCTGCCAACCTAGCTGCATCACATGATCCAAAACTCCAAAAGTTACTAACATATTCCAGGACATTCAACTCTCAACATTACAAAAAGAGGAAGCTTCCTCTTTAGAAGAACCCTTCACAAATGAAGAAGTACTCTCAACTATTAAAGATCTCCAAGGAGGGAAAAGCCCAGGCGGCTTCAGTGCTAAATATTACAAACTATACGCCTCTATACTAGCCCCACACCTAACAACCCTATTTAACTCATTAGATGACTCAAATGGCTTCCCTGCATCTATGCTTGCAGCACACATCACAGTTCTTCCCAAACCGGGGAAAACGCCAAACAGACCGGAAAACTTTAGGCCTATTTCTTTATTGAACATAGATGTAAAAATATATGCCAAAATAATGGCCAAACACCTTAATAAACTCCTACCAAAACTAATATCACCTGACTAAGTGGGGTTCATACCGGGACGCGAAGCCCGAGACAACACCATAAAAGTAATCCAATTGATTTCATACGCCCAAAGTAACAACATTCGAAGCTTCTTATTTCCACGGATGCCAAAAAAGCCTTTGACAGAGGGGACTGGGATTTTCAAAGGACCACTCTGTGACATATGCAATTTGGAACAAAATTCATTAATAACATTTTATCCCTATATTCTTCATCCTCAGTCCAAGTGAAAGTAAATGGAATGCTGTCACACCCATTCCAAATCCATAATGAGGCAAGACAAGGATGTCTGCTGTCCCCATTATTGTTCACACTATCTATAGAGGTCCTAGGACAAAAAATCAGAAATAATAACAAACAAAAAAACTCACAAATTGAAATACTTAGGGATATATATCACATCCTCACTCTCCACACTACAGGGAGTGCAGAATTATTAGGCAAATTAGTATTTTGACCACATCATCCTCTTTATGCATGTTGTCTTACTCCAAGCTGTATAGGCTCGAAAGCCTACTACCAATTGAGCATATTAGGTGATGTGCATCTCTGTAATGAGAAGGGGTGTGGTCTAATGACATCAACACCCTATATCAGGTGTGCATAATTATTAGGCAACTTCCTTTCCTTTGGCAAAATGGGTCAAAAGAAGGACTTGACAGGCTCAGAAAAGTCAAAAATAGTGAGATATCTTGCAGAGGGATGCAGCACTCTTAAAATTGCAAAGCTTCTGAAGCGTGATCATCGAACAATCAAGCGTTTCATTCAAAATAGTCAACAGGGTCGCAAGAAGCGTGTGGAAAAACCAAGGCCCAAAATAACTGCCCATGAACTGAGAAAAGTCAAGCGTGCAACTGCCAAGATGCCACTTGCCACCAGTTTGGCCATATTTCAGAGCTGCAACATCACTGGAGTGCCCAAAAGCACAAGGTGTGCAATACTCAGAGACATGGCCAAGGTAAGAAAGGCTGAAAGACGACCACCACTGAACAAGATACACAAGCTGAAACGTCAAGACTGGGCCAAGAAATATCTCAAGACTGATTTTTCTAAGGTTTTATGGACTGATGAAATGAGAGTGAGTCTTGATGGGCCAGATGGATGGGCCCGTGGCTGGATTGGTAAAGGGCAGAGAGCTCCAGTCCGACTCAGACCCCAGCAAGGTGGAGGTGGAGTACTGGTTTGGGCTGGTATCATCAAAGATGAGCTTGTGGGGCCTTTTCGGGTTGAGGATGGAGTCAAGCTCAACTCCGAGACCTACTGCCAGTTTCTGGAAGACACCTTCTTCAAGCAGTGGTACAGGAAGAAGTCTGCATCCTTCAAGAAAAACATGATTTTCATGCAGGACAATGCTCCATCACACGCGTCCAAGTACTCCACAGCGTGGCTGGCAAGAAAGGGTATAAAAGAAGAAAATCTAATGACATGGCCTCCTTGTTCACCTTATCTGAACCCCATTGAGAACCTGTGGTCCATCATCAAATGTGAGATTTACAAGGAGGGAACAGTACACCTCTCTGAACAGTGTCTGGGAGGCTGTGGTTGCTGCTGCACACAATGTTGATGGTGAACAGATCAAAACACTGACAGAACCCATGAATGGCAGGCTTTTGAGTGTCCTTGCAAAGAAAGGTGGCTATATTGGTCACTGATTTGTTTTTGTTTTGTTTTTGAATGTCAGAAATGTATATTTGTGAATGTTGAGATGTTATATTGGTTTCACTGGTAAAAATAAATAATTGAAATGGGTATATATTTGTTTTTTGTTAAGTTGCCTAATAATTATGCACAGTAATAGTCACCTGCACACACAGATATCCCCCTAAAATAGCTATAACTAAAAACAAACTAAAAACTACTTCCAAAACTATTCAGCTTTGATATTAATGAGTTTTTTGGGTTCATTGAGAACATGGTTGTTGTTCAATAATAAAATTAATCCTCAAAAATACAACTTGCCTAATAATTCTGCACTCCCTGTATTTGACACTAACTTTAAACAACTATTTGATTCCATCGCTAGAGATCTTTCAGCTTGGAAAAATGGTGGCTAGGGCATATAGGTGTATTTAAAATGACAATATTACCCAGAATACTCTATCATTTACAGACATTACCTATTCCATTACATCACACCTATATCAAACGATTACAAAGTATGATAGACAAATATATCTGGAAAGAGATGAGATCCAGGGTTAACAGAAATACACTACATTTATCCAAGTAAAGGGGTGGCCTGGGATTACCAAATTTAGATCTCTATAAAAAAGCCATAACGCTACAACAGCAAGCTGAATGGTGTATGAACTCAGAGGACAAAACATGGGTACAAGTAAGTAGGGAAATCCTTGGGGTAGAACATTTTGGAATGTTGGGATGGATAACCTCAAAAATCAAACACAAAATATTAAGACTATCCAATCATGGTAGAGTTCTATCATCAGTGGCACAAAATACTAGCCGTACATCCGCATATATCTACTGCGAACGCCCCACTAACACCCTATATCCGAAAGCCAGATCTCCCACTCTTTATGTCTACTAAGAAAGACCCACAGGCCCTGCATCTAACCCAGGTCTCAATATTGAAAACAACTACTGGCTCTAACCTAAAAACATTAACTGAATTGAGAGACTCAGATAGCACACTTAATCGGTATTCCTATACACAACTAAAACACTTTATAGAAACTCACACACAGAAAAAACACTTCCTCAGACCATTGACAAACCACTAACACCTATGTATAATGAACCCACATCCGAAGCACGTCATTTCTCTGACATACCGTTTATTATTAGACCAGGGCGAAGATTCTCCACCCTCCTACACAAACAAATGGAATTTGGAATTAGGAGACCCTATATCAAATAAAGATTGGAACAAAATATTCACAAACCATACTAAAGCCAATGAGACCTATTTATCAAGCCGTCAACTGTGCTGCATTAGCCGGGACCAATATGCTAACACTGCGGCCGCGGACCTGAATACGCTCTCCTTATTTATTGAAAAAGCTGTCAAAAAGCTGCGCACCAAGTACGGGGTGATGAGCAGTGGACTGTTGTTAACTAACAGTCATCGATATCTCTGCTATTCGTCTTTTTCCCAGCTTTATTTATACCCTGTCACTAAACACCGCCACTTTACTAAAATGTTAAACCCCTATCCCGGCGCTCCCGGACCCCGGCGCAACTAAATAAAGTTATTAACCCCTATCCCGCTGCTCCTGGAGCCCACCGCAACTCTAATAAAGTTATTTACCCCTATTCTGCCGCTCTCCGACACCACCGCGACTAACTAAATGTATTAACCCCTATCCCTCCGCTCCCGGAGCCCACCGCAACTAAATAAATGTATTAACCCCTAAACCCCTGGTCTCCCGCTAACTGTACATTAAAATTACATCATCCCTATCTTATAATAAATTTAAACTTACCTTTAAAATAAATAAACTATATTAAACTATTAATTAACCTACCCAACTATTACACTAAAATTACATTAAACTATATTAAACTAATCAACCTACCCTAACTATTATTCTAAAATTACATTAAACTACATGAAATCTAAGAGATGCCATCTTGGATGACGTCATTTAAAGGAAACTTCATTGTTCAAGAAGACATTGATTGAAGAGGATGCTCTACGCCGGATGTCTTGAAGATGGAGCCGCTCCACACCGGATGGATGAAGATAGAAGATGCCGTCTGGATAAAGACTTCTGCCAGATTGGGTGAAGACTTCTGCCGGCTTCGATGAGGACTTCTGCAGCTTCGTTGGGGATGGATGTGGGGTCTTCAAAAACTGTAAGTGGATCTTCGGGGGTTAGTGTTAGGTTGTTTTAAGGGTTTATTGGGTGGGTTTTAATTTTAGATTAGGGACTTTGGGCGGAAAAAGAGATAAATGCCCTTTTACGGGCAACGCCCATCCAAATGCCCTTTTCAGGGCAATGGGGAGCTTAGGTTTTTTAGATAGAATTTTATTTGGGGGGGTTGGTTGTGTGGGTGGTGGGGTTTACTGTTGGGGGGTATTTGTATTTTTATTTACAGGTAAAAGAGCTGAATTCTTTGGGGCAATGCCCCGCAAGAGGCCCTTTTAAGGGCCATTGGTAGTTTATTGTAGGCTAGGGGTTTTTTTTTTTATTTGGGGGGCTTTTTTATTTTCATAGGGCTCTTAGATTAGGTGTAATTTGCTTAAATATTTCATAATTTATTTTTTATTTTGTGTAACTTAGTGTTTATTTTTTTTGTAACTTAGTTTTTGTTATTTTAGTTGTTAGTTTTTTGTAACTTTGTAATTTTTAATAGTATATTTAAATTATTTGAGTAGGGTTAGGTTTTTAACTATATAATATAGTTAATTTAATCTGTAGTTTAATGTAATTGTAGTATAATAGTTAGGGTAGGTAATTAATAGGTTAATATAGTTTAATTTAAATCTAAAGGTAAGTTTAAATGTATTATAAGATAGGGATGATGTATATTTAATGTACAGTTAGCGGTTGTTAGGTTTAGGGGTTAATAGGTTAATTTAGTTTATGGCGATGTGGGGGGCTGGTGGTTTAGGGGTTAATAGGTTTAGTAAGTGTTAGTGATGTGGGAGGCCAGGGGGTCGATCCGATAAAAATCGTCGCCCGCAAAAGTCGGCGGGTTTGGTATCCTATATACGGCGTAACCTAGAAGTTACACGCGTATATTTCTGCCGTCGCCCGTAGTTTTTTGGGCCATAGGCAGGTATACCAAACCCGCGCAGTTTGGTATCCAATATACAGCGTAAGGACTTACGTGGCGAAAATGGAGAAATCTTACTCCATTTTCACCTCGCCACAAAAAGCAGCCGTAAGAAGCCTTACGCTGACTATTGGAGCCCCGTAACTCCCTAAACTGGCTGCTAAAATAAACCTAACACCTAACGCATGCGCAATGTCTATCTCCCTGTCAACCGCGATCTGCTAAAATAAACCTAACACCTAACGCATGTGCAATGTCTATCTCCCTGTCAACCGCGATCTGCTAAAATAAACCTAACACCTAACGCATGCGCAATGTCTATCTCCCTGTCAACCGCGATCTGCTAAAATAAACCTAACACCTAACGCATGCGCAATGTCTATCTCCCTGTCAACCGCGATCCCCCGCCGCAATCCATAATAAAGTATTTAACCCCTAAACCATCGCCATCTACATAAACTAACCCCCTACTGTGATCCCCTAAAACCGCCACTATCTAACTGATCTATCCCCTAATGTGAACCCCTTACACCGCCGCCATCTATATTAAAATTATTGACCCCTAATTTAATCTACCTACCCCGCCGCCTGTCAGGGACTCTGTACCTTTAAGCAGTAACATTCCTTTCTCTCCACCTATTGGTTGCTTTCCTGTTAAATTCCTGCAACTTCCTGGCAATCACTGCTTAGTAATTCTTGTTTGACTTAACAAGCACCTGAAGACCTGAGCTAAACTTGAAATACACCTGAGAAGGGATAAATCCACTGTTCGACTATTTTCCAGTCTCACTAGGACAAATTTAACTCAATCGTCTGAGGCTAAATACGCCAAACGATCTGCCACTCATCTCATCAAAACTTAGATGAATTATACTGAACTACAATCAAGCGATAAGGATTTCACAACTCTCACCACTGCTGTCTCTGCCTTGTAAAATCCACAGTCAGCTTGTTTGTTACCATATCGGCATCTCTGCTTCAGCCGCACACAGGAGCTGTACCCCCCCCCCAAATACAGGCTTCCGCCTTCACACGCTGCAGGGGAACGCCGCGGACAGAACCTGATCAACCGGCTGCAGTGTAAATCAGCCCACATTCAGCAAGGAGTAAATAAGGTAAAATTAACATCGCTTATCTAATAATAACGCATTGATGAACTGTTTAATACCAAGTAATCATTACTCTGGAGAAAAGTAATATCCAATTACATATCCTGCATGATCATTAAGGTATTCGTTTATACAGCCTCTGAAACTCATCATATAACTAAAAAAGCCTGAACTTCTCAGCAACTGAAACTCTGGGATTAACTCTAATCTGTACAACTCCATACTTGTTACAGACTTTAAACCATATTACTTGCTTGCTTGCAATATTAATTAAATTCACTGCTACAAAGATACCCTTCATACATAGGGGGAATCTAAAACTTCAGTGACACAAACAATAACCAGGTTTACTACTACTGTTTTATAAATAAACTGTGTATTACCAACTGCAATCACCAACTCATAGATAAAGAAGTAATCTGCAGCTGAGCTCCTTAAAGGGATAATAACCTCCTTACATAATTACTAAGCCATCAGTATGGAGCCAGCAGAGCTTCCTCAAGTAGTGTATAACCTCACACAGAAGGTAGATCAACTAGCACAAGCAGTGCATGACTTACAAATTGAAAATCAATCCCTCAGGAACATTATTAGGGATTCCATTTCGACTAGACCCTCACATCATGATTTAACCCCAGAACCACAGATTGCGCTTCCAGAGCCATTCTCTGGGAATCGTAAACTTTACAGACAGTTTAAGAACTCCTGTCAATTGCTGTTCAACCTAAAGCCTAGAACATACCCTACTGAGAGGGTTAAAGTTTTGAGCACAATTTCTTTCCTCAGGGGTGAGCCTCGCACGTGGGCAGACAACCTCTGTGAAACATATGACCCCCTACTGGGAAGCTTAGAGGATTTCTTTACTTCCTTGGATGAATTATACCAGGACACTGACGTTCAACTCACAGCTGAATCCTTCATGAGGAATCTAAAACAAGGTAAGAGACCAGTGGAGGACTACATAACTGATTTTAAATTGTATGCTACAGATTCACAATGGAACCAAATGGCTCTCAGGAACCAATTCAGGCTTGGTCTGGCTGATAATTTAAAGGATGAGCTAGCTCGGATTGAACTACCCAAATCTTTGGAAGCACTCATGCGTACTGCCACCTTAATGGACCGCAGGTTACGTGAGAGACGCGCAGAGCGCTATGCAATAGATGCTCGTCCTAGACCTTCGACTTTTCTACCACCCAGGGAGGCTCCCTCTACAACTAAACAGTTGGATCAACCCATGGAAATTGGAATAATAAGAGGCCCTTTAACTCCTGAGGAACGACTCCGAAGAAGGGTTAAATCTTTATGTATGTACTGTGCCAACCCTACACATACAGTACAAGATTGCCCTACACTACTAAAAAATAAACGGAGTAAGTTAAAAACTGTCTATACATCAGTCATTAATGCTAACAAATCTGTTTACTGCATTTTATCTCTTTCCCTACAGTGGGACCAAAGCCAGTTGACACTTGATGGAATTATTGATTCTGGAGCCTACAGAAGCATCATTGATTTAGAAACTGTAAAATCAAATAAAATTCCAATCATTCAAAAAGCAAACCCCATCTGTGTCCGTGTCATTGATGGTTCTACAATCACTACTGGTCCAATAACT
Source organism: Bombina bombina (assembly GCF_027579735.1). Classification (NCBI taxonomy): domain Eukaryota; kingdom Metazoa; phylum Chordata; class Amphibia; order Anura; family Bombinatoridae; genus Bombina; species Bombina bombina. Next base: position 560,803,942 of record NC_069504.1, read on the forward strand.
CACCACACCATACCCATAAAGGTTTCTGTTGCTGGTCATAGTGAATTACTTTCTTTTGATGTATTACCTTCTCCTCATTTCCCTGTTGTTTTAGGTATTAAATGGTTGCAGCACCACAACCCCCAAATAAAATGGTCTCCCTATCAAGTGTCATTTAACTCGCAATATTGTTTACATCATTGCAATCAAGATAAAATCCTGTTAAATACTGATACCAATATTCCGGCTTTGCCTGTTGAATATTCTGATTATTCCGATGTTTTCAGTAAAACTGAGTCAGAAACTTTACCACCACATCGTCCGTATGACTGCCCGATAGAACTTCAACCTGGAGCAACTATACCCTACGGACACCTCTATCCTCTGAGTCAACCCGAATTGGATCATTTAAAGACATACTTGGAAGAAAACCTCAGGAAGGGGTTTATCAGGGCCTCAACCTCACCAGCTGGTGCGGGCATTTTCTTTGTCCGAAATAAAGATTCAAGTCTCAGGCCTATCATCGACTACCGGCAACTGAACAAAGTTACGATAAAAAAACGTTATCCACTCCCTCTAATACCCGAGTTAATTGAGCGTCTCTCGGAAGCCACTATATACTCTAAACTTGATTTAAGAGGAGCGTACAACCTGATAAGAATCAAAGAAGGTCATGAATGGCTTACAGCGTTCAGAACCAGGTATGGGTTGTACGAATATTTGGTCATGCCTTTTGGCTTGTGTAACGCTCCCGCCACATTCCAGCATTACATAAATGACGTTTTTCGTGACCTCCTCGACATTTGTGTCGTCGTCTACTTAGACGACATTTTAATTTATTCTAAATCTTATACAGATCATGTCTCACATGTGAGGAGTGTCCTCTCCAGGTTACGACAACATAAGCTTTTCGCAAAACTAGAAAAATGCATGTTCCACACCGACAGAGTGTCATTCCTCAGCTATAACATCTCACCAATTGGCATAGAAATGCAGAAAGAAAAGGTTGATGCCGTGAAGAATTGGCCTACACCAAAAACCAAAAAAGATCTCCAGAGATTTCTTGGGTTTTCCAACTACTACAGGAAATTTATAAAAAACTTCTCAAAACTTGCAAAACCACTTTCCAGACTCACTAGTTCATCTGTTGTGTTCCACTGGACTCCAGACGCTAACTCAGCTTTCCAAACCTTAAAGAACTGTTTCATTTCCGCACCTATCTTGAGGTTTCCTGACCCATCCTCGTATTATGTTCTGGAAGTAGACTCCTCCGATTATGCCATAGGAGCAATACTATCACAACAGACTTCACCGGATTGTCCCATTCACCCAATTTCTTACTATTCTAAAGTCATGTCTACAGCTGAGAGGAACTACCCGATTGGGGACAAAGAGCTGTTAGCGATAAAACTCTCCCTAGAACATTGGAGACACTTACTAGAGGGTACAAAATACCCCATTAAGATTTTTACTGACCACAAAAACCTCCAATACTTGCAAAGTAACAAGACTCTTTCTGCAAGACAAGTCAGATGGAGCTTGTATTTCTCTAGATTCTCTTTCAACATCATCTACAGACCAGCTAATAAGAATGGGAAAGCTGATGCCTTGTCACGCTTACCAGTAAAGCCAGAAAATGAGTACATCAACGCTGATATAATACCAAAAGAAAGATTTATAGGATTTACGTTGTCCCTTATGTCACAACTCAAAGAACACACAATCAAGGACAGAAAAGATGTCACATCCGAGCATCCCACTCTTACAATTAAATCAGGGGTTCTAAATCATGGTGATAAAATATATGTACCCCAAGGCATGAGATCGACTATACTGAAGATATTACATGATTCACCACTCTCTGGTCATCCAGGCTTCCGAAGAACATCAGAACTTATTAAGAGAACCTTCTGGTGGCCCAAGATGGATAAAACTATACACCAGTATGTTAAAACCTGTCTAATTTGCACTACCTCCAAATCTGAAAAAAAACCTCCTTATGGATTGCTCATGTCTCTCCCAGCTCCTACAAAACCATGGCAACATTTGTCCATGGATTTTATTGTGGACTTACCAATATCTAAGAGTCAAACTACAATTTTTGTTGTTGTGGACATTTTCACCAAGATGGCTCATTTCCTGCCATACCATAAACTCCCAACCTCATCAGAGACAGCTCAACTCTTTTTGCACCATATAGTCAGACTCCATGGAATACCACCAATTCTCACAACTGACAGAGGTTCCCAGTTTACCTCTCGTTTTTGGACCAACCTCTGCAAACTGACGCACATGGATCACAGGTTTTCTACATCCTTTCATCCGCAGACAAATGGCCAAGCAGAGCGAATTAACCAGTGGTTGGAACAGTACCTAAGATGCTTTTGTGCTTATCATCAAAACGACTGGATGGATTACCTGTCCATGGCAGAGTTCGCTTATAATAATTCGGTTAACTCTTCTACGAAACTTACTCCTTTTTATGCGAACTATGGGTACCATCCAACTTTTGCACTATCCACGCAAGAAACCATTGATTCACCTTTAGTGGACGATTTGCATAACTCCCTTGTTGATAACTTTAACTATATACATCAAAATATTAAAGATGCCCAGGATGTCCAAAAGAAGTATTATGATCTTCGTAGAAGGGTACCCCCAGCATATTCCATTGGAGACAAAGTTTGGTTGTCCACAAAGAATCTTAGGCTACAGATCCCCAGTAAGAAGATGGCAAGTCTTTACATTGGACCTTATTCAATAAAACGAATAGTAAATCAAAATGCAGTTACTTTAGAACTTCCTGATAATTTAAAGATCCATCCCACCATACATGTATCTTTATTAAAGCCTTATGGAGAATTACGTGACACCAGCACTTTACTTCCTCCACCTCCAACTGTTCTGGATCCTAATGAGTATGAGGTTCATTCCATATTGGACTCTCGTATGCGCTCTGGCAAATTACAGTATTTGATACGCTGGAAAAACTTCTCATCAGATGAAGACTCCTGGGAACCCGCTTCCAACCTCAAAGCTCCCAGATTGCTTTCTGCTTTCCATCGGAGACACCCAGACCATCCTCGTCCGGTAGCTGTGGAACAGCTCCCTTAGCGGGGGGGGGGGGGTCATGTCAGGTACTCTGTACCTTTAAGCAGTAACATTCCTTTCTCTCCACCTATTGGTTGCTTTCCTGTTAAATTCCTGCAACTTCCTGGCAATCACTGCTTAGTAATTCTTGTTTGACTTAACAAGCACCTGAAGACCTGAGCTAAACTTGAAATACACCTGAGAAGGGATAAATCCACTGTTCGACTATTTTCCAGTCTCACTAGGACAAATTTAACTCAATCGTCTGAGGCTAAATACGCCAAACGATCTGCCACTCATCTCATCAAAACTTAGATGAATTATGCTGAACTACAATCAAGCGATAAGGATTTCACAACTCTCACCACTGCTGTCTCTGCCTTGTAAAATCCACAGTCAGCTTGTTTGTTACCATATCGGCATCTCTGCTTCAGCCGCACACAGGAGCTGTACCCCCCCCCCCCAAATACAGGCTTCCGCCTTCACACGCTGCAGGGGAACGCCGCGGACAGAACCTGATCAACCGGCTGCAGTGTAAATCAGCCCACATTCAGCAAGGAGTAAATAAGGTAAAATTAACATCGCTTATCTAACAATAACGCATTGATGAACTGTTTAATACCAAGTAATCATTACTCTGGAGAAAAGTAATATCCAATTACATATCCTGCATGATCATTAAGGTATTCGTTTATACAGCCTCTGAAACTCATCATATAACTAAAAAAGCCTGAACTTCTCAGCAACTGAAACTCTGGGATTAACTCTAATCTGTACAACTCCATACTTGTTACAGACTTTAAACCATATTACTTGCTTGCTTGCAATATTAATCAAATTCACTGCTACAAAGATACCCTTCATACATAGGGGGAATCTAAAACTTCAGTGACACAAACAATAACCAGGTTTACTACTACTGTTTTATAAATAAACTGTGTATTACCAACTGCAATCACCAACTCATAGATAAAGAAGTAATCTGCAGCTGAGCTCCTTAAAGGGATAATAACCTCCTTACACCGCCAGCTCTATTATCTATATTAACCCTAAGTATATTATAGTTAATATAGTTATTACATTATATATATTAACTATATTAACCCTAATTATATTAGGGTTAATATAGTTAATATAGTTACTATAGTATTTATATAAACTATATTAACTCTATCTAACCCTAACACCCCTAACTAAATTCTTATTAAATAAATCTAATTCATATTATAAACTAAAATATTCCTATTTAAATCTAAATACTTACCTATAAAATAAACCCTAAGATAGCTACAATGTAATTAATAATTACATTATAGCTATGTTAGGGTTTATATTTATTTTACAGGTAAATTGTTAATTATTTTAACTAGGTATAATAGCTATTAAATAGTTATTACCTATTTAATAGCTACCTAGTTAAAATAATTACCCAATTACCTGTAAAATAAATCCTAACCTAAGTTACAAATACACCTACACTATCAATAAATTAAAGAAACTACAAATATCTATCTAAAAATACAATTAAATAAACTAAACTAAATTACAAAAAAAAACAAACACTAAATTACAAAAAATAAAAAAAAGATTACAAGATTTTTAAGCTAATTACACCTATTCTAAGCCCCCTAATAAAATAATAAACCCCCAAAATAAAAAAAAATCCCTACCCTATACTAAATTAAAAAAAGTTCAAAGCTCTTTTACCTTACCAGCCCTTAAAAGGGCCTTTTGTGGGGGCATGCCCCAAAGAAAACTGCTCTTTTGCCTGCAAAAAAAAAAACACAATACCACCCCCCAACATTACAACCCACCACCCACATACCCCTAATCTAACCCAAACTCCCCTTAAATAAACCTAACACTACCCCCCCTGAAGATCTCCCTACCTTGTATTCACCCCGCCGGGCAGAACTCCTCATCCGATCCGGGCGATGTCTTCCAGCAAGCGGCAGTGAAGTCTTCTTCCATCCGGGCGATGTCTTGAAGCAAGCGGCAGAGAGTCTTCTTCCATCGGCGATGTCTTCAAGCAAATCGGCATCTTCAATCTTCTTTGTTCGCTCCTCCGCCGCGGAGCATCCATCTGGCACGACGACTTCCCGACGAATGAGGTTCCTTTAAATGACATCATCCAAGATGGCGTCCGCCGAATTCCGATTGGCTGATAGGTAGAAAAATCTGATTGGCTGATTGAATCGGCCAATCAGATTCAAGTTCAATCCGATTGGCTGATTGGTTCAGCCAATCGGATTGAACTTGAATCTGATTGGCTGATTCAATCAGCCAATCAGATTTTTCTACCTTAATTCCGATTGGCTGATAGAATCCTATCAGCCAATCGGAATTCGGCGGACGCCATCTTGGATGACGTCATTTAAAGGAACCTCATTCGTCGGGAAGTCGTCGTGCCGGATGGATGCTCCGCGGCGGAGGAGCGAACAAAGAAGATTGAAGATGCCGATTTGCTTGAAGACATCGCCGATGGAAGAAGAATCTCTGCCGCTTGCTTCAAGACATCGCCCGGATGGAAGAAGACTTCACTGCCGCTTGCTGGAAGACATCGCCCGGATCGGATGAGGAGTTCTGCCCGGCGAGGTGAATACAAGGTAGGGAGATCTTCAGGGGGGGTAGTGTTAGGTTTATTTAAAGGGGGTTTGGGTTAGATTAGGGGTATGTGGGTGGTGGGTTGTAATGTTGGGGGGTGGTATTGTGTGTTTTTTTGCAGGCAAAAGAGCAGTTTTCTTTGGGGCATGCCCCCACAAAAGGCCCTTTTAAGGGCTGGTAAGGTAAAAGAGCTTTGAACTTTTTTTTAAATTTAGAATAGGGTAGGGATTTTTTTTTATTTTGGGGGTTTATTATTTTATTAGAGGGCTTAGAATAGGTGTAATTAGCTTAAAAATCTTGTAATTTTTTTTTTATTTTTTGTAATTTAGTGTTTGTTTTTTTTTGTAATTTAGTTTAGTTTATTTAATTGTATTTTTAGATAGATATTTGTAGTTTCTTTAATTTATTGATAGTGTAGGTGTATTTGTAACTTAGGTTAGGATTTATTTTACAGGTAATTGGGTAATTATTTTAACTAGGTAGCTATTAAATAGGTAATAACTATTTAATAGCTATTATACCTAGTTAAAATAATTAACAATTTACCTCTAAAATAAATATAAACCCTAACATAGCTATAATGTAATTATTAATTACATTGTAGCTATCTTAGGGTTTATTTTATAGGTAAGTATTTAGATTTAAATAGGAATATTTTAATTAATAATATTAATATTAGATTTATTTTAATAAGAGTTTAGTTAGGATGTTAGAGTTAGATAGGGTTATTATACTTAATATATATATAATATAATAACGATATTAACTATATGAACCCTAATATAATTAGGGTTAATATAGTTAATATATATAATATAATAACTATATTAACTATATTAACCCTAATATAATTAGGGTTAATATAGTTAATATAGCTGGCGGCGGTGTAGGGGGATTAGATTAGGGGTTAATACATTTATTATAGGTGGCCGCGGTGTAGGTGGATGTAGATTGTAGGCAAAAGAGCAGTTTACTTTGTGACAAAGCCCCGCAAAAAGCCCTTTTAAGGGCTGGCAAAAGAGCTGAATTCTTTGGGGCATGCCCCGCAAAAAGCCCTTTTAAGGGCTGGCAAAAGAGCTGTTACTTTGGAGCAATGCCACGCAAAAAGCCCTTTTCAGGGCTATTTGTAGGGTTAGACTTAGGTTTAGTGGTAGGGATAGTTTAGTATTTTAGGGGTTAAATAATTTAATATAGATGGCGGCGGGGTAGGGGGATTAGATTAGGGGTTAATAATTTTAAAATAGATAGCGGCGGGGTAGGGGCTCACTTTATGGGGTAGGTAAGGTAGATGGCGGCGGTGTTAGGGGCTCACTTTAGGGGGTTATAGATTTAATATAGCTGGCGGCGGTTTAGGGGTTAATAACTTTATTAGGTAGCGGCGGGCTCCGGGAGCGGTGGTTTAGGGGTTAATACATATTTTATTGTTAGGCTAGTGAGGGGGGATAGCGGATAGAGGGTTAGACGTGTCGGGCTATGTTAGGGAGGCGTGTTAGACTTGTCGGGCTATGTTAGGGAGGCGTGTTAGACAGTGCGGGTGATTTAGACTTTAGTCAGGTTTTGTAGGCGCCGGCAGTTTCTAACGTGCCGCAAGTCACTGGCGACGCCAGAAATTTGTACTTGCGCAGATTTCTGGACATCGCTGGTTTATCCGACTTACGGCACGTTAGCATCTGACGGCGCCGTATATGGGATAGCTCGAGTTGCGAGCTGAAACTGCGGGCGACGCGGGTTCCCTCGCTTGCGCCGCAAACTACGATCTATATCGGATCGCGCCCCAGAGCTTTAGGGGTTAATAAATGTATTTAGTTGTGGTGCGCTCCGGGAGCAGCGGGATAGGGGTTAATATATTTATTTAGGTGATGGCGGGGTCCAGGAGCGGCGGGATAGGGGTTAATAACATTATGTGGGTTGCAGCGATGTCGGGGAGCGGCGGGATAGGGGTTAATAACATTATGTAGGTGGGGGAGGGGTCCGGGAGCAGTGAGATAGGGTTTAATAACTTTATTTAGGTGGCGGCGATGTTGGGGCGGCAGATTAGGGGTGTTTAGACTCGGGGCTTATGTTAGGGTGTTAGGTGTAAACGTTACCATAGAAATCAATGGGGTATCTGGCAGCATCAAACATGAGCTTTCGCTGATTTCAGACTCCCATTGATTCCTATGGCATCTGCGGCCTCCAGGGCAGTGGATTGAAAAGCAGGTACGCTGGGCCGGTAAAGTGGCGAGCGTACCTGTTAGATATTTAATAAATAGCAAAAGTTGTCAGATAGTGCCGAATTTGTATTATATGGACAATACATATATGAAAAAGTATATTTTATATTGTCTTTATGCATACAATGTACTGTCGGCATTTTCAATAAAGCTCTTTATAAAATAAAATAAAAGACATATGGTTGTAAAGGTTTTCTGGGATCCCCTTTTTCCACAAACAGCAGATATGCATGGCATTGCCATTGTTTTTTGATAACTAGAAAGCTGCTAATTGCAGCTGTGCACCATACTTCTAATATTCCCAACAGTGAGGGGGGTTGATTAGTTAGCTGATAAGGCTAATAGTACTGTATTGTAGGTATTACCCTCCCACCTGACACTTCCCACCTCTCTGATCCCTCACATACATCTTTCTTTCCCCACCCACACTCCTCCCAACCAACTTAGGTACTTGCAGACAGTCTGCCAGAATGCAGTTTAGGGTTTTGTTTTTAATTAGTTTTTCTTTTTATTATTTTTTATTCCCCAGCATAGGGAACCCTCTTTAACCATCCCACCTCCCTGATCTTTCCCAAACAGCTCTTTAACCCTCTGCCTCCCACTAGTGGTGTCCATATTAGGTACTGGCCGCTGTTTGCCAGTACCCAGTTTATAAGTATTATTTATTTTATTTTTATTCTGAAGTGTAGGAGACTACCCACCCTTTTCCGCAGTTTAGCGTCCCATCCCTCCCTCTCCTTTTACGTTGTTTTTCTGTAGCATTAATGTAAACATTATTTAAATCAAACTTTTGTAATCTGCATCCATCCATGATGGGTACCCTGGGGAATGTTTGCTCCATGATCATATTTTTTTAATTGTTTATGTTTTAGAAAGTATTTTTAATGTTTCATTGATTGAAAAAAAAAAATCAACTTTTTCCTGATTTGACAAGTTCTTCATCTAAAAACAAGAAGAACAGTGCAGGAAATCATATTCTCAACTTCTTAAACTGACAGCGTTTTCTGGTTTCTCGCTTTTCCTAGTGTCCTGATGTATGGGGTTCATTATTTTTTGGTTAGCGTGACTGACATAGCTCTAGAGCAACCTATAGTTTCAACGGATATTGTTAAAAGCGCTCATATTACTAGTTGAATGTATAGGTTATATTTAGTGCAATTTGAGACCTGAAGTAAATTCTAAGGGTTAAAAAACAAACTTCACAAAACACATCACAAACATTTTTTTTTAAAACTATTACACTCAAAAATAAATTTGTTTAAAATATATATTTTATATAAACTTAAATATTTTATATAACTTTATATCATATACATAAACTTTTCAAGTTTTCTACCAATTCAGAATCTGAAGACACTACATAAATCTCAGTCAGTTTTATAGATGATATTCAAATTTGTAAACATTTACAAAATCAAGTATGTAACATTGGTACTTATCAAACTTTTTTTATAATTGGTAGGTCAATACTTTTGTCGAGCAACCTATTGCTAAAATCCACCACCAAATGGTTGAGAATTGTGAGAAACTTTGTATATCAAGTTAATGATAAGTGCCTAAAAATAATTTGTATTTATAAATTACCAATGAGCACAGGTGTGCTTTGACAAACAGTCTTTCACAAAGATTTTTGTTTCGGTAATGAGGCCTATGGCTGTTTTGCCTGTTTTACAGTGCTTAATATTACACCTTCTGTATTACTGCTGTTTAGTTAACTAGAGAAGTGTGAATTGTATTCATTTAGAAAAAGAAGCAAGCATGACTGAGTGATTCCTTAAGGCAATGTAAAATGATTCTTTTTGACTGCTACCATAAAGACTCAAGTTTCTAATACACATTTCAGTGCTTGGAACATCATATTGCATTAACAAATCCAATTTATACAGATATATTAGAAACAGGAGAAAAAAAACCCAAATGTGATCAGGTAATTAAGGATAATGCTAATTGCCAGCCACACATAATTTGTTTAAAAATTCATACACAATGAGACTTTTCAATTAACCAAACACAAATACAAGCTTGTACAATTGTCTGTTATTATATGGAAGTGTCATGAGATGTTTTGACAAATAATATGTTGGTTAAAGGGGTCATACTAAAAAGTGTATTATAAACTGTCTTTTTATTATCTACCTATTTGTTTTAAACAAAATACTCAACTCTAGAATTATAAAAATTAGACCTAGCTGTGTGTATAAAAACTTAGGTGTTAGAGATAATTTTGGACCTACATTAGCAGTGACTGAAATATTGAGATGGGCTAGTCATTAGTGTCATCACGTTTCTCAAATAAAAATACTGAGCATGCTAAATAAGCATAAATTTGTGTATTTAATTATATAGCATAACTCAGACAAAAGCTATCAGGAGTGATTTTAAATCATCATTTATTTCTAGTTAGACTCCCACACAGCAGTCTCACCATAACACGTAATTTGTGTCTACATTCTACAATCTTAAAAAAAAAAAAATTGTCCCAACTGGTGAAATACTTATTAGGTATTTTTTTAAAGCACAATTTTTGCTTTGTTGGGTTCTAGAGTAAAGAAGTCAAAAGGGTAGGCTATTTGTTTACCTAGTTAGCCTAAAATATATACAAACTACCAGAAATAATTCCTACTTTGAAAGCAAAAATAAATGTAAAATGTAACACATATTGTTGGACTATATAAATATATACAAGGAAACAAGAACTTATTTAATATATATAGCATCAGATATATGTTGAAATATGTATTTATAAATAAATAGAACATATTCTTCTATGTGAACACCAGAATAGGAACTATTCATATTTTCATGTCGAGTTAGCGCACTTGAGACTTAGGGGACGATTTATCATAGTGCGGGCGGAAGCGGATCATGTCCACCGCACATCGATAAATGACGACAGCATACGCTGTCACCATTTATCATTGCACAAGAATTTCTCATGAAAAACTTGTGCAATGCTGCCCCCTGCACATTCGAGGCCAATCGGCCGCTATCATCATCCCAGAGGTGGCGGACGAGTTAAGAAGCAGCGGTCTTAAGACCACTGCGTCTTAACTTCAGGTTCAGGGTAACCTAAAACTACAGGGGTAGATTGCAGCATTCGCTGCTTGATAAATCTACTCCTAGCTGTTCGGGTTAGCTCGCGAGTGGGGTGTTTTTTTTTCATATTTTTTGCTACTTTGACTTCTATGGGGGAATAGGTTATCACATGCACAATATTCTTAGTACGGCTTTTTGCTCACATTGGGTTAGTGCGCAAGCAATCATTTTTTACTTTCAACTTGTAATATGAAACTTCTAGCGCAGTTAGTGTGTGAGCAAAATCGCTAAATAGCGCTTTACTCGTAATCTGGCCCTTTATGTGATAAGGTTTTACTCTGGTATCTACCATGTTCATTTCCTGTTGCATATTCACCTGACACATTTTACTATCCGTCACTATTTACCCTAGCTTAATGTGGTATTTTTTGTCTAAATATTGCAAGGGCATACAAGTACCAATGCTGTGAAACAAGGCTCTAGGTTAATGCAACTTTTTTGGAGGATGGTACCTTTTAATTTAGAATACAATCACTCTCTATGTAGACTACTATGTAAAAGGGAGTGTGCTGTTTACAGTTGCCTGTCATTGGAGATCAACAGGATTAGGAAACAGGCCAGATTAGTATAAAACAATGAGCAAAAGCTTGTAATATGAAGCTAATAAAATAAAATATTTCACTTTGATGAATTTTATAAGGTGTAGAATATATCTAGATCAGTTCAGCCAGCTGATAATAGTTAGAACTTGGCAGCAATAGCAAGCTGGTCCCTCAGAGGAGGATCCAAACGTATAGCTATTAGCAGGACATACATTAATAGTGAGTGATGGTTTTCAGAGAGATTTAGCATTAGACAATCCAGCTACATAAAACTTTAATCTATGATGTTGGGGCAAAGCAGGCTTCAGTGTTTTTTTTTTTGTTTTGTTTTTATCCACAAGGGATATAGTTTTTCTTCAGTAGGCAGATATCTTACCTAGGGCCTGATATTCCCAACTTCTCTGTTCAAGTAAGATAATCTAAGTCTCTTTAAAAAAAATTAGAAACACAAATTTTATCTGGAGAAAAGTTTATGTTGCTAGGTAGTGTTCTTTATACGAAACAGAGACTCCTTCATTACAATACATACAAGGTCTAAAAAAATCCCAAAGATTTTGTGTGATTTCTTTCCTTGCTGGCGAGGTTTTGAATTTCATTCTCTTAGTAACATAGTGACCTAATAATTGAGGTTGGAAGTAGACAATGGGGCCTAGTTATCAAGCCGTCAACCTCAAATACGCTGGAATTCCGCAGCGTATTTGTGGCGAGGCTGATTCGCCTTAGTTATCAAAGGCTTCAGACCGGCAAAAGTAGAATTTTGTGACGTAAGCTTTGATCCGCCGGACTCCGTCCGACACAGATCGATTCTTACGTCACTCCAGATGTTCCGCACACAAGTGCGGCACAATCTCGCTACTTTTGCTAGTTATCAAAAAACTAGCAGGTACGCTCGGCACTTTTACGGCCCAGCGTACCTGGTTTTCAATCCGCCAGCCTGGAGGCGGCGGATCCCATAGGAATCAATGGGAGTCTGACCATAGCGAAAGTACAAGTTCGCTGCTGCCAGATATCCCATTGATTCCTATGGGAGCTGTCTACACCTAACACCCTAACATGTACCCCGAGTCTAAACACCCCTAATCTGCCCCCCCTACACCGCCGCAACTAAATAAAGTTATAACCCCCTAAACCGCCGCTCCCGGAGCCCACCGCAACTATAATAAATGTCTTAACCCCTAAACCGCCGCTCCCGGAGCCCACCGCCACCTACATTATACCTATTAACCCCTATCCTGCCCCCCCTATACCGCCGCCCTCTGTAATAAAGTTATTAACCCCTATCCTGCTGATCCCGCACCTCGCCGCAAATAAATAAATAGTTTAACCCCTAAACCGCCGCTCCCTGAACCCGCCGCAACCTATCTTAAATTTATTAACCCCTATCCTGCCCCCCCTACACCGTCGCCACCTATAATAAATTTATTAACCCCTATCCTGCCCCCCACTACACCGCCGCCACTGTAATAAAATTATTAACCCCTACACCTAAGTCTAACACTAACCCTAACACCCCCCTAACTTAAATATTAATTAAATACATCTAAATCATATTTATATTATTAACTAAGGCCTAGATTTGGAGTTTGGCGGTAGATGGGCTGTTAACGCTACGCAGGCTTTTTTCTGGCCGCACCATAAAATTAACTCTGGTATCGAGAGTCCCAAAAAATGCTGCGTTAGGCTCCAAAAAAGGAGCGTAGAGCATTTTTACCGCAAATGCAACTCTCGATACCAGAGTTGCTTACGGACGCGGCCAGCCTCAAAAACGTGCTCGTGCACGATTCTCCCATAGGAAATAATGGGGCTGTTTGAGCTGAAAAAAAACCTAACACCTGCAAAAAAGCAGCGTTCAGCTCCTAACGCAGCCCCATTGTTTCCTATGGGGAAACACTTCCTACGTCTGCACCTAACACTCTAACATGTACCCCGAGTCTAAACACCCCTAACCTTACACTTATTAACCCCTAATCTGCCGCCCCCGCTATCGCTGACCCCTGCATATTATTATTAACCCCTAATCTTCCGCTCCGTAAACCGCCGCAACTTACATTATCCCTATGTACCCCTAATCTGCTGCCCCTAACACCGCCGACCCCTGTATTATATTTATTAACCCCTAACCTGCCCCCCACAACGTCGCCGCCAGCTACTTACAATAATTAACCCCTAATCTGCCGACCGCAAAGCGCCGCCACCTACGTTATCCTTATGTACCCCTAATCTGCTGCCCCTAACACCGCCGACCCCTATATTATATTTATTAACCCCTAATCTGCCCCCCTCAACGTCGCCGACACCTGCCTACACTTATTAACCCCTAATCTGCCGAGCGGACCTGAGCGCTACTATAATAAAGTTATTAACCCCTAATCCGCCTCACTAACCCTATCATAAATAGTATTAACCCCTAATCTGCCCTCCCTAACATCGCAGACACCTAACTTCAATTATTAACCCCTAATCTGACGACCGGAGCTCACCGCTATTCTAATAAATGTATTAACCCCTAAAGCTAAGTCTAACCCTAACACTAACACCCCCCTAAGTTAAATATAATTTTAATCTAACGAAATTAATTAACTCTTATTAAATAAATTATTCCTATTTAAAGCTAAATACTTACCTGTAAAATAAATCCTAATATAGCTACAATATAAATTATAATTACATTGTAGCTATTTTAGGATTAATATTTATTTTACAGGCAACTTTGTAATTATTTTAACCAGGTACAATAGCTATTAAATAGTTAAGAACTATTTAATAGTTACCTAGTTAAAATAATAACAAAATTACCTGTAAAATAAGTCCTAACCTAAGTTATAATTAAACCTAACACTACCCTATCAATAAATTAATTAAATAAAATACCTACAATTACCTACAATAAAACCTAACACTACACTATCAATAAATAAATTAAATACAATTTCTACAAATAACTACAATTACATAAACTAACTAAAGTACAAAAAATAAAAAAGAACTAAGTTACAAAAAATAAAAAAATATTTACAAACATAAGAAAAATATTACAACAATTTTAAACTAATTACACCTACTCTAAGCCCCCTAATAAAATAACAAAGACCCCCAAAATAAAAAAATGCCCTACCCTATTCTAAATTAATAAATTTAAAAGCTCTTTTACCTTACCAGCCCTGAACAGGGCCCTTTGCGGGGCATGCCCCAAGAAAATCAGCTCTTTTGCCTGCAAAAATAAAAAACATACAATACCCCCCCCCAACATTACAACCCACCACCCACATACCCCTAATCTAACCCAAACCCCCCTTAAAGAAACCTAACACTAAGCCCCTGAAGATCTTCCTACCTTGTCTTCACCTCACCGGGTATCAACGATCGGTCCTGGCTCCGATATCTTCATCCAACCCAAGCGGGGGCTAGACATCCACTGAAGAAGTCCAGAAGAGGGTCCAAAGTCTTCCTCCTATCCGGCAAGAAGAGGACATCCGGACCGGCAAACATCTTCATCCAAGCGGCATCTTCGATCTTCTTCCATCTGGTGCGGAGCGGGTCCATGTTGAAGCAGCCGACGCGGATCCATCCTCTTCTTCCGGCATCTCCCGACGAATGACGGTTCCTTTAAGGGACGTCATCCAAGATGGCGTCCCTCGAATTCCGATTGGCTGATAGTATTCTATCAGCCAATCGGAATTAAGGTAGGAATATTCTGATTGGCTGATGGAATCAGCCAATCAGAATCAAGTTCAATCCGATTGGCTGATCCAATCAGCCAATCAGATTGAGCTCGCATTCTATTGGCTGTTCCGATCAGCCAATAGAATGCGAGCTCAATCTGATTGGCTGATTGGATCAGCCAATCGGATTGAACTTGATTCTGATTGGCTGATTCCATCAGCCAATCAGAATATTCCTACCTTAATTCCGATTGGCTGATAGAATACTATCAGCCAATCGGAATTCGAGGGACGCCATCTTGGATGACGTCCCTTAAAGGAACCGTCATTCGTCGGGAGACGCCGGAAGAAGAGGATGGATCCGCGTCGGCTGCTTCAACATGGACCCGCTCCGCACCAGATGGAAGAAGATCGAAGATGCCGCTTGGATGAAGATGTTTGCCGGTCCGGATGTCCTCTTCTTGCCGGATAGGAGGAAGACTTTGGACCCTCTTCTGGACTTCTTCAGTGGATGTCTAGCCCCCGCTTGGGTTGGATGAAGATATCGGAGCCAGGACCGATCGGTGATACCCGGTGAGGTGAAGACAAGGTAGGAAGATCTTCAGGGGCTTAGTGTTAGGTTTATTTAAGGGGGGTTTGGGTTAGATTAGGGGTATGTGGGTGGTGGGTTGTAATGTTGGGGGGGGTATTGTATGTTTTTTTTTACAGGCAAAAGAGCTGATTTTCTTGGGGCATGCCCCGCAAAGGGCCCTGTTCAGGGCTGGTAAGGTAAAAGAGCTTTTAAATTTATTAATTTAGAATAGGGTAGGGCATTTTTTTATTTTGGGGGTCTTTGTTATTTTATTAGGGGGCTTAGAGTAGGTGTAATTAGTTTAAAATTGTTGTAATATTTTTCTTATGTTTGTAACTTAGTTCTTTTTTATTTTTTGTACTTTAGTTAGTTTATGTAATTGTAGTTATTTGTAGAAATTGTATTTAATTTATTTATTGATAGTGTAGTGTTAGGTTTTATTATAACTTAGGTTAGGACTTATTTTACAGGTAATTTTGTTATTATTTTAACTAGGTAACTATTAAATAGTTCTTAACTATTTAATAGCTATTGTACCTAGTTAAAATAATTACAAAGTTGCCTGTAAAATAAATATTAATCCTAAAATAGCTACAATGTAATTATAATTTATATTGTAGCTATATTAGGATTTATTTTACAGGTAAGTATTTAGCTTTAAATAGGAATAATTTATTTAATAAGAGTTAATTAATTTCGTTAGATTAAAATTATATTTAACTTAGGGGGGTGTTAGTGTTAGGGTTAGACTTAGCTTTAGGGGTTAATACATTTATTAGAATAGCGGTGAGCTCCGGTCGTCAGATTAGGGGTTAATAATTGAAGTTAGGTGTCGGCGATGTTAGGGAGGGCAGATTAGGGGTTAATACTATTTATGATAGGGTTAGTGAGGCGGATTAGGGGTTAATAACTTTATAATAATAGCGGTGCGGTCCACTCGGCAGATTAGGGGTTAATAAGTGTAGGCAGGTGTCGGCGACGTTGTGGGGGGCAGGTTAGGGGTTAATAAATATAATATAGGGGTCGGCGGTGTTAGGGGCAGCAGATTAGGGGTACATAAGGATAACGTAGGTGGCGGCGCTTTGCGGTCGGCAGATTAGGGGTTAATTATTGTAAGTAGCTGGCGGCGACGTTGAGGGGGGCAGGTTAGGGGTTAATAAATATAATACAGGGGTCGGCGGTGTTAGGGGCAGCAGATTAGGGGTACATAAGTATAACGTAGGTGGCGGTCGGCAGATTAGGGGTTAAAAAAATGTAATCGAGTTGCGGCGCTGTGGGGGGACCTCGGTTTAGGGGTACATAGGTAGTTTATGGGTGTTAGTGTACTTTAGGGTACAGTAGTTAAGAGCTTTATGAACCGGCGTTAGCCCAGAAAGCTCTTAACTCCTGCTATTTTTCTGCGGCTGGAGTTTTGTCGTTAGAGCTCTAACGCTCACTTCAGAAACGACTCTAAATACCGGCGTTAGGAAGATCCCATTGAAAAGATAGGATACGCAATTGACGTAAGGGGATCTGCGGTATGGAAAAGTCGCGGCTGAAAGTGAGCGTTAGACCCTTTAATCACTGACTCCAAATACCGGCGGTAGCCTAAAACCAGCGTTAGGAGCCTCTAACGCTGGTTTTCACGGCTAACGCCAAACTCCAAATCTAGGCCTTAGTTAATCCTATTTAAAACTAAATACTTACCTATAAAATAAACCCTAATATAGCTACAATATAAATAATAATTATATTGTAGCTATCTTAGGATTTATTTTTATTTTACAGGTACCTTTCAATTTATTTTAACTAGGTACAATAGCTATTAAATAGTTATTAGCTATTTAATAGCTTACCTAGCTAAAATAAAGAGAAATTAACCTGTAAAATAAAAACTAACCTAAGTTACAATTACACCTAACACTACACTATACTTAAATAAATTATTCCTATTTAAAACTAAATACTTACCTGTAAAATAAACCCTAATATAGCTACAATATAATTAATAATTACATTGTAGCTATCTTAGGATTTATATTTATTTTACAGGTAACTTTGTATTTATTTTAGCTAGTTAGAATAGTTATTAAATAGTTATTAACTATTTAATAACTACCTAGCTAAAAGAAATACAAAATTACCTGTAAAATAAATCCTAACCTAAGTTACAATTAAACCTAACACTACACTATCATTAAATTAATTAATTAAACTCCCTTCAAATAACTACAATTAAATACAATTACATAAACTAACTAAAGTACAAAAAATAAAAAAAGCTAAGTTACAAAAAATAAAAAATAAAAGTTACAAACATTTAAAAACATATTACAACAATTTTAAGCTACTTACACCTAATCTAAGCCCCCTAATAAAATAACAAACCCCCCCAAAATAAAAAAATGCCCTACCCTATTCTACATTAAAAAGTAAACAGCTCTTTTGCCTTACCAGCCCTTAAAAGGGCCTTTTGTGGGGGCATGCCCCAAAGTTCAGCTCTTTTGCCTGTAAAAGAAAAATACAACCCCCCCCAACATTAAAACCCACCACCCGCATACCCCTAATCTAACCCAAACCCCCCTTAAAATAACCTAACACTAATCCCCTGAAGATCATCCTACCTTTAGTTGTCTTCACTCAGCCGAGCCACCGATGGAACTGAAGAGGACATCCGGACAGGCAGAAGTTATCCTCCAAGGGGCGCTGAAGAAATCTTCCATCCGATGAAGTGATCCTCCAAGCGGCGCTGAAGAAATCTTCCATCCGGGCGAGGTCATCTTCCAAGAGGCGCTGAAGAAGTCTTCTATCCGGGCGAGGTCATCGTCGAAGCCGGGTCTTGAATCTTCATCCCGCCGACGCGGAACATCCTCCTTTCCCGACGAACTACCGACGAATGAAGGCTCCTTTAAGGGACGTCATCCAAGATGGCGTCCCTTCAATTCCAATTGGCTGATAGGATTCTATCAGCCAATCGGAATTAAGGTAGGAAAAATCTGATTGGCTGATGGAATTGCGGCGGGTTCAGGGAGCGGCGGTTTAGGGGTTAAACAATTTTTTTATTTGCGGCGAGGTGCGGGATCAGCAGGATAGGGGTTAATAACTTTATTACAGAGGGCGGCAGTATAGTGGGGGCAGGATAGGGGTTACTAGGTATAATGTAGGTGGCAGCGGTGTCCGGGAGCGGCGGTTTAGGGGTTAATACATTTATAAGACTTGTGGCGGGGTCTAGGAGCGGCGGTTTAGGGGTTAATACATTTTTAATTGTTGCGGCGGGGTCTAGGAGTGGCAGTTTAGGGGTTAGTAACTTTATTTAGTTGCGGGGGGCTCCGGGGGCGCCGGTATAGGGGCTAGAACAGTGCAGTTTAGTGTGGGTGCTTAGTGACAGGCTAGCAAGAAAGCTGTCAAACAGCCGAAGAGCAGCGAGATCGGATGAGTGATAACTCTCACAGTCCGCTGCTCATCGCCCCGCGGCTTTTTGACAGCTTTTTTTGATAACTTAGGTGTATTTTTTCAGGTCCGCGGCGGCTATGTGAGGCGAGCTTAGGCGGGCGTATTGGGCCGGCGAAGGCAGAAAAGTTGACGGCTTGATAACTACCCCCCAATATGTCCATTGTGTTCAAACTTTACAAATCATTTTTTAGCCCTATTTTTATAAGGCAAGTACGTATTTTTGTTAAATGGTATTCATTTACTGAAACAAATGCAGAAAAAAATCTATAGTCAGCTATTTTTGGTCCTGTATTTATAGGAGAAAAATTGCAACACTCAAATTTAAGTGCAAATCCAGATATTTATGATTTGCTCTTTTTTTCTAATGAAATTTGGTGCAGAAAATAGCCGGATGCCGAAGATTGCAGCCAATAGGACAATATGCACATATCTAGTTTTTATTATACAAAACACCTGCTAAGTAAACTGATAATACCTATAAAATGCCTTCCTATTTAACACAAGCAATGATAACCTTGGATTCTGTTTTTATT